>NC_139143.1:140441795-141041795 GCF_964270905.1 Leucopleurus acutus | reverse complement strand
TCTAAATAAATAAATAAGATAAAATTTTAAAAAATGTTTACTGGCCTTATAAATGGATTAATAAGATTTGAAGCCGAACTTAAAAGCTTAAAGAACAATTCGAGTTTTCAATTTGTAACTTTAATTTTAAAAATTAATTAAAAAAACCAAAACTAAGCCTCTGATTAATCTTTCTATGCACTAAAACTTCCTTTGAGGATGCCAAAAATACTCCTAGCAACAGAGATGAGGAAACTGTGGCAGGCAGTTACTAAGTGGCAGAGCTGGGATCTGGAGTCCTGGAGCTGCAAAAACTTTTATGCTTTTATCATCACTCTTCATCGCCTTCTCCTGACAAATAATTAGACAACAGTAACATGTAATTAACATAAAGACTTGAAGGGTTCATTCTTTCTCCCATGTCCTGCAATGCCTCAGGGTTATAATTATATAATTATCCCACAGTACAGAGTGAGGTGGAGTAGGTGATTAAGGATTGGACTGAATTAGTATGACTTTAATTATAACATACCCTGGAAATGGCTTTTCTTACTAAATCCCTAGTAAGATGGGGCTGAGGGCTCCCGTCTTGTGCAGGAACTTCTGGGCAGGCACAGAGGCACCTGCACCTTCAGACCCGTCTGCGACCACGGGTAGAATACAGTGAACTTGGGAGCTGCAGCAGTCCATTCACCCTGATGCTCCTCCTTGGCCATGGCCTTCTCAGCATGGCCTGTTCTTCCTTTTCAGTCTCTCCGGCACCTCTGTAGAAGCAGAGATCAGGCGTGACTTCCCACGGTGTGCACACGGGATGGTACCACGCATGTGCAGAACTTCCTGGGCCAGGATCCACCACCTCAGACCCACTGAGTGAACTCCCTTGTTGCTGCAAGGATGGCAGTGTCCACAGGGCGTAGAGGAGAGTCTGTGTTACAGGGATCAGTGGTAGGTGGGTTCACGTACAACACCTCTGTGAGAGGCTGGTCGTCAGCCCTGGGATCAGTAACCTCCAGAAGATGCGGCCTCTGGAAGGCTGCCTGGATCTGGTTGGTGAAGGTTCCAGGAGTGAAGTGGACAGCAATAGGAGTGGCTCCAGTGACAGCAGCAAACTTCAGCACAGCCCTCTGGCCAGTGTTCCTGGAGGATATGACACTGATCAGTCAGTTTTTAAATGGTAACAATCGCACAACAAGCAGCAGAAGCTTCTCCCAGGTCCCCTTCAGATCTATAATGTAGATGCCGTCACTTTTCCTTTAGGAGATGTATTGTTCCATCTGGAAGTCAAGGTTGGTACCACCAACCTTGTGGGTTCCTGTGGGTTCCTGCTGCTTGGAATTTGAGGACATCCTCCTCCTTCATCTGTGGGACATCAAGGGTTCTAAACTTTGTGAACGTTTCCCTTTAAGTTACAATGAGAACCCAAGACAATGCTGTACGGACTCCTCTCCGGGTAAGTGAGGAAAGGCTGCATTACCTTTCATTGGCAAGTCTGAAGTTTTCTTCATCCATCAACAAGCATGGGATCTTGAGAGCAAAATGGATCCAGAAGGAAAATGTCACTTTCAGTTATAACATCAAGTTTCATTGAGCCTAAACCAAAGTTTCAGTCTCACTCCCAAGTTAAAATTTCTGTTTTTCCCAACGTCTCCTGATTTGCAACCCTCAACATAGGCCTGAGTCATGGGCAGGAATATTCAGCGGCGAATGAGAAGTGTATGTCTGGGTGTATTCTCCTCATTTCTACTGGATCTCCAGATTTGGGGCAAAAGAGAGGGGAAGAGGAAGAAGAGAGAGAAATATCCTTTCCTACTGCTGATGTTAATGTTTTATGTCTCCCTTGGCTACTTCTGCCTGTCTCTAGAGGCTTCAATACCCTGGTCTTTGGCCAGTTGCCTGTGGATTACTTGGAGGCACCCTGAGGACCTACACACTGTGCAGCCCCTGACATTCATGTGAGTGACACACAGTCCAGCTGATATCTTGCCCTCCTCCACTCTCAGCTTTTGCAATCACCTTACTGCCATTTTCTGCTGGGATGACCTTCAAGGGACTTTAAATCCAGTTACCTTCAAAATATCCTCTGGGCCCATGGAAAACTCAGGCATCCCTCCCATGCTGAATAGTGGCGTCACTGCTCCTCTGTGGCTTTTTCTCCTTACCCTGCTGTTGCCAACTGCTCCTCTGGCTCACACCTTCAGGGTGCTCAGACAAGCCATGCTGGGCTCACATACGCCCCCACCTATAGGGAAGGGATCATGTGTCAAAATCCCAAGAACTTTCTCACTCTCCTCTGCTTGGGATGCAGCACCTTCATGGGCCTGAGACTGTCTATAACTCAGCCAGCATCCAGAGAGGAGTGAGAAGCCAGGTTCCTCTTCTTGCAGGAATCCCCGATTTCTTGGAGTGGTTCTATTAGAGCTAGTCTCATCTGACCTGAGAAGTGAGTAACTCATGGGGAACGGAGGAGTGATGACACAAAAGTTCATATGCAGCCAACAACTCATTAGGAAGAAGTTCCTACTTAAGCAAACTGGATTTGAATTTCTTACCTTTTCTTATATAGGTGGTGGGATATTGCAAGGCTATCTGGTCTACCTTTTAACAGCGTCTGCATATGTACCTAGCATCTACATTTTAGAATGTGAGGGTTCTTTCAGCTTTGCATCTGTACCCAAAGTCCATGACAAGAGGAGCCCCATTTAACATCCTGTTAAATAAATTTAAATATATATAATATAATATTTTACCAAATTTGGATCATATATTTTATAACTTCCTTTTTCTTACTTAAAGATGTATTGCAAAATTTCCCTTGTTATGAAATGTGCTCTGAGATGTTATTTTTAATACCTGTGAGAGGGAGACAGTCTCTCACAGTATCAGTTGTATTCAGGCTGGGTCTAAAAGGGTGAGTCACAGTTTTCTAGGGAGAGAAAAGGGAAACCTCTATTAAAAGATAAAGAATCAAGAAAGAACATCAAATGTTTTGGGAACTGGGAGGAGGAGGAAGGGACTTGATCTACACAATCCTGTGAAATTGGAGGGTAAATACTTATTACTGCTATGATTAACATTACTATTATGATTCATTTTAGTTTCAAAAGAGGAAACTGAGGCTTAGAGTAAGAGATCTGTCAGTTGTAAAGCCAGAATTCAAAGTTAAGACTTCTGGAACCTAAGAGAAAACTGAATATAAGAAGGAAAGTTAGAAATCTAGGAGCCCAAAGTCATGACAAGGAGAAGGGGTACACTAGAAGTGAGAGGGTGAGAAGGGAAGGAAAACCCTCTCTCCGTTTCCAGTTCAATCCCCTTTGTTCTCAGAGAGGCCTGGGAAGTTGACCACCAACTTCCCTCATCTGATGAGTAAAGTATAATAAATGTATGCTTTTCCTTTTTGTAGAAATGTGAAGTCATTTCCAAAATTAGCCCTGTCCAACTGTTAAAATCCCCAAGTTCCCAAACTCTCCCAACAGGAAACAAGCAGTGGACATCCAGGTGTTTCTCCTCCCAGTGTTTGTGTACTGTTTGCATTTATCTTTTTCTTGTCAAATCATGACATTATGAAATGCTTTATTATGGTGATTGGTCATATGCAAGAAGTCCTAGGAAGGGGAACTGAGGGCAGCCTGTGTACGGGGTGACACATATCTCCTTAGCCAATGATCCATCTCGGAAAACGATTTCTGAGAGCCACACTTCCAGCAAATGCTCAGAGTTCAGGAATTCACCAAGTATGTGACTCAGTTGAGACTCTGTTCCTTTTCTTTATGAAGAGAATTAGCACAAGGAACAACCCTGATGAACCGCCCTTTGGAGATAAGAAGGAGAAGGATCTGCCTGAAAATAATGCAATCTATCAAAGGCTGTGAATACCGGAAGGACGTATTCCTGCAGGAAGAGAGGTGAATGGAAGATGGGATGGTAAATAATAAACAGACTATCAACTTGGGTATCATTAGTTATCTCTCACCTTGTGCCAAGGAGTGGGCTATAAAACGTCAGAATTTTACATACACTGCCTCTGCTAATTCTCAGAACAATCCTAAGAAGGAAGTCCTGTTTTCCTGCCCTGTTTATAGATGAGGAAACGAAAACCCAAGACAGGTTAAGAAACTGAAAATGTTATACATCTAGTAAGTGGCTGAGCTGGGAATCCAACCTAGGTCTCAGTCCAAAGAGACTATGCATTTGATTCATCATTATGTTGTGAGTGCAATGGACATAATTCTATCATATGAAAAAAAAAAGGGGGTGGGGACACTTTTTGTTCTGATTCTCCAAGGAGGAGATGGGATTTTGCCTCAGTTTCTAGCAACACCAGAACTGTCTCTGTTTTTCTCTCTTTTAGTAACATTTTAATGAGGGTCTTTCTCTTCCTTCCTCTATGGCACCATTTTGCTTAGGCATTGGGGTCACTTTGGATCACTTTTCTTGTCTTGTTTTTAAGCTGGCATTGTTTCATTATTTCTGTGAATCCCAAAGAAAGATATGAAAGGCAAACAGCACATACCTGACAGGTCACGGCGATTAGCAATGGAAACAACAGACAAACAAAACAGCTACAGGATTGGATCCTAGAAGCCTTTCTCCTGCCAGGTAACTGGTGACCAAAGTGATCAGACTTTCAACTCATATCACACTGGATTATTTGATCTTTTTTCCTACTTTTTAATTATGATCTTAGCCAAAACTCCATGTTCTTTGTCCCACTAGTAAAGTGAGGGAAGGAAGAAAAAACAAAGATAAATATAACCAACTTTGGATCTGCTATGTCTCATTAGCAGTTTTATGGTTTGGGTATAGAGTAATACTTAGTCCAGAGAAGGCATTTGCTCTTTCTGATTTATTTTTTAAACTAAATGTTTAATTGTTTTGTCCCCTTTGGCCTCACTAGAGAAAGGTCTATATCCTCCATGCACATACTGTAAGAATGGGCATCAACAGAAGTCACACATCTGCTCACCAGACCTGCCCCTAAGTCTTCTTCTTAAGCACCAGGGGAAGAATCTCAAGTTAGTCTCCAGTTTGACTTTGCAAGAATGCTGCAGAATCCTCTGTAGTGTTTTTGCCTCTCACCTTTCTTGGGAGTTTATAGGGGGCTTTGAAGTTTCTCTGAACAAACAGGGTCTCTGTGTTTCACTATTGCTGAGCCAACCCTGGGGCCTTGGTTCCATCAGCTCCTTATTAAGTGTTTAGTAATTCCAGTTTCCACCTTTTGGTCTGGCTTGCTTTGCGCACATCTGGAGAGAATTAGCTCCCAGGCCTCTGTAACATACCCATTTTGTGGTTCTAGGGAGAATTGTGTGCTAGGGGATGTTGCTGCCATTAACGAGCTTTCTTTATGGTGTTTAACTGTAAAAGGTACCCTCATTAATATCAACAGACAAAGAGAAAGTGAGACTGTTCCACCTCTATTTAGCTCTTGCCTTCTTGACTGTGTGTGAGCCCTTCTTGCTGAAAAAGAAAGAATAAATATCACGAAAATGGGAATGAAGTACAAGATAAAAAGAGTACATCATAAGAATAAAAATAACAATAATGTCCAGACACTTGAAATGAGTAGAAGTCTATCCCTGCCCGATTCATGTGCCTACATGTGCCTTTTAAGCTCGTGAAATGTGGCTGGTATATATGTATTAAGGTTTACTGTAAGTATAAACCACACTCTAGATTTGGAAGACTTAGCATAAAAAATGTAAAATATCTCAATAATTTTTACATAGATTATATTTTGAAATGATAATAATTTGGAGATATAAGGTTAAATTTAATTTTACCTGTTTCTTTTTAGTTATTTAATGTGGCTATTAGAAATTTTTAAAATACGTAAATGGTTCATCTGTGTGTTTTACGTCATGTTTCTATTAGACAGCAGTGCACTGAAGGACCAGACAAATGATTTAACAGGGTATGACTCTGGACTTCCCTGGTGGCACAGTGGTTGAGAGTCTGCCTGCCGATGCAGGGGACACGCGTTCGTGCCCCGGTCCGGGAAGATCCCACATGCCGCGGGGCGGCTGGGCCCGTGAGCCATGGCCGCTGAGCCTGCGCGTCCGGAGCCTGTGCTCCGCAACGGGAGAGGCCACAACAGTGAGAGGTCCATGTACCGCAAAAAAAAAAAAAAAAAAAGAAGAGTCCCATGACTTGGAATCCATGTGACATCAAAGTGAACAGGAGAGATGTCAAAAGAAGTATTAAGAAAATGTCATCCTGAATCTCAACAAACAGGAAAAGGTGGCTATTGGAAACTACTGACTGGTAAGCTTTTTCTCAGTACAAAATTCTAGAATCAATTATTAAGTACAACATTTATAAGCAAATTAGAAAACAAGTAGATGAGTACAAGAAACCAGCTGAGTTCACTAAAAACAAGGCGTACCACATCAAATTCATTACCATTTTTGATGAAATGGTTGCACTGACAAATCTAGGGAATTATATAAACATGCCTGATTTCAGCAAACTATTAGACAAAACTTCTCATGACATCCCTGCAGACAAATTTCAGACAGTTGTGTTGGAAAATAGTCATTAGGTAATACCACAACTGGTTGAATATTTGTATTTAGTCTTTAAATTTTACCTATAGGAAGGTCTATAGGGGAGGTCACAAAACTAAAAATTAATTGAATTAATATGATGGTTATCAAAATCAATACTCAAAAGAGAATACATCAGTAATAGGAATATGGCATACAACCACCATAAATGTAAAGTGCTTAGCTCATAAAATGAATTGTGTGGATATAGCACTAAGGTAGCCTGGCTTGAAAATAATTAGTTAATGACAAGAATTAATTTTTTTAACTAAATGTGAACTATACTTGTGGAAAAATATCACAGGAAGTAGTAGTCTCACTTTATTGTACTTAATTGGCTAAATCCAGAATATTTTGTTCAGCTCTTGGATAACTACAATGGTGGGGGGTGGACAGTCTTGACAATGAGAAAATGAAGGCCCTACATGAAGGCTGACAAAGAGGAATCATGGTGGCTGTGACATGAGAGCTGTGCTCAATGCTATCACTTGGAGAGTGTGGACATGCTGCTTTGCTACAAAGTACAGGCAGATCCCAGAACAATTAGTGGAAGTTACAGGAAAGGTAGGAACAGACCACTGTGAAGAATTTTTGGAGCTCTCCATGGGGAGAGACTGGGTTCCCATGGCATTCATTAGGAATGTTAAAGAAGATACTTCTACACTGGAGGGTGATCGAAAGAAGTGAGATCTTTAAATTTCCAATTCTAAAATCAGAAATCCTATTAGTATAGGGAGTCTTTAAATACTCTACACACTTCTGCTTTGGTGAGATCAAGCTAAGTATCATCTGGAAGTTTCTTGAAAATGATGAGGCACCAGAAATTAGACTATCAGGAAACCTTGTACGTTCTGGCTGTGTATGTTTGGGTGCGAGGATGAAGCAAAGCCCTGCTTTATAGGATTTACCAATTTCTGTGGTGTAAATCCTCCTACCACAGCAACTTTTAAGCTACCCACAGTTTAACAACTGGCTCACAAATTTCCTGAAAGTTTAACATGGCTTTCACAGTCAGTATGAGCTGGCTCTAGTTATCGGCTACTAACCCATCACCTGGTGGTCAGAATGTGGTGTCAGCAAGACAGATTCGATCAATCAAATGTTGGGTATTGTTTTTTGTTTTTTCATGTTTGCTGTGGGTCACACACTATGGAAATTGTTAACATGTGACATGATATTTTCCCTCAAAGAATTTAAGGCCACCTAGTAGGGGAGGAGAATGGGTTGGGGGGACAAAGATTAACACACACAGAACAAATAGAGTATTTTAGGACATAGTACAGGAACTGACCATATAGATCTATGCTGGTAAAGCTGTGAAGGCACAAGAGCTAATGTTTGTTGAGCGTTGAAATGCTCCATGTGCAGTGCGAGCCACTTTTCATAACTCAAGACTCATAATCTTAACCCTGTAAGGTTGCCATTGTGCCATTATATGAGTGAGGAACCGGAGCTCAAAAATATCAAGACGCGTGGGCTTCCCTGATGGCGCAGTGGTTGAGAGTCCGCCTGCCGATTCAGGGGACACGGGTTCGTGCCCCAGTCCGGGAAGATCCCACATGCCGCGGAGCGGCTGGTCCCGTGAGCCATGGCCGCTGAGCCTGCGCGTCCAGAGCCTGTGCTCTGCAACGGGAGAGGCCACAACAGTGAGAGGCCCGCGTACTGCAAAAAAAAAAAAAAAAATCAGGACGCGAACCTGAGGCCACACCACTGGTAGGAACACAAGACCCGCTGAATCTACACATCCAGTTCATTCCACCGTTCTGTCCTTTGCCTCTTTAGGGAAGGAGGAGGTAAGCCTGGGATGGTGTGGCTCCTGGCCCTGGCTGATGCAGAAAGCAAGACAAGGCCGACGGCACGGAGGTCATGCTCCCAGTCTCCACCCACGCACGCTGAAATGCTGCTCCCCTCCGCTCCATCAAACTGCCTGGGATGTCGATTTTGAGTTTTTATTAAAAGTTCCAGCTGTGTGAGTTAGGGCAGTAAATAGCTCCCTGAGCCTCGGCTCCTCTTCTTCCATAAAATGAAAGGAAATACTATCTAATTTACACTTTGCTGAGATTAAATGTGTTAATTTTACAAAACACCCAGCACAATGGCCAGCACAGAGGGAGCATTCCATAAATATTAAAATCCTTTCCCTCTACACAGCTGCATGGTTCTCTCCCTAGCTGGACTGTGGTGTGTGTCTTTATGTCTTCAGCAATTAGCACAGTGCCTGGCAGAGTCTAGGTAAGCCTTGTTCAGTTACAGCAGTGATTTCTGGGCCCAGAAATACTTTTTACATTAAATAAAACAAATATATACACATGTGTAAAGATCCATTCCTATGCTGAGAAGTCAGTGTACACTTTTCTCGGGGCTGGTCGTTCCATACAAATGAGGACATCCTGATGGTCCGCTCTGCTCAGCCTGAAAGCTGCCTCTATCTCTTTATTAACTTCGACGAGGTGTCATCTTGCTGCCATGATCTTTCCATTCTAGGAAGTTGTTTGTCCCATTACAGTAACAAGGGATGGTGCTAGGTTGCCACTAAGAGTCCAAGGAAGAGTGTCATAATGGAGGCTAGAGTTCAAGTATGACAGCTCAAGGCAAGTTCAGTCAAGGAAACCAGTGGTGAAGGTCACGGGGCTGTTGGTGAGGCCCTCGGATTTTTACTAAGGACCTCATGTCCATCACTGCAGCCTGAGAGGTCTGACCAGTAATTGCACAGATGGGAGCCGGAAGCCTGAGGCTTGTCATGACTCCAGGGGATTTGAAGAGAACAGAAAAGTGGTTGGCAAGAGACAAACTCCATAAGATCAAGCAAAGGCACCCAACCGTGCTAATTCACTCTTTCCATTAACTCATCTCCCCCTACCCAGAGCTGCTTACCAGGGTGTGCCTATAGGCAGGCGCTGCCTCACCTGTGCACGCAGGAACCAACTATGAAATCCACCTATGTATGTTCTGTGGAATCTGGCTCTAATTTTAGCAGAGATCACGAGCTGTCCTCTGGTTTTTATTAAAATCCATAAGTAAGAGAGTAATTCATACTCCAAAATGTTACAGACTTACTATTTACATAGTGAGACGATTGAAAACTGTTTTGTTGTTTTCTGCTTTTCTCTGTTTGGCAATTGTTCTTTAATGAGCGTGGAATACTTTTGTATTTTTAAAAAATAAACATTTTTTAAAAGTAAGAGTTTCATATCAGAAACAGAAGTATAGACACAAAAATTTCTATCACTAAAGGCTTTGAGAACCATATTCCTAGAGCTCTGATGATCAGAAAGTCGACTTATTGGGGCGTTTTCCTCCACTTTCTGTAAATCTGAGTAAACTTTGTTCTGGGACTGCCAACTGAAGATTGATAAATACACATTATAATTAGAGGGATGGATAATCGGTCGAATTCCCTAGCACCTAATGCCAATTGAGTTCTAGGTGAAGTGCTTGGAAGATGATGGCTTTTCAAAAGCTGGGTTTTCTCAGCATGGAATGACAGGATATGGGACAGGTCTTGGTCCGATGTTTGTCAAGCATCAGCTGTGTGCTGAGCACTATTCTGGACACTGAAGATATAGAGATCATTCATGTCTTCACTCTAGCTAGGAAGGTAGATATGAAAGCAATATCGCAGTACCAGGGGGTGACGTATGTACAGAGGGTGTGGTGAGTGCTCAGGGCAGGTTTCACAGAGCCCGGGACATTTCAAAAAGCTTCCTTTTAGGGTAGGAATTTGCCTAGCAGACTAGACATGGTTGGGTGGTAAAGGAGTGGTTAGAGATACAGGGAATCTGGCAGAGAGAAAAAATGAAAGTATGATCAGGACCTCGGGAAAAACTCATTTAAAATTCTCCAACACACAACAGTTCTTGTCCCAAATAAGAACTGAGGCTAGTGGGCCATTCTGAGCCCCGATTCCACCCAACACCTATTAGTCCTGCCATGTACTCAGTATAAGTATGGTGATGATTAAAGAAAACCACGTGACATCATCTTCCAAAGTCACTTGATGATCAGAGAGAGTTGTCTTACTGTGGTGCTTCCTGTCTTTTTGGTGAATGTGTAGAGCAAAAGTGAAACTCTGAGGCTGCCCATTCAAGAATGAGAAATTGCATATTAGAATTAGCCTAACAAATACTTATGTTTTGTATAACCTATCAGAGATCCTGGAATGGCTTTTCCTGAAAGAATTTACAATCTGGACACTGTCCTACCACCTAGACAGGCGGGAAGGGAAGGGAGTGTTGCCACCAAAGTTGCTTGCTCTGTCATCGGCGGCCTTCCAGCCCAAGAAATAAAAATAATCGCAAGGTAGTTTTAATCTTTACTGAGTTCTGTTGAAACATATCAAAGAGAATCCCAAATGCACAGCAAAACCTCTTAAAATTGCCTTTCCCATCTCTCTCTTGTCGTATATATCACACGTTTATGGCTCCCTCCTCCCAATCCTTTCCTCCTTCTCCCGGTATCCCTCCAAACTCTCTTAAACCCAGCGACAAGAGCACTTGTCTTCTCTTCCCCAGCTCCCGTCCCGCCTTTCTGAATTTATTCCTCCTGAGGCTGGTAGCTCCCTCTCCCTTTTCTAAAGTAAATCAATTTCACCTTTCTGGCCCTATACTCCAATCAACACCACAGTATTTTTATATTTGTGGGAGAAGTTTAATAGGCAGAATGGGGGGGATGCTTTGCAGAGGCTAGAATACCCAGGGGAATGATTTGTTTTTCTTGTCCTCTGAACAGCGAGCATTTTTAGCCTCTGCTGGCAAAGTTTCTCTGTGGTGGCTCCCATATTTTAGGCCTCGCTCACCCTAGAAATGTAAGCCTTCCCATATCAGAGAAGCTTGATGTAAAATGATCTTCATGAGCCTCTTTTCTGGAACTTACTTGTCTTTCCTTTTTACTGATAGAAAATTTGAGTCTCCTTTACTCCTCAAAGGTGGCTAACTATAAGAATATTATTCATGATACAACAAAAAAAGAAGCAGACACACATATAGAGAACAAACTAGTGGTTACCAGTGGGGAGAGGGAAAGGGGGTGCTATATAGGGGTAGGGGATTAAGAAGTACAAATTATTAGGTATAAAATAAGCTACAGGGCTTCCCTGGTGGCACAGTGGTTAAGAATACGCCTGCCAATGCAGGGGACATGGGTTCGAGCCCTGGTCCGGGAAGATCCCACATGCCGCAGAGCGGCTAAGCCTGTGTGCCACAACTACTGAGCCTGTGCTCTAGAGCCCGTGAGCCGCAACTACTGAGCCCGCATGCTGCAACTAGTGAAGGACGTGCACCGAGAGCCTGTGCTCTGTAACAAGAGAAGCCACCGCGATGAGAAGCCTGTCACCGCAACTAGAGAAAGCCCGTGCGCAGCAACAAAGACCCAACGCAGCCAAAAATAAATATAAATAAATTTATTTAAAAAATAAAAATTAAAAAATAAAATAAGCTACAAGGATATATTGTACAATACAAGGAGCATAGCCAATCTTTTATAATAACTATAAATGGAATATAACCTTTAAAAATTGTGAGTCACTATATTGTACACCTGTAACTTATATAATATTGTACATCAACTTCAGTTAAAAAAAGACACCGTTCATGTAGCGCTTGTCATCCCCACAAACCCCAAGGGCAGGGGCCTCGTCCATTAGCGCTGTCCGTGGAAAATGCCACGCACACATTTCTTACTGTAGTTAGTATTTGTTGAAGTGGATCGAACGTGAGCATAAGTTTCTCAAAGGGTCTTTTAGCCTGTTGTCACTGACGTGAAACCTGGAGCACACACGATGTATCTCCCCATGTCTCAAGCCACCCTAAGAATGGGTGACCTGGAAGCAGTCTTCCCCTCACGGGGTTTCCTCCGATATCAACACTGCAAGCCGAGGGTCTTTAAGGACAGAAAAAAGCCATTTGTTTTTCCTTTCCTCTGAAAAGCGACCAGGTGCAAAGTTTTCCACCCAACTCCTGACTGCTCTGAGCCCACTCTGGCATTTGAAGAGTTAATCTGTTGCCACCTAGTGGCTCTCGGCCAACCTGCGGGACCCCCAGCTCACAGAGGAGGAGGGGCGAGGGTGGTGGGGTGAGGTTGCCTTGGTGAAGGGACAAGGTTCCACGGCGGCTTTGTCTTCCCACCCCCGAGTACTACTTAGAGGGGTTGGCTTTTTGAAAACATATTCCCTTTCTCCTCTCCCTCCCTCCCTCCCCTGCAACTGGGGCCTGTTTCCGCTAGACCTGAGGCAAAGCAGTAGTGCAGGCTAGGATTTCTTGCAAGTTTCCGCTGTGGGGTGCCGCAACAGCTGTGACCCTGGCTTGATTTTGATGTAGACTTCAAGGGCACCGTCCCCAGCAGGGGGAACATTTTTACCTCAGGAGCCTATTCACATTGGTAGCCTTGGCAGGGAAAGTTCCAGAAGCTTTGATTACACAAATACCTCTGCTAAGTACAGGCCCAGTCTTGGCAACCTGTGGAGAGAGAATGTGCACGTGGGCTGATTAAACCAAACGACCGTTTCCTTTGCTGGGGCGGGGGCTGAGGGTCTTCAGCTTGGAAATGATTTTTTCCTTGGCTGTGTTGCCTGGAAACTTGGAGGGTTTAATTAGGACTGGGGAGGTTTTGGGCTTCTGCAGCTGCCTCTGCTCTCCCCCAGGGTTACTGAGTGTGTGTGTGTGTGTGTGTGTGTGTGTGTGTGTGTGTGTGTGTGTGTCCGGCAGTGCAGGCCAAAGCCGTCTGGAGAAGTAAATTGTGTACCACGGCAAATGTGACCCTTTTTATTTCAATTGATTTTAGTTAACAACTTTGAACCTTGTAAACCACAGAGAGGCTGCGTGCGGTTTACATATCGCGTATTGGAGCTGGACAACTAGGTGGAAGTGGTAGCTCTTACCTTCTTACCTACATCCATCAAGGGCCAATCTTTGAAAAGTTTTCTCAATGTTCCCAAGTATGTCCAGGAAGAACGGCCCTGGGTCCATGTCTCCCTGGCTCTGTGAGTTCCAAGGGAGAAGTAAGGCAGAGCCCAGTCTACCCCGATGCAGTTATCTTACTTTGTTAGGAAAAATCAACAAATTAAAATACAATCTATTAATCCTTTATTGACCTCAATGTACTTTATTCATCTCAACATTACCAGTTAGTTATTCTCCCGTTAGGAGATTTTGAAGAATTGAGGAGAAACATTTTCTTTTCCATTTTTCTTTGGTATGTGTGTATGTTTGTATTTATTTATTTTTCAACTACAAATATCATACATATGTATGTTCCAGTTATAAAAGAGTTAGAGACAGAAGTATAACCTCTCTTGCTCAAAGGAAGATTTTCCGGCTGGAGTCAACGTTGATCTAGGCACATTTTGGCCCATCTCTTCTTCCTTTCCTCCCTCTTTTCTTTCCTCCCTTCCTTTTCTCCTCCTTTCAGTGGAAGATTCAGAAACATAGTCCCTCCCTTTATTGAGTCCACAGAATTGAGCTATAGCATGCCATGTGTGTTACTTCCTAGGGCTCCCATAACAAAGTACCACAGATTGGGTGGCTTAGACAACAGAGCTGTGTTGTCTCACAGTTCTGGAGGCTAGAAGTACAATAT
Organism: Leucopleurus acutus; assembly: GCF_964270905.1. NCBI lineage: Eukaryota > Metazoa > Chordata > Mammalia > Artiodactyla > Delphinidae > Leucopleurus > Leucopleurus acutus. The sequence continues at coordinate 141,027,705 of NC_139143.1, read as the reverse complement.
CAAGGTGTCAGCAGGGTTGGCTCCTTCAGAGGGCTGTTAGGGAAACTCTGTTCCATGCCTCTTCTCTAGCTTCTGAGGGCAACCTTTGGTGTTCCTTGGCTTGTAGATACATCACCCAGATCTCTACCTTCAACTTCACATGGCATTCTCTCTGTGTGTGCATCTGTCTCTGCGTCCAAATTTCCCCATTTTATAGGAACACCAGTCATTTTAGATTAGGGCCTACCCTAATGACCTTACTTTAACTTGGTTGCCTCTGTAAAGACCCTATCTCCAAATAAGGGCTCATTCTGAAGTAATTTATATTAGGTCTTCTACATCATTTGGGGGACCCAGCTCAACCTATAACACAAGGTAAAGCAACAGCTATGTGTACTTGGTACTGTGGTCAAATCCAGAAGGGAGTACCAAAAAAAAAAAAAAGCCAATAATGGGATACATTAGCATAACTACTTTTTTCTTTTCCTCTTTATTTTTTAAATTTAATTAATTAGTTAATTTTATTTTTGGCTGTGTTAGGTCTTCGTTGCTGTGTGCGGGCTTTCTCTAGTTGCAGCGAGCAGGGGCCACTCTTCGTTGAGGTGCGTGGGCTTCTCATTGCGGTGGCTTCTCTTGTTGCTGAGCATGGGCTCTAGGCACATGGGCTTCAGTAGTTGTGGCTCACGGGCTCTAGAGCGCAGGCTCAGTAGTTGTGGCACACGGGCTTAGTTGCTCTGCGGCGTGTGGATTCTTCCCGGACCAGGGCTCAAACCCATGTCCCCTGCATTGGCAGGCAGATTCTTAACCACTGTGCCACCAGGGAGGCCTTTCTCTTTAAATTTAATGTTTATTTTCATTATATTATACATATATGAAGGAGTCAACTATTTTTATATGGCTTATTATGAAAAATAGGAGTTAACAAGCCATGCAATGCTTCCCACCTCCATTGCACACTCTCCAAGACAATCTCTTTCAACTTTTCTGATTCTGTTAATATTTAACTATAAGTTTCCAAATAACAGATTTATGTTGCTACATGATATTTCAATTATAGAAGTTATCTATTGGCTTCCCGACATACAAGATGGGGACTTAGCTCTCTATAGGTCACACACACACACACACACAACACACACACACACACACACACACACACACACACACACACACATAGTGTTCCATCTGACCAATATAGTGATGTTGTAACTCAGTTAGATCAATATCTAATGTTTCCATCACCATGACTGTGTAAATGCTGTATGCAGCTAATTTGTGTAGGATATCAAAAATATTTTTTCCTTTCCTGCACATTTTTTCCACCTAGAGTGAATAATTGGCTTGTTTTTTCCCTTGCTTGGGTTTTAATGACCTTATCCTTAATCAAATCTAAATTCTGCCCCAGTTGTATAAAAACACATTAGTAATTATTGATTTCATTTTCTTGAGATCTCTCCCAGAACTTTCCCAACTTGGCACTGGGGGGGTTATATGACCAGACTGTTTCCTAGGGAACCCTCCATGTGGACCTTTTCTCCTGGACTGGTCAGATGTCCGGAGAAGACTCTTCAATCCCCTTCTTACAGAATATATGTCTGGCTGCTGTGCTCTGGAAGCTGAGTGGGGGAAGAAGGCTGGAGTCCAAATATCAGTCAGCCCGTCAATATTCCTTGAATCCCTCTGTTTTCAGCACAGTGATCTCCCATACCTCGACTCTCCCTGCATCCCCAGTTCAGAAATCCCCTGTTTACCGTCTCTGGGAAATAAATCTCTGCTGTCATTTACTGCTGAGGAAGTCAAGTGACTGCATGGCATGGGGAGAGTGGGAGTGGAGGCAAGGGAAACTACCTGCTTCTACACCCTTTCTGCCAACCCTCCTGCTCCAGCCCCACCTTTACTCTCACTTCCAGAGATCCCAGAAGCACCAGTTCCTGCCCATGCTCTCTGTCCCCAAGTCCCTCTGGGGGTCTCCCCACAAGAGGCTTTGCAGGTGGCTTTGTCCGCCTTGTCTGCTAGCTCAGTCACCAGCCCTTCACAGGTTTTGCTGTTTCTGCCTCTTCCATCCTCATTGCTCTGTGTTAGTGGGTTTCAGGAAGAAAGGGAGCTAAGTATATGTGTCCAGTGTGCCAGCTTTAACTCTAAAGCCATTCTTGTCCTTTCACCAGCATGTTCTGGAGACAGTTTCAAACACCAAATGAGTGATCCAATTCCTGAGCTATCTAGAAGTTGTGGGTGACTTTGGGGAGAAGAGAGGACCTTCATCATGCTCTGTGTGATCTATAAACAGGCACATGTACACACACGAGGACACATTCAGCCCAACTCTTCACTCTACGTCATCTACAGCCAACCTGGACTGAGTATTTGGAATCAGCTCCAGATTCTTATTTTGTTTTCCATGTAATTTTCTTACATTCCCCAATTCTCTCTTTCCCCCATCTCCAATTTATTCTTGTCACTACAGCCAAAGTGTTCCTTTTAAAAATGAAAATCCTATTATCATGTCATTCCCCTACTTTAATGTCTTTACATTACTATTAATGTCTTCTCTTTACCCTTAGAATAAAGTTCTGTACTCTATTCTTGTCCTATAAGTCCCCACCCAACTGCTTGGGGGGCTTATATTAATCTTATATTGGTCTCCCCTCCCCGGCTAAGCTGTGGCTTCCTTAGCTATTTCTCAGTTCTGTTAGGCCTTTGCACATGCTCTATACTCTTTCTGGAAAGCTCTTGACCTCAGTCCCCTAAAGACTCTATTGGGGAAACATCATTTACCCAGGGACACCTTCTCTGACTGTGTCTCAGCCCCTCCTTACATACACTCAGCTAAATGCTGCATTATACCCTCCCGTGATACCCTATACTTTTGCTTTGATAGCACTTTAGTTACATGTCCAAGCTAGACTGGAAGCATCCTGAACACAGGACCTTTTTCTGTCTTGTTTACATCATCACCCTAGTCCCTAGCACCAGATTTGGCCCATAGCATGTATTCATTCCATCAATACTTATTTAATCAACTGTACTTTTCACCTTAGAGTTTTCTAATCTTCACTCCCATCCTCACCCCAGCATACTCTCCCTTCTAAATGTACTGGTTTAATAGCAGAGAATATTAGTTAAATATTGATAGTGTTTGGCCTGGAAAGATAGTCATAATTCCCTTCCTGGAAAACTGGGCGTGGTGCCTCTCTGTCTCTCTCCCTTGTGGAAAACAGCTCTCGTCTTCAGGATATCGGAGCAGGTGACCAGGTGTCTCTCAGCTTATTCTGCTGGCTCTCAAAGCAGAAGTTCCCCAAGATTATAAAGAGAAAGGGAAAGACTTGATTTTTGTTTTTCATAGGCAATCAGGGAAGTTGGTCGTGGTCATATAGTGAGCAAAGTCATGAGGTTCTCATAAAATAAACTGAATGGAGGTCCCCGTTACAGAATTACAGTTGCAGCATCACGTGCAAAGGTTGCCCCCGAGATTTTTCTCATTGCTTTCCTTATATGAGAAAAAAAATGCAGCTCACAGTATGCAATAATTGGAAGTTTGACACTGAAACTATTTGTTTCCTCATCTGTAAAATGAGAAAGTTGAACTAAGTGCCCTCTAAGCTACTCTGAAACTCTGTAACTTTATTCTGAACCTGTATAAGAGCTGTTCACAAGAACTTCTAGGTTTCTGAAAATACATTGCTCTTGAGGAAATCAAAGATTTATTGGAAGGTTTTAAAAAATATATAAACACCTTCATGAACTTGGCAAAGAATCAGGTGAAGAAAAGTGTGGATTTTCAATCTGCCAACAACGGTGCCATTCTAAAGAGTTCAAAGGTCAGCATTTTAGTACTCACACACAACTACGTAAAGACTAGAAGGGCTGAAGCTTTCAGCAGCAGCTTTTGAACTTTGTGTCATTGCTCAGAGGCAAAAATGAAATACCTGCCTAACTGCAAAAGATTAAGTAGCCAAGACCTTTTTAAAAAATAAATAAAGGTACCGTGTGATACTTGGTATTATTAGTAGTAAATATTTACTCCCTTCAACATTCCATCATGGGTCTTCACTTTCCTCCCCCATTGATGTTGGGTTGCTTTGGCCACTGAAATGTTTGTGGACATGAAAAACATTGTGTTTTCCTCAATTTAGCTTCAGTCTTGTGCACTGGTCACCTGCCGTGAGATACCCTGGGTAACTACTGTCTGGAGTCCAAAATAAAAAATATGGAGCAAATGTAAGCTAAATTCACAGACCCTCCCAGCTGAGCTCAGCCTAACTCAGCTGAATCACAGTTGATCTGCAGACCTTTGAGCATGAGAATAAATGCCTGCTGTTTTAAGCCACTGAGTTTTGAGATGATTGTTACACAGCATTATTGTGAAAAAGCTGACTAATACAAGATGCAGTGTGGGTTCTCATGAGATATAACATGACGGTTAAGGTATGGTTTCTGAAATTTGGCACATCTTGGTTTGAATCTCACTTCTGTTGTTTACTAGATGTGAAATGTCATGCAATTGACTTAACCTCTCTGAGACTCTGTTTTCTCATCTGCAAAATGAAGATAATCACCAACCTCATAGCACTGTTGTGTAGATCAAATGACCTAATACATATCGAGCAGCTAAGACAGTGCCTGGTACATACTGAGGAGCCAGTAAATGTTTGCTATTATAAACAATAATAATTATTATAATTTCTATAAAATAAATCTTACTTTCCTGTTAACTTACATTGTAAAACTAGATATAGGGCTTCCCTGGTGGCGCAGTGGTTGAGAGTCCGCCTGCCGATGCAGGGGATGCGGGTTCGTGCCCCGGTCCGAGAAGATCCCACATGCCACAGAGCGGCTGGGCCCGTGAGCCATGGCCGCTGAGCCTGCGCGTCCGGAGCCTGTGCTCCGCAACGGGAGAGGCCACAACAGTGAGAGGCCCGTGTACCACAAAATAAATAAATAAATAAATAAAAATAAAACTAGATATAAAGACTTATTTGGAATATTTGGTGAAGAAGGATGAAGAAGATAAGTATTCTACCTCATGGCTGATAAGTTCATATGATATGAAAAAGGTACATTGTCTACCAAGCAAGCGTGTCTATGTGTATAAAAGAGTTTTGAATTACTTTGTAACAATTTCCCAAATCTGAGCTCCTTTTACAGACAGAATTTACATTTCCATGTCCCCAAGTCTAGAATATGAAGTGTGGTGTCAAGTACTAACAATCTATGTCTGACTCTACACTCTCAGCACCCAGAATTGTTCCTAAGAGTTCACATCTAATAAATAGTACATTGCTGTGGTTCCTTGCTTTCATGTACTTAACAAACATTTATTAAGTACTAGGTATTGCACTAGGTACTAGAGGTAGAGAGATAAACAGACATGGTCCTGTACTCATGGCCATCATACTTTAGCTACAGGTTGCAAATCTGTTTCACTCTGGTGTCAACTCAGGGATTTAGAGGGGCTGCTCAGAGCACTAGTTAAAAACAATTCTAGGCAGCACTTGATCTTAGTGGGGAAAAGAGTCATGGGTTTGGAAGGAGGGAATGGTTTCAAATGTTTGCTAATCCAGGTTTCACTGGGGACAGACACATATACAACAAAATATAATTTAATGCAGTAAATGCTATTTGTGAGATAAGAACAAAGTGGCATCGCACACAGAGCAAGGAGTAATTAATTTTGCCAGGAGGGGAGTGGAGTAAGGAAAGGCTTAATTGAAGAGGTGAAATTGTAGCTGGGCTTTGGTGGATGACCAGGAATTTAGTAGGTGATGAAGTGGGAAAAGATGGTTTCAGGCCAAGAGCACATCATGAGCAAAGGCACAGAGGTGTATTAGTACATGGGGTGTTGAGGGAACAGTGAGTAGTCCTGTTTGGTTAGAACGTGGGGTGTCGGGATGATGCTGGTAGGAATGAGTTACAATAGGGGGTTGGGACCAGTCTGTACTGCTTTATTGTGTAAGCCACAGGAATCCCCGAAGGCTTTTCAGTTAGAGCATGATGTGGCCAAATATGTGTCTTTAAATGGTTACTCAAGAAGAACTAGATCGGAGATAAAAAGAGAAAGAGACAAGCAGCAGAGAGGAGGCTATTGCAGTTATGCAGACAAGGGACCTGGGCATTTAAACTAGGGTGGTGTGGAGTGGGGGCCGAGAGAGGAAATAACATCATCAAATAGCACAAGGATGCTCTTCTCTCAAAAATGACCTAGTGGGCTTCCCTGGTGGTGCAGTGGTTGAGAGTCCGCCTGCCGATGCAGGGGATGCGGGTTCGTGCCCCGGTCCGAGAAGATCCCACATGCCGCGGAGCGGCTGGGCCCGTGGGCCATGGCCGCCGAGCCTGCGCGTCCGGAGCCTTGCTCCGCAACGGGAGAGGCCACAACAGTGAGAGGCCCGCGTACCGCAAAAAAAAAATAAAATAAAATAAAAAAAATTTTAAAAATGACCTAGTATTAGGGCTTCAATCAATATAAAGCAAATTTAATGGTCTAATTTTTTCATAGCTCTTGTTCTAATGTTACTGTTTGAATATGTCATTAAATCACACATATAAAGGGAGCCAGATTTTAAAATTTATCCTTGAGTCAAGCCTGTAAAGTAGGTACTAAAATTTCCATTTTACAGAGGAGAAAACTGAGGCCCCGGGATTTAAAAAGCCCGCAATCAGTGATCTTAGACTACACATCTTCTAAATGTCAAAGCTAGCATTTGAACCCAGGGCAACTTGACTCCAGAGTCAATGTTCTTAATCACTATTCTATACCATGTGAACAATTAATTCTCCAGTGTTATGGTCCATTTCCACTAATTGTTAAATCCCTCATATACCTCCTCTTTTCAGTCTGATATATCTTGACCCAGGAGACAAGCCAGTGAGTATCAGAGAAGTATTGAAGGCAGGAGAAAAGTACCTCTGAAATACTCCAAATAACTTGGACTTGAAGTCAAAGAAAAACTATTGAGTTTTTTTTTTCCTGAGTACTTGAGAGATTTGTCAAGTAATCTCAAATCTCTTATTCTGTGGGAATCAATGCATTAATCAATCCACAGGCACTGTACCTAGCACTGTGCTGGGGGAATAAATCACCCTTGACTCAGTCCTCATTAGAAACACAGGGGAAAGAGCCCAGGACTGTGAGAGAGGAGACATAGTTGGGAGCCCTGGCTCTGCCATGAACCTGCCCTTGGCCTTGGCCAAGTCACTTCACCTTTCCAGGCCTTCCTTTCACCATTGGAAATAGCCCCAATGATGGCAAATGTCCTTATCATTCCTACATTTTTGCACCCGCCTTACAGGATTAATTGAAGGAAAAATAAAAGAGCATTTAGTATTGGACAGAAAATTGTGGTACTAAAACACACTAAATTGCACGACTGTTTTAGCAATCACTTGGCGTCTTCTGAAACAGCCTCCTAAATATGCAGGAAGAGTGTTTATCATTCCTACTCCTGTGGAGCCTGACACTTCACCGAGAGAACAGGCTTTACAATGTCGCGCTTTCTCAAAAATTGCTGCATTTGAAATCTTGCGGGATATTTAAAACTTGTTTTTAGAGGACCTGAGGCACTTTGAGTTTCTCAATGCTTTATCCCTCTTTCCTTTTCATCTTGCCTGGAGAATCCCCAGTGGTGATTTTTAAACATAACTTATGTACTTCATCGAGGTCTTTGGAGTTTGGAGAGTGCAGAGTTTCCTCTGAGGCAAAATATTTTGAACAGTGGCTGCATGGGCTCACTGTTTCCTGGAGCTAAAGACTGCAAATCGATTTCTGCAGCCCACTTCTTCCAGAAGGAGACGGTGGGGGTGAGTGGGAACACAAACTTGCTTTGTCCACCTAAACAGCGCCGTCAGATTTCTCAGTCATCCTCTTGGCTTTCGGAGGAATTGCAGGAGCAATTGTTGAGCCTCGCAACGGTGAGATTCCGCTGCCTTCCAGCTCTAACAATCAAGAGACAAGTCTCCAGAGAGCACAGGCTCCAAGCAGTTATTAGAGATGATGGCATTACCGGAGCGCTGGGGCCGCCTGCCCTGCCCTACAAAATAAACGGTCCTCGTACGGCTTCACACTATGCTTTACTCCCTATATTAACACAGGAGCTGACAGATCGGGTGAGAAGCTGCAACTTGTATTTTGGAGGGCATAAGAGATGATTGTGCTCGTTCTAATTCCAGAGCTGATCTTTTTAGCAGATTATGATGGATGACTCTCCACGGTGGTCAGCGCCTCCTGTATATATTTTAGGTGGAATGCTTTCTTTTGACACATACTTTACAGAGACATAAGTGTATCCTATTTTAATTAATGGAAGAAATGATTCATTCACAAGTGGAAGGTTTAATTAAAGAAAGGGTCAGCATGGGTCAGCCATGAATTGCAAAATATCTCTGATGTTTATTATACTCTCCACCAACTCTGCATGCTGTCTGGAGTGGTACACGGCAGTAAAGGCAGGCCCTGGAAAGAAAGAAAATGAAGTTTAATTAATTCATTCATTCAACAAATATTAATTGAGCACCTACTGTGTTTTAGGTGCTGTGCAAGGCTCTGCAAATAAAATGGTGAACAGTCAGACATGATTTTTTGCACTTACGCCAGGGACAATGCAGTTGGGGGCACAAGAAAATTGAGGAACAAACAAATAGAATGCTATTATTAAAGATGGTAACATGTTTTCTGGAAAAAATCATTTGGGGCTCTTCTCCTTGCAGTGTTTGGGTATTGTTTTTTTAAGAATTTTAATACCCCACTTTACAGTGGGTACATTTAACTTTGGAATATATCTCTGAAGCCAATCTGACCCAAGTCTGCTAGATTAAGTATCTCATTCTTAGAAGCAGCAGTTATACATACTGAGTTACAAAATATGTAGCTTGTCACAGTAGCTCCTTCCTATGAGTAGAGAAACTTTATGCTTTAGAATCAGACAAACCTGGATTCAAATCCCGGCTTCTCAGCTTAATCGCTTTCTGGTCTGTGATATTACTTTGCTTTTCTGACCTCAGTTTCCTCGTTTACAAGGAAGAATAACAATACATAAGGCATTGAGTCATGTGAAAATATACATGAATAGTACCTAGAGCATAGCATTCTTATTAATCAGCATTAATATTTGTAATTTATCTTCTTACATTATTATTAATAGGAGTAATATTTTTCCCTCTCTTTTGCAACTTTCTTGATTCTATGTTTGTTCTGGTTGTTCATGTTATTTTCTTATCCCCTCATTTGATGACAGAGGTCATAATTTTTAAAGCACTGGACCCAGTCTGATATATGCTTAGTGATCAATAAATAACTATCGAATGAACGGATAAAATTCTCTCTCTCTTTGGAACTGGGTAGAGAATAAGCTGATAGTAAACAAAGTCTCTCAAAGGCTTCCCATAACACTTGGAATAAAGTCTATATTCCTTATCATGGCAAACAGGAACCAACATGCCCTGACCTTTCCAGTCTCATCCAACACCATTTTCCCTCCTGTACTCAGCTTGAGCCACCAGCCTTGCCTGGAATGCCCTTCCTCTAGAACTGTGCATGGCTCACTCCTTCCAGATCTTCAGCTCTCTGTTCAACTGTTTTCTCTTCCTGGAGACCTTCTTTGACCACCTTGCCTATTCATTTTCTATCTCCTCACCCTGCTTTATTTTTTCTCAAAGCATTATCACTGTCAGAAATTACATGATATATTTCAGAGTTTACGATTTTGTTATCTATCTCCCCCACTTAGCACATGTGAACTCCTGAGAGCAGGAACCTAGACTGCTGGTGTCCAGCCCTAAGTCACCATGATACTGAATGAATCAAACAAATGAAGTATCTCTTTTCATTTTTGTAGGGAAATATATATATATATATATATATATATATATATATAAACTATCCAAATAGTTTCTATAGTACAGTACTCTACAAAACATAAGAAATCTTTCCCCCCAAATTTTTGCTTGCAGCACTGAATTTAATTTTTCACCACAGAATGACAGGAAGAGGGAAAATCAACTATTCTAATGGTATGGAAAATGAAGACACAGCCAATAGGAGGTCTCCCAAAGCCCCAATTTTAATAGGATTCCTACACATTTTACTTTCTCACCGTGAGTCTGGCGCTCCTTGTAAGTTGCTTCCTTTGTGCTTAAAAAAGTAGTTACTCCTGTTCTCAAAGCCAGCAAACATAGATTTTCTTTAGTTTTCACATGATCTGGCTCAAAACAGCAGGAAACTTGAATGTTTCGTTTGGCGTCTTTCACTGTCTGAGAACAGAACTGCAAACAAGAGAGGAGTCTCCTCTTGCCCAGGTGGTCCTAGCGCTGGAGAGGACAGGCCAGAACCGTGTCCTCCACCATGCGGTCCGGGGACTGGAGGGAAGGTGAGGACCCTGGAGGCGTCCCTCGGAGGGCAGGCCTGAGCCTGGGTGTGCGAGCGTGGTGTTGCATGGTGTGAGGGCTTTGCTGGCCTCGCCTGTCTCTCCAAAGAGCCAAACAATGCCGGCTGTTCCTGGCAAGGCCGAGCCTGGCTTACTCAGATTCGTGTTTTAGGAGAGGTGCTTTGGGGTAACTGAACAGGCTCCATTTCCACCATGAGCACATCAGCCCTGGTTTCCGCTGTGCAAAAACAAAATTCTCAAAAATGTTACCGTATCAAATCGATGTGGCTTTTGTTTTATAAACAACTTTTTTTTTTTTAGTCTGTGGAAACTGTAATAAAGACCAACACCATATCCAGTTGTTTTCCAGAGAAGCGACTCCACTTGGGAGACTTTCTCTCAGCATGAGGGGCTGCTCTTTTTTTTCTAGCAGATATTCCTAAAATTTGACTCCGTGTGGTCAAGGGCATAGCAGTGGATCCTCAGCACCTCAGCTTGGAACCATGGGCTTCTTTCTGCTTCTGAAAGAGGGCTTCAGAGCCACTAATGGAGCACTGGTGGGAGACAGACAGTCAAGGAAGTGATCTCACAGAGGAGCTCAGTTCTGCTGGAGAAGGGGAAGACTCCCTTGTGAAGGAGGCCATGAATTTGGGGCCATGAATTTGGGGCCCACACATCCCACAGGCAATGAGAACACTTCACGAAGGCTGTGATATTCCGAGATGCCTGGAAGACTCCCTGAAGCTCATTGCTTCCAAATGCCTTCCTTCTTTCAGTACAATTTCATTGAAGACAATTAAGATGAAAGCTTACAACAGGACGTCACTGATTTTCCAACACAAAACAGGCAAGGGTGATAATATTAATGGAACAAATATGTTTTGGGAGAAAATTCTTATTATTTGCACACATTAAAATTCACAAAATAGAGTTGAGTACCAGAAACCTTTCCCTTGTGACTGACAAACCATGGGTTATCTGCAATAATCCACTGAGGACGGATCCCATCTAAAACCCACTCCAGTGGAGAATCGACTACTGAGGGAATGTGTGTAGTACATTTTCACTCCCAGATTTCATGAAGAAATGGTTAAAACTCAGCCCTTTTCAAATCTGGCTCTGTCACCTACTAGTCATGCCTCAAATCCCACATCTATAAAATGGAGATAATAATATACTTATCTAAATGTTTTGTTATGAAAATTAAATGAGATAATCCGTGAAAGTCCTTGGCATAAGGTCTGACACTTGGTCAAGTGCTCAATAAAGGTTATTTGTAAAAATAACTATTATAATAATTATAATTTATGACATTATTATTAAAATTAACATTTGTTTGTAATGATTCCTATCCATTTCATTCTATATTTTCTTCCATTTTTCACTGCCTTTTGAATTCAGAATGTCTGGTAACCTGCATATTAAGTGGTAAAATACAAAATAACTGTTCCTCAACACGAATTTCTCTGAAAAATACTGTAGGTTATGCTACAGATTCCTGTAAGCATTTTTCTAATTTGAAGAGCAAAATAACACTAAAATCAGCATGCTTTTCTATCTAGACTATAAGCCCCTTTTTAGCATCTTCTTTACTATTCTCTTCAGCTCCTAGCACATGGGGCTGCTCAAAATATGTTTGTTGAGTAGATAAATGTTCTTTAGTCATACAAGAGAAACAACAACAACAATAAAAACAACTGCTTGAGTAGCCTCTACTTCTCTTCCATCTAACACTTTTCCAACAAAGAAATTTCCCTGGTTAGTATGGAAGTTCTAAGATAGAGGTGATCATGGGCAAAGGAAATTCTGTTCTTGTATTTCACTCTTCCTGGTGGTCTGTGTTAAAAATAAGGTCACTCTGAAGTGACAGAGTGGCATGGACATATATACACTACCAAATGTAAAATAGATAGTTAGTGGGAAGCAGCCACTCAGCACAGGGAGATCAGCTCAGTGCTTTGTGACCACTTAAAGGGGTGGGATAGGGAGGGTGGGAGGGAGACGCAAGAGGGAGGAGATATGGGGATATATGTATATGTATAGCTGATTCACTTTGCTATACAGCAGAAACTAACACACCATTGTAAAGCAATTATACTCCAATAAGGTCACTCTTAGGAAAAAGCTATCTGATTGCCTAGTGCCCCTCCTTTGATATGTCATTTGAAATACTGACATTATTTTCATAGTGTCTTTCTTAAATTAGGGTTGGAATTCTTTTCTCAGCATCATCCTTTTCTTTTCATCCATTCTGGGAAAGAGCTGTCATTGTCTCATGTCCCCAGTAATTGGATAAGTGATTCTTCCTAACCTTGAAACAGCTAAGTAGAAAGTATACCCAGTGACCTTAAAATGGACAGCCCTTGCTTTTTCTAATTGGCATGTGTATTCTAGAACTCTTTGAACAATACTTTGAGTTCCTAAACCTTCTTAGAAAGGGGTGTGTGTGTGAGTTGTTGAAAGATGGGGAGTTGGTGATAGAGGGATCCACCTCTTTCATTTCTAGCTAAGTGACAGGGCTTCCACTTGGCCACAGGGAGAGAGCAACATGTTGGCACATATAACCATGGCCTGAATGCTGATATCCACTGGGAAATCTAGAAGCTGAGAAACAGAATGACTGGCCGCTTTGATGGTGGAATCAGGAGAGGGCTGCTGAGCTGGGGAAAGTCCTGCACACCCTTAATTTGATGAGACAAGGGATGAGTATTTCCCATGGACCAGATGTGGGAAATGCTGAAGAGAGAGCTAAGCTCCAGACCTTTTAAGATCTGTCCAGTTGAACCTCCTGGGAGAAGGGACTTCAGCAAGTGTGAGTCCATGGAGAATGGCCCCTCTTGAGCCAGGGTCAGCAGATAGGAGAAACATCAAGCCAAAGGAAAATGCATTGAAGTTGCAGTTGGAAGGCCCAAATGGGAACTTCCAGAAAAGCCCTGGAAAACACTCCGCTGGAGAAAGGGGTAGCTTTAAACATTTGTCAGGCCCAAGAGCATGAGGCCAGCCTATGATAGAACCAACTCAAATAAGGGTTTTCTTGACCTTTATCTCTTCTTCCCTCCCTTGCTAACAGACCATAAGAGTCAGAAATTGGATAGCAGGCTGGGGGTTAGGGAAAGAGAGAGCCAGGAGGAAGAAAAATGCAAGGCCTCACAGACCCTATACCCCCTTGCTCAGTATGACATATTTCATTTTTTGTTGGAACATGATCTGATTTACATTTTAGAAAAATTATTCTAGCTACCTTGTGGAGAAATGACAGAGAGACAATAGAGAAAACATAAAGACCGGATGCAGGCCTATTTCACTTGTCTGCAGGAGGCATAAGGATGACTTGGACCAGGGTAACCAAGTGGAAGTGTTGAGAAGTGATCGAATTCAGAATACATTTTAAAGCTGCTAAGGACTTGATGCCTGTGAGGAAAAGAGAAGAGTTTTCTCTGACTACAACGTTTTTGACCTGAGCAATTCTTTGAGTGAATGAATCCATTACTGAGTGAATGAATGAATTGGGAGTCATTAAAGAGTTTTCAAGTAATCAGGTCAGATTTATATTTCAGAAACCTCACTCTAGTGAGGTTTAGTGAAGGATGGATTGGGGACTGAAAGCCAGGTGACTAATTGGAAGGCTATTGCAATAGTCCAGGGGAAAGACATTGAGGTTGAGCTCAATGTCTAGGTAGTAGGTATGGAAAGGAAGGGATAGATCAGAGAAATATTTGGAATATTAAATTATTAAAGTGTGGTGATATGATAATTGTGAAGGAGGAGAAACATAATGGCTTCCAGATGCCTGGGTGAATAATAGTTCCACCCTAATGATGAAGAACATGGAAGAAAAATGTGTAAAGGAAGAAAAGAGAGGATAGATGTTATGATGGTTAATTTTGTCAACTTGATTGGGCTAAAGGATGTCCAGATAGCTGGTAAAACATTATTTCTGGGTGTTTCTGAGGGTGTTTCAGAAGAGACTAGCATTTGAATCCATAGACTGAGTAAAGAAAGGTTGCCCTCACCAAAGAGGATGGGCATCATCCAATCTTTTGAAGGCCTGAATAGAACAAAAATGTTGAGGAAGGGTGAATTTTCCCTCTGCTTGAGCTGGGACATCCATCTTCTCCTGCCCTCAGACATCAGTGCTCTGGGTTCTCTGGCTTTTGGACTCAGACTGGGACTTACACCTTTGGCTCCCCTGGTTCTCAGGCCTTTGGGTTTAGCTGGAACTCCACCACTGGTTTTTCTGGACCTCCAGCTTACAGACAGCAGATCATGGGACTTCTTAGCTTCTATAATGAAGTGAGCTGATCCTTCATAATAAATCTCCTTCTATATTTATGTGTATGTGTGTGTGTATGTGTGTGTGTGTATATATATATATATATATATGTATATATATATATATATATATATATATATATATATATATATATATATATATATATGACAGTTACTCTGTCTCATGCTGGAATAACACTAACAGATCATACACACTCTAGAGCTCCCTGTGGAATTGGTTGAGGTTTTGTCAGGCCTGCCATCACAGTTGGACTTCTCTCTCTGCCCAATTCTGCTTCCTCACCTGCCTGCCACAGGTGTTGATCCCTAATAAACATCCTGCATGTCAATCTCCATCTCACTCTCTGCTTCCAGAGAATCCAACCTGTGACAGTTGACACCAGGAGTGGTCCAAAAGAGTAGGTGATTATTGGGGTTTGGGAGCTGAATCACTTACTGGCTGACTGGCAAGAAGGACTCCACCACTGGTGGTAGGTAGGAGACAGACAGACTCTGGCAGTGGGTGTTGACCCTGTTGTTCACAAGCTCCTGGATTGTGAATTGAAACGATGTATCAGAGGAGGGGATGGTATTAGCTGGTGTAATGCATTAGGCATTTGAGACGTATGGGGTAATTACTAATTATTAGGACAATGGGATTGGATACTTCTTGCTAAGTGTAATTGATACACTGGAAAAAGATAATGAAAAGCAATGAGAGATAAACAAGCAATTGCAAAACCAACTGTGAAAGCCAGAGGGGCTCCCTGGTAATATGATGAGGCTCTCATTTGCTACAGTAGGAGGACAGAGAAAGATGAGGCCTAGGCCCAGGACTTCATAGTCAAAGAGGCTGAATTCTAGAAAAGGTTAAATTACTAACCAAAGCATACATGTTATGCAGGGTTAGGGCCCTGGTTGGAAAAAAATTAAAACCTCACACTTGGGATTGTCTGACTGAATGCCCCTTCAAATTTTGAACTCCTAGACTCATCTGAACTCTCTCTGTCTTGAGAAATGGCCCACTGTCCTTAGTAAGAATGAGAACTCCCCCATGCTTGAAGACAGTACAAAGAATTCTGCCCTGCAAGACAATAAGTGCCCCCTCAGGACCTTTGCCCATCTCCCCTCCTTGCCAGTAGGCCTATAACTAGGATTGGGTCACAGCAATGCAGCTGGAGATGTACTAGGTCTCATAAAGAAAGGAAGCAACTCTTCCCCAAAGGTGCAACAAGACATAACCGATATGTACAGCAGAAGCTGTGGAGTAGGTGTGGAGTTAGATTCTGAGGGTGCATGATCAAGGGGACTGGAACATAATATTGGATAAGGTTGAGTTTACTGATTCAGAAGCACTCTGCTAAAATACAAGATATAATACACTGACAAGGACTCCAAGAGATGATACAAACTCACTTCTAGGACAGCTCCTAAAAGTATTGGAAAAAGCAATGGGCCCCATTAACTGAAATCAAAATGTCAGAATTGCTATTCCAGATGGTTGAGAAAGTTGTTTAAAAGGTTCACAGAAGTAGGCATGCTGGAATGGATATACTAAATAAGGCTAGAAGACTCACCAAATGGTTGTGCTCCATGAGAAGGCCAAGAAGATACACGATTTACCAAGACCAGAAAGAATGTTCTGGTGAGAATGTCAGAATGCCTCAAAGACACAAATGTGACCTTATTACCCACTGCTTAAAAACTCTTTAGTGACTTCCCATTCTATTGGGCATCATGGAAATGTTCCAGAGCCTTGTCCAGTAGGCTAAGTCTCTCAGTGGGAGAGGCCAGTTCAGAAATAGACTCACATAGCAATGGGCATAATGGGATCCCCAAAGCAGTAGATGTTAGGTGGTGGTGCTTAACTGCTTGAAGTTGAGTGGACACAATTATAATGAGACCATATTTAGAGCAGTGGCCAAGAGGGCTTGACCTGCAGAGATTTATTAGGATACTTAATAGAATATGGCATCCCTCAAGGCAAAAGAGATGGACAGCCAAAAAGTGTCTTAATCAGATTTTACCTCCAAAGAAATCAACGATAGATGATCACGGGGCTGAAGGCAGTTACCCTCATTTTAAAAAGGCACAGTATTTTGTCTAGTTTCTGGACTTGAATCTATTTTCAGACCCAGACTCACTAATTCAACAGGAGGCCAGGTCTCCAGGAGGAAGAACCCTGTAACACCCCAGCAAATGGTAATGATTTCCCTGGTCCTTCTCCAAAAGGAATAATGGCCATGTAGGACCTAATTACACACTGAGGAAAAGGAAATACCCAAACATTTCAAGGACTATCAGACACAGTATGAATAGTCAGAGATCTGAATCATCATCATGGAGCGTCTCTTAGAGTAGGGGACTATAGGTGCCAAGTAATAGATGGAATCCTGGCTAAAGTCCAGTTTACTCTGTGTTCACTGGGTCCATGACCCACCAGTGGTCACTTCCCCTGTCCCTGAATTTATAATTAGATTTGATATACTTGGTGCCACTCCCATATTGGGTCCTTGATCTATAGGATCAAAGCTACCGTAGTGGGTAAAGTCAAGCGGAGGTCTCTGGAAATGTCCTATTCCCACCCCAACCAAAAGAGTAAATCAGAAACAATATCACGTTCCAGAGGGATGGCAAAAATTAGTTGAGTAATCTATTGTCATCATCTAGGAGCCATCTGGTCTCTGCAAGGACTAGAGTGGGGAATTAAATGAAGATATGGTGGGATCTCTATGAGGAGGCTACCAAGCCAAGTGAGAAGTAGTGGCAAGAGAGGAGGGAGGAAACCAGGAGCCACGAAAACCAAGGGGTGAAAGCATCAATACCAGCAGAGAAATATAGTAAGGTCTGAAGGTGTCCACTGAAATTGGTAAATAATATATCACTAATGACCTTAGAAATAATATATCACTAATGACAAATAGAAATTGGTAAATAATATATCACTAATGACCTTAGCCAAATCAGTCATTTAACAAACATTCATTGCATATGTTACCTACTGCTAATAGGTGGTTGAAATAGATATGATCCCTTAACCCATGAAAATGTATAGTCTAGAGCAGGGGTCCCAAACCCCTGTGCCGCAGACTGGTACCAGTCTTCAGCCTGTCACACAGCAGGAGGTGAGCGGCAGGCAGGCAAGCAAAACTTCATGTAACCTCCCCATTGCTCCCCATTGCTCGCATTACCACCTGAACCATCTCCTCTCCCCCGCCCCCTTCATGGAAAAATTGTCTTCCACGTAATAGTCCCTGGTGCCAAAAAGTTGGGGACCGCTGGTCTAGTGGATAGTGGTGAAAGCCAAATTTGTGTGGAATAAAAGGAAAGGAAATAAAGTCAGTAAGTGTGTATTACTTAAGGTTTGGAGATAATAGAAGTATAAAAATATATGGACACTTAGAGCTACAAGTCCACACCCAGCTCCATAAGCACATATTCATGAAGCCCAAAAAGAACCCCTTGGCTCATTCCTAGTTGGTTTCCGTGTGAGAGGGGCCAGCTTACCTACCCTCAAACATCTTGATCCTGAGAAGTTGATTCTTGAGCCAAGATACAAAGGATTAAGTGTGAAGTGTTCAGGGGGCTGTGGGGCTGAAGGGGGAGTGTTTCCCTCTTCCAGTTACTTTAGTTGGGAGGGAAGAGAAAATTCTGTGGCATTTATGCCTGATACCTGCAACTTTCTTGATGAGATAGAAGCCAGAACCATCTTAATGGTTGGGTGTGGGCTTCACTGTATCTGGGCAGACAGGTCTGGGTTGGCTGTATTCAACCAAAGTAACCACAGGTTTCTTCTCAGCCTAAATGGAAACCAAGCTAGGTATTTCAAACAGAGAGGACTTAAGACAGAGAATTGGTTACAAAGATGACGGAAAGTTGCGAGGGCAAAAATGGCAAGCAGAGGTAACCCAAATATTTGTAACTACAGAAAGCAGCTATGAGTCAAATGCTATGGGAACAAAGAGAAGAGAGAGGTCCTAGAAGAGGTCAGAAGAGGTCCCCACATACATGCTGGTGCTCAGAACTTGGGGAGGGTGTGGCTGGCTGGTGCTGGTACTTTTAAGAGGGAACAACGTAACTGGTTTGGGGAGTGCCAAATGAAGCTGGGAACTGAAGCCATAGCTATACTTTGCTGCTGTTTTTCCTGTAGTGACACCAACACTAGAAATAGAAAAAGTCCTTCTACTTCCTTCCATCTTCCAATGTCCCTCCAGTTCTCCCCATTGACAGTCCATCAGCTAATAGGAAGCCACCTGGCAAAAGTTTCTCAGAAGCATAGTTTGCAGACCCTGACCCCAGCATCACAGAGCAGAACGTAGAGGAGTGGTTTTGGAGCTGAACAACAAGAGGTAAACACCGCGACCATACCAGAGAAAATGGGTGACTGGGGGCCTGACCCTTTTGGCTTAAACAAAGAGACTGGTGCACTAGAAGGCCAGTACATGTAGGTGCTTGTACAGCCAGCAGGTATGAGGTATGACCAGGCATTTCTCTTCCTCTTTGTTGGCTGGTACTGGCAGTTGCCAAGATGCCACAGAGCCTGATTACAGTGAGAATATAGCATTGGCAAGGGTACTGAGCACATCTGCCTGGTGCCACTTGTGGTCCCAGAACCTACATCCTCTGTGCAAAGGAGTTCAGGTAGACCACCACAGTCTCTTCCTCATGGTTAAGATTTTCCTAGGTAGAAAACCAGTAGAAGAGCTTTCTAGGGCAGCCAGACCATATGAACAAAATTTAGAGGAGAATAAATTATACGGCATGTTTGGAAGATAGTCAAAGCCTCTCCTCCTTTTTAAATTTCCTTTACAAGATGGGAAGGAGACTTTAAAAATATTTTTTAATCTATAGTTTTCTTATGTAGCAGAGGTAGCTAATTAGAAAATACAATGTGAAAAATATCCCATTCTCAATATCAGTTGAAATTATAAATACTTAGGAACAAATTTAAGAAATGTGCATAACTTGTCTATGGAGAAAAACTTTGAAAATTTAAAGGACCAAAAATAACACTGGAATATGTGGAGAGATACAGTCTATTGGAAGTTTAAATATTATTAAAATATAAACTATTCTCCAACTTATCTAGATGTTTAGTAAAGTTATCCCCAAAAAAGCACTTGACACATGCTTAAATATCCTGAAAATTAATCATTCTCCTGCAAGTTGATGATGTTTGTACTCATATAATTTGATGAGAACATGAGTTGATAAAATTATTCTAGAAACAACTTGGCTGTGTGAATCAAGGATTCTTTTAACTATCTATATATTTTGATCCAGAATTTTAGTTTAAAAATTTATCTAAAGAAATAATCAGACATGCTGATAAAATTTGCCTTCAAGTATGTTCATTATAAGATATTCATAATTTACAAAAACTAAAAACACCCTACAGATCTAGCTACAAGAGAATGTTAAGTAAACTATATACTCAATAGATATTTATATAGAAAATTAAAAAGTATTATCCATGAGTATTCAAAGATTGGGGGAAAGTTTAGGATAATTGTTAAGTGAGAAGAACATAATTCAACATTTTATATAATGAGATTCATGTGTACACATATGTGTGTGTATATGCATACATATGCTTCTACATACATAGACAAAATTTGGAAAGAAATTCACCAAACAATTATCAATGGTTAATCCTGGGTGATAAAATTATATGAAATTTTTACTTTACTCTTTATATATTTTTGTTTTAATTTTACCATGAAAACATTTAATAAGAAAAATGAAATCATTTCAAAAAGAGGGAGAGATATTTGACTTCCTCCAATTTTTCTTTCAAAAATTCAATAAGTCCTTAAGTGTCAATATGTGCCAGGCACTTTTTCACAGTGCCATTTGGAGGTTAGACCACCTGGATAAGAGTTGAGTATCTAGATCAGAGAGTGGTAGGAAATGGGACTGGAAAGATGGGTTGGACCAGGTTGTTCATGGCCTTGTAGGTCAGACAGGTCAGAAAGCTTGGACTCCATCTTGCAAGTTTTGAAGTGTCTGAGGCGATCCTTATGAAGAAAAACTATAGGAGAGACCTTCAAGATGGCGGAGGAGTAAGATGTGGAGATTACCTTCCTCCCCACAAATACATCAGAAATATATCTACATGTGGAACAACTCCTACAGAACACCTACTGAACGCTGGCAGAAGACCTCAGACCTCCCAAAAGGCAAGAAACTCCCCACGTACCTGGGTAGGGCAAAAGAAAAAAGAATAAACAGAGACAAAATGATAGGGACAGGACCTGCACCTCTGGGAGGGAGCTGGGAAGGAGGAAAAGTCTCCACACACTAGGAAACCCCTTCACTGGTGGAGATGAGGGGTGGGCTGAGGGGAACTTCGGAGCCAAGGAGGAGAGTGCAGCAACAGGGGTGCAGAGGGCAAAGCAGAGAGATTCCCACACAGAGGATCAGTGCCGACCAGCACTCACCAGCCCGAGAGGCTTGTCTACTCACCCATTGGGGTGGGTAGGGGCTGGGAGCTGAGGCTCCAGCTTCGGAGGTCAGATCCCAGGGAGAGGACCAGGGTTGGTTGAGTGAACACAGCCTGAATGGGGCTAGTGTACCACAGCTAGCCGAGAGGGAGTCCAGGAAAAATTCTGAAACTGCCTAATAGGCAAGAGACCATTGTTTCAGGGTGTGCGAGGAGAGGAGATTCAGAGTACCACCTAAACGAGCTCCAGAGACGGGTGCGAGCCACGGCTATCAGCATGGACATCAGAGATGGGCAAGAAATGCTAAGGCTGCTGCTGAAGCCACCAAGAAGCCTGTGTGCAAGCACAGGTCACTATCCACACCTCCCCTCCCAGGAGCCTGTGCAGCCCGCCACTGCCAGGGTCCAGTGATCCAGGGACAACTTCCCCAGGAGAACACATGGCACGCCTCAGGCTGGTGCAATGTCACGTTGGTCTCTGCTGCCGCAGGCTTGCCTTGCATTCTGTACCCCTCCCTCCTCCCGACCTGAGTGAGCCAGAACCCACGAATCAGCTGTTCCTTTAACCCCGTCCATTCTGGGGAAAGAACAGACGCCCTCAGGTGACCTACACGCAGAAGCAGGATCAGATCCAAAGCTGAACCCCAGGAGCTGTGCGAACAAAGAAGAGAAAGGGAAATTTTTCCCAGGAGCTTCAGGAGCAGTGGATTAAATCTCCACAATCAACTTGATGTACCCTGCATCTCTGGAATACCTGAAAAGACAACGAATCATCCCAAAATTGAGGCAGTGGACTTTGGGAGCAACTGTAGACTTGGGGTTTGCTTTCTGCATCTAATTTGTTTCTGGTTTTATGTTTATCTTCGTTTAGTATTTAGACCTTATTATCATAAACAGTTTATTGATTTGGTTGCTCTCTTCCTTTTCTTATATATATATATATTTTTTCCTTTTTCTCTTTTTGTGAGTGTGTATGTGTATGCTTCTTTGTGTGATTTTGTCTGTATAGCTTAGCTTTTACCATTTGTCCTAGGGCTGTTTCTGTCCGTTTTTTTGTTTTGTTTTATTTTAATATAGTTTTTAGCACTTGTTATCATTGGTGGATTTGTTTTTTGGTTTAGTTGCTCTCTTCTTTCTTTCCATCTTTTTTTTCTTTACTTTTTAATTTACTTTATTTTTAATACTTTTCTTAATTTTAATAACTTTCTTCCTTCTTTCTTTCTTTCTTTCTTTCTTTCTTTCTTTCTTTCTTTCTTTCTTTCTTTCTTTCTTTCTTTCTTTCTTTCTTTCTTTCTTTCTTTCTTTCTTTCTTTCTTTCTTTCTTTCTTTCTTTCTTTCTTTCTTTCTTTCTTTCTCCCTTTTCTTCTGAACCGTGTGGCTGACAGGGTCTTGGTGCTCCAGCCAGGTGTCAGGCCTGAGCCTCTGAGGTGGGAGAGCTGAGTTCAGGACACTGCTCCACAACAGACCTCCCAGCCCAAGTAATATCAAATGGCGAAAGCTCTCCCAGAGATCTCCATCTCAATGCTAAGACCCAGCTCCATCACTGACCAGAAAGCTACAGTGCTGGACACCCTATGCCAAACAACTAGCAAGACAGAAACACAACACCACCCATTTGCAGAGAGGTTGCTTAAAATCATAATAAGGTCACAGAAACCCCAAAAAAATACCACCAGACATGGTCCTGCCCACCAGAAAGACGAGATCCAGCCTTATGCAGCAGAACACAGGCACCAATCCCCCCAACCAGGAAGCCTACACAACATACTGAATCAACCTTACCCACTGGGGGCAGACACCAAACACAACGGGAACTACGAACCTGCACCTGTGAAAAGGAGACCCTAAACACAGTAAGTTAAGCAAAATGAGAAGACAGAGAAATACACAGCAGATGAAGGAGCAAGGTAAAACCCCACCAGACCAATCAAATGAAGAAGAAATAGGCAGTCTACCTGAAAAAAAATTCAGAGTAATGATAGTAAAGATGATCCAAAATCTTGTAAATAGAATGGAGAAAATACAAGAAACGTTTAACAAGGACCTAGAAGAACTAAAGAGCAAACAAACAATGATGAACAACACAATAAATGAAATTAAAATTTCTCTAGAAGGAATCAGTAGCAGAATAACTGAGGCAGAAGAAAGTATAAGTGACCTGGAAGATAAAATAGTGGAGAAAACTACTGCAGAGCAGAATAAAGAAAAAAGAATGAAAAGAATTGAGGATAGTCTCAGAGACATCTGGGACATTAAATGCACCAACATTCGAATTATAGGGCTCCCAGAAGAAGGAGGGGGAAAAAAAAAAGGGACTGAGAAAATACTTGAAGAGATTATAGTTGAAAACTTCCCTAATATGGGAAAGGGAATAGTCAAGTCCAGGAAGCACAGAGAGTCCCATACAGGTAAATCCAAGGAGAAACATACCAAGACACATATTAATCAAACTATCAAAAATTAAATACAAAGAAAAAATATTGAAAGAGAAAAGCAGCAAATAACATACAAGGGAATACCCAAAAGGTTAACAGCTGACCTGTCAGCACAAACTCTGCAAGTCAGAAGGGAGTGGCAGGACATCTTTAAAGTGATAAAAGAGAAAAACCTACAACCAAGATTACTCTACCCAGCAAGGATCTCACTCAGACTCGATGGAGAAATTAAAAACCTTATAGATAAGCATAAGCTAAGAGAATTCAGCACCACCAAACCAGCTTTACAACAAATGCTAAAGGAACTTCTCTAGGCAGGAAACACAAGAGAAGGAAAAGACCTACAACAACAAACCCAAAACAAATAAGAAAATGGTAATAGGAACATGCATATCAATAACAGCTTTAAATGTAAATGGATTAAATGCTCCAACCAAAAGATAGAGATTGGCTGAATGGATACAAAAATAAGACCCATATGTATGCTTTCTACAAGAGACCCACTTCAGACCTAGAGACACATACAGACTGAAAGTGAGAGGATGGAGAAAGATATTCCATGCAAATGGAAATCAAAAGAAAGCTGGAGTAGCAAGTCTCATATCAGACAAAATAGACTTGAAAATAAAGACTATTACAAGGGATAAGAAGGACACTACATAATGATCAAGGGATCAGTCCAAGAAGAAGATATAACAATTTAAAATATTTATGCACCCAACATAGGAGCACCACAATACATAAGGCAAATGCTAACAGCCATAAAAAGGGAAATTGACAGTAACACAATCATAGCAGGGGACTTTAACACCCCACTTTCACCAATGGACAGATCATCCAAAATGAAAACAAATAGGAAACACAAACTTTAAATGATATATTAAACAAGATGGACTTAATTGATATTTATAGGACATTCCATCCAAAAACAACAGAATACACTTTCTTCTAAGTACGCATTGAACATTCTCCAGGATTGATCATATTTTGGGTCACAAATCAGGCCTTGGTAAATTTAATTGAAAACGCATCAAGTATCTTTTCCGACCACAACGCTATGAGACTAGATATCAACTGCAGGACAAAATCTGCAAAATATACAAACACATGGAAGCTAAACAATACACTCTAAATAACCAAGGATCACTGAAGAAATCAAAGAGGAAATCAAAAAATACCTAGAAAAAAATGACAATGAAAACATGATGACCCAAAACCTATGGGATACAGCAAAAGCAGTTCTAACAGGGAAGTTTATAGCAATACAATCCTACCTCAAGAAACAAGAAACATCTTAATTAAACAACATAACCGTACACCTAAAGCAATTAGAGAAAGAAGAGCCAAAACAACCCAAAGTTAGCATAAGGAAAGAAATCATAAAGATCAGTTCAGAAATAAATGAAAAAGAGATGAAGGAAACAATAGCACAGATCAATAAAACTAAAAGCTGGTTCTTTGAGAAGATAAACAAAATTGATAAACCACCTGCCAGAATCATCAAGCAAAAAAGGGAGAAGACTCAAATCAATAGAATTAGAAATGAAAAAGGAGAAGTATCAACTGACACTGCAGGAATACAAAGAATCATGAGAGATTACTACAAGCAACTATATGTCAATAAAATGGACAACGTGGAAGAAACGGACAATTCTTAGAAAAGCACAACCTTCTGAGACTGAACTAGGAAGAAATAGAAAATATAAACAGACCAGTCACAAGCACTGAAATTGAAACTGTGATTAAAAATCTTCCAGCAAACAACAGCTTAGGACCAGGTGAATTCACTAGCTTCACAGGTGAATTCTATCAAACATTTAGAGAAGAGCTAACACCTATCCTTCTCAAACTCTTCCAAAATACAACAGAGGGAGGAACACTCCTAAATTCATTCTACAAGGCCACCATCACCCTGATACCAAAACCAGACAAAGATGTTACAAAGAAAGAAAACTACAGGCCAATATCACTGATAAACTTAGATGTAAAAATCCCCAACAAAATACTAGCAAACAGTATCCAACAGCACATAAAAAGAATCATACACCATGATTAAGTGGACTTTATCCCAGGAAGGCAAAGATTCTTCAGTATACGCAAATCAATCAATGTGATACACCATATTAACAAACTGAAGGAGAAAAACCATATGATCATCTCAATAGATGCAGAAAAAGCTTTCAACAAAATTCAACACCCATTTATGATAAAAACCCTCCAGAAATAGGCATAGAGGGAACTTACCTCAACATAATAAAGGCCATATATGACAAACTCACAGCCAACATCATTCTCAATGGTGAAAAACTGAAAGCATTTCCTCTAAGATCAGGAACAAGACAAGGTTGTCCACTCTCACCACTATAATTCAACATAGTTTTGGAAGCTTTATCCACAGCAATCAGAGATGAAAAAGAAATAAAAGGAATCCAAATTGGAAAAGAAGAAGTAAAGCTGTCACTGTTTGCAGATGACATGATACTATACATAGAGAATCCTAAAGATGCTACCAGAAAACTACTAGAGCTAATCAACGAATTTGGTAAAGTAGCAGGATACAAAATTAATGCACAGAAATCTCTGACATTCCTATACACTAATGATGAAAAATCTGAAAGAGAAATTAAGGAAACACTCCCATTTACCATTGCAACAGAAAGAATAAAATATCTAGGAATAAACCTACCTAAGGAGACAAAAGACCTGTATGCAGAAAATTATAAGACACTGAAGAAAGAAATTAAAGATGATACAAACAGATGGAGAGATATACCATGTACTTGGATTGGAAGAATGAACATTGTGAAAATGACTATACTACCCAAAGCAATCTACTCATTCAATGCAATCCCTACCAAACTATCAATGGCATTTTTCACAGAACTAGAACAAAAATTGCACAATTTGTATGGAAACAAAAAAGACCCCAAATAGCCAAAGCAATCTTGAGAAAGAAAAACGGAGCTGGCAGAATCAGGCTCCCTGACTTCAGGTTATACTACAAAGCTATAGTAATCAAGACAATATGGTACTGGCACAAAAACAGAAAATTAGATCAACGGATCAGGTTAGAAAGCCCAGAGATAAACCCACGCACATATGGTCACCTTGTCTTTGATAAAGGAGGCAAGAATATACAATGGAGAAAAGACAGCCTCTTCAATAAGTGGCGCTGGGAAAACTGGACAGCTACATATAAAAGAATGAAATTAGAACACTCCCTAGCACTGTATATAAAAATAAACTCAAAATGGATTAAAGACCTAAATGTAAGGCCAGACAGTATAAAACACTTAGAGGAAAACATAGGCAGGATACTCTGACATAAATCACAGCAAGATCCTTTTGACTCACATCCTAGAGAAATGAAATAAAAACAAAAATAAACAAATGGGACCTAATGAAACTTAAAAGCTTTTGCACAGCAAAGAAACCATAAACAAGATGAAAAGACAACCCTCAGAATGGGAGAAAATATTTGCAAACAAAGCAACTGAGAAAGGATTAATCTACAAAATATAAAAGCAGATCATGCAGCTCAATATCAAAAAACAACCCAATCCCAAAATGGGCAGAAGATGTAAATAGTCGTTTCCCCAAAGAAGATATACAGATCACCAGCAAACACATGAAAGGATGTTCAACATCACTAATCATTAGAGAAATGCAAATCAAAACTACAATGAGATATCACCTCACACCAGTCAGAATGGCCATCATCAAAAAATCTAGAAACAATAAATGCTGGAGAGGGTGCAGAGAAAAGGAACCCTCTTGCACTGTTGGTGGGAATGTAAATTGATCCAGCCACTGTGGAGAACAGTATGGAAATTCCTTAAAAAACTACAAATGGAACTACCATATGACCCAGCAATCCCACTACTGGGCATATACCCTTAGAAAACCATAATTCAAAAAGAGTCATGTACCAAAATGTTCATTGCAGCTCTATTTACAATAGCCCGGAGATGGAAACAACCTAAGTGTCCATCATCAGATGAATGGATAAAGAAGATGTGGCACATATATACAATGCAATGTTACTCAGCCATAAAAAGAAACGAAATGAGCTATTTGTAATGAGGTGGATAGACCTAGAGTCTGTCATACAGAGTGAAGTAAGTCAGAAAGAGAAAGACAAATACCATATGCTAACACATATATATGGAATTTAAGGGGAAAAAATGTCATGAAGAACCTAGGGGTAAGACAGGAATAAAGACACAGACCTAGTAGAGAATGGACTTGAGGATATGGGGAGGTGGAAGGGTAAGCTGTGACAAAGCGAGAGAGAGGCATGGACATATATACACTACCAAACATAAGGTAGATAGCTAGTGGGAAGCAGCCGCATAGCACAAGGAGATCAGCTTGGTGCTTTGTGACTGCCTGGAGGGGTAGGATAGGGAGGGTGGGAGGGAGGGAGACGCAAGAGGGAAGAGATATGGGAACATATGTATATATATAACTGATTCATTTAGTTGTAAAGTAGAAACTAATACACCATTGTAAAGCAATTATACTCCAATAAAGATGTTAAAAAAAAATCTACAATGAGGTATCACCTCACACTGGTCAGAATGGCCATCATCAAAAATCTACAAACAATAAATGCTGGAGAGGGTGTGAAGAAAAGGAAACACTCTTGCACTGTTGGTGGGAATGTAAATTGATCCAGCCACTAGGGGGAACAGTATGCAGGTTCCTTAAAAAACTAAAAATAGAACTACCATACAACCCAGCAATCCCACTACTGGACATATACCCTGAGAAAACCATAATTCACAAAGAGGCATGTACCACAATGTTCATTGCAGCACTATTTACAATAGCCAGGACATGGAAGCAACCTAAGTGTCCATCAACAGATGAATGGATAAAGAAGATGTGGCACAAAATATACAATGGAATATTACTCAGCCATAAAAGAAACGACATGGAGTTATTTGTAGTGAGGTGGATGGACCTAGAGTCTGTCATACAGAGTGAAGTAAGTCAGAAAGAGAAAAAGAAATACCATATGCTAACACATATGTATATGGAATATAAAAAAAGAAGGTTCTGAAGAACCTAGGGGCAGGACAGGAATAAAGACTCAGACCTAGAGAATGGACTTGAGAACATGGGGAGGGGAAAGGGTAAGCTGGGACGAAGTGAGAGAGTGGCATGGACATATATACACTACCAAATGTAAAATAGATAGCTAGTGGGAAGCAGCCGCATAGCACAGGGACATCAGCTCGGTGCTTTGTGACCACCTAGAGGGGTGGGATAGGGAGGGTGGGAGGGAGACACAAGAGGGAGGAGATATGGGGATATATGTATATGTATAGCTGATTCACTTTGTTATAAAGCAGAAACTAACACACCATTGTAAAGCAATTATACTCCAATAAAGATGTTAAAAAAAAAAAGTATGACTGTACCAATTGCCTCCTGGAAAACCAAAAAAAGATAATTCCATTCTTGTCCCTACCCTATTTGTGGAGGAAATGATTAAGCACCATTCCACTTTTTATATCACTAGGCTGCTCTCTCTAAATTATGATGACTAAATCAATGATGCATAAGGTCTGAAATTCTCTCCTCTCTGTATGAGGTCCGCAGATATAGGAGCAAGCTGCATTAAAGCTGTATCAGAAATAACAAAAGGCACAGGAACTTCTGATAATAGGACGGTAGATACAGTAGCCCCACTATCCATGGGACATATGTTCCAATACCCCCAGTGGATGAGTGAAACCACAGATAGTACTAAACCCTGTATTTACTGTTTTTCCTTTACATACATACCTAGGATAAATTTAATTTAATTTATAAATATAATTTATAAATTAGGCACAGTAAGAGATTAACAACAATAGCTAATAATAAAATAGAACAATTAAAACAATATATTGTAATAAAAGTTATGTGAGTGTGGTCTCTCTCACTCTCAAAATATTATTGTACTGTACTCACTCTCCTTGTGATGATGTGAGATGACAAAGGCCTCTGTGCTGAGGTGAATGAGGTGAACGATGTAGGCACTGTGATGTAGAGTTAGGCTTTTACTGACCTTCTAACAATACGTCAGAAATAGGATCATCTGCTTCGGGTGATCCTGGATCACCGAGCTACAATGATGTCGATGCTTGGATGTCAGGAGCAGACGATGTTGGTGGTTGCTGAATCCCAGGAGGGACAGCATGGGAGGGCATGAGATTTCACAACAATGCAGAATTCTAAAACTTATGGATTGTTTATTCCTGGAATTTTCCTGTTAATATTTTCGGACTGTGGTTGACAAAGGTAACGGAAACTGCAGAAAGTAAAACCGTGGAGAAGGGGAGACTAGTGTGTGGTTAAAAATAATTAGATGGCTTCCCTGTTGGCGCAGTGGTTGAGAGTCCGCCTGCCGATGCGGGGGACACGGGTTCGCGCCCCGGTCCGCGAAGATCCCACATGCCGCGGAGCGGCTGGGCCCGTGAGCCATGGCCGCTGAGCCTGCGCGTCCGGAGCCTGTGCTCCGCAACCGGAGAGGCCACAACAGTGAGAGGCCCACGTACAGAAAAAAAAAAAAAAAATTAGAGATGCACTTTTTACTGGGGTGAGGCATAAGGCTCATGAAAAGTCACCTGTCCCCACCTTTGCTGCAGACAAAAATGTTTTGTGCAATATCTCTCATGAGTCCTTTAGCTTCAGGTTTGCATCATGAAGATGACTGTCCAAACCAAAATTCATGACCTTACCTAAAACTTCTGGTTGTTTATATTGGTGAATTACAGCACGTCCTAAACGAGTTTCCAAAGGTAGAAATCTTATAATCATCTCAGACTCCTCCCTTTCTCTCACTGACAATATCCAGTCAGTTGTCAAGTCCTATCAATAATATCTCCTAAATTGCATTACTTAATTAGGTGTTTACCATTCTTACTCAGGTTACTGCATTAGGTCTCTCCCTCAGTTCCTGTGCCTTTTAATCTATGCTCCACATGCTGCCATAAAAACACAAGCTGGGGACTTCCCTTGTGGCCCAGTGGTTAAGAATCCGCCTGCCAATGCAGGAGACATGGGTTCAATCCCTGGTCTGGGAAGATTCCACATGCCGCAGAGCAGCTAAGCCTGTGCACCACAACTACTGAGACAGAGCTCTAGAGCCCGTGAGCCACAACTACTGAAGCCTGCATGCTTAGCCCATGCTCCGCAACAAGAGAAGCCACTGAAATGAGAAGCCCACGCACCACAACAAAGAGTAGTCCCTGCTCGTCGCAACTACAGAAAGCCCGCGTGCAGCAACGAAGACCCAAAGCAGCCAAAGATAAAAAGAAAAAAAAGAAAATTTATAAAAACAAAAACACAAGCTTGATCAAATAACTCTCTTACTTTAAATACCTTAGATCCTTTGTAGTCATGTAGCTCCCTCATAGTGTAGCCCTGTATACTTTGTTAGACTTTTCTCCTGGAATTCCCTAGGAACTGCTGCCCTCCAGCCATTTCAAACTATTTCAAGTTCCTCAAACAGCCCTTATGCTCTGTCATCTCCCTGCTTTCGTTTGTGCTATTTCTACTGCCAAGAAATCTATTCTGCACTCCCCCATTCTCCTGATAAACCCTGTTTATTTGTCCATCAAGACTCAAACAAAAGGTGTACTATACAGGAAACAGTCACTGACTCCTGCAAATCTTGAGTTGTAGGTCCCCACTCTGTGTTCATATAGTACTCTGTGCTTATCTGTAGTGTATTAGCTTTTATCTCACCATTGCAGTTGTTTATATGCCCATCTCCATCATCATCCTCAAAGTTTCTTGAGGAAGGGACTAAGCCTTTTATTGTGGACATCAATTCTGTCTCCCCAGGACCATTCTTTCCACTGGGGAAGTACCATGCCTTTATCTCATGTGGTTCTGCATAGACTGTTCTTCACAGTGCCCTGCAGGCGTGGGCATGTGATCCAGGGCTGGCAATTCCTGGTACCGTATAGCCTCTTGACGACAATGACTGATATTAAGCATAGGCATGTGATTGAACAGAGTCTTTCCATGATATTAATATATAAATCCTGGAAAGATAAGATTTCTCTTTTCCTTTTGGATTGAATACTGTAATGATACAGGCCTTGGACTACCAACAGTCATCTTTCCCATTTCATGAAGAGAGCATGTCCGTGGAGTTGAGCTAACTCTAGAGAGGGATGCACAGTTAGAATATGGAACTAGAGCCCAAATAACATAATTCAGCCCCTGAATCTAATAAATGAGAAACAAGTGCATTCTGCATTTCCCAGTTATATAAGCTGATAAATTCCCATCTGCGCTTAAGGCAATTGAGTTATATTTTGATACTTGCGACCAAGAATCCTGATGAATACACCTTTAGAATTTATGTCCCCTCTGAATCACAGTAACTGGCACATAGAACTCAATAAAAACATGTTACATGGATGAACAAATAACAGCAAAAGGTTTAGGAGTTACCTCTGTGTAAAGTGAATTTCTTCTGCCCCCAAACTGCTTAGTGTCTGCTGTTCATCAACAGCACCCCCAGTTCCTGCATCTTGTTGTAGAGGCCACACCATCTGTGTCGACATGCGGTTTCTCCTTAAACAGTATTTGCCTAGTTAGCAAGTGCCTAAAATGTCTATTAATCTGTAAACACTCGGAAAGACTCCAGTTTGTATTCTTATTTTCCTAGTTTAACATGCTAAATGGACCTCAAGTTAGGGAAGCTCTTATCAGAAAAGCCGTGACGCCTGGTCCAATTCACTGAACAAAAACGATTGAGGAGCCCTCTATCCGACATTGGACTTTGTAAAAGGAGCCTTGGCTTCAGTGTGCTTGAGCCTCGTGATTGTGGGTCATGGAGTCTGAGGAGTGATTTTCTCTCTTGTAGGAAGCGATTGGGTATATCCTCCACTGTGTAGCTACTGAGGACTCTGACTTAAAGGAAAGGAAGTAGAGCTTCTAAACCATTAGTAGAATAATCCCCTCCTTTGGTTTTTAGAGAATAAAAGACAGTGTTTTTTTAATGAGCAAACTTTATTTGATTTTGAAGCATTTTCTCCATATAAGGTAAATGTGCTATTCAAAGTTCTCTCCCCTTTTTAAAATATAGCAAATCTAATCCTCTTTCAACATACACGTGAAAGTCATAGCATTTTATATATTAAAAACAATTCAAGGTTCTTTGCATCAGAAACAATCCTGCTTGTATCCACTTAACTCATATAAATATTTAGCAAGGTCAGCAAGGATGCTTCTGAAATTTTTCCTTTCAATTATTTCTTAAGGTCAATAATCTAAAATCCCCCAAATAATGATGTACTTTTACAGCAAAATATAAGTACATAAAGAAAAATAAAAGCAAAAGTTAGAACTGCCTTGTTCATGTGCTTTTGAGTGGTTAGGAAAATGTGTAAGCATCTGATGGCTTCTGCCTGAAAAGTAAGTGTAATGAAAGAGCCAAAACCAGGCATGACCCATCCCCCAGCAGAGAATCAAAGAATATAGTGGTGTGGGCTCTTACATGCAGTGTAAGACGGAATTCCTGCATTTACAAAGAAAAGGCAGGGATTGCGGGGATTTAGAGTAGGGTGAAGAGGGTTAGATTGCTCTGCATAGATGTTGGGAAGAATTTGAGAAAACCTTTTTTTCCTGAGAGGAAGGGGGAACAGGAGAATGCAGGGGATAATGGGCAAGGAGGTGGAGGGCTAGCAGAAAAACTTTTAAGAACAGGTCTAAGTTTTCTTTTAATCTATCTATATTGCTCTATCTCCCATTTGTCTTAGTGAACTTGAGTTTGCCACATATACAGAGGTCTTTGGTGAATAATGGGTGTATATATATATATATATATATATATATATATATATACACACACACATACGTTTGTGCGTAGTATTATATATACACACATATGTATATGTATTATATATACACATGTATATGTATGTATATGTATGTATGTGGAAAAGAAAGTATATTTAAATTCCTTTGTGATCAATACCAAAGTGAAGGAGACAAATGACCAGCCACAAAGAGGCAGAATGGAAAATAAGAACTGAGTAGAAATATGTGACTGGATTCAAAGATGACTATAAGAAATTAAAGTCCCTGAGAATTTGCACAAATGCTGAGGAGGGCATTAGACTTTCCCATGAGGCATGGAATGTGGTTCAGGTTAATCTTAGGAAGATGTTAAGGGGTAAGGAAGCCCCAGATAACAAAACATCTATATGATATGATTGCCCCCAAACCCTGAGATCTAAGCACTCAACTAACTAGGGATGGGTCATATTGATGATACAAAAGGAGGGTCTTTGTTGTATATTCTATAAATAACACAAGCAATAGAATTGACAGAAATAACCGAAGATGACTGAAGATAAGGCCAGAAAGCAGAGAGGCATAAAAGTGTGGAATAGTAGCCTTTCAAATCATGGTAGAAATAGGAAGGAAAGAGTCCATGAGGGTGATTGTGAAGGGTAATAAAAAACTATAGATAGGCTTGGGCAAAGATTGAAAAGATTGAAAAAAATCTACATATTCTGTATAGGAATGAAAATGGATTAATACCATATATTATTTCACTCTGCATGTAGACACATCCTTTGTAAATAGAGCTAGAAACTGTAATTATAGAAAACATCTCACATGGTCTTTAATATTTAAGTAGTCTCCCCACTGGAAATCAACCATGTAGAAAAGAAACACTTTCTCAATAGGTTAATATTAATTACTTAACAAACCTGACATCGATATTTATGGAATACTTAAGAAACAAGCATTCATGAAGTGGAAGCATGTTCATCCGTCTACTGGGAGGCTTACAGCATTTTTCAAAGTGTCGAATTCACTTTGCGCTCTGCCTCTTTATGTTGTGAAAATTTGAAATTACTGTTGATTTGAAGGCTGTTCAAAAGGCTCTTTTTTTATTCCTAGCTGAGAAAAAAAATCAAAACAGATTAATCTGGTATTCTTTACGTATGTCATTTCTCAATCTTGCAAAAAGAAGATGACAACCATATGAGGAAAGGAAATCTAATGGAGTAGAAGAAACTAGAGAGGTAATAACATCCGTGTATGACAGTCAAAGACACAAAAGTAAAAATTATTTCAAGGCAGCAACCAGCCTTAAGAAGAAATGGAGGAGGAAGGTGAGTATCTGATGTGATTTGAAGAATGTCAGAAAAGATGCTTACCAATAGAACAACCATGTCAGAACCACAAAAAGGTGATATTTAAGACTCTATCTCCTGGGGCTTCCCTGGTGGCACAGTGGTTGAGAATCTGCCTGCCAATGCAGGGAACACGGGTTCAATTCCTGGTCCGGGAAGACTCCACATGCCGCGGAGCAACTAAGCCTGTGCGCCACAACTATGGAGCCTGCACTCTAGAGTCCATGAGCCACAACTACTGAGCCTGTGTGCCGCAACTACTGAAGCCTGAGTGCCTAGAACCCATGCTCCACAACAAGAGAATCCATCGCAATGAGAAGCCCAGGCACCGCAACGAAGAGCAGCCCGCACTCACCGCAGCTAGAGAAAGCCCGCGCACAGCAGCAAAGACTCAACTCAGCCAAAAATAAATAAATAAAATAAATAAATTTATTTTAAAAAAAAAGACTCGGGGGGTTCCGGGAAGATGGCGGAAGAGTAAGACGCGGAGATCACCTTCCTCTCCACAGATACACCAGAAATACATCTACGCGTGGAACAACTCCTACGGAGCACCTACTGAACGCTGGCAGAAGACCTCAGACCTCCCAAAAGGCAAGGAACCCCCCACGTACCTGGTTAGGGCAAAAGAAAAAACTAAACAGAGACAAAAGAATAGGGACGGGTCCTGCACCAGCGGGAGAGAGCTGTGAAGGAGGAAAAGTGTCCACACACTAGGAGCCCCTTCGCGGGTGGAGACTTCGGGAGGCGGAGTGGGGGAGCTTGGGAGCCGCGGAGGAGAGCACAGCAACAGGGGTGTGGAGGGCAAAGCGGAGAGATTCCAGCGCAGAGGATCGGGCCGACCGGCACTCACCAGCCGAGAGGCTTGTCTGCTCGCCCGCCGGGGCGGGCGGGACTGGGAGCTGAGGCTCCGGCTTTTGTCGGAGCGCCGGGAGAGGACTGAGGTTGGCGGCGTGAACACAGCCTGCAGGGCGTTGGTGCGCCGCGGCTGGCCGGGAGAGAGTCTGGGGAGGGGTCTGGACCTGCCGAAGAGGCAAGAGACTTTTACGTCCCTCTTTGTTTCCTGGTGCACGAGGAGGGGGGATTGGGAACGCTGCTTGGGAGAGCTCCGGAGACGGGCGCGAGCCGCGGCTAAGAGCGCGGAGCCCAGAGACGGACATGGGACGCTAAGGCCGCTGCTGCCGCCGCCAGGAGGCCTGTGTGCGAGCGCAGGTCACTAGCCACACGCCCTTCCGGGGAGCCTGTGCAGCCCGCCGCTGCCGGGGTCCCGGGATCCAGGGACGGCTCCCCCGGGAGAGCGCACGGCGCGCCTCAGGCTGCAGCGTCACGCCGGCCTCTGCCGCTGCAGGCCCGCCCTGCACTCTGTGACCCTCCCTACCCCCCGGCCTGGGTGAGCCAGAGCCTCCGAATCAGCGGCTCCTTTAACCCCGTCCTGTCTGAGCAAAGAACAGACGCCCTCCGGCGACCTACACGCACAGGCGGGGCCAAATCCAAAGCTGAGCCCCTGGGAGCTGTGAGAACAAAGAAGAGAAAGGGAAATCTCTTCCAGCAGCCTCAGAAGCAGCGGATTAAAGCTCCACAATCAACTTGATATACCCTGCATCTGTGGAATACCTGAATAGACAACGAATCATCCCAAATTAAGGAGCCCTGTGGATGAAAGGCTCTTGGTGCTGCAGCCAGGACTCAGTGCTGTGCCTCTGAGGTGGGAGAGCCAACTTCAGGACACTGGTCCACAAGAGGCCTCCCAGCTGCACATAATATCAAACAGCAAAAATCTCCGCGAGATCTCCATCTCAACGCCAGCACCCAGCTTCACTCAACGACCAGCAAGCTACAGTGCTGGACATCCTATGCCAAACAACTAGCAAGACAGGAACACAACCCCACCCATTAGCAGAGAGGCTGCCCAAAATCATAATAAGTCTACAGACACCCCAAAACACACCACCAGACGTGGACCTGCCCACCAGAAAGACAAGATCCAGCCTCATACACCAGAACACAGGCACTAGTACCCTCCACCAGGAAGCCTACACAACCCACTGAACCAACCTTAGCCACTGGGGACAGACTCAAAAAACAACAGGAACTACGAACCTTCAGCCTGCAAAAAAAAAAAAAAAAAAGGAGACCCCAAACACAGTAAGATAAGCAAAATGAAAAGACAGAAAAACACACAGCAGATGAAGGAGCAAGATAAAAACCCACCAGACCTAACAAATGAAGAGGAAATAGGCAGTCTACCTGAAAAAGAATTCAGAATAATGATAGTAAGGTTGATCCGAAATCTTGGAGATAGAATGGACAAATTGCAAGAATCAGTTAACAAGGACCTAGAAGAACTAAAGATGAAACAAGCAACGATGAACAACACAATAAATGAAATTAAAAGTACTCTAGATGGGATCAATAGCAGAATAACTGAGGCAGAAGAACGGATAAGTGACCTGGAAGATAAAATAGTGGAAATAACTACTGCAGAGCAGAATAAAGAAAAAAGAATGAAAAGAACTGAGGACAGTCTCAGAGACCTCTGGGACAACATTAAACGCACCAACATTCGAATTATAGGGGTTCCAGAAGAAGAAGAGAAAAAGAAAGGGACTGAGAAAATATTTGAAGAGATTATAGTTGAAAACTTCCCTAATATGGGAAAGGAAATAGTTAATCAAGTCCAGGAAGCACAGAGAGTCCCATACAGGATAAATCCAAGGAGAAATACGCCAAGACACATATTAATCAAACTGTCAAAAATTAAATACAAAGAAAACATATTAAAAGCAGCAAGGGAAAAACAACAAATAACACACAAGGGAATCCCCATAAGGTTAACAGCTGATCTTTCAGCAGAAACTCTGCAAGCCAGAAGGGAGTGGCAGGACATATTGAAAGTGTTGAAGGAGAAAAACCTGCAACCAAGATTACTCTACCCAGCAAGGATCTCATTCAGATTTGATGGAGAAATTAAAACCTTTACAGACAAGCAAAAGCTGAGAGAGTTCAGCACCACCAAACCACCTCTACAACAACTGCTAAAGGAACTTCTCTAGGCAAGAAACACAAAAGAAGGAAAGGACCTACAATAACAAACCCAAAACAATGAAGAAAATGGGAATAGGAACACACATATCGATAATTACCTTAAATGTAAATGGACTAAATGCTCCCACCAAAAGACACAGATTGGCTGAATGGATACAAAAACAAGACCCATATATTTGCTGTCTACAAGAGACCCACTTCAGACCTAGAGACACATACAGACTGAAAGTAAGGGGATGGAAAAAGGTATTTCATGCAAGTGGAAACCAAAAGAAAGCTGGAGTAGCAATTCTCATATCAGACAAAATAGACTTTAAAACAAAGACTATTAGAAGAGACAAAGAAGGACACTACATAATGATCAAGGGATCAATCCAAGAGGAAGATATAACAATTGTAAATATTTATGCACCCAACATAGGTGCACCTCAATACATAAGGCAAATACTGACAACCATAAAAGGGGAAATCGACAGTAACACATTCATAGTAGGGGACTTTAACACCCCACTTTCACCAATGGACAGATCATCCAACATGAAAATAAATAAGGAAACACAAGCTTTAAATGATACATTAAACGAGATGGAGTTAATTGATATTTATAGGACATTCCATCCAAAAACAACAGAATACACATTTTTCTCAAGTGCTCATGGAACATTCTCCAGGATAGATCATATCTTGGGTCACAAATCAAGCCTTGGCAAATTTAAGAAAATTGAAATTGTATCAAGTATCTTTTCTGACCACAATGCCATGAGACTAGATATCAATTACAGGAAAAGATCTGTAAAAAATACAAACACATGGAGGCTAAACAATACACTACTTAATAATGAAGATATCACTGAAGAAATCAAAGAGGAAATCAAAAAATACCTAGAAACAAATGACAATGGAGACACAACGACCCAAAACCTGTGGGATGCAGCAAAAGCAGTTCTAAGGGGGAAGTTTATAGCAATACAAGCCCACCTTAAGAAGCAGGAAGCATCTCGAATAAACAACCTAACCTTGCATCTCAAGCAATTAGAGAAAGAAGAACAAAAAAACCCCAAAGCTAGCAGAAGGAAAGAAATCATAAAAATCAGATCAGAAATAAATGAAAAAGAAATGAAGGAAACAATAGCAAAGATCAATAAAACTAAAAGCTGGTTCTTTGAGAAGATAAACAAAATAGATAAACCACTAGCCAGACTCATCAAGAAAAAAAGGGAGAAGACCCAAATCAATAGAATTAGAAATGAAAAAGGAGAGGTAACAACTGACACTGCAGAAATAAAAGAGATCATGAGAGATTACTACAAGCAACTCTATGCCAATAAAATGGACAATCTGGAAGAAATGGACAAATTCTTAGAAATGCACAACCTGCCAAGACTGAATCAGGAAGAAATAGAAAATATGAACAGACCAATCACAAGCACTGAAATTGAAACTGTGATTAAAAATCTTCCAACAAAGAAAACCCCAGGACCAGATGGCTTCACAGGCGAATTCTATCAAACATTTAGAGAAGAGCTAACACCTATCCTTCTCAAACTCTTCCAAAATATAGCAGAGGGAGGAACACTCCCAAACTCCTTCTACGAGGCCACCATCACCTTGATACCAAAACCAGACAAGGATGTCACAAAGAAAGAAAACTACAGGCCAATATCACTGATGAACATAGATGCAAAAATCCTCAACAAAATACTAGCAAACAGAATCCAACAGCACATTAAAAAGATCATACACCATGATCAAGTGGGGTTTATTCCAGGAATGCAAGGATTCTTCAATATACGCAAATCTATCAATGTGATAAACCATATTAACAAACTGAAGGAGAAAAACCATATGATCA
Organism: Leucopleurus acutus; assembly: GCF_964270905.1. NCBI lineage: Eukaryota > Metazoa > Chordata > Mammalia > Artiodactyla > Delphinidae > Leucopleurus > Leucopleurus acutus. Next base: position 140,988,169 of record NC_139143.1, on the reverse strand, counting down.
TCTCAATAGATGCAGAGAAAGCTTTTGACAAAATTCAACACCCATTTATGATAAAAACCCTGCAGAAAGTTGGCATAGAGGGAACTTTCCTCAACATAATAAAGGCCATATATGACAAGCCCACAGCAAACATCATCCTTAATGGTGAAAAACTGAAAGCATTTCCACTAAGATCAGGAACAAGACAAGGTTGCCCACTCTCACCACTCTTATTCAACATAGTTTTGGAAGTTTTAGCCACAGCAATCAGAGAAGAAAAGGAAATAAAAGGAATCCAAATCGGAAAAGAAGAAGTAAAGCTGTCACTGTTTGCAGATGACATGATCCTATACATAGAGAACCCTAAAGATGCTACCAGAAAACTACTAGAGCTAATCAATGAATTTGGTAAAGTGGCAGGATACAAAATTAATGCACAGAAATCTCTGGCATTCCTATATACTAATGATGAAAAATCTGAAAGTGAAATCAAGAAAACACTCCCATTTACCATTGCAACAAAAAGAATAAAATATCTAGGAATAAACCTACCTAAGGAGACAAAAGATCTGTATGCAGAAAATTATAAGACACTGATGAAAGAAATTAAAGATGATACAAATAGATGGAGAGATATACCATGTTCTTGGATCGGAAGAATCAACATTGTGAAAATGACTCTACTACCGAAAGCAATCTATAGATTCAATGCAATCCCTATCAAACTACCACTGGCATTTTTCACAGAACTAGAACAAAAAATTTTGCAATTTGTATGGAAACACAAAAGACCCCGAATAGCCAAAGCAATCTTGAGAACGAAAGAAGGAACTGGAGGAATCAGGCTCCCAGACTTCAGACTATACTACAAAGCTACAGTTATCAAGACGGTATGGTACTGGCACAAAAACAGAAAGATAGATCAATGGAACAGGATAGAAAGCCCAGAGATAAACCCACGCACATATGGTCACCTTATCTTTGACAAAGGAGGCAGAAATGTACAGTGGAGAAAGGACAGCCTATTCAATAAGTGGTGCTGGGAAAACTGGACAGCTACATGTAAAAGTATGAAATTAGATCACTCCCTAACACCGTACACAAAAATAAGCTCAAAATGGATTAAAGACCTAAATGTAAGGCCAGAAACTATCAAACTCTTAGAGGAAAACATAGGCAGAACACTCTATGACATAAATCACAGCAAGGTCCTTTTTGACCCACCTCCTAGAGAAATGGAAATAAAAACAAGAGTAAACAAATGGGACCTAATGAAACTTAAAAGCTTTTGTGCAGCAAAGGAAACCATAAAGAAGACCAAAAGACAACCCTCAGAATGGGAGAAAATATTTGCAAATGAAGCAACTGACAAAGGATTGATCTCCAAAATTTATAAGCAGCTCATGCAGCTTAATAACAAAAAAACAAACAACCCAATCCAAAAATGGGCAGAAGACCTAAATAGACATTTCTCCAAAGAAGATATACAGACTGCCAACAAACACATGAAAGAATGCTCAACATCACTAATCATGAGAGAAATGCAAATCAAAACTACAATGAGATATCATCTCACACCAGTCAGAATGGCCATCATCAAAAAATCTAGAAACAATAAATGCTGGAGAGGGTGTGGAGAAAAGGGAACCCTCTTACACTGTTGGTGGGAATGTAAATTGATACAGCCACTGTGGAGAACAGTATGGAGGTTCCTTAAAAAGCTACAAATAGAACTACCATATGACCCAGCAATCCCACTACTGGGCATATACCCTGAGAAAACCATAATTCAAAAAGAGTCATGTACCAAAATGTTCATTGCAGCTCTATTTACAATAGCCCAGAGATGGAAACAACCTAAGTGTCCATCATCGGATGAATGGATAAAGAAGATGTGGCACATATATACAATGGAATATTACTCAGCCATAAAAAGAGACGAAATTGAGCTATTTGTAATGAGGTGGATAGACCTAGAGTCTGTCATACAGAGTGAAGTAAGTCAGAAAGAGAGAGACAAATACCGTATGCTAACACATATATATGGAATTTAAAAAAAAATGTCATGAAAAACCTAGGGGTGAAACAGGAATAAAGACACAGACTTACTAGAGAATGGACTTGAGGCTATGGGGAGGGGGAAGGGTAAACGGTGACAAAGCGATAAAGAGGCATGGACATATATACACTACCAAACGTAAGGTAGATAGCTAGTGGGAAGCAGCCGCATAGCACAGGGAGATCAGCTCGGTGCTTTGTGACCGCCTGGAGGGGTGGGATAGGGAGGGTGGGAGGGAGGGAGACGCAAGCGGGAAGAGATATGGGAATATGTGTATATATATAACTGATTCATTTTGTTGTGAAGCTGAAACTAACATACCATTGTAAAGCAATTATACTCCAATAAAGATGTTAAAAAAAAAAAAAAAAAGACTCTATCTCCTGTGCCTGGCAATCATTCATTTGTTCATTCATTCTTTCAGCATTCATTCGAATCCCCACTCTGTCCTACCTTGGCCTGGGTGCTGGGATACAAAAATAAATAAAGCCCAGTCCCCATCCTTAGGAGCTCAGAGTCCAGCTGGGGAGACACATGAGTAAGAAACAATTGTAGTTTTCTGTGCTAAGAGCACCACAGAGAGAAATACTGGTGAGAATAGGAATTCTAGGTAAGGAGTGATAACTTTGTATGCAAATGTATGTTGAATATTAAATAAATACACATCTCAAAGTATTTTTCTCCCTTAGTACCTGAAAATTCTTTAATTATTTATGTTGTGAGAGCTTATGTGTAAGGGTGCAAGGTGCCCTAGACCCCAAAGCGGTTCTGGTCTTTGCTCTGCCCCTTACTAGCCCTGAGATCTCTGGCAAGTCCCGTGAGGCCTCGGAGCCTCAGTGGCCTCCTTTGTAAAGTCAGAGCATTTGTCCTGATGATCTATAAGCTACTTGCTGAGCTTGACATCTAAGAAGCTTCATTTAAAATGCAAATGTTATCCTCAAGGAGTGATCCATGAAGCCAATGGGACTTTATCGTGCATTAGTTAATTAAATTTGCTAGCCAGTCACCTTGCAGAGCCCTGAGAGAAAGGGACACAGGTAGGATTCGTCTCAGAAATGGGAGAAAGGGCCCTAGATTTGGGTGGGTAAGAGAATAGGAGATCTTGACAAATAGAGTCAGTGAAAGGCATTCGGGCTGAGGAGGATGTATCAGGGAGAAAGGAGAATAATAGACAATATTTTTAATACATTATAGGAAAGTGTTTTTCAATTTTGTTTTCAGGATAAAGCATTAGAACATGCATATGTTCTATGTGATCAGACTATAGTAGCTGCAGATTATCTACATTGGAAGGACTTAGGGCAACTGCTGGTTGAAAAAGGCTGCTCAGGGACCTGTCTTCAGGGCACGCTGGCACTACATTTGCACAACCGCTCTTAACTGGATTGTGGGTTTATATAGGATAATGGATGTGCAAGGGGTTGGGGATGAGATTATACGGGACAGTTTAGGACCTAACCAAGTGACCTCTGGACACCAAGAGTAACCAAAGAAGAGGAAGAGGGAAACTGGAAATCCTCTTACTTCCCCTTGGAAAGCTCCCTCCAAATCACCACTCCCCTCAAATGTTCTGCTCAACCTTCACACCTCTGCTCCAACTGGGAAGACATGATCACATCATCTAGAGAGAAATGACTCACCCTAATTTCCTTACACACAAGAGCCCCCGTCCAGGTGTTTTATTTATTTATTTATTTATTTATTTATTTATTTTGCCGTACGCGGGCCTCTCACTGTTGTGGCTTCTCCCGTTGCGGAGCACAGGCTCCGGATGCGCAGGCTCAGCGGTCATGTCTCACGGGCCCAGCCGCTCCACGGCATGTGGGATCTTCCCGGACCGGGGCACGAACCCGTGTCCCCCGCATCGGCAGGCGGTCTCTCAACGACTGCGCCACCAGGGAAGCCCCTATTTTTATTTTTTGTCCAGGTGTTTTAGACCAGCAGTCCTAGCAAAAGACAAATGTGAAGGCAGGCTGCATTCTGCCCTAATCACCTGCTTTTGGTCTTCTTACATGACCTAGTCCAAAATGTCTGTTCTTATCCCATCCACTCCTAATTTTTTTGTACATTTTTACAGTGGATATAACCTCATTGTTATATTATTGTATTTTTCTATAATATTGTATTATTTTTGCCAACTAAAACCAATTTACTTTTCACGGGCTTACAAAGGGCCACGCCCACCGTGGCGAGAGTGAAGTGATGGAGACCCACTGACCAGCGGAATGGAGGACTGTGTGTAAGAGCCAGGCCTGAGCAGAGCAGTGTGGAGTCCTGACTGATCCGTTGATCCAGTGTCTGGCAGCAACACACATTCACGAGGGAAAACAAAGTGGTTGTGGAACAGTGCTCATATTTTACATGATACAGGTTGGATTTGATCTGTCCTAAGTAAATATCTTGAGAACAAGCAGTTAAAAATATTCGAAAGATGGTTTGACCCCAAATAAGTTCTGCATTTCCAAAAACTGAAACTACATGCACATCTCATCATCTATTTTACACAAAATATTCATATGACTGAAGTAAGCATGTGTTTGCCTATGATCAAGCTCCCTGATCTCTCACACCTGGAGGATCCTTGCATGTGTTAGATCTTTGTGTGTTCAAGGTCCTGGCATGACTCTGTGGAGTAAAGCTGCTTCTCATTTTGGAGCCAACCCCAAAGCTTATAACCTTGATCCCTCCCTTCCCACCTCCTCCAGACCTTATTAGATCAATTGCCCCTGATGTCCTATTCTAAATCCTCAACAAATCTCTTCTCTACTCTTCCCTCCCCCTCCCCATTCCACTTCTTAAATCTCTTACTTCTAAATAGAAACTCTTTCCTCTGAACTCTCCCACTAATTACCATCTCATCTCTCACCTCTTCATACACAAATTCTTTAAAAGAGTATGCTATTTTTGCTGTTTATATTGCCTCCTTTCCATTAACTCTTCACCTCACTACAGTTTATCTCTGATTTTGCATAAAACAACAGAAACAGACTAACATATGCCAATTTTTTGTTTGTTTGTTTTTTGACATACTGAATAGTATCCATTCTAACCCCCTCAGAGACCTTAGAAAGTGAAAAACTACATCTCCCAGACTCTCTTGCAGCTAGGGTTCTGTATGCAAATAAGCTTCTGCCAATTAATACATTCCCAAAATTTTGGAAGACAAATATGGAACAGAGGCACTCTTCTGTTGTTATTTCTGTTAACAAGCAAGCGCATGAAATGAAAACTTGAGTGTCAAGAAGCAGGAGGCAATGATGACCAGACTCAGTGTCTGGTTATCACCTTTATGGGTGGCAAGAAAGTTTCAACGGTGACAGAGGAAGTGGCTTCCTAACCCCAAATACCTGATCTCAGAATAGCATCTGTGATGATGAGCACTGAAATTAATAGTGCCAGTGGTGGTTTCCTGATTCATGCTATTCTAGCATCTCCAACCGTTTTAAAAGCACCCAATTTCCTATATAAAATCCTTTTTTGTTTAAAATACCTAGGGTATTTTCTATCTCCTATACTGAGCCCTAGTATAGTTTGTGAAACTGGAAGTGGTTATAGATAACTGACTCTCAACAACAAGAATTTGGGAGTGGTTATCTTGGTTTGGTTGGATGTGAAGGTAGAGATGATTCATTCCCCACTGAGAAATGGGAACTGGCAGTCCATGAGAGTTGCAAGCAGAATTACTTAAATTATCACATTTTTGGACTTACATTAAGTACCTATTGAAGGCAAGTCTTTTGGTGGATTAGTATGGTAGAAATGGGGCAGACAAGGATGATGGTTCAAGCTGGACAATTCTGAATCCCTGGAGAGCTTAAAGAAAGGCACTATAAGCTCAGGCCTTACATTTCTTTGAATTCTACACTCTAGGCAAAATTAGAGGATTAGAAAGTTATTGTAACTGCCATCAAACAATATGTAATCTCTTAAAGGCAGTAGGCTGCCATGTCCAAATAAGATGCCAAGGCTGATCATGTGAGTTTTGAAATGAAATTGAATTCACAGCCTCACCGTGTCTTTTATGATCAAGACAGACTTTGATTAAGAAAGAGTTGGACCCTCCCTGCCAAAAAAGCAAAAACAAAAACAAAAAAAACAAAAACAAAAAAAGAGAGTGTACCCCTGAAAACTGAGATGGGAACATCTGAGTAAAATCAGATGAATATGAGTCCCTGGAGCCCCCCAATACTCAATAAGCCTCACTTGCCAGAAGAAGCAGTCCTTCCTCCCCATTTGATGAAGTTGACTCTGCCTTGAGTGGAGACCCTGCACTGACCTTCCTTGAGCATCTAACTTCAGGAGGATGTCACATAACCTCATGTTCCACCATGACAATTTCCACTGTCTCTTGACTTATTAAAAAAAAAACAACCAAACAAACAAAAAAACCAATATCACATCTCTGGGTGAATTACATATAAATATCACAATCAAAGACTTGAAGGACTCACCTGCAGCTTGCTACAATCTGCATTTCCCAAACAGCAATTCCTCTGTTATTCTCCAATAAACTCAATTTATGATAATTTTGGGGAAAAAAGATTTGAATTGGGAAGATGGTGGCAGATCTTTTTGAATCCCTACAGAAAAACTGATATAAGACCAAATATAATCAATATTTACAACAAAACTAGATGATAAACCCCAAAATACAAATGGATGGGGGGAAAACACCAGTAAAATACTAACAACAGCAATAATATCTGTATGTTATTGGTGTCTGTGTTGGAGAAATCAGAGAAAAGCAACAGTGAAACTGATAGACTTAAAAGCCTTACAAGAGGAAACTTGCACAAGCCTCTTAGATAGCCTCATCCACCAGAGGGCAGACAGCAGAAGCAAGAACTACAATCTTGCAGCCTGTGGAACAAAAACCACATTCACAGAAGGATAGACAAGATGAAAAGGCAGAGGGCTATGTACCAGATGAAGGAACAAGATAAAACCCCAGAAAAACAACTAAATGAAGTGGAGATAGGCAACCTTCCAGAAAAAGAACTCAGAATAATGACAGGGAAGATGATCCAGGACCTTGGAAAAAGAACAGAGGAAAAGATCGATAAGATGCAAGAAATGTTTAACAAAGACCAGAAGAATTAAAGAACGAACAGAGATGAACAATACAATAACTGAAATGAAAAATACACAGAAGGAATCAATAGCTGAGGCAGAAAAACGGATAAGTGACCTGGAAGACACACGGTGGAATTCACTGCTGTGGAACAGAACAAAGAAAAAAGAATGAAAAGAAATAAAGACAGCCTAAGAGACCTCTGGGACAACATTAAACACAACAACATTTGCATTATAGGGGTCCCAGAAGGAGAAGAGAGAGAGAAACGACCTGAGAAAGTATTTGAAGAGATTATACTCAAAAACTTCCCTAACATGGGAAAGGAAATAACTACCCAAGTCCAGGAAGCACAGACCGTCCCATAAAGGATAAACCCAAGGAGAAACATGCCAAGACACAGAGTAATCAAATTGGCAAAAATTAAAGACAAAGAAAAATTATTGAAAACGGCAAGGGAAAAATGACAAATAACATACAAGGGAACTCCCATAAGGTTAACAGCTGATTTCTCAGCAGAAATCCTACAAGTCAGAAGGGAGTGGCATGATATACTTAAAGTGATGAAAGGGAAGAACCTACAACCAAGATTATTCTACCCGGCAAGGATCTCATTCAGATTCAATGGAGAAATCAAAAGCTTTACAGACAAGCAAAAGCTAAGAGAATTCAGCACCAGAAAACCAGCTCTACAACAAATACTAAAGGAACTTCTCTAAGTGGGAAACACAAGAGAAGAAAAGGACCTACAAAAAAAACCCCAATAACAATTAAGAAAATGGTAATAGGAACATACATATCAATAATTACCTTAAACATGAATGGATTAAATGCTCCAGCCAAAAGACACAGCGTTGCTGAATGGATACAAAAACAAGACCCATACATATTCTGTCTACAAGAGACCCACTTCAGACCTAGGAACACATACAGACTGAAAGTGAGGGGATGGAGAAAGATATTCCATGCAAACGGACATCAAAAGAAAGCTGGAGGGATTCTTTGGTGGCGCAGTGGTTGAGAATCTGCCTGCCAATGCAGGGGACACAGGTTCGAGCCTTGGTCTGGGAAGATCCCACATGCCATGGAGCAACTGGGCCCGTGAGCCACAACTACTGAGGCTTCATGTCTGGAGCTTGTGCTCTGCAACAAGAGAGGTCTCGACAGTGCGAGGCCCATGCACTGCGATGAAGAGTGGCCTCCGCTTGCTGAACTAGAGAAAGCCCACACACTGAAATGAAGACCCAACACAGCCAAAACTAATTAATTAATTAAAAAAAAGAAAGCTGGAGTAGCAATACTCATATCAGACAAAATAGACTTTAAACTAAAGAATGTTACAAGAGTCAAGGAAGACACTACAAAATGATCAAGGGATCAATCCAAGCAGAAGATATAACAATTATAAATATATTTGGACCCAACGTAGGAGCACCTTAATATATAAGGCAACTGCTAACAGCTATAAAAGAGGAAATCGACAGTAACACAATAAAAGTGGGGGACTCTAACACCTCACATACACCAATCGACAGATCATCCAAACAGAAAATTAATAAGGAAACACAAGCTTTAAATGACACAATAGACCAGATAGATTTAATTGATATTTATAGGACATTCCATCCTAAAACAGCAGATTACACTTTCTTCTCAAGTGTGCTCGGACCATTCTCCAGGATAGATCACGTCTTGGGTCACAAATCAAGCCTTGGAAAGTTTAAGAAAATTGAAATCATATCAAGCATCTTTTCTGACCACAACGCTATGAGATTAGAAATGAATTACAGGGAAAAACACGTAAAAAACACAAACACATGGAGGCTAAACAATACGTTACTAAATAACCAAGAGATCACTGAAGAAATCAAAGAGGAAATCAAAAAATACCTAGAGACAAAGGACCATGAAAACACGATGAGCCAAAACCTAAAGGGATGCAGCAAAAGCAGTTCTAAGAGGGAAATTTATAGCAATACAAGCCTACCTCAAGAAACAAGAAAAATCTCAAATAAACAAGGTAACCTTACACCTAAAGGAACTAGAGAAAGAAGAAAAAACAAAACACAAAGTTAGCAGAAGGAAAGAAATCATAAAGATTAGAGCAGAAATAAATGAAATAGAAACAAAGAAAACAATAGCAAAGATCAATAAAACTAAAAGCTGGTTCTTTGAGAAGATAAACAAAATTGATAAACCATTAGCCAGACTCAAGAAAAACAGGGAAAGCCTCAAATCAATAAAATTAGAAATGAAAAAGGAGAAGTTACAACAGACACCGCAGAAATACAAAGCAACCTAAGAGACTACTACAAGCAACTCTATGCCAATAAAATGGACAACCTGGAAGAAATGGACAAATTCTTAGAAAGGTATAACCTTCCAAGACTGAACCAGGAAGAAATAGAAACTATGAACAGAACAATAACAAGTAATGAAATTGAAACTGTGATTAAAAATCTTTCAACAAATAAAAGTCCAGGACCAAATGGCTTCACAGGTGAATTCTATCAAACATTTAGAGAAGAGCTACCACCCATCCTTCTCAAACTCTTCCAAAAAATTGCAGAGCAAGGAACGCTCCCAAACTCATTCTATGAGGCCACCATCACCCTGATATCAAAACCAGACAAAGATACTACAAAAAAAGAAAATTACAGACCAATACTGATAAATATAGATGCAAAACTCCTCAACTAAATACTAGCAAACAGAATCCAACAACATATTAAAAGGATCATACACGATGATCAAGTGGGATTTATCTCAGGTATGCAAGGATTCTTCAATATATACAAATCAAACAATGTGATACACCATATTAACAAACTGAAGAAGAAAAACCATATGATCATCCGAATAGATGCAGAAAAAGCTTTTGACAAAATTCAACACCAATTTATGATAAAAACTCTGCAGAAAGTGGGCATAGAGGGAACCTACGTCAACATAATAAAGGCCATATACAACAAACCCACAGCAAACATCATTCTCAATGGTGAAAAACTGAAAGCATTTCCTCTAAGATCAGGAACAAGAGAAGGATGTCCACTCTCACCACCATTACTCAGCATAGTTTTGGAAGTACTAACCATGGAAATCAGAGAAGAAAAAGAAATAAAAGTAATACACTTTTGAAAAGAAGAAGTAAACTGTCATTGTTTGCAGATGACATGATGCTATACATAGAGAATCCTAAAGATGCCAGGAGAAAAATACTAGAGCTAATCAATGAATTTGGTAAAGTGGCAGGATACAAAGTTAATGCACAGAAATCTTGTATTCCTATATAATAATGATGAAAAATCTGAAAGAGAAATTAAGGAAACACTCCCATTTACCATTGCAAGAAAAAGAAGAAAATACCTAGGAATAAACCTACCTAGGCAGACAAAAGACCTGTATGCAGAATATTATAAGAAATGATGAAAGAAATTAAAGATGATACCAACACATGGAGAGATATGCCATGTTCTTGGATTGGAAGAATCAATATTGTGAAAATGATATACTACCTGAAGCAATCTACAGATTCAATGCAATCCCTATCAAATGACCAATGGCATTTTTTACAGAGCTAGAACAAAAAGTCTTAAAATTTGTATGGAGACACAAAAGATCCCGAATAGCCAAAGCAGTCTTGAGGGAAAAAAGTGGAATTGGAGGAATCAGACTCCCTAACTTCAGACTATACTACAAAGCTACAGTAACCAAGACAATATGGTACTGGCACAAAAACAGAAATATAGATCAATGGAACAAGATAGAAAGCCCAGAGATAAACCCATACACCTATGGTCAACTAATCTATGACAAAGGAGGCAAGGATATACAATGGAGAAAAGACAGCCTATTCAATAAGTGGTGCTGGGAAAACTGGACAGCTACATTTAAAAGAATGAAATTAAAACACTCCCTAACACCATACACAAAAATAAACTCAAAATGGATTAGAGACCTAAATGTAAGACCAGACACTAAAAACCTCTTAGAAGAAAACATAGGAAGAACACTCTTTGACATAAATCACAGCAAGATCATTTTTGATCCACCTCCTAGAGTAAAGGAAATAAAGACAAAAATAAACAAATGGGACCTAATGAAACTTAAGCTTTGGCACAGCAAAGGAAACCATAAACAAAATGAAAAGACAACCCTCAGAATGGGAGAAAATATTTGCAAATGAATCAATGGACAAAGAGTTGATCTCCAAAATATATAAACAGCTCATGAAGCGCAATATTAAAAAAAAAAACCCAATCCAAAAATGGGCAGAAAACCTAAATAGACAGTTCTCCAAAGAAGACGTACAGATGGCCAAGAAGCACATGAAAAGCTGCTCAATGTCACTAATTATTAGAAAAATGAAAATCAAAACTACAATGAGGTATCACCTCATACCAGTTAGAATGGGCATCATCAGAAAATGTACAAACAAGAAATGCTGGAGAGGGTGTGGAGAAAAGGGAACCCTCCTGAACTGTTGGTAAGAATGTAAATTGATACAACCAGTATGGAGAACAGTATGCAGGGTCCTTAAAAAACTAAAAATAGAACTACCATACTACCCAGCAATCCCACTACTGGGCATATACCCAGAGAAAACCCTATTCCAAAAAGACACATGTACCACAATCTTCACTGCAGCAGTATTTACAATAGCCAGGTCATGGAAGCAACCTAAATGCCCATCGACAGACGACTGGATAAAGAAGATGTGGTACATACATATATACAATGGAACACTACTCAGCCATAAAAAGAACGAAATTGGGACATTTTTAGAGACGTGGAGGGATCTAGAGACTGTCATACAGAGTGAAGTAAGTCAGAAAGAGAAAAACAAATATTGTATATTAATGCATATATGTGGAACCTAGAAAAATGGTACAGATGACCGGTTTGCAGGGCAGAAATTGAGACACAGATGTAGAGAACAAATGTATGGACACACCAAGGGGGGAAAGCAGCAGGGGGTGGGGGTAAAAAAAAAAAAAGGATCCAGCATGCCACAACTAAGACCTGATGCAGCCAAAAATAATTAAATAAATAAATAGAAAGAAAATAGGATGTTAAGTAACCCATGGCATGCAGTGGCATTCACAATTAATGAAATTACATACCATCTATGGTTGATTATGATGAAGTGTCTACACAAGCACTAAGACATATTCTAGTAAAATTATTGAAATTTAAGGAAAAAAATCTTTCCAGCATCTCGGCAGAAAGCATATATGACTTATAAGGGAAAAAATGATATTATCATCAGATTTTTCAACAGCAACATTTTATGCCAGAAGAAACTTGAGAAACAGACTTAAGATGCTCAAAGGAAGAAAATGTGAGCCAAAGATTTTTAGATATAGTAAAACTGACCTACAGTTATAAAAGGTGCAGACTGTTATCAACATGCAAGAACTTGAGGAATATTGCTTTTATGAGCCCTTCCTAAAAATTCTACTTGAGCTGCCCTGAACAATATGGTAGCCACTAGGCACATGTGACTATTTAAATTTTAATTTGAATGAATTACATGAAGTAAAAGTAAAAATTCAACTCTTCTTTTAAACTAGCTACATTTCAAGTGCTCAAGAACTGTGTGTGACTATAATATTGGATTGTGCAAATATACAACATTTCCATTGTCATGGAAAATTCTATGGGATGGTGCTGTCTTAGCCAATGAGCTTCAGGCAACCAAAATGACTTGGGAATCATTGACATAAAGACCAATTGTGGGTATCAAATAAATAGTTAACTGAATAAATAAGACTAAATGAGGCTTAAAAGGGAGAGGTTATCGTATATAAAACCTGCATAATTTGACAAGTTACATAGAGTAAAAATGGGTGAGATGGAAATAGTTTATGCAAAATAAAATATTTTTAAGTTATATTCTCAGTATTAATAATTGCTGGTGGTACTATTACTATTGCTATTCTGAGACTATTGTATATGTAATGTGGGACAAAGCAGATGAATAATTATGGGATATTCTAATTCTATCATGTCCTTGAAAACCAGGATTCCAGTGTGGAAGAAGGAGATGCAGATGTAATACAGAGGAGGTTAAGTGGAAGATCCTATAGCCTGAATTTAAATTGGAAATATTAGAATGAACTAGAACCCATGACTGACTTAGTAATAACGGGCATCCCTATGGCCCTGACTGTGGTTTTGAACTACCATTTCAAGATGATACAAATAGATGGAGAGATATACCATGTTCTTGGACTGGAAGAATCAACATTGTGAAAATGACTGTACTACCCAAAGCAATCTACACATTCAATGCAATCCCTATCAAACTACCAATGGCATTTTTCACAGAACTAGAACAAAACATTTCATAATTTGTATGGAAACACAAAGGACCCCAAATAGCCAAAGCAATCTTGAGAAAGAAAAACAGAGCTGGAGGAATCAGGCTCCCTGACTTCAGACTATACTACAAAGCTACAGTAATCAAGACAGTATAGTACTGGCACAAAAACAAAAATATAGATCAATGGAACAGTTTAGAAAGCCCAGAGATAAACCCACGCACATATGTTTACCTTATTTTTGATAAAGGAGGCAAGAATATACAATGGAGAAAAGAGAGCCTCTTCAATAAGTGGTGCTGGGAAAACTGGACAGCTGCATGTAAAAGAATGAAACTAGAACACTCCCTTACACCATACACAAAAAATAAACTGAAAATGGTTTAAAGACCTAAATATAAGGCCAGACACTATAAAACTCTTAGAGGAAAACATATGCAGAACACTCTATGACATAAATCACAGCAAGATCCTTTTTGACCCATCTCCTAGAGAAATGGATATAAAAACAAAAATAAACAAATGGGACTAATGAAACTGAAAAGCTTTTGCACAGCAAAGGAAACCATAAACAAGACCAAAAGACAACCCTCAGAATGGGAGAAAATATTTACAAATGAAGCAACTGACAAAGGATTAACTTCCAAAATTTATAAGCAGCTCATGCAGCTCAATATCAAAAAAACAAACAACCTAATCCAAAAATGGGCAGAAGAACTAAATAGACATTTCTCCAAAGAAGATATACAGATTGCCAACAAACACATGAAAGGCTACTCAACATGACTAATAATTAGAGAAATGCAAATCAAAACTACAGTGAGATATCACCTCACACCAGTCAGAATGGCCATCATCAAAAATTCTACAAACAAGAAATGCTGGAGAGGGTGTGGAGAAAAAGGAACCCTCTTGCACTGTTGGTGGGACTGGGTAAATTGATACAACCACAATGAAGAACAGTATGGATGTTCCTTAAAAATCTAAAAATAGAACTACCATATGACCCAGCAATCCCACTACTGGGCATATACCCTGAGAAAACCATAATTCAAAAAGAGTCATGTACCACAATGTTCATTGCAGCTCTATTTACAATAGCCAGGACATGGAAGCAACCTATGTGTTCATGGACAGATGAATGGATAAAGAAGATGTGGCACAAAATATACAATGGAATATTACTCAGCCATAAAAGAAATGACATGGAGTTATTTGTAGTGAGGTGGATGGACCTAGAGTCTGTCATACAGAGTGAAGTAAGTCAGAAATTGAAAAACAAATACCGTATGCTAACACATATATATGGAATCTAAAAAAAAAAAAAAGGTTCTGAAGAACCTAGGGGCAGGACAGGAATAAAGACTCAGACCTAGAGAATGGACTTGAGGACATGGGGAAGGGGAAGGGGAAGCTGGGACGAAGTGAAGAGAGTGGCATGGACATATATACACTATCAAATGTAAAATAGATAGCTAGTGGGAAGCAGCCGCATAGCACAGGGACATCAGCTCGGTGCTTTGTGACCACCTAGAGGGGTGGGATAGGGAGGGTGGGAGGGAGACGCAAGAGGGAGGAGATATGGGGATATATGTATATGTATAGCTGATTCACTTTGTTATAAAGCAGAAACTAACACACCATTGTAAAGCAATTATACTCCAGTAAAGATGTTAAAAAAAAAAAAAAAGAAGAAGAAACCAGGGGGAATTCTCTAGCAGTCCAGTGGTTAGGACTCCGTGCTTTCACTGCCAAGGGTGCAGGCTCAATCCCTGGTGGGTGAACTAATATACTGCAAGCTGCACGGCAGGGCTAAATTTAAAAAAGAATAAAACGAAGAGGGAGAAGGAGAATGAGAAGGAAAAGATGAAGATGAAGAAGAAGAAGGAGAAGAAGAAGAAGGAGAAGAAACCAGTGATTTGGGAAGAAATGACTGATTCCAGGTCTGGGGTAGGATATATACAAGATGTGCCTGGAACATCATAACATACCAGATAGCAAGGAAGCTCTCAAAGACCACACGGGTCATGTCAAAAAGACTCAGAAGCCAACTTAAAGAGGCTGCTATTGGCCGATGGGAAATTTTCAGTTTCAATAAAAATTGCAATAGATCGGAACTCCTCAAATATGTTTATTTTTAAAATAAATTTATTTATTTTTGGCTGCATTGGGTCTTCATTGCTTGCGCTTGGGCCTTCTTTTTAGTTGCAGCGAGCGGGGGCTACCCTTTGTTGTGGTGCTCGGGCTTCTCATTGCAGTGGCTTCTCTTGTTGAGGAGCACGGGCTCTAGGCGCACGGGCTTCGGTAGTTGTGGCACCCGGGCTTAGTTGCTCCGTAGCATGTGGTATCTTCCCGGACCAGGGCTCGAACCCGTGTCCCTTGCATTGGTAGGTGGATTCTGAACCGCTGCACCATCAGGGAAGCCCCTCAAATATGTTTAAATCCATGAGTTATTTATAATAGTAGTAAATGAAAGATCAACTTATTAGTCACCTTCTGAGGATGAAAAGGAACTCAACGTACTTCCTTGAGAACTGGATAAATGAAAGGAAAGAATCAAGTATGTATCTTGCTTATTCTACATGAATAGGCTAACCAGTTAATACACATGGGCAAGTGTCCCTTTATAAAATTATTCCAGCTAATATGAAAACAAAATGATAAAATATCACAATTTTGAAACCTCCAATAAGTAAGTAGGTATAGACCTTGAGCTTCACCTGCAATTGAAATCATAAAAAAGTGAAAATAAGATATATATTATTGTGTCTTCTAATGAAAGAACAAAACATCACCTACAGTATTGCCAAAGTGATTGAATCTGAGTCCAATCAGACCTCTAGATCCAGCTGCTAATTTGCAGGAAATACAAAGGGGGAAGAAGCATGTTAAATTGCTCCACAAGGACACAATAAAAAAAAAAAATCCAGACTTTGGGAAACTCTACGGTTCCAATGGGCTGGGATAAATTGCATAACTTCCAAATAGGCATGATAAAACTGTAATATTTAAGAATGCACACTTAGGTGACAAAAGCATAAGAATTCAAGGAAGTGATGACTACATAGAAGTCAGGATGGTCATTACTTTTGAAGGGAGGAAGAGGGCTGTGATTGGGATGAGGCAGCTGTAGATGCTTCTGGGATGACTGGCCAAGTTCTGTTTCGTGAGTCATGTGTTGGTTACAAAGATGTTCACCTTAAAGTAATTCAATAAACTATTTCAAAAATAAGATTTGAAAGATGCTGGGTGGTGATTTTTAACATAGCCCCGTCTAATTCACCACTATAGCCATGGCAGAAGATGTATGGCTGTTGGAGAATGACAATGGATTCTCTTAAATTTAGTCATCTGGCAGCTCTTCAAATGCAATTGCTTTTTCAAAGATGATCTCTTTACTGGAGCAAATCAGCGCAGACCCTGGCGTTTGGTATGCAGTTATCAGTTGGATAAATTTTTCATTCTCTACACCAGTAAGCAGAGCATATCAAAAGAGTTTGATTCATCTGTCAGGAAAGCAGTTCACCAGTACTGTTTTATCTCAGGGCTGTAGCAACTCTGACTCTCTGTCAAAATGTAGTTAACAGGACACTGATTGCCTCACCATCCCACTGGACAACACGGTAGTTCAGCACATTGATGATATCATATTCTTAAGACATAGTAAATAAGAAGCAGCTGTAATCCTAGACTCTTTGATAAAACACCTGTGCATGAAAGAGTGTGAGACAAACCTCATAAAAATCCAGGGCTCTGTCACCTCAGTACAGAGATGCTTAGAAGATCTCTTCTTTAGAGGAAACTCATAACACATTTGGATAAACTGCTGGACACATTTACTAAGTAAGACCTAAGGACTGTCAACTTTGATTAGGTCTCAGAGCAAGCTATGATTCTCCAGCTGGTCCAGGTTGAGAAGCAAGCAGCTTGGACATAGGGTGTAGCAGAATCATGGTCCTCAAAGTGTGTATGGCTGACGAGGAAACTAGACAGATAGTGCCAATAGAAGAATCAGAATACAAGCCCCTAGGGCTTGGGGCAAAGCCACCTACTCTTCCACAAGTGCGTAGTCTCTTTTTGAGAAACATCTCCTGGCTGGTAGAGACTGAATGCTTGGCCATGAGACACCAAAGAACCATGTGACCTGAGCTGCCTGTTATCAACTGTGTATTGTCTAATTCATCAAACCATAAAAGTGGGCATACATTGTAAGAGTCCAAAATCAAGAGGAAGTGTTAAATATGAAATTTTACTAATGCAGGTGGTAAAGGCAGTGTAAGCTGCTGCATGGGTGGGTCAACAACACTCCCCACGCACGTACTCCAGTGGTACTGCCACCTCTTCTTCAACTCATTCGAATAGCTTTGTGGGACGTTGCTTATGAAAAGTGACCTGAAGAAGCCAAAAACATCTGCAGGAATATGAACTAGTTAAAAGTGGACTGTGGAAACAGTGCGGCCTACTTAAGGACAATAAGGAAAGAATTCTTGCAGTAGGCAGAAACTCAAGCAGCACATATCATTGCCCCTTTGCCTGGAAGGAAAAAGAAGGGGTACAGATCTCTAGAAATTTGTGGGTAGTACTAAATTGTTTAGCTAGATGGTCATAGACTTGGGAGGAACAAGATTGGAGGGTTGGTAAAACAAGGATGAATGGGAGAGCGTTGTAATGTCAGACCTCACAGAACGGCCCCAGAAGGTAAGATTATTTGTGTTCTATGGGGATGCTCATCAGAGGGCACCCCACTGCAGAGAAGGCTCTCAATAATAGTAGAGAAAGATGATCTGATCTGTGAATATCAGCCAGCATCTTTCCTAGTAATGCCAGAGTTTGCTCGATGCGTACAAGATAAAGTAATTGCCCTAGTGACAGAGACAGTTGTTATGTATGGGTCCAATAACAGAGAAAGACTTCTCACCATGTTGGATCTGGATGGCACTGCTCACTCTTCCAACAGTGGAGTCCCAAGCTTAGTCCCCTATCTGATACCATACTCTGGAAAGATCAGATAATTACCTGGCGGCAGATTAATTGGACCACTGCATAATGGAGGGGGCAACAATTTGTCCTCACTGGAACAGAAATTTGTTCTAGGTATTGTTTTACCTTTCCTGCCTGCAGTATGTAAGTATGTAAGTATGTAAGAGTATGGAAGTATCATCACCATACTCTACCTCAAGAAGAATAATTAGTGATGTAGAAAGGAGAGATTAGAGATGGGAAGATCAAGTATCAATACCATATAAAAAAAACAAAAGCTACTCAAAGTCAGGTTATATCTGCCATGTGCTATCACAATCTCTGTAATTCCCCTGCTGTAGCACTTTTCATGCTTCATTACAACAAAAACTCATGAGAGCAGGGTGGCGTCTATGTTGCTCTCCATCATATTTCCAGCACCTAGCACTGTGCCTGGGACATCACAGAACTCGACAGACATGTGTTAAATGTTTGTTGAATGTCTTCTACACTTTAATATTTATCAAAATGCCTTAAAAGTATTTTGGCCAAAGTAGGTGCTAAACAGACATTTGTTAAGTGAAAAAAAAATTATGCTCAACTAGATCAGAAGCCAACCAACACCAGCCTGTGGGCCAAATCCAGCCTGCCACCTGGTATTGTATGGCCCATGAACACAGAATGATTTTTACATTTTTAGAGGGTTGGAAAAAACTAAAAGAAGAATAATATTTCATGACACATGAAAGGTATGTAAAATTCAGATTTCAGTGTCCATAGATAAAGTTTTATTGGAGTACAGCCATGCTCGTTTTTGTACATGTTGTCTGTGGTGCTTTCATGCTACCGCTTGAGTAGTTGTGACGGAGAACATATGTCCTGCAAAGCTGAGAGTATTTATTATCTGGCCCTTTACAGGAACAGTTTGCTGACCCCTGCACCAGACCTTGCAAAGTACAGAGCACACCAGTTTTTCAGACACTGGTTAATATGGTGCTTGGCACCTTCCTTGGCAGAGAACCACTGCTTCACTTCAATTTCTTCGAAAGAAAACAAACTGTGTTTCTTATACTTCATGGCTTCAGGGTGAGGCTTGTTCCAAGACCTGCCAGAGCCCTTAGACCCCTTTGTGCTATATTTGAAACACGAGATATATAGTAGCCAGGAGAGATAAATACACGGAGAGACACGGAAGGAGAGCCATAGAGAACATCAAAGGAAGAGACTTTGGCGCACTGGCTCTGTAAGGGAAGCTTTACTCCCTGTCAGAATCGTTTCAGAACTGTGTAATGTGGCCTTTTCCAAAGCTTCATTCTGTTTTTATTACAGTAAAATGTTTATTGTGATTGCTGAGAGAATTGCTGTCTTAAAACTGATGTTTTCTATGGTAGAGTTTGACCTGTATTTGCTGAAGCTATGTTTTAAAATAATACACTGAAGTTTATGAAGGAAACGTTGAGTCTTCCCAAAGACAGAAACTAAAGAGTTTCTTTTCCTGAAATAATGATTTCATTAAATTAGAAAAGTGGACATATCTTTGTTATTTAACTTCTTCCTCACTCTCTATAAAATGCATGCCTCCATTATATCTACTATTTATCTAGAATAACCACGTGCTAGTAACTGACTTCCCTTTATTTTGCACTACACTCCAGCAATTCTTTATCATTTAAGTTTAATACAGGCAGACAGACCCTGATCCCGATTAGAATGACAAGGACTATTTCCTTAATTACTGTACATAGATAATAGCATTTATTCTGGCAATTCCCATGCTATTCAATCAGGCAAGATTCAATACAAAAAAAAGAAGAAGGAAGGGGAGATGGAGAAGGAGAAGCTGATTTGAAAAAAATCAGACATTTGTTAAGCGAAAAAAAAATATGCAGTCACATTCTATTTTTTAAAGTTTACAGCTCTCAGGGAGCACTTCTTATTGGAAGTTCTATTTAAAAATTACAGAAGGGGCTTCCCTGGTGGCGCAGTGGTTGAGAGTCCGCCTGCCGATGCAGGGGACACGGGTTCGTGCCCCGGTCCGGGAGGATCCCACATGCCGCGGAACGGCTGGGCCCGTGAGCCATGGCCGCTGAGCCTGCGCGTCCGGAGCCTGTGCTCCGCAACGGGAGAGGCCGCAGCAGTGAGAGGCCCGCGTATAGCAAACAAATAAATAAATAAATTACGGAAGGATTACAGTACTAGCAACCACTGATACAGGAAAACAAGAAAGGCAAGTGGGCCATTTTAGAAATCATTTTTTTTAAAAGAATTGTGTTGCACTCTTTTAAAAATTAATTAATTTATTTATTTGTTTTTGGCTGTGTTGGGTCTTCGTTGCTGTGCAAGGGCTTTCTCTAGTTGTGGCGAGCGGGAGCTACTCTTCATCGCGGTGCACGGGCCTCTCACTATCGCGGCCTCTCTTGTTGCGGAGCACAGGCTCCAGACGCGCAGGCTCAGTACTTGTGGCGCACGGGCTTAGTTGCTCCGCGGCATGTGGGATCCTCCCAGACCAGGGCTCGAACCCGTGTCCCCTGCATTGGCAGGCAGATTCTCAACCACTGTGCTACCAGGGAAGTCCCCTAGAAATCACAACTTTTAAACTAATTGCAATTTCTAAAGTAAACCTAATGGTACTGCACAGAACAAAAACGTCTCTAATCTAATCTTGGCAGCATTGTGATTTCAAACTGCTAAACCACACGGCCACACGGTATATCCACTTTTCCTTTGTGTGGGCTTGCATATTTACCCTCCCCAAAGATCTTTCTCTGTGTCCTGGTTGTGTATTGAAGCACTCATGATTGATGAATTATTGTCAAGAACAAACTAAGGCTCCTGCTTTTTACCAAAACAACTTTTTATGGAACACAAATTTTTTTTCCAGGGGAGACATGCAGATTTAGCATTATGTATTTTTGTTAACAGGTTAAAGAGGATGGTCTAATAGAAAATGGTGAACAAAATGAGAGCAAAGCTGGGAAAGCCACTGCCAGTGGATGACTTGAATTAAAGGTAGATATATGTAAACTTTCCTGGCCTTAAACCTCTCTTCTAAGGAAAATGCCAGTGCCACTGACTGTTTTTCAGAAATTAAGATGGCAATCAACCAATTGTTTTGTCCTTTACTGAGATCACTAGAAGGAAATATTTCTAACTCAATCAAAAATGTCACTTCTAAAGAAAAATTATGTATATATATATATGCCCATGATGGCCACAGAGCATGGGAATATTTTGTTTCTGAACTGTTAAGATAATGTCTTGATCTCTCTCCCTATACCTCCAACAACCCTCCTCTGCTGTGGATTCTTGTAATCTCACCTACAATATAGACCAGGAATTTTCACTGAGTCCATTTCAACACCTGAAAAGACTTACAACTGACAGGTACTGTAATGCCTGTGATAAGATACACATCCACTCAATTCAAGCATGTTAGAGTATGTCAGGACTGAATTTATAAATCTCATGAACACCGTGATTTAATAAATGGTGGTCCAGCTTTGGTCCCAAGAAGCATGAGAAAGGATTCATAAAAAACAAAGACAGGGCCTCCCTGGTGGCGCAGTGGTTGAGAGTCCACCTGCTGATGCAGGGGACACGGGTTCGTGCCCCGGTCCGGGAAGATCCCACATGCCGCGAAGGAGCTGGGCCCGTGAGCCATGGCTGCTGAGCCTGCGCGTCCGGAGCCTGTGCTCCACAATGGGAGAGGCCACAACAGTGAGAGGCCCGCGTACCACAAAAAAAAAAAACAAAAACAAAAAAACAAAGACAAAAAATCTGATGGAAATAGGAAAAAAAAATGATTATTTGTTAATTCTGAGTGGTGGGTACAAGGTTGTCTGAAGTTTGCTCTATTTTCCTATATTTGAAATGCTTCATAATTTTTTTAAATTGTTTTTCTATGGGAAAAAAAGAAAGCTAAAGAAATTCCCAGGTGCTCAAATTCTAAATGAAGAAGGGGAAAATTGCACAGCTTTTTTCTTTTTCAGGGGTAGTAAGTTGAAGAAAACTCTGAACTGCCATTGCATTGGAGGGACAGTGATCTAGGGGGTCCCTGGGAGCAGTATTCTTATTCCACTGAAGGAGGTGAGCCAAGATACTTATAAGCTCTAGAGAACCTTTAACACAGGAAGCTATTTATCATAACAAGCTTGGTTGATACTGTTCCCATACTGAACCAATTAGGTTCGCCTATTTCGTCATACTTCATAACTTGGGATGATAGGTTTCCAAGTATGGTACAGCGTAGTAATTGAATTTTGATCAAACACACATGGCCCATAACCCAGTATGTGAAATTTTCAGAACAGTTCACAGCTTTTAAATATCCAGTCAACATGTTGCCAAAAGTACAGGATGTACTTGATGCAAGGGGGAGAGAAAGGGGAGGGCTGAATCTTGGTAGAGCTGTAAAACAAATATTTTTGTTCTTGTTCTCTTCTTATTTTTCAAATGGCAGTGGAGAAAGACCATGGGATATCATATCATAACTCAAGTCTTCCCCTTGCTTTTGCTCCGTGTGCATAAACAGCTTTGAGTCTCACTGCAGATTACCATTTATTTTTTTGCATGAAACTGTTTTCATGTCACAGGCCTGTTACACATGACTTGCTACATTTCTCGTTGCAGCACTAGCCAGAGTATTTCTTGACAACCTACTATATGTCAGGCACTGGGTATACAGGTCAACTCTTTTGAATAAAGAGACACGATCCCTGTCTTCATGTGATCTACTGTGGATGGGGAGATAAACATAAAATAAATAAAAACATCAATAATTTTATCACTGTAACCTGTGATCCTTAACATGAAGGAAAAACAAGGCACCAGGAGGGACAAAGAGTGGGTACCTAATTTATCCAGGAGAGAGGAAGAGGGGAGGAGAAGCAGAGAACGCATCTCCAAGAAAGTGCCATTGAAATTGATTTCTGAAAGACGAGTGATCCAAGAGAGAGAACGAGTATTCCCAGAAGTAAGCACAGGGATAAGCTTTGAAGTAGGCAGGACTCTGGCAAGTTCAAGGACCTGAAGGCTAGTATATTCAGTGAGAAAGAGGCTCAAAAGGTAGGCGGGAGCCAGACCACACCAGACCATATAAAGGATTATGCTAAGTGCAGCCATTGAAAAGTGGCTGGCCAGGGAGTGGCATGACGGGAGTCAGGCAAGACAAGAAGCAGAAAGACTAACTAGAAGGCCTTGGCAGTTGTCCAGCTGGGAAGTGATAGTGGCTTGGAATGGCTCAATGGCAGAGATGAAGAACAGTGGACAAATCTGAGAGATATTTTGGAGAAGTGACATGACTTGGAGATAACTGGACGTGGGAAGTGATGGAGAAGGAGGTTCCAAGGACATTTCCAGGTTTCTGGCTTGAGCAACTTAGTGAATAAAGTCTAATAAATAACAACTACTTAGTATAACTCATAAGGCTACATTTAACGATAGAACTCCATCATTCTTACAAGCTCCTGTATCTGTGGTGATATTCTGCTCTCACCATAGACACCACAGATTTTGTAGGAACAGATGCGTTAATCAGATGGTGGGGATGTAGAAATTTTCCACCTACATGCATATCAAACTTTCCTTACCATAAGCAGAAGAATGTCTCTGAGATATTAAAATCAGACTTTAACATAAACCTAGAATTTTTACTCTCAGCTCTACAGACGCAGTCATAGATGTCTGGCCGTTGAAATAGAAGAACCTGAAAGGAAACAAATTTCCCCTTTGAAAATGTTTTAAAACCATGTCTTTATTCATTCACGAGATTTTTCTCCTGAGCATTTTTAGTGTGAGAGGTATGAGGTAAATAAGACGTATTCCCTGTCTTAGCAAAGAGTATATTCTATCAGGGGAGAAAGAGTCATAAAAAATATGCATAATACAGTGTAGTATGTTACATAGATCAAGCAATAGAATTATACTAAACAGACCACAGAATGATTAATTCTACAGGGGGACTGGCACAGGGGCACGGCTATGAAAGACTTCAGAGGGGTTGCATTTGAGAAGTCTTGAAAGACAAGAGTTTGCTAAGTAGAGCAGTGGATGGGGGAGAAATTCCAAGAGGAGGTAACAGCACAAGCCAAGGCATGAGGGTCCTAAAGAGGACGGAGTACCCAGAGCTAGGGTCCTCAGGGTGAAACCATAGGGTGTCTGACCCAGTCTGGAAAAGTCATCCTTCCATTACGAAGTCTGAAAAACACTACCAGTCTAGTCCAATTTATCTGCTCTAATTTGACCCAGGAAGAGAATTCTCTTTTGTGTGGGCCCCAACCAACAAAGACCTCTTACTGTGACTACTGCCTGAAGATTGCCCATGTTTACGTATTGAGATGAGTGGTCCTCTCTCCCACAGTCATAATCAGTCCCATCACTGGGCCAAGGCTACAGGACGCGTAGCCTCGAAAGTGCCTAGAAAGATGTGACCGTCAGACTTCCCTGGTAGTCCGGTGGTTAGGAATCCGAGCCTCCACTTAAGAGGGCGTGGGTTCAATCCCTGCCTAAGATTCCCTCATGCTGTGTGGCCAAAAAAAAAGAAAAGAAAAGAAAGAAAGAAAGAAAGAAAGATGTGGCCATGGCCCAAGGTAATGCTTCTGTGGACTGGAGAATACAGACAATAGAATGGCTGTGACTTCTAGTCTCAGTCTGGCTAATTGGTACAGCTGTCCCTACACAACAGTCAGATGTAGTGAGTGACTGCCACCAAAAAAAAATGTGTGTGTGTGTGTTTGTGTGTGATCTTTAAATTTTAATAGCTATTCAGACAGTCCTTAGAGAGAGAATTGGCAGCTTGGACCTGGAGGCTGCTCCCCCCACCTGTCTCCAGGCACCGCAAACACAGCTGTGTAAGAAGGAGACAAAGCTTCCAAGAAAAGAAATGGTACAGTCTGGGGGGGAACAAACAATGGAAGCGCCTTTCTCACAAACCCACTTGGGACAAGGCCTGTCTAGCAACAACAAAAATTAGCAAGGAGGATATGATCAGGATATATATATATATATATTTTTTTTTTTTTAAGAAAAAAACTTCACCGTGAGGTAAGATCATTCAAGACCCAACTCAGTGGCCACTTTAAAACCATTTTTTAAGGATGAGACAGATCACACCATTCAAGTTGAGGGGAGAACAAGGTAGCACGTGTTTCTGGCAAGTTTCACATTCAGGTGCTGTCCGCGCATGGAGATGAAATGGAAAGACGATTTATGCTCTGTCATAGAACTCGGAGTTCCCCACACGAAGCGCAGGAGTCCCTGGGAAAGTGCCTAGAAACTTCTTTATCTGGATTTCTCCAGGCTGCAAAGCGCAGGCATTTTTAAAGTTCAACTCTTTAGAAAAAAGTCAGCAGAGGCAAGATTTCCACAGATGTTAACAGTTCTAGAGTGGTCAGGGGGCTGCGGCTCTCCGAAGAAAGGGAAATTCGAAGAGGGAAAGAAGTCGTTTTGGAAGAAGAAAACCCAAGCAAGGAGGTATTTTCGGTATCATTTAAATCACAAAATAGCACGAATGCGGTCTCTGCCTGTGCGCTACCCAAACGTCGAGCTGAATACCACTGAACGCTGGTTTGAAAATTTCCATTTTTGTAATTTGCTTTCCTTTGTTAAGCCAAGACTTGAGAGAAACCTGGCAGCCGTCTCCAAAGTCTGGCACGATTTCCCCTCCGACGCACTCGGTTGGTGGGGATGTGGAAGGGACCGCACAAGAGAGGAGAGAGAGGGAAGGAGGTGGATTGAGAAGTGCCCGCCGGGGGCTGCGGAGGGAGCGGGCCGCAGCCTCTCAGTCAGGGGGTTTGGCTCCACCTACAGGAAGCCGAAAGCACTCGAAGCAGATCCCTCTGCTGCCACGGAAACCAGGGGTGTCGGCGACTTGGGCAACTGCTGGAGAATTTTCCAGCCAGTGGGAAAGGGGTGTAAGGAGCTGGCGGTAAGGAGTCGGGAGGTAGGGATCTCCATCACCAGGTCCACGGCGGCATATCAGATTCAGCACAGGGGTTCGTATCTGGAGGAAAAAAGACTCCATGCCTCCTCCTGTAACCTATGATTGATTTCACTGGTTACATGTAAGCCCCATTTGAGGACAAGGGCAGTTTCTATTCCCAGTCCAGGCCCATGACATAGCCAGTGTGCTCAACTGCTGAATGAATGAATGAACAAATGAATCTAACCCACTGGATAAACACTCGGTTAAACAACAGCGATCTAATGTGATAACAAAAGCTTCCCCTCAACCCCCAGGTATATTTATGAGTTGTCAGGCATTTTGTTAATGGCTGTAATTGCTTAAAAAAAAAAAAAAAATCCTGCACCATCTACACTATTCCAGTGTTCTACCTCCAATATGGGTAGCACTAATTAAGTACCACTCATTTCATCTGATGCCCTGAATTTGAAATGAGTAAACAGAGGCTTGGAGAGGTTTTTTTTCCCTGGGTCAACCAGTTTGTTGGTGATAGAACAGGTTCGGGGCTAAATTTTCCTGACCTTCTTTCTGGTGTTTGTTTTCTAAGGCAAGAGAATTATTCTGCCGGACTGTGGATTGACCTGCACGGATACGCTTAGCCGATTGGCTCGCTCAGGCGGAAACTGGCTTCCCCACCTGCCTGTTGTCCTGTCCCTCAGCTTCTGTCTCGGCTTCTGCGAGAGGCCAAGGCAGCCGCTCGTGCTGCTTTACTCCAAAAATCAAGTGCTCCTGGAGCTGGTACCCACTGGTTGCTAAACTTATGAATCCATTTTTTTTTAAAGCCTAAAGGACAGAATCTTTGAGCTTGCAGATTTGTAAGCTACAAACAGGCAGGTGCTGTGTTTTAGCAAACCAGGTGTCTTATATCCAATATCCAGCACATCTACTTATCCAAAGTGCTTAATAAGCAGTTATTGAATTTCCCAATGATAGTTATAGACGAAGATGATATTTACCAATTGAAAAAGAATTTTTGCTGTAGGCAGTTAGCACTCAGTTTCCAAATTTAAAAAAAGTGAAGATTCTTCCTGTAAATGAGACTCCATTTGCATTGTGTCAGATAAATGATGATGTAGTGAAAGTTGGAGATCAGAAGATCCAGATTCTAACCACAAGTCATCTATAAGATGGAAATAAATAATACCGTCATGACCTCCAAAAGGATTAGACATGAATCATTATTACAATAATAATCACAGTATTAATAATAGTTTTTTGTGCTATTATTAAGTGCTTACTACATTCCAGGCTCTCTATTAACCACTTTAAGTGCATTATCTAATTTATCCTTATAGCAACCCCATGAGGGTGACAATTATTATGCCCGTTTTACAGAATGAGAGAACAGAAGCTCATAGACATTAAGGTACTCACCTACAGTGACACAGTGGTGAGGCCAGTATTGGAACCCAACTCCTACCTGACTCCACACTCCTAAATGTTATGTTACACAATAGATACCTATTGGCTGATTCCATGCTGGTGGCATTCAAATCTCTATCTCTAGTTCTTAGTTCTCATGGGAACTCTATACTTTTATTTCCAATTACTAAGATCATATCATTAATTGTACGTTCCACTACTGTTT
This sequence comes from Leucopleurus acutus, assembly GCF_964270905.1. Taxonomy (NCBI): domain Eukaryota; kingdom Metazoa; phylum Chordata; class Mammalia; order Artiodactyla; family Delphinidae; genus Leucopleurus; species Leucopleurus acutus. The sequence continues at coordinate 140,960,230 of NC_139143.1, read as the reverse complement.
AAATTTAGAAGGACCTAAGCCAAACTCCTTCTTTTCTTTCATAAGCATTTACTCAGAGCCATCCATATTCAGGCCTCCAAGCTTGGTCTAAGGCAATGGCTCTCAACTGGGGGGGGGGGGTTTGCCCTCCAGGGGACATCTGGCAATGTCTGGAGACAATTCTGGTTGTCACAACCAGGGGTGGGGGGATGCTATTGGCATCTAGTGAGTGGAGACCAGGGATGCTGCTAAACAGCTTACAGTGCACGTGACGTTCCGCCACAACAAAGAATTATGTAGCCCAAAATGTCAATAGAAGTGAGGTTATGAAACCTTGGCTCAGGAATATGGAGATGAATCAGGCAGATATCATCATTAATCATCTGCTATGGGAGATGCATGTATAAATTTGAAGCACAAAGTTTATGCAGATTCTTGTGTCGTGACAAAGGATAAGTGCCCCAAGGCTCATAAAGAGTTATGGGGTTTACTAGGGGCTGGGGAAGGCTTGGTGGAGGAGGTGGCACTTGAGCCAAGTGCAAAGAAGAGAGAAGATCTGGATTCTGGATAAAAGGACAAACAGTGTGCAGGGTATGGGTGTATGTAAGGAGGTTATTTTAATTGAAGTGGAGGAGGTGTGAAGAGGTGTAGTGGAAAAAAGGAGGTAATGTTTTGTTGGGGCCAGATCAAAGCGCCTTGAGTGCAAAGAGGAGGACTTCAGACTTCAGTTGTAAGTAATGGGAAGCCATCTAACATTTTCACATGGGGGAATAATGTGATCAAAATGTTCTGGGGGGATGAATCTAGCAGCTGAATGGAAATGGATTGCAGAGAATAAGAAGCCGGAGGCAGGAAGACATGTTAAAACACTACTATCACATGTCTTGCTATTAAAAGGAAACCACTTAGTTCTTTTCGTTTTTATTAGTAGCAACCAATAACTGAGTGATTATTGTGATTCAAAGCCAAACACTACATATACAATCTTACTTAGTGCTGCCCTCTGTCACAAGGATCTCCCCATTTTACAGATAAGGGGATGGTCAGAGTGGATAAAAAGTGGCAGGGCCAGGATCTGGCTACCAAAGCCTGCGATCCTAACTGCTTTGTGTGCTGGGTACAAGATTGGGATTCTTAACCTCTTGATCAACCCAGACTGTCCTTTCTAAGGCAGACAATAAAACAAGCCAGCCCAGGCCCCACTGGGAATGGGAAGGTCTAGGACAAACAGCCTCAGGAAATCTGCTTCTCCTTGGCAGCCAGAGCTGACGGTAGGGAGAAAGGGGGTGTTTCTCTGGGCTAATTTTGGGGGCATGGGGAGCATAGGCATATGCCTTATTACAAACACACCTACAGGATAGATTCCTTTAATTTATTTGGAGGTAAGTTGGTTCCTCCGGGGGGGATGGTAAATGAGAGCAAAAATGGGAACGTCTGAAGCAAAGATCGAGCTTCTCATATCAGGCATCTCTTGGCTGTTGAGGTAGCAAGCAGAAGACATGAAGTGGGGGATAGAAAGGCTGTGACTCAGAAATTCCGTGTTTACTTGGCTCCTGAACAGATTGCTAACTGGATCCAGGTGTGTGCTCTGGTTTTGTTTTAGAGTCTCTTCGCCACAGGCAGGGAAGGAGAGGAAAGGTGTGGACCATATCCGTAGACAGAGTGGGTGGCAGCATTAGAATTGGTGGAGGTGCTGACAGAGGCATGGCCATATATACTAGCTGGCTATGTAGGCTTTTGGTGACCTGCAACTAGAGTGTTGGTCCAGGGCACCAGCTTTTGTCATGAAAAAAGATTCACAGCAAGAAGTTAGAGAAGGATACGACCAAAATGGTGGCCACCACCGAGTAGCCAAGGACCAGTAGGTAGAGTACATATGAGAACATCCTCGAAAACTTCCAGGTCTACCTGGAAGGAATTGAGATGGTGGAAACTCTCACAGAGCAGGCAGGGGAAGAGTCAGAGAGACTTTGATGGCCTTTGATGACCATTCATTTCACGGTGACTCTCCATCGCAGGATAATCTTTAAACTATTTTGGAAAGTTTGTGATCTACAATTTAAAGGTCAAAGGCTCCAGGATTCCAGAGTTCCAGTTCTTCTTTCTAAAGTCCCACAGTGTTAAACAAACATAAATTCTTGCCACAATCTCTTAGATTTGACAGCCTAATAAATAGATTAAAAAAAAAATTCAAGACACAATCTCCTCTCTAGACCAAAACTCCTGAAGGTCAAAGATTGAATCTGCACCACCAAACTCAAGAGGTGCTCAAGAAGTATCTGCTGAGTTTAACTCAGTGCAATGTTCTCCTGAAACATCAAGAGTATTCACTAGACGCAATAATATAATTTTTAAATCCAAATTTTATTTTCACCTCATTAAAAAAAAGCCTAACCTTATGTATCAATATGCCTGTTTTCACAAAGCCTTTGCCCACAGTCTGTAAGTTGTCCTAATACTAAGACCAAATGCCAAAAAGCAAATGTTTTTTCCCTGGAGAAAATCTGGAAGAGGCAATTATACTAGACATACTACTCAGAAGGATCTGTTTCAGTGTTTTTGCTTTTGTAAGTAGCATCATTAAGCCTCTTCAAACCAAAAAGTGTCCTGAGAAAAGAGTGAAAGCCAGAAAGCAAAGTTCTCTAGCCTCTAGAGAGCTAAATGGCTCTAGCCTCTCCATTTTGTTACCCTACATGGGATGTTCCATATGGAGATGAGGAATGAGACTCAAAGCACAGCTCTCTGGGCTTGAGGGTCTCACACAACTGAAAATGTCCCTGGTCATTTCACACACACCCCACCCTTCAAACCAGCTACCTTGAATCCAATCTGGTGGATGATGTATTACTTAACCTTGAAGTATCAGGTTAGCTTCAAGTTTTTATTGAGTACTTACCATGCATATGGTGCAGACTTAGAAGATATAGAGGTAAGAAAAAAGACCAACAGCAGCTGTGCAGGGCAGATCGTGTTCCTGCCATTTGGATTCTTCCTTGCTGAATGAAACTCAGCCAATAGATCCTCATAGCAATACTCCTGGGAGTTAAGTTGGGAAATATGAGTGGGCATGTCAGAACAAGATCCAAATCTGCAGGAAGAAGAAATGATGGAGAGTCTTCCCAGCCAGTTAGACCTCTGGTTGCTCAGCAGCCCAGTGATAAACAACCTCAACTAGAAGAACCACAAACTGAGAGTCAGGATATTATACCTGCTTATGACATTGAAGATGAAGGAGCTTCTGTAGCTCAAAGGGCTGATATGGAAGCTGATCAGTAGAAACTGGTTCTCTTGAAGACTGTGGATGAGCCTGGAGGTGGTCCTGATGTCAAGAAGGAGATTCTACCAAGTCTAGAGCCTGTTAAAATGCCAGAAGCTGGTGAAGGACAACCACAGATTTAAACAGAGACAGACTGAAGCCAAGCATGCTGTCCTTGTGTTGGAAATTTGACTGCTAACCATCTCTCAATAAAGTTTTACAACTTAAAAGGAAAAAAAAGGCCAAAATAGGACCCTGGCCCCCAAAGTTTGGCTTACAAGCTAGTTGAAGAAAACACAGTGAATATGGATGAATAGAAGAAAATATTTGTTCCTCAGACACTTACTGAGTGCCTTCTTTGAGCCAGGCTCTGTGCCGGACAACAGGGGTGCCAAGGCTGAGTTGGTTCCATTTTGTTCAGTTCAACACTTGTCATTCATTCAGCAGGTACTTATTGAATGTATTTGTAGTAGACCACTGCTTTTCAAGCCTTAATGTGTATGGAGATCACCTGGAGATTCTGATTCCAAAGGTCTGGGGTAAGGCTTGAGATTCTATATCTCCAGCAAGCTCCCAAGGAATGCCAGTGCTGTTTGTCCCTGAACTACTCTTTGAATAGTAAAGGACCATACAATGTTTTAGTCCTTTGCTATACAGGGGAAAATAAGATAGCCATGGCCCCTGCCCTGATGAAGCTGATATTCTAACAATGAATATAAATATTAAACAAGGAGTCACAGTGAAATACAATATTAATGGATGTTCAAAGTCTTTGGGGGAGCATTTTGTGAGGGGACATAATTTCACCTAGGAATCAAAAAAAAAAAAAAAGCTTTCCTGAGGAAGTGATGTTTAAGCTGATAGGAATTTGCAAACAATAAAGGAGGAAGAATATTTCAGGTAGAGGGAACAGCATGTTTGAAGGCCTGGAGGTGAGAGAAAGCTTAGATATTCAACAAATATTTTGAGTTTTACCATTTCCAGGCTCCGAGTGTAAGACCCTGCCCTGGACAAAAGCACTGTGGGAGAAACGGACATGGAAACAGATGACTTCAAAACAATGCAGCAAGAGTTCTAACAGTGGTGAGCACAGGGTGCCAGAGGAGTACTGAAGAGGATTTCCTAACCCAGCCCAGGAGAGAGAACATTTGAACGGAGCCCTTGCAGATGAGTGGGAATAAGGCAAGAGAAAAAGATGTGGCAAGGTGGGAGATCGGGTCCTTGCTGCTGAGGACACACAGTCTAGTGGGGTAGTTGGCAAGTTGTGTTATATGATCCTGATTTTAATACAATTTAATCATTGTCTGGGAACAGTGCCTGGCACATAGTAGGCACTCATTAAATATGTAGTGAAAGGATGAATATCTAAATGCCATGTAAGTGATAGACTCAGGATGTCCTAGACATAATTGGGTACTAAGTTGTTACCAACTCCAAGTGCCCTAAGAGTTCAGAGCACTAGAGTGTGAACAAGAACTGGGCTTGAAGGAAGGCTAGAATCTGTGGGGTGTAGGGGAGATCAGTAGACATCCATCCTGAAAAGGAAAAACTACTGGTTCACTGCTGGGAGTAAAGGATTAAAAAAAAAAAAAAAAAAAAAAAAAGGGGGGCTTCCCTGGTGGCGCAGTGGTTGAGAGTCCGCCTGCTGATGCAGGGGACACGGGTTCGTGCCCCGGTCTGGGAAGATCCCACATGCCGTGGAGCGGCTGGGCCCATGAGCCATGGTCACTGAGCCTGCACGTCCGGAGCCTGTGCTCCGCAAAGGGAGAGGCCACAACAGTGAGAGGCCCGCGTAGCACAAAAAAAAAAAAAAAAAAAAAAAAAGCACAGAGCAGGGTTTCTTAATCCAGGGCCCATGGAGCTTCTGGGGCATCTATGAAGCCCCAAAGATTATATGCAAAGTCCTAAGTGAATATATATGAGGGACTATTTTTCTGGGCAAAGAGACTAGAACTTCGTCAGATGGTCAAAGGAGTCCAGTGACCATTATTAGGTTAGGACCCTTGGGGAGAGAACAGGTAGCCTATTCTAGGTAGCCTCTGAACCACTTACTGATTACAAATAATTGTGTCAATGGAATTCCAACACAGAAAACCTCGGTCTGAGTGTGCTGGATGGTTGCAGCACTGCCTTTGAGCGGCATTTTAGCAATGTCCTTGATGCTACTTATCTATCCAGACTTGTCCACATCGTCAGGGTATCCTCAGCAGCTGATGGAGATGCCTCCTTCCAAAGGCTATTTATATGCACCCAAGTCCTTCCCCTTAATGAGTTTCTAGAGGGGACAATGGCCTCTTGTTAGATTGTCAACTGTTGACATTTCTCTGATCTTTTCTCACAGTTTCCGTTGAGCAGCAGTTGCTGCAGCCTCCTGAACATCGAACAGGCAATTAATTGGTACAGATTTAATAAATGTATTAGAGAAGGAAGCTGCATGTTTATGGACTATTTTCATGGTCATGCATACTGGACAAGGCATTTTTCCACCAACCTACTTATGCTACCACAGTGAACACAAAATTTACATATCTGGAAGAAAACAGTATTTTTCTGAAACATTAATAATAAATGCAGGAAATTTGTCTGTTATGGGTAAACGTCTCCATAGCTTAACTTTGCACCATTCTATTTTGGTTAAAAATATCTACAGTGTTGTCCCTTACCATCTTCCTTCGAAAATATACTGGTAATTGCAATGGCCCTTCTTTCATCAAGAACTGGGGTTTTGCAAAATAGCAATGAGCAATCCCTCTGTTTGAGGATGCAGGCAATGTTTAAAGTTCTTAGAATAAAATAACCTTAGAGTAGAAACCTTAGCAACCAGGTTGTACTAATAGAAGTATAATGTTCAAAATGAGGGAAGCGATAGTCCCTGTCTCCCCAGGGCTAGACATACCACATAAGAAATATTTTTTATTCAGTACTTAATGCCACATTAGAAGAGGCACAGCAATAGGCACATGAAGCTGGTAATCTTGAAATGAAGGCGAATGGCAGTAGCCAACATTCGCAGAGTCCTTACTGAGGGCTGGGCACTGTGCTTTGCATTGTACATTTAATCTTCACAACCACCCTACTATTATACTACTATTAATAGTAGGGCACTACAATTATTATCTCCATTTTTCAAATCAAGAAACTCAGGTCATGCAGATAGTAAGTGGTGGAGCCAGCATGACACTTGTTCTTTCTGACTCCAGTGGACCCTCTGCGTAGGCAGTTGGTGTATTTTCAGTTAATCTTGCTAGAGATGATTGGTAATCATGAAAATAAAATCATTGCCACTGTGTGTGTGTGTGTGTGTGTGTGTGTGTGTATTAGTTGTTTCACCAGTCAGCACACACACACTGTGAGGTCAGTGACCATATTAATTATGCACATATTTACTTCTAAGGTTTAGCACAGAGCTGGGCACAAGGTAGGTCTTTCCTACATCTTTTACTGAATAAAATAACTAATTTCAACCATCACCCTGATACCAAAACCAGACAAGGATGTCACAAGAAAAGAAAACTAGAGGCCAATATCATTGATGAACATAGATGCAAAAATCCTCAACAAAATACTAGCAAACAGAATCCAACAGCACATTAAAAGAATCATACACCATGATAAAGAGGGGTTTATCCCAGGAATGCAAGGATTCTTCAATATATGCATATCAAACAATGTGATACACCATATTAACAAATTGAAAGAGAAAAAACATATGATCATCTCAATAGATGCAGAAAAAGCTTTTGACAAAACTCAACACCCATTTATGATAAAAACCCTCCAGAAAGTAGGCATAGAGGGAAATTACCTCAACATAATAAAGGCCATATATGACAAAGCCACAGCAAACATCATTCTCAATGGTGAAAAACTGAAAATATTTCCTCTAAAACCAGGAACAAAACAACGTAGTCCACTCTCACCACTATATTCAATATAGTTTTGGAAGTTTTAGCCACAGCAGTCAGACAAGAAAAAGAAATAAAAGGAATTCAAATCAGAAAATAAGTAAAGCTGTCACTGTTTGCAGAACATGATACTATACTTAGAGAATCCTAAAGGTGCTACCAGAAAACTACTAGAGCTAATCACTGAACTTGGTAAAGTTTCAGGATACAAAATTAACACACAGAAATCTCCTGCATTCCTATACACTAATGATGAAAAATGTGAAAGAGAAATTAAGAAAACACTCCCATTTACCGTTGCAAAAAAAAGAATAAAATACCTAGGAATAAATCTACCTAGGAGACAAAAGACTTTTATGCAGAAAACTATAAGACAATGATGAAAGAAATTAAAGGTGATACAAACAGATGGAGAGATATATCATGTTCTTGGATTGGAAGAATCAACATTGTGAAAATGACTATAATACCCAAGGCAATTTACAGATTCAATGCAATCCCTATCAAACTACCAATGGCATTTTACACAGAACTAGAACAAAAAATTTCACAATTTGTATGGAAACTCAAAAGATCCCGAATAGCCAAAGCAATCTTGAGAAAGAAAAACGGAGCTGGAGGAATCAGGCTTCCTGACTTCAGACTATACTACAAAGCTACAGTAATCAAGACAGCATTGTTCTGGCACAAAAACAGAAATATAAATCAATGGAACAGGATAGAAGGCCCAGAGATAAACCCACGCACATATGGTCACCTTATCTTTGATAAAGGAGGCAAGAATATACAATGGAGAAAAGACAGCCCTTTCCATAAGTGGTGCTGGGAAAACTGGACAGCTGCATGTAAAAGAATGAAACTAGAACACTCCCTTACACCATACATAAAATAAACTCAGAATGGATTAAAGACATAAATGTAAGGCCAGACACTATAAAACTCTTAGAGGAAAACATAGGAAGAACACTCTATGACATAAATCACAGCAAGATTTTTTTTTTCTTTTTTTGGCAGTACGCGGGCCTCTCACTGCTGCAGCCTCTCCCATTGCGGAGCACAGGCTCCGGACGCGCAGGCTCAGCAGCCATGGCTCACGGGCCCAGGCGCTCCACGGCATGTGGGATCCTCCCGGACTGGGGCACTAACCCGTGTCCCCTGCATCGGCAGACAGACCCCCAATCACTGCGCCACCAGGGAAGCCCCAGCAAGATCTTTTTTGACCCACCTCCTAAAGAAATGGAAATAAAAACAAAAATAAACAAATGGGACCTAATGAAACTTCAAAGCTTTTGCACAGCAAAGGAAACCAGAAACAAGACGAAAAGACAACCCTCAGAATGGGAGAAAATATTTGCAAACGAAGCAACTGACAAAGGATTAGTCTCCAAAATATACAAGCAGCTCAGTATCAAAAAAACAAACAACCCAATGCAAAAATGGGCAGAAGACCTAAATAGACATTTCTCCAAAGAAGACATACAGATTGCCAACAAACACACGAAAGGATGCTCAACATCACTAATCATTAGAGAAATGCAAATCGAAACTACAGTGAGGTATCACCTCACACCAGTCAGAATGGCCATCATCAAAAAATCTACAAACAATAAATGCTGGAGAGGGTGTGGAGAAAAGGGAACCCTCTTGCTCTGCTTGTGGTAATGTAAATTGATACAGCCACTATGGAGAACAGTATGGAGGTTCCTTAAAAAACTAAAAATATAACTACCATATGACCCAGCAATCCCACTACTGGGCATATACCCTGAGAAAACCATAATTCAAAAAGAGTCATGTACCACAATGTTCATCGCAGCACTATTTACAATAACCAGGACATGGAAGCAACCTAAGTGTTCACTGACAGATAAATGAATAAAGATATGGCATATATAAACAATGGAATATTACTCAGCCATAAAAAGAAATGAAACTGAGTTATCTGCAGTGAGGTGGACGGACTGAGAGTCTGTCATACAGTGTGAAGTAAGTCAGAAAGAGAAAAACAAACACCGTATGCTAACACATATATATGGAATCTTAAAAAAAAAAAAGGTTCTGATGAAACTAGGGGCAGGACAGGAATAGGGACGCACACATAGAGAATGGACTTGAGGACAAGGGGAGGGGAAAGGGTAAGCTGGGACAAAGTGAGAGAGCAGCATTAACATATATACACTACCAAATGTAAAATAGATAGCTAATGGGAAGCAGCTGCATAGCACAGGGAGATCAGCTCGGTGCTTTGTGACCACCTAGAGGGGTGGGTTAGGGAGGGTGGGAGGGATATGCAAGAGGGAGGGGATATGGAGATATATGTATACATATAGCTGATTCACTTTGTTATACAGCAGAAACTAACACAACATTGTAAAGCAATTATACTCCAATAAAAATATTAAAAAATAATAACTGATTTCAGAATGCTTCAAAAACCAATTCACCCATCAGATTATTGAGACTGTAGGGGAAAAGGACATTCTGGGGGGGTATAAATTGTTACAAGTCATCTTAGAGGACACTTTGGAAACAATGATCAAAATGTGAAATGTGTAAACCCTTGACCACAGATATACATCTAGGAATCTATTCAAGCTATTCTACAGAAATACTGATACATATGTAAAAAGATTATGTGTGTGTACACACATACAAAGATATACATATAAATGCAAAGATATTTATGTATGTATGCATACATACATTTATTTGCAAAGATACATATATATATACACACAAAGACATATACATTTATTTGCAAACATATATATATACACACAAAGATACATGTGTATATATATACATTTATACTTGTGAGTGCACATACATTACAGTTCTGTTTGTATTAGGAAAATAAAATGGAGACAACCTAAATGTCCATCAATAGGCAAATGAGTTTTTAAAATTATGATACAACCACAAAATGCAATACTATGTAGACATTAAAATACTGGAGTAGATGTATTAGGTTAACTATATGAAACTGCCAATTCCTTCCTGTTTAGATCTACAGAAATAGCAATTTCACATGGTTCAACTTCATCTATGTACAGATATGAACAATTTCTAAGCATATTAGAAACTGAAAAAGGCAAGTTGCAAAGCATGATGTATTTATGTTAAAATATAAGAAACAAAAATATAGAAAATAAACTAGAGATACTCACCAAAGAGTTAACATGATTATTTCTGGGCCTTTTACAATGAGAATTTTCTTTATAATTTCTTTTAAAAATATGTTTACCACAAGTAATTCCAAAGTGTTTCTATATTTTGTAAGCATTTTTTCTGATCTACAAATTCCAAAACCCATGAACTCACCATGTTTCTCCACTGGCACAGATGAGGAGAGTAATGAAGAATTAGCTTTAATTATTCAGGCAAAGAAACCCAGATTATTATGAGAACAAGGAAAAAAGCAGAACTTTGTCTTGGATTATCTCGAGACAATTGCCTGAAATTTTCCTGCTTATTTTTCCTGTTTGAACCTGGCTTTTCAGACTAATGTGAGGTGATCTGTTTTTCTGTGATTCAGAACCTCACAGAACTTGGCAGGCAAAGAAATACAAAGAAAGGAAGAAAAGGAAAGGGGCAAAGTTGGGGGGGAGCGAAAGAAGATGGGCAGAACTTGAGAAGGCTTTATAAAGTAATACAACACACCCCATACCCTCTGGGAACAAAGGAACAAAGCTGATGGGAGACAACAGATGTTCTTCCCAAACCATGAAAGCATAACACTCTACACCCAAAACTCCTCATTCCAAGGAGTGGCTAATACCTCTTACTAGAATATCTGTACAACAAAGGATTTGTTTTTCCTTTTTCCTTAGATGATAGACGTGAAAGGTAAAAATCACTGTTACCAGGTACTTATCAAGTGTGGGTTAGCCAAATTGTTGGTTTCTCTCGATTCTTAGTTCTCTAAATCAGTTTTATTGAGGTAGAGTTGACATAAGGTAAAATGCAACCACTTTAATTTTACATATCCATGAGTTTTGACAAGTAATACACTCATAACCACCTCCAAAATCCATTTTGGATGAGGTTCCATCATCCAAAAACGTTTCTTTGTGCCGGTCAATCCCCACTCCCACCTCTGGCTCCGGACAGCCACTCATCTGCTTCTATCATTACAGATTATATTTGTCTTCTCTAACATTTCATATAAATAGAATCATACAGTATGTACCCTTTTGTGTGTGTGTCTTCTTTCACTCAACATAATGTTTTTGAGATTCACCCATCTTACTGTGTGCATTTATAGTTCATTCCTTTTTTTTTTTTATAATTCATTCCTTTTAATTGCTGATTTCCATTGTATTCCATTGTCTGGCTATGCTATAACAACAGTTTATCCATTCACCTATTGAAGAACATTTTGATTACTTCTAGTCTTTGGCTATTACGAAGAAAGTTGCTGTGAACATTAGGCTGACTCTTACTTTTGCAGTAAGTAAGGGGTGTTTTTTTTCCAATATAAAGTCATTTGTTTTCAAATTAGCAATAAAATAATCAACTTTACATTAAAAAATGAATAGACAACCAAAAACCCTTCAAATCTGATTTGAAACTGATTTGAAATTAATATCTGTCCATTTGGTTGGGGCATAGGGATGGGAGATAAAACTAATATATCTTAGACACCTACTAAGTGCTTATTAATATGCACAGATTACCTCTTAAATCTTCACAAGCACACTACACTGTGAGGTAGCTATTATTCTTATTTTACTAATAAGGAAATAGAGGCACCAAGAAGTTAAAGAACTTGCCCAAGGTCACAGAGCGACTAAGCAGCAAAACCAGGATTTTGCACACAGAACTGCCTGACTCCCATCTGATGCTCTGCAACCCTGCTTCTCGTTGCTGCATCTCTGGCAGGAGGCTTGGTAAATAGACTCAAAGGCAGACAGATTTTGGGTTGAGGTATTGTATTGACCTAGATGGAGGAAGCAGAAGAGGGAAGATGGCAGTGACTGGGTAAAGAGAGAAAAGAAAGAGGAAAGAGGATAAAAGGAGAGGAGGGAAAGGAGCATTCTCTCCACTTTGACAGAATAAGAAGGAGTCTGAAGATCCAGCACGAAGCTGGACTCCCTGGAAACCGCCTAAGGCCTGAAACATTTCTGCTCACAATTGAAGGCAGAACCTTATCCAGCCTTGGCAGTTCCTTCCCTCTTCATCTGGGCTGCACCTCTCAACCATGAAGCTCACAGAAAGCCAGGAGGGGGAGCACCTTTTCAGTTGGGTCGGCATTGCTATTTTGCATGGAGCAAATGCCACTCACATTTGTGTCTGAAGTCAAGAAAAAAGCCGTGCTTGGGATTAGAGAAACTGAAAACAAGTAAGATGACTCATTTGAAACAGTCTGAAAAGTGTAGAAAGTTTAATGATTTAGCTTAAAATTAATTCAATGCTTACAAAGAGAGAAAGGAGACAAAGTAAAAGAAGAAATGCAGAAAGTGTGTAGCCCTCAATATGTGTCAAACACCGAGCTAACAGCTTCGCCTGTATTAATTTAGTTGATCTTCATAATCCTATGAAGTATGTACTATTTTTATTTCTGCTTCACACATGAGGAAATCATGCCTCAAAGAGGTTAAATATCCTGCTCAGGGTCACACAGTAAATGGCAGAGTCAGGACTCAAACTCACTAACCACTACTCTGTCCTATTCCCAGGGACTATATGCCAGAGACTGTGTATACATTTATACAAAAATGTATAAAACATGGTCCTGACCTTTGGAGAGCTCATGGGTAAACACTGGACAATACTTTCACTTTGGGCAAGTGACCTAATATTTATCATTAAAATAGGAATTAATAATCCCTTTCTTGCTCTCATTACAAGGTTCATTTATTCTAAAAATTTTTACTGAACATCTATTATGTGCCAGGCATAGTGCTGAAAGTCTCTCATGAAGCTTATATTTTAGAAGGAAGAGAAAGTAATAATTATGTAAAAAACAGATACATAAGTAACGAGAGAGAGAGGTAGAGGGAAGGAGAGGGAGGGAGGGTGGGTGGGAAGGTAGGAAGGAAGGAAAGAAGGAAGGAAGGAAGGAAGGAAGGAAGGGTGGGAGGGACGGTGGGAGGGAGGGAGGAAGGGAGGAGATATTTTGTATAATAATAAGTGCTATGAGAAAAAGGAAATCGAGTAATGAGATGAAGGATGATTTTAGACTGAGGGGTGGTTGTTATTTTGCAAAACGTGGTCAGGGATGTTCTTTGTAAAGTGATGACATGGAACTGAGACCTGAATAATAAAAAGCAGGCAGTCATGTGCAGGTCCAGGCACAGTGAGTTCACTTGGGGAAGTCAGTGTGGCCAAAAGTTCATGACCAGGAGGAAGAGTGGTAGGAAATAAAATCAGAAGTTAGCAGGGGCCAGATCATGGAAGGATAGGAATTTGGATTTTATTTCAATAACAGTGAGAAGTCATGGGAAGATTTTGAGTAAGGAAGTGACATGACCTCATTTTCACCTTTAATAGACCATCCTGGCTGCTTAGTGGAGAATGGATTTGGGGAAGTCTAGAGGGGAAGCAGGAAGGGCAGTGAGAAGGGCATTGCAGTAGGCTTGGTGAGAGATGCCAGTGGCTTAGACAATGATGGTAACAGTGAAATGGAAACTAGTTATTGGATTCAGGATTTATTTTGGAGGTATAGGCCATAGGACTTGCTGATGAATTGAGAAATCAAGGGTGTCCTTCAGGATTTTGGTTTGGGCAACTGTTTGAATGATAAAACCCTTAGCTGAGAAGAGCATATTTGTGGTTAATTTTAGAATGGAAAAGCATTTGCAAACTACAAAGTGCTTTCCAAAAGCAAGCTGACACTAAAGAAAGAAGCCACCACGAGTCCTACAGCTGCAAGGAACCGAATTCTGTCGACAACCTGAATGAGCTTGGAAGTAGATTCTTCCCTGGTCCAGCCTCCAGATGAGAATGAAGCCCTGACGCCATCTTGATTGCAGTCTTGTGAGATCCTGAGCAAGGGGATCTACTAACCCATGCATGTACTCCAAACCCACAGAAACTGTGAGATAACAAATGGTGTTTTTTCAAGCCACTAAGCTTATGATAATTTGTTACACAGCAAGAGGAAGCTAATACAGGTGAAGAGTAAATTATCAACTGGCAGAAAGCCCCAAAGTGCTGTTGATATAAACCTAAAAGACAGGGACAAATTTGATCCCAGCTGGGCCCAGTCACACCTGGCTCCCCATTCCTGGGCCATGAGCACTTTCACCTTTAGGGAAAGGGGATTTGATGATAATTTGATAATTAATCTTCATCATCCTCTCTTCCTTGTCTATAACAACAGTCTCCCAGTCTCACTGAATTACTCTATTCTTTGTTCAATCACCACATTTGGTTTTGCTGAACTTGCAGAAATTTAAACTCAGAAAAAGCTGTATCTATAAGGCTGGCATCTCTTCTGCTATAGGAATAAGGAGTTCCCTCAAAACTGAGACCACAACACCTACCTACTTCTTGAAATCCTCCCAGACCAGAGGACCCCAGGGTTGGGAGAGAGAGTGTTGGTCATGCAGTTCATTCTCCCAGCAGATGTCTGAATCCTCCACAGCCTGTCTGCCATGGCCTTCTGCTTGAATACCTCCAAGGAGGAAGTGTGGAGACAAAACTGATTCCAAATTCTCACCCTGTTTCCTACTACCTGTTGATCATGGACAAGTTTCTCAACCTCCCTGAGCCTCAGTTTCTTCATCTGTAAACTGGGAATAGTGTACCTTTACAGAGTTGTTTTGGTTGGTCTAATACATGTGAAGCGCTAACCCTTGCTTCTCTCTCTGTCTCCCTCTAGTGATGAAAAACCCCGGCTCAGTTCACTTTCTCCCTTTTCTGATTTCTTTTAGTCTCTTTACCAGCCATTTTGAACACCTAATCATTTTATTGTTTCTCAATTACTTTGTATGCATGAGTCATGACCTCCCAGGAGGCTGAGGACAGCCAGCCATATTTTATACTTCTGGGGGTCCCCCAAAGGAGTTAGGTCAATCCAGGGCACACAGCGAGCACACAGTAAACCAGTAAAACCTGCCAAATTAAATTAACAATCCATCATCATCAGAGTAACTTAAAACTGGCTATACGCAATGAACTGTCATTTAACTGGAGCTTCTCGTAAAAGGGTCCCCTTTCTATAATATCCATTTTCAAGTTAAAAAAAAAATACTGACTGCAAAGACCTTTGCTTTTAAAAAGAAATCTTTTCATGCATCTCACGTTTGCATTTGAAATACAACTTCCTAACCAAGAAAAAAAAAAAGGAAAGAAACTAAAAATGAAGCATCCTAAATTGTACAATTCAGGCTTTGTTCCCTATCTTTAACACCCACGCATACTGAGCCTCAGATTCTCCCCTTTCCTTTCTCATATACTTATCCATTTTTGCATCCAAGAGTTAAAATTTTTAAAGGTTGACTTTTAAAAGAAATGAATCCCAAATCTCCGTATGAACTGTAAGGTTCTCATTTCAAGTGGATACAGGCTAGAATACACTTGACCATAAAAGTGGAAAGGCTGGAGGAAAGTGCCATGAAGAATCTACTGGAAGAAATGGGATCAGATAGATGTGGTGCACTTCTCTTAAGTGCATATCACTTAACTGCATAATCAGCTTGTGCTCCCAAGAATTATGCAGTCTCTGTCTGGCCCCCATTAGACTGAATGTGTTGCTACTCCAGTTAATTGAGTATCAGCAAATTGCAAAATTCAGCTATATGCACCCTGAAGCGAGTTCCAAATGCCATCCAGTACAATATAATCAAACTAGGGAAGTGAAGAGCTGGAATACTTATGAGATTCTGCCCATTTGTCACATTTGGTTTGGAGAGTCTGTGCTGTAAACAAGGCTGCCCGCTAGTCATAGGGCTATATACTTTGGATTCCTGTCCACCCCCTCTCCATCACAACAGAACCTCATGTCCCCATCCAAAAATTAATTTTAAATGGGTCCAAAAGAAAACAGGATGTCAGCATGTGAAAATGTGATTAAAAAACAAAATATCTGACTCATAACTATGGTGCTCTCCTTCCCAAGATTGATGTTATTTACATGGCAGAGCAGAAAAAGCAGGGACTAGTCTTAATTCTGCCATTAACTAGCTGGGCAAGTCTTTTCGTCTCTCTTGACCTCAGTTTCCTGTTCTGTATTACAGAAAGAGTATTACTAACCTTGTCAGCCTCAGTAAGCTGTTACGAGTGTTAAATGCAACGCTGCTTGGTGACCTACAAAGTAATGTGGGATTCTATTACTAGATGCAGCAGAGGGAGGAGAATGGGCTTTGTATCAAGAAATGCAGAGAGTCTATCAAGCTGACAGAAAGCTTCAGTAAGGATCCAGGGTGGCAGAAAGTGGTAAAATAAAAATGAAAAGAAGGAAATGCTACCGACTCCATGGCAAACCCTTCAAGGGTCAGACATTGCCCTTGGTTTCAGTTCTGTTCTTACTCTGTAAAGATTCAGAGCTCTTTCTCATACATGGGTACACACGCCACACAATGAGATCCTCGTTACATTGCCTGTTTAGCAGAAATGGCAGCATATCCACATTATCCAGGAATAACTATAGGGTCTAATTGTAAAGAAACAAAGCACCCATCACACAATGCTCAAACCTATCCAACTCTCACAAGGAGGAGTTTGACCTGCAGGTGGAATCTAGAGGAAATGCTCACATGCCGGCTTGTGATTGGAGGGCAGCCCAGAGATTTCAAAGGTCTCCTTTGCTCTTTGCAGATTTCCTTCCGTAGATGTTTTATCTGCAACTTGTATCTGTTAAGACTATGAGAAATATTTCTTAGCCGTCTTTCCTGCCTGTAAAATGGTCCTCCTGAGTCACCTGGAGGAGTCTTTAAGTCAACAGTTGCCAAACTCTAGAGTAGTGGGTGGCTCCTTTGCTGACCGTGGAGTGGTTAAGAGGAGGGGATGCTTAGCTTAGCCCCTTACTAGTTATATTATCCTGGGAAGGGAACTTAATCTCATTAAGTCTTGCTTTCCTTTTCTGCAAAATTGAGCTAATAGAAGCACCCACCTTTCAGGGCTTCTGTGAGGGTGAAATGAGATCCTGTATGCCAAGAAAAGGTACAACGCTAAGCTGTGCTAAACTTTATTAGCACACGGCCCGCGGATTACTCAAGATAAGCTAATGTGAATTATGCATCAACGTCTTTACAGAATTCTGAAATAACATTTATTTTAACAAACATGTAGTGGTTTTAGGCAATTTAATCTGCAGGTTTTTGTCTTACTTAAGTGCCTAATAAAGTATTTTTGCTGTAGAATGAGGACATCATAAAGTAAAATGTGAGCACAAATGATTCTAGAAAATTACCAGGGAAGGAAGTGACTCACACTTCTACTCTGATCAATATCATCAGGTGCAGGCACATTTCACAGTTTGAGAGGACAATGATACTGTGCCTGCGAGGAGCTTGCCCAGAGAAGGCGCTTAAAGTGTTGGCTGAGTTGAATTAAGGGCAGAAATTCAACTGACCAGTTGTTCCAATTCGAAGAGTCTACTATTTCTCAAGAGATGGGTCAAAAACTGAACAAGCGTTTTAGTCTAACATTCAAAACCTTCCAAAATCTGACTCTTTCATTCATCACTGTAGTCTTAGCACCTAGTACAGTGCCTGGCAGATAATATGTGCTCAATAAATAATGGTTGAATACATTAATGAATTTGTTAATTAATGATTCCAATGTTTCTTTCTAGCCTCATCTTCCATTATCTTCCAGCATGAGCCCTTCACTATAACCAGGCTGATCTACTAGTGATTTCCTAAACACTAACTTACTCATTCCTACCTCCAAAACTTTGCTCACAAACCTTCCCCACAAGCAATGTTCACTCCTTCTCTTATGCAGATTTGTCCCACTTGTTGAGATGTGATATTTTGAACTGTGTAAACTTGGCTAAGCTAGAATAACATTTCCCAGGATCTCTTTTCCTGTATGTTTCCAGGTTAGAGTTGACCAAAAGAGGAATTTGCAAGAGTTCTAGAAGATTAAAGTCTTGATTAGATGCGGCAAGAGTCAAAAACAGTGGTGCTAGCAGGTTCAAATTTGTCTTATTTCCCCTGCTCCATGACCAGCTCTTCTTCCCAACTGCTGGCCCTGATGACCACCAGCCCACCACCAGATGCAGAGTCAACCACCTCCATGGGCTTCTCCATCAGTTCCCCTTGGTGGTCCCATCTCAGCAGCTAGATGTATCCTGGCTTCCCAGATTTCCCTTTCAATTCCTACTTATCTACCAGTGCCAGTGTTTCAGGAAGATTAGTTAGTGACTTTATCTCTGATCCTCCAGCTCCACTTTCTGGATTTTACTTCCCCAGATCCTCCCACAATTATGTAATGTCTAATTGCTATAATAAATCCCTTATTCCATAACACTCATAGTGGTTCTGCTTCTCTGATGAAACCCTGACTGACACACAAGGCTCAGTTCATGTAACAGCTGTTCCTTGATAACTTCTTGACCATCCAGAGCATTTCCTCTACATTTCTCTGGTTCAATGTGTTTGTGGTCCTCCACTGGCATTACTCACACATTGCTTTGTATTGCATTTACATCCACATATGCCTTCATGGTGCTCAGAACATGGCTGGTATTCAGTAAGAGTTTAATGAGTAAATGAAAGTTTACATGGCATATATGTCACCATTCTCCTCTCACACTCACAGTAGACACTATTAATTGATCTTACTATGCTTTCTCATCATGCTTGAGCTTAGCCTCACAAACCTTCTCTATGCAGTGCTATAGATGGACAACTGGAGCTGGCCTAGAAGAAGAAACCTATCTGCCATACTGAAACCTTTGAGGATAATGACTTATACTTCTTAGGCAAATTAAATAAGCATAGAAGGTTGCAGTGCATGCACATACTCAGCTCAGTACATGTGAATTCCCTTCCCTACCTCCTGCCCCACTGCACCTGTCTTTCACACAGTAGGTACCCAATAAATATTTGTTGAATCAGAGAATGTCAGTGCAACCTTCACAAAATAAGCTGTATGATCTCTACAAACCAAAGCAATTCACACATATCTAACCTTTTAAAATAATGAATAAATAAAAGGGCAGCTAGAGTGAACTTCCTGCATTTTAAGAAGGCCACTCCCACCATTTATGGTACTTTCAGAGCTAAAGAAGACAAAATACAAACAAGCCCAGGCCGCAACCAACAAAAACATGTAACATGCTGTTAAGTACTTGAAAAGAAGGAAAACCCTTCTAGCTTCTGTCCTCCTGGTATGATTAGTTCACTTCTTAGTAGCCACAGAAGACTACATAAGAGAAAAGAAGTCTGCAGAGAAAGCATGGGTTCAAAGGAGTCAGGTAGAATTATTAGACAGGAAATATAGGGTCTAGAGAGGAATATTTCTTGTACATTTCTGATAAGGGAATCAAAATAAGGACATGATTGACTTGACCCTTGGAAATATTATTTTTGTTTTTTTCTGTTTTCCTGGCTTTGCCTTGGTTCCAGGCTACAACCAAGGCCCATATCTCTAAGAATTCTGGCAGGTACTTTCCATCCCTGTACTCATTCTTCCCATTCCATTTTCTATTTCTGTGTATAGGATGTGATGATGTCCCTGGTCATCCTGGCAATCAATAATCGAAAGCATAGATGTGAAAGAAACAAAAACAAAATCAGCAGTGTGTTTATTCCAATGGGTGAGAAGGTAAATGAAATAAGCTTACTCTATTGGATAGACAATGTCCAAAGCAAATTTTTATCCCTAATCTTTGCAATGTACACATAAAGCCTTGGTGCTAAGCGGAAAACAAAATGCAATATTGTCCTTCCACATTCTTTTTCTCACTTGAAAACTGTGTGCCTGATTCCCATTGGTTTCTCATTAGGAGAGCAATTGCAAGACTACCTCAACTTAATTGACATGGATTCACACACCCAAGCCTAGGGAATGCATAACCTAACAAGTAACATGCTACATCCATTTTCTGCTTCTCCATCAATCAAAATGGCACTAAATTTTGGGTAACTGTTAAATGTGAGACATTCTCATTTCCCCTCCACATTTTGGGAAGTACCATCATAAGATAGATCCACCGCCTTCAAGGTTTCCCTAGACTAAAAGCCATGTGAAGAATAGATATTGTTTTTATTTGTTTGCAACCCCAGGGACTGAAACAAGGCCTGGCATAGAGTATGTGATGAGTACATATGTGCTGAATGAATGAATGAGTTTTACTATATTGGTGTGGCAGGCAAAATAAATGCCCCCCAAAGATGTCTCCATCGTAATTCCCAGAACCTTTTTATTATCTTACTGCAGAAGGGACTTTGCAGGTATGATTAAGTTAAGAATCTTGTGGGACTTCCCTGGTGGTCCAGTGGTTAAGACTTCGCACTCTCAGTGCAGGAGGCCTCAGGTTCGATCTCTGGTCAGGGAACTGGATCCCACACGCCTCAACTAAGAGCCTGCATGCTGCAACTAAAGATCCCGCAGGCTGCAACGAAGCTCCCGCATGCCGCAAGGAAGATCCCACTCGTCGCAACTAAGACCCAGCACAGCCAAATAAATAAATAATTTTAAAGTTAAGAATTTGGGATGGGGAGATTATCCTGGATTATATGCGTGGGGCCCAGGGTACTCACAAGGGTTCTCATAAGGGAAAGAGGGAGAAGGGAAAGTCAGTGCCAGAGAAGGTGATGGGACGACAAAAGCAGAGGTCAGAGTGATGGAGGGCTATGAGCCAAGGAATGTGAACAAACTCTTGAAGATGGAAAAGGCAAGGAGACAGATTCTCCCCTAGATCCTCCAGAAGGACACAGTCATGCGGGTACTTGCATTTTAGCCCAGTGAGACCCAGTTTGGACTTCTGGCCTCCAGAGCGATAAGATAGTCAATGTGCATTGTTTTAAGCCAGAAGTCCGTGATGCTTTGTCACAGTGGCAATAGGAAACTAATGTATTAGCATTAACATGAATAAACCACAGCAGTCTTTTTTTAAACTGAGATATAATTGACATATAACATTGTACTATTTAATGGACAATAGTCATAATGACAGTCAGCATTTATTGAGCACTTAGGGAGAACCACAGTACAAGATACTTTCTAGACATATCTTATTAATTCTCAGAACTATATCATAAGGTAGGTATTAAATTCCACTCAATTTACAGCTAAGGAAACGGAGGCCTAAAAAAGTGAAGTTACTTGATCAAGATCACATAGTTAGCAAGTGGCAGAACAAGGAGTTGAACTCAGGCAATCTGAGTCCATGTCATACTGAGGTAGGAGACAGATGGGCCCCTGGGATGGACAGCTGGTGTTTGTCAAATGGAGGAAAATTGAAGCTTTGTTCACACCTAGGCACTCCAAAGACAAAGCTAGTGGCAGAAGCTGAGCTCTGCTGAAGTAAAGAGATAAAGTGCTCACTCCTGAGGTCAAGGAGGACTTCCCTGTCTGCACATGTGCAGGAAGTCTCCCTGGGGCTCAAAAAAGGAGGGAGCCCCCCATCCCATTAATAAGTGTGGACATGCACCCACAGGATCCTCTGCAGTGGGATCCAACTTAGCAAAAAGTTGTGCACGCATCTTGGGGAGGGTCCTAGGACCAGTCAGGTGTGAAAAAAGAAACAAGATAATTGGCTAAATGTAAACAAGGACCTGGAAGGACTATCCTATGTAATTGATTTAAATCACCTCCTTAAAATCACCTCCTTACTGCGCTCCTCATTCAGGATGTCCCCACTCCTCTCCGGGTGTGTATTTCTGTCCTCCTTCTGACTTAAATAAACAAACTGTTTCTCTGTGTGCTGTGTCTCTAATAATACATTTTGTACCTATTTTTGCAGTTTTTGCCTCCTTGAAACATTCTTGCTTTCAAAGGGGGTTAGAATCAGGGAACTTTGCTTCTAGCCTCTAGCCCCTGGTGGACTGGTGGCTAGGTTCAATCCCTGGACAGGGAAATAAGATCCTCCTTCAAGACTACTGTCCCTCCAAGAACAATACCATCTTGCATGCTCATGCTGAGAAGTGTGGGAAATGATAGAGAACCATAAGACATAGCCCCAACCTTCAAGTAACTTACAGATAGAATGGGAAGGACGATTCCAACACAGATGCCATGTTAGAGAGAGTATATCACAGATGCTAAAGGATTTATGACCTACATTTAAGAAAGTAAAGAGGACAAGAAAGCTGGAATAGTCAGGATTGGATACAGTTGTACCTTGTAGGGCACCTGGACCATGTCAGGCAGTACATGGTGGAGTTTCCTTCCAGTCTGGGGAAACGGAATGAAAAAAGGAACAGTGACGCATGTGAGCTCGGAAATGGGGAAAGAAAATGGAAAGCCCTCAAGGGGGCAAATCTGAGAAAGAAAAACAAGAAGATAAAATACTTAATTATTTTTATGGGAATGGTACCACTTATTGAACACCTATTCCACCCTAAAGGGAACATTCACATTTGTTATTGTATTTAATCCTCACAAAACCTCTGCTAAATGAGTATTGTTAACCTCATTTTTACAAAAGAGGAAATTAAACATCCAGAGAGATTAAGTAATTGCTGAGAGGCAAGTACCCAGTAAGTTTCATTCCAAAATTCATGCTCTGTCCTTTGTTTCTTTCTGCCCCCAGTAATCTCAGCCCTTCTCTGAGGAGCAAATTTCCGTTGAAGTGAGAATGACAGGCATTGTCTTGAAAAATGTCTTGAAAAATGGAAAGAGCTGCTTCGGAAGGTGGCAAGTTGAGGGCAATCAAGCTGAGGCTAGTTTTATCCAGGCAGCTGTTGAACGAGCATTAGAGCATTATTCACAATCCTTGGGCTAAGCAAGGACAATAGAGAGATCACAGCAAAACGACACACATCTACCCTGCCTGGCCTTATATTTAGCAAGGGAAACAGAAGAGTAAAAAGACTTTTCCACACCAACTTGAGGTTAGTATTTACTTTTAGGAAGGGTTTGGGAGGGGTGGAGCTTTAGTTATATCATAACTTCTTAGTTCATAAAAGAAAAGAGAAACCTGAAACATGTTTGGCAAATTACTAACATGTATTTAATCTCAGTGCTGAGCACACAGATATCTGTCACATTACTTTTCTTCATTAGTTTGTAATGTGTCACAATAAGGCTCAAATCAATGAACTTAAGAAGTATTGTTTTTAAAACAGATCATCATAATCATAAATCATCAGTGCCATGCTAGTGGGAAGCATAGGTTACTACAGAAGGACAACAGAGGGGCATCTAACCCAATTTAAAAAGAAGCTGGAAAAGCCAAGAAAATGGATTCTCCCCTAGAACCTCCAGTAGGACACATCCCTGTGAATACTTTCCTTTTAGCTTAGTGAGACCTGATGAGACTTCTGACCTCAGCCATGTCTTCAAGAACCTGTAAGAGATACTTGGAAGTGTGCGATCAGAGTGTTTCCAAACGAGGAACAGCAGTAAGCAGACTTCTCAGAGTAAGGGAGAGCAGGGCACATTCCTGTGACCTCCAGGGGTCAGCTCACAAGTCCTGACTGGGCAGGGAGAGGGGAGGGAAGGGGGTCGATGATGGCTGGGACTCAATCAGGATAAACCTTTGAAGCCAAGAAAAGGAATTTGGGTTTTATGGTAAATGAAATATGGAGTTTCTGGGGAGTTTTAAGCCAGATAGAGATGATCAGATTTGCTTTTCAAAAAGATCATTCTGATGGGAATGAGAAGGTAAACTGAGAGGAAGGTGGGACTCAACCAGGTAGGCCAGGCAGGAGTTCATCACAAGATCCTAGATGTCCAGGGCTCTGAAATAACAAAGTTGCAGTAAGGATGAAGTAATGTTTACAGAGTATTTATGAGGCGGAATTTAAGAATTTGGTGATCCATCAGATGTAGGGAGAAGAGAACATCGAAGGTAACTTCCGAGTCTCTTTCCTGGTAGATGTGCTGCTATTTTCTGCCATAAGGAACACAGGAGAAATAATTTTTTTAAATGAAGATGAATTTTCTACAAATGGTGCTGGAAAGACTAGACATTCATGTGCAAAAAAGTGAATCTTGACACAGAACCTACATCTTTCACAAAAATTAACATAAAATAGATCACAGAGCTAAATGTAAAATTCAAAATAAAACTCCTAGAAGATAACATAGGAGAACATCTAGATGACCTTGAGTTTGGTGATGACTTTTTAGATAAAACACCAAAGGCATGATCCATGAAGGAAATAATGATAAGCTGGACTTCATTAAAATTAAAAATTTCTGCTCTGCAAAAGACACTTTCAAGGGACTTCCCTCGTGGCACAGCAGTTAAGAATCTGCCTGCCAATGCAGGGGACACAGGTTCGAGCCCTTGTCCGGGAAGATCCCACATGCCATGGAGCAACTAAGCCCATGCGCCACAACTACTAAGCCTGCATTCTAGAGCCCGCGAGCCACTACTACTGAGCCCAAGTGTCACAATTACTGAAGCCTGCATGCCTAGAGCCCGTGCTCCACAAAAGAGAAGCCACTGCAATGAGAAGCCTGCACACCACAACGGAGAGTAGCCCCTGCTCGCTGCAACTAGAGAAAGCCCACACACAGCAATGAAGACCCAGTGCAGCCAAAAATAAATAAATTAAAAAAAGACACTTTCAAGAGAATGAGAAGACAAGCCACACACTAGGAGAAAATATTTGTGTAAGTCATACCTGATATAGGACTGTGATCTAAAATATGAACTCTTAAAACTCAACAGTAAGAAAAATAAAACCTCATTAAAAAAATGGGCCAACGACCTTAACAGATACTTCACCAAATAAGATATACATATGGCAAATAACCATACTAAAAGGTGCTCCATATCATATCTCATCAAGGAAATGCAAATTAAAACAATAAGATACAACTATACACCTATTAGAATAGCCACAATCTAAAACACCGACAACACCAAATGCTGGTGAGGATGTGCAGCAACAGGAACTCTTATTCATTACTGGTGAAAATGTAAAATGATACATCCACTTTGGAAGACAGTTGAACAACTTCTTGCAAAACTAAACATACTCTTACTACAAAGTCCAGCGATCATGCACCTTGGTGTTTACCTGAAGGTGCTGAAAACATATGTCCACACAAAAACCTTCACACATATGTTTATAGCAGCTTTATTCATAATTGCCAAAACTTAGAAACAACCACGGTATCCTTCAGTAGGTGAATGGTTAAATAAATTGTGGCATATCCAGGCAATGGAATATTATTCAGCCCTAAAAAAGAAATAAGCTATAAAGTAATGAAAAGACATGGGGGAACCTTAAATGCATATTACTAAGTGAAAGAAGCCGATATGAAAAGGCTACATACTGTATG
This sequence comes from Leucopleurus acutus, assembly GCF_964270905.1. Lineage (NCBI taxonomy): Eukaryota > Metazoa > Chordata > Mammalia > Artiodactyla > Delphinidae > Leucopleurus > Leucopleurus acutus. The sequence continues at coordinate 140,934,733 of NC_139143.1, read as the reverse complement.
ATTCCAATTGTATAACATTCTGGAAAAGGCAAAACTATGGAGGGAGTAAAAAGATCAGTGGTTTCCAGGGGTTAGAGGGGAGGGAGGGATGAATAAGTGGAGCACAGAGGATTTTTAGGTCTGTGAAAATACTCTATGTGATACCATAATGGTGGATACATGCCATTATACATTCGTCTAAACTCATAAAATGCACAACACCAAGACTGAACCCTAATGTAAACTATGGACTTTATGTGATAATGATGTGTCAGGGTAGGTTCATCAATTGTAACAAATATACCACTGTGGGAAGGGATGTTGATAATGGGGGAGGCTATGCATGTGTGGTGGCAGGGAGTGTATGGGAACTCTCTATACCTTCTGGTCAATTTTGCTGTGAACCTGCCCTAAAAAATAAAGCCTATTACATTTTTAAAAAAATGAAAATGGGAACAATTTTGAGAATGTTGCATATAAGTCCTGAGAATATATAAGTAGAAAGGTTTTAATGGGTAGTTTAGTATTATTACTTCATCCTCAATTTATAGGAGGAAACTGAGGCTCAGAGGGGTAAAGAATCTTGCTCAAGGTCAAGCAGCACATTAAGTGCAGAAGGTAGAATTTGAACAGTTTAACTCCCAAGCTCACAAGGGTAGCCATTGTGAAATGAGGTTTGAGGCCTATCTTAGTTTCTTATTGCTGTTGTACCATTTTAAAAGTGGGAAAAGTAAAGGGACCTAAATGGAAGTAAGCTTTCAATACTTTACTTAAAGGGGTAAACTGTTGATACCAATAGACCATGATAAGTTATGTATGTATGTTATACACATATGTTATATGTATATGTATGTGTGTGTATACACCACACAATGCACATATGCAATGTATATATGTCTATAAGCATACACATATGTGTGTGTTATATGTATGTCTGCATGTGTATACATGCATGCGGGCACACACGTACATGCGTGTGTATGCATGTGTATGCATGTTATAGGATATGTGTGTGCATATGTATGTATACATGTGCATGTATATGTGTGTGTATGTATATTATAACACCAATAGCAACCACTAAAGAAAATTATGCAGGGTGATATATTCAAAAACATTGAAAATACAGGAAAATTGATTTTTAAAAAAGTTCAGGTAATACTCAGAGGCATAGAAGACAAAATGAGAAACAGAGGGAGAAAACAGAAAACAAATGATAAAATGGCAGAAGTAAGCCCTAACATATCAATAATTAATTTTAAGACAAATGATCTAAATACTCCAATTAAAAGACAAAGCCCTGGTGGTGCAGTGGTTAAGAATCCGCCTGCCAATGCAGGGGACACGGGTTCGATCCCTGGTCCCAGAAGATCTCACATGCTGCGGAACAACTAAGCCCATGCACCACAACTACTGAGCCTGTGCTCTAGAGCCTCTGAGCCACAACTACTGAGCCCATGTGCCACAACTATTGAAGCCCGCGTGCCTAGAGCTCATGCTCTGCAACAAGAGAAGCCACTACAATGAGAAGCCCATGTATCACAACAAAGAGTAGCCCCCGCTCGCCACAACTAGAGAAAGCCCGTGTGCGGCAATGAAGACCCAATACAGCCAAAAACAAATTAAAAAAAAAAAAGACAACGATTAGCAGAATGGAAAAAAGGTACGATCCAACAATATGCAGGCTGTAAGACACTTTTTTTTTTTTTTTTTTTTTTTTTTTTGCGGTACACGGGCCTCTCACTGTTGTGGCCTCTCCCATTGCGGAGCACAAGCTTCGGACGCGCAGGCTGAGTGGCCATGGCTCACGGGCCCAGCCGCTCTGCGGCATGTGGGATCTTCCCAGACCGGGGCACAAACCCGTGTCCCCTGCATCGGCAGGCGGACTCTCAACCACTGTGCCACCAGGGAAGCCCATGACACTTTAAACATAACAACTTATTAGTTTCCTATTGCTGCTGTAACAAATTACCATAAACTTAGTGGCCTAAAGCAACCCATACTTATAATCTTACAGTTCTGGATGTTATTTGTCTGCAGTCGGTCTTACCAGGCTAAAACCAAGGTATCAGCAGAGTCATGTTCCTCTGGAGGCCCCAGGGTAGAATCCCTTTCCTTCTTTTTCCAGCTTCTAGAGTCCATCTGCATTCCTTGGCTCATGGCCCCTTCCTCCATCTTCAAAGCCAGTGGCATAGAATCTTCAAATATCTCTCCTCTCTGACCTCTGCTTCAGTCGTCTCATCTTTGGCCTTCCTGCCTCCCTCTTTCCCTTATAAGGACTCTTGTGATTGTATTGAGCCCATTCAGATAATCCAAGATAATCTTCCCATCTAAAGATCCTTACTTTAGGGACTTTCCGGGTGCCGCAGTGATTAAGACTCCATGCTCCCAATGCAGGGGGCCTGGGTTTGATCCCCGGTCAGGGAACTAGATCCCACATGCATGCCACAACTAAGAGTTTGCATGCCACAACTAAGGGGTCCGTGTGCTGCAACTAAGGAGCCAGTGAGCTGTAACTAAGAAGCCCACGAGCCGCAACTAAGGAGACCACCTACTGCAACTAAGACACAGCACAACCAAATAACAAATATTAAAAAAATAAAGATCCTTACTTTAATCACATACGCAAAGTCTTTGTTGTCATGCAAGATTCTGGGGATCAGGACATGGACATCTTGGAGGGGGCTAGTATTCTGCCTTCCCCAAGTCTCTAGGCAGAAAAGACAGGCAGAGGAATGATTCTTTCACAAATACAGGCTCAGTAAGAAGGCTGTAGCCTGATGTGTCATTAGACCCTCCTGGGGCTAAATCCTTCCTAAGGACCAGTGTTCCCTGGGGATGTAAATAATGGACATTTCCAGATTCCACTGTTTCTTAGGGAGAGGCCACTCTGCTTTCCAGGTCTGGTTTGTATTGACCCAGGGTTTGGGTGGGGTTGGACCTGCAAATGGCAGGTTTTACTACAGGTGGCAGATGCAAGCAGAGGCTAATATTCCTAAATTTAAAGTGAATGGACAGAGATGGGGAAAATCTGAAAAGGATGCTTGTCAGATATTCCTAAAAGGCTCTATGGAAAATTCCAGTGTGGGGAAAAGTCCATAAGAATTTAAGTTGAGCAACAGCAAAACAACAAACAAATAAATCAAATGACACCACATATATGCAACTCAGAACATGAAATAACTCACTTTGGAAACCACAAACTAATCTTTCCATAGGAGGCTAATCTAGGAGTCAGCTAGGCCAACAGGTCATTTTGACCTCTCAGAGGAAACTCTGTCTAAACTCTCCTTTAGGGAAAAAAATGCTTTTCATAATCAGTGAAGGGTATTATGGAAGTACAAGGCTAGGCATCAATAACTTGTATGAAACAAGGAAGAAGGCTGACTTACACATTTCTTCTAGCTCAAGGTTCTACTAGTCCAAGCTCAGAGTCAAAATAGTGTTACATATGGGGCTTCGCGGGTGGTGCAGTGGTTGGGAGTCTGCCTGCCAATGCAGGGGACACGGGTTCGAGCCCTGGTCTGGGAGGATCCCACATGCCGCGGAGCGACTAGGCCCGTGAGCTACTGAGCCTGCGCATCTGGAGCCTGTGCTCCGCAACAAGAGAGACCGCGATAGTTAGAGGCCTGCGCACCGCGATGAAGAGTGGCCCCTGCTTGCCGCAACTAGAGAAAGTCCTCGCACAGAAACGAAGACCCAACACAGCCAAAAATAAAATAAATAAATAATTTTAAAAACTAGTGTTACATTTGGATGGGCCCACAGAAGTCTTATAAACCAAACTTTCTTGATGCCAGGGAACCTCCCTAAATGGACCACAACAAATGGACCTCTGGCCTCTGCTTAAGAGAGAGAACCTATCTATCTATTTTATGGGCCACCTCATGGTAAGAGGGGTCTTGTATGCTGAACTGAAATTATTCTCCAGACCAGTTAGTCTTGTTTTCCCCTTTAAGCTACACTGATAGCTACATTCCATCTTCTTTAAAAGTAGAAGCCAGTTAATGTAAAAAAGAACAACAATATCAAGTGTTGGAGAGGATATGGAACAACTGGAGTTCTCATGTTTTGCTGATGGGAGTGTCAACTGGTACAACCACTTTGGAAATCTGTTAGACAGCATCTACTCAAGTTAAAGACGTGCCTACACTGTAAGCCAAAGATTCCACTTCTGCACATATACACAAGTAAGGGCATATTGCTTTAAATATATCTCTAACAAAAGACATGTGTAAGAATGTAAGAGTGTCCATCTCAGCTCTATTTATAATAGCCCCAAACTGGAAACAAACTGACAACAATAGGATAAATAATTTTTGGCATATTCATACAATGTAACACTACACCATAATAACGATGAGTAAAAGAAACCGATCACAGAAAAGGGCATACTATATGACTCCATTCATATGAAGTTGAAAAACAGGCAAAATTAATCTATGGTGACAGAATCATAGAAGCATGGTTACCTGTAAGGGGTAGATACTGACTGGGAAGGAGTAAAAGGGAACCTTCTGGAGGGCTAGGAATATTCTTTATCTTCAACTGGGTGGTGGTTAAGTGGGTGTATACACATGTAAAAATTCATCAAGTTTTATACTTAAGATTTGGGCATTCTGTGTATACCTCAATAGAATATTGTAAAAATGAAGTCATTAGACCCTTGTAATTTTGTTTCTTCTTTTTTGGTTAAAAAAAAAAAAAGGCTCCAGGGGGGGAGTTATAAAAGAAATAGATCTATGGTCAGTTGTCCACTCACATGGGATTAATAAGAAGGTAGAAGGTGTAGTGATTAGAACGGGCAATGGGCTTAGGAATCACAGACTTGGTTTCAAGCTTACTAGCTGTGTAAGGATAGTCAAGCCATTTAATCTCTCTAACCCTCAGTCTCATTATGCATAAAATGAGTACTAACCTTACAGAAGTGTTATAAGTACTACAGGAGATAAGAAATATAAAAATCTTAAACGATCATCTGTCATTTATTAAATACGTACTATGTACCACACACTATGAAATACCCTACAACAATCATATGAGGAAGATAATATCTCCATTTTAAGAATAAGGAAACTAAGATCCTAAGAGCTTGTCCATAATACGTGGCAGATTTATTTGATCCTGAAGTCCATGAGCTTAAAGCATTACCCTATGTAGCCATTGGTATAATTGGATGGTGGGTGGATAGTGAAAAGTTGAATCAGAAACTAGCCCCAGTTCTGCAGAGGAGCACACTATTTAGCTAAAGCGTCCTGTTACTATCTTAGAGGCTGGCAATCTATACCTATAGCATAAAAGACCTTTATCACTGTAAGGGAAGCTAATTCCTTACAGGGTGACTATGAGGGTTAACTGAGATAATCAGGTCAGGAAAATATTGATACATAATGACACATCATAATATGACACATATTAGGTGATTGAGTAGCCCGCCCCTGCCCACTCCTTCGTATTCTTTCTAATAATCTCCTGGCTGGTCTTTTTTTGAGAACTACCTCCAGTAATTACCCATTCCAAGGTAAGAATTCAATGTTTATATAATTCTTATGTGGTGCCAGGCACTGTTCTAAGCACTGGGACCACTGAGGACATGAATAAATCAGCATAGACTCATTTCCTCACCACCTCCTGAGACAAGAGTTAGGGTTAGAACCATGCTTGCATGACAACTCCTAAAGTAAATGATCTAAAGCAGACGGTTATTTAATCTCAGGTTAATTTATACTCCTGTTAACCCATCTAGTGTTCCCATTCACTCAAAAAACATTTTTTAAAGCGACTTTTATGTTCCAGGGACTGTTCTAAGCACTGAGGATACAGTAATAGATGAAATAGTCCCTGCCCTCACCAAGCTTACATTCGAGGGGAGGGAAAGGGAGAATACATAAACATACGTAATTTCCAGTAGCAATAAATGCTGTGAAGAGAATGAAGCAGGATCAGGATTCAGAGAGTGACCAGTGGAGGGCTGGGGTAGTATTTTAGAAAGGATGGTCAGGGACAATACTTGAGCAGAGACCTGAACGAGTGAGGAACCAAGTCATGCAAAGAACTGGGAAAGAGCGCTCCAGGCGAAGGGAAGAGTCAGCATAAAAATCTTGAGGTGGGAACCAATTTGGCGTATTTGAGGCACAACAGGAAGACACTGGAGATTTGGCAGAAAAGTGACATGTTCTGATTTACTTTTATCATTTGGCTGCTGTGTGAAGAATTATAGTAGGAAGGCAGGAAGGCAAGAGCAGAAGGGGGACACAATAGGTCAATAAATAATTAAGAATTAATAAACGATAAATTCATTTTTGAACACCTTTTTAAAGACGTGCTACGCTTATTTAAAGCAATTTGTGTCGTGTCTCATGCAGACCACTCAATCATAAATCATATAAAGAAGACATGCCATTCTTTCTTGTTCTATAAAAGTGAATTTCATAATTCATTCAAATAAGTCATCAAATTTTGAGGTATATCTGAAAATCAAAGATGGGACTGTGAGCCTTCATAATCGTACCCTCTTAAATATAAAATTAGCTCACATGATTAAAAGTTCAAACACTACACACTTTCTAAAGTGTTCTGCTAAAACATTTTTCTTTGGCATATGCAGTGCAAATAGCTCTAGACTTAATCATTTTTCAAGTTTTAATCTCCACGTTTGGCATATTCTGATAACATTGACAGGTTAAAAGCAACATTCTGTTGTATGCATAGCGATTCCTTGCAATTAACCTTAATTTAGGCTGAAAGTAGATTGAACAGCTGCTTCATAGCAACATTTCTAAATTTATTAGATAAATATCTCCAGAAAACTTCAGATTAAAGAGCAACAAAAACAAAATCTGCAACATTGCAGCCTTCCCTTAGTAAGGAGAGTCTTAAAGCATTGCAGGTACCAGTAAAACTACTTTCTTGAGAAAAGTGACATTTTGGGCCCTTATTACACAGGGTAGCGAGAGATAACGATAACAGAGATAAGAAAAATGTAGGTAAACAATGTCCGAAGAACACATCCTACCTTCCTTCTGTAAAAGGAATTTTTGAGTCTACTGGAATTTTACTGAAGGTGTAACCACACTACAACCCCAGTGTGAGGAACCCCTTGCAAATCCCAGATGGTGTGAGTAACCCCTTGCAAATTCCAGACGGCACTCCTCAATGCCTAATGCCATCATTCCATTCCTTTAAAATGTTTAATAAATGGTGACCATTATCTATGTCATCTTAACCTCTCAACATTAACTGATATTATTATCCCCATTTATATGAAGACAGAAGGGCTCAGAACAGTTACAGTAACAAAACAAGTGGCAAAGACAGGAGACAAACTCAGATCTGATTTCGAAGTCTGTGCTTTTCCCATCAAACTGTGCTGCCTGGATGAAAAACCTCTGATATCGTGTGTTAGATCTGCCTTTTTCTTTTAAATGCATCTATCCTTTAAAGTCAGAATCATGTCAGAAATCGGGATAAGTGTATCTTGAAGAGGAGGGCAGGGGAGAATAAAATTTTCTTGGGCTCTTTGTTCTAATTTAACCCATACTATTATTTATGGTGTCAAATACATGCATGTTTATTGTGGAAAAATTAGAAAGTTCAGATAAATAAACTGAAAGAAAAACTCATCAAATAAAAATCACCTGCAATCCCACCACCCCACAGCACAGGTGTCTCTAGCTTCATTTGACCTCAGCAAGACGAAGCAGAGCATGACAGTATCATCCTACCTAACATCTCTCCTCTTGTCACACAAACATAATCAGACTTTGGTCTAGAAAGTGCTGCAAATGTCAGATGAGGTAACAGCAGAAAAGTCTTTAGGTTCTGACAATAATCATTGCTCTATCATAGTCTCATTTTAATATTCATAAAACATTTTGGCATTTACATGATGTAAAGTTGAGAAGTTTGAATAAATAAATTCTTTTTAAACCAGCAAACTATTTGTTAAGTAAAAAGACTCAGTATAGGCAGATAATTCCATCTTTACTGAAGACATTAAACAACATACTAAAAAAAATCTCTAGTACACAATCATTAGCAGTATATTTCAAAGAATGAGATGATTCTAACTATCACAATGCAGGAGTATAGCAGTTAATAGACTTGGGTTTAAATCCTAGCTTCACCACTTATTTCATGACCTTTGGGCAAGTGACTCAATCTTTGTGGGACTCAATTTACTTATCTGTAAAGTGGGGATAATGATAGTGACTCTTTAGGAAGATGCTATAGAGCTTAACATCGTGTACATGAAGAGCAGTAAAAGGAAATTTTAACAAGTTCAAATCTTGAAAATTTAAGATTTTAAGCCTTAATTTTTTAATAAATATTTTTTCTTAAAAAATCTATTTTCTGGGCTTCCCTGGTGGCGCAGTGGTTGAGAGTCCGCCTGCCGATACAGGGGACACGGGTTCGTGCCCCAGTCCAGGAAGATCCCACATGCTGCGGAGCGGCTGGGCCCGTGAGCCATGGCCACTGAGCCTGCGCGTCCAGAGCCTGTGCTCTGCAACGGGAGAGGCCACAACAGTGAGAGGCCCGCGTACTGCAAAAAAAAAAAAAAAAATCTGTTTTCTAAGATAGCAAATACCAATGTTTCATCATCAGACAATGACTAGCTTTAAGAGCATTGCTACATTTACTAAGAATTAAGATATTAGGCTCTATTTTAAAAGATATGGGAATGAGTACCATGATGATTAACTCAACTACAAATGTACTATTCTAGGACTCCACTGGGTACTCAGAACTGTATAGCATTTTTATTCATTTCTAATCAGCAACTTTTCTTATTTTCCAAATTTATCTCCCTCTTTCCCTCTCAGCAGCTCAGAATAAATACCATTATGAATGAGCTTCTGATGTACTCCTTAAAGCACTCCTCCTCTCATCTAAAAGATGGCAGTTAGATAATTAAACTATTTGACACTGTGCCAACTAACAGATACGCTATCATTCCCCAATACCCACAGCCAGCATCCTTTCTCTAGCAGCTATCCTGTTCTCAAAGTTTGGTTTTTCTTCTCCAGCCTGTGGGATGTGAGGAGCAGGAAACAGCATGGTAAGCAGTGGTCTAACTGCAGAGCAAGGGGTAGTTGCAGGTCCCTGCAGCATTTTATCCGCAGTTCATCTGCACTGGAATAATTAAGAGTTGACTGTGGTTTTGTTTGGGTTTGGGCTATTATATTTCATTCTTTCTCTATTACCCTGGTTAACTAAGACTGTATGTATGTAGCAAAAACTTTAATATACGATTACTTTTTGACTAAGAATGACGATTCTAGAGAAAAAAATCAGAAATGTATATTGTTCATTTATTAAAATAACTTAAATACCACATAACATTATTTATCATTACATAAATGATGATACAGAAATGGAATACTCAGCAGCCATTAAAAATAATTTTGTAAAAGATTATTGAAATAGAAAAACATTTACAATGTGAAGCAGGCTACAAAACAGTATGGAGAATATATCATTTTTGTGAAGAAAAATGAAAATACATGCAAGGAAAAACTACTAGGACATACAATAAAATATTAACAATGTTATCTTAGAGCTGTGGAATAAATTTTTTTTCTTTGTACTTTTTGGTGTTTCCCCAAAATTTATGCATTAAGCTTGTATTAATTTTGTAAATAGAAAAAAGCAAAATGAATGCTGATTTAATGAAAGGAAGAAGGAAGGTGCCAGAACCCTGGGGAATATCTACATTTAAGGTATTTGAATGAGAAAGAGGAACCAACATCTTAGACTTGCACTTTTTAAGAACTAACCTTTCTCTTTTGCTAGTTTCTATCTATTTTAGCTTCCTAGCTGCCTATCAGTATAATAATACTTAACTAAGCCTTAAGCATCTAGGTTAAAATAAGGGAAAAAGACATAGAAAGTTTTTGTAAAACAAAACAAAAACAAAAAATACCCCCAAACTAATATTTCTTAGAGTCCTAGTGGTCCCATGAACAAATGCTGGCCACAGACATGACGGAATCTCTGAAATTTTAAAGAGGTCCTTTAGTTTAATACAGTGGAGGTAAGAAATCTTCCTGGGTAAAGAGGTACTTCTGGAAATTGTATTAATCCTTTCAGGCTAAAGTAGTACCATTTATAAATGCTTCTGTAGAACACTAACTGTTTCTATAGAACTGAAAGAATCCTTTCCATTTTACTCTAGAGGGTTTAGGAGTAATCCCAGGAATGACTGAGCTAATCCATCTTACAATTTTGGCCACTGTTCTAAAATCAGGGTTATCATATAAAACATCTCATACAGAGGCCTTAACATGTAATTCCTACACACACTACTAACAAATAGCCATAATAATATAGTGCTCTATGAAACTAAAAAACAAAACCAAAACAAAACTGTATTCACACGCTTTAAACGTATTCCCATAATAAATAAATAAAAAGACACAGAAAAACCATCTGTAAAAGAATTACATGTATTAGGCAACAGGGAATTACACAAATTGGAAAAATGAAAGCATTTTTAGGAATTTAGGAAATTATAGTGAAAATTAAGTCTAAAGGTTTAAGAGTGTACTGTGAAGGGACTTTATTTCTAGATTTTACCAAAAACTCTTTCAGAGTACAGCTTATTTGAATAAATACTTTTGAGAAGCACCTGCTTGGAAACAGACTTCCCACCTGGTCAAGGTAACTGTAACAATTACATAGGAAGCAAGATTTGTTTCAAGATGTGACTGCAGGTATTTCTCATGCAATTGAAGTTACATAGCTGTGGAAACTTACAGACTTTTAAATCTGAGCTTAGGTAAGTAAACTTCAAAGCACTGTGAGCAACCAAAAGGAACTAGGGAATACTAGAAAATGGGCATCTAGCTTAACTGAGGCCAAAAATATCACCGTGAAAAAGTGGATCCCAAAGAAATATAAGCTCCTTAAGGAAAGAGATGTTAGCGTTTTGTCCACTGCTGCATCCTAGAATCTAGAACAGTGCCTCCCAAATGATAGACACTCAGTATTTTCACTAATGAACAAATCAGAGACCCTTCCTGGTGTATATGAGGAATCAATCCAAATTCACTTCTTATATCAATACTTAATAATCTCCCATCAACTGGAGAAGCTGTTACTGAATGACTAACATACTATGAAGCTAACTGTACTATACTGTATATTTTTGAGTGAAATGAGTGATGAAAAATTATGTTTTTTACTTTTGAAAAGCCCAGATCCCAGTAATTTTGAAATTGGTATGCCTGTTACTAAAGTAAGAGTATGACAGTATTTTGGGGACATAGCATTTCATGTATTTCCATCTTCTTAAAACCCTTCAAAACACGGCAAGAAAAACTAGTGCTAACATACAGGTGCTGCTTCCTCCAGACACTGGTGCATCACTTAAAGACACTTGTGCCGGCATCTGCCAGGCAGTGCTAACAGATGGAAGACATTAATCATCTGGTTGGTGTTCCCACTTTGTCCATCCAGCTTCAAATATAACTGCACTGAGCTAGATGAGTCAGCATCTGGTCCACCAAAAGCTAGTGCATCACTCCCAAAGCAAAAAGGAGAAAGTTCACACTTCAGAATCCTGAATCAATGCCAAGAGTATCTGCGTTGCCTCAAGGTTTCAGACTCTCTGATGACCTTTAGCTCCCTAGATACCAAGGCAAAGACAGATCTGAAAGCTCCAAAAAACAGGTAGGTTGTCATATACAAGACTGCAGCCCCAGGCAATATAGATGGTATTTGTTCGCACCTTGGATTAATTGCTTTGAAGGATCAAAATGCAGAAGACAGAAACATTCAACATTTAAGACAGTTTTCTTAATAATAAAGCACTAAAAAATGTGAATAAGTCATACTTTCATTTTTCAGAAGCGAAAAGGACAAGTGGCAACTTGCCTTTGGAAAACACATTAATATCAGAGTAATAAGCTATCTATCTCATAGAGACAGTAGCCTAAGAAAGACTATTATCATATAAATCTCAAAGTTCTATTAAATAAATCTCAGAATAATGTTTTTAACTAAGACAACAAAACAAAAACATCAGCAACAACAAAAAATTAAACAGAATCTGTAAAGTGGTATATGAAGATGGAAAAAGGAAAATCTGGAAATCTACACACTGAGAGTTCTCTATTAAAATCAAGGAGGCCCAAATCCTAAAACAGAAAAAAGAAACATGTTAAAACACAATCTTTTAAAAGAATCCAATGAGGTTTTTATAGATACACATATTAATGCTTCATTTATTCAAGACATTTTTTTCTTACACTGGGAGCACTTCTGCATGTATTGTAGGAGATTATATGAATGACAATGCTGAGAGATGCCTTCTCAATAAGCCCTTCTAGTTTTAAATTTTAAATCTGAGTCTGGAATCCTAATTAAATGTTTAAATTACATTTGCTTATTTTTTATACATTATAGTTTTAAAACAATCTATATACTTTAAAAAGAGAAACAGCAATTTACAGTGTGAAAATAAGGTTATGTAAAACTACACAAACCTTCTCATAAAGTAGCAGTGACAATTTCCAAAATGAAGATACTTAATAAAAAACAAAGCAGTTAGTGGGGGGGGGGGGGTAGAAGAGAACCAGTGGAGTGCACAGAAGACCTAGGTTCTAGATTCAGTTTTGCACTGATTGTGTACCTTAGTCTCAACTTCCTTAGGTCTTAATTTCTTCCCTAGTAAGAAGAGGCAGATGGATCTCTATGCTTCATTTCAATTTTAAACACAGAGACTCTTATAGTTTGTAAGAAAAGATCTGAAGAACTTTTTGGACAACGAGTTGAATACGTTCCTCAGATCTTAACAGGAAGGGCCTGTCACCATTCAACTCTCATGGCAATAACTATAAAGCATATCCCATAATTTTATTGTGAGAAAAGAAAAAAATCTACCCTAAGGGCAAAATTATACTTCATATCCTATTTATACATTAAACATAGAAAATGAATGCCTAGTCCCTTCCTGGACTCTAGAAGCACTCTCTGAGATAGAGTCAACTAAAAATCCTAGGATTATGATTGTGGCCAAAACATTCAGCCTATGTTTCTCTCTGTCTTCCCTGAAAGCTGCTAGACAGTTCTAAGACCAATTAATAATTCTCGTGGGCAGGGCCAAACTTCAGCTTAAAATAAGTACTTATAGTAGTTCAGGGTTGAAACTCTTATCAACTTTCAGATTTAGGAAAAGAGAAGGAGGTTTAAGGATCATACTGACCCTAAGAAGGATGGACAGTAGAAAAGATATGCTTTATCACCTATAGCACATACTTTCATCATAACCATTATATAAAACTATGGGATATCTTTTTGCTTTGATGTTATTTTTTTTCTTGTGAACCTTGTCCTTTAACTATATTCACTGCAAAGAAACAGTCTGAATTGAGAACTGCAGGAGCAATGAGCATATACAAAAATGCTTTATAGAAGATTAGAGACCTGCAAGACATGGATGGACCTATAGACTGTCATACAGAGTGAAGCAAGTCAGAAAGAGAAAAACAAATATCGTATATTAACACATATGTGTGGAATCTAGAAAAATGGTATAGATGATCTTATCTGCAAAGCAAAAATAGAGACAGAGACATAGAGAACAAACGTATGGATACCAAGGGGGAAGGGGGGGGTGCGATGAATCGCGAGACTGGGATTGACATATATAGACTATTAATACTATGTATAAAATAGATAACTAATGAGAACCTACTGTATAGCACAGGGAGCTCTACTCAATGCTCTGTGGTGACCTAAATGGGAAGGAAATCCAAAAAAGAGGGGATATATGTATATGTATAGCTGATTCACTGTGTTGTACAGTAGAAACTAACATAACATTGTAAAGCAACTATACTCCAATAAAAATTTTAAAAAACAATAAAAAAAGATTAGAGACCTGCCTTTCCTGATAAGCAAAAAGACAGGTTTACAATACTAGATGATCTCTTAAATTTCCCCTGGTTCTCAAATTATAATTCTATACAGATAATATACTATAATTAAGATTACATATACGTATCACTTACTGTTTCTTTTAAACAATATTCATGGATATAACTGCGTTTTTCTAAATGTCTCATTGGTAATACTCAGTCTTGTAAGTCTGGTTCCATAATAATCTATAATGTAACTACTTCCATCTGAAGGTCCAACAATCTAGAAGAGAAAATTTTCCAAATTACCCATTTTACAAAAGATACTTTAAAAATACTTTGAGTTTACTTTTCTTAGGTGTTAATACAATTATTTCAGTAGCACCAGAAATACAACTCTAACTCAAGCAAAAAAAAGTAATTGTGGCTCATGTAGCTGAAAAGCACACTGGGGAAGCTCACAGAATCAAGAGGGCTGCAGAACTAAGGGCCTCAACGACTGAAACTCCATGCCCCACAAGGCCCTTGGTTTGGCAGCCCTGCCTCTTCGTGTAGCTCTGCCTGCCTTCCTTCTACAGACAGGCACCCTCAATTGGTTGCCAACAGTTGCAGATACACATCTTCGCAGCTCAGTAGCTCCCAACAGAAAGAAAGTTAAATTTTCTTCCTCAGTGTTTATATAACAATTTCAGGGAAGAACATTCATTGATCTGCTTGGTTTTTACACCTGTTGCAGAACAAATTACTGAATCCAGGGTAACAGGATTAATATTGGCCAGGCCAGGATCCCTCTGGGAGATGAGACAGGATGACTGACAGTCCTACCAGAACCACATGGAATGGAAAAGGAAGAGATTTAAAAAAAAAAAAAGCTCATCCATGCTAATCACAGCTAATCACAATAATCTTGTCCATTTAATCACATTTGTGACAATTCACTTAACATGATCTCTCTATTATCCTTTAAGATAATAATCTTCACACTGTAGCTTTAGGGGTACACAAGGATTTACTAAGGTATATGTAGACCCAGATAGTTTCAAGGGAATTCATTTTGAGATCCTTAATTCAAGTAAATACTCTTTGTAAAACTGATCCACCTGATACCACACTAGGCTTAAAAGCAGCATGCTAGGTCCCCTGCCCACTTCTTTGCTTTCACTGTGGTCCCTTCTCCAACTTGACAACAGTAAAGCATACCTACAGTAAGGCACACCCTGAATCTTATGATGGCACATTGCCATGAGGTATAAAAGTCTCTGATGTGTCAAAGAAGGGGATAATTCAAAATATTGGATTTCAGAAAATCTCTTTTAATCAAGAGTCCAAAAATATGCTCTGTCACATCTTGTTCAAAAGATGCAGCCCTAGTAAAATTTTACTTTTAGCTTAAAAATAATTTGCTAATATTTGTAACATGTTTATGCTATTTTGATCAACTGTATATCAGTAATTATAATGACAACTCAATCCAGAAATCACGGAACATTTTTTAATATTTTAATGAATGATATGATCAGTAGAAGATTTTCAAGCATAAAAACATATTGGGGGTAAGGAGGGTGGGAGGGAGGGAGGGAGACGCAAGGGGGAAGAGATATGGGGACATATGTATATGTATAACAGATTCACTTTGTTTTAAAGCAGAAATTAACACACCATTGTAAAGCAATTATACTCCAGTAAAGATGTTAAAAAAAAAAAACAAAAGAAGGGGCTTCCCTGGTGGCGCAGTGGTTGAGAGTCCGCCTGCCAATGCAGGGGACACAGGTTCGTGCCCCGGTCCGGGAGGATCCCACATGCCGCGGAGCGGCTGGGCCCGAGGGCCATGGCCGCTGAGCCTACGTGTCCAGAGCCTGTGCTCCGCAACGGGAGAGGCCACAACAGTGAGAGGCTCGCGTACCGCAAAAAAAAAAAAAAAAAAAACAGAAATATATTTCTAATTTGTATGTAATGAATGTGCATTGTTTAAAATCTGGGTTACTTCTATTTAAAGTTTCTTCTTTCTTCAACTTGAATAGAATAATGTGTAGCAAAACTATGCCCTGAAATTATATTTAAAATAAGCTAACATTCATCATTTTTTTTTTCTAAAGAAGACCTGACATAGGAAACCAGTCGACTGGCCATGTTGCATTCTAACAGAAGAGAGGTTATTTGATTCTTTGCTCTTGGTTGAGCAACTCTCATGGTATTGAACATCTCAAGACATTGTAGAGAGGTTATTTTAATGATAAAAATAGATGATTTTAAGGAAATTTATATTTTGTATGAGTTTGTGAAAATTTCAGTAGAGGCAATACTAATAAAATTTAAAGTGTATGATATACCGAGTAGAACAATGAAGAACCAAAAAAAAAAAAACAAAAAAAAAACCATATTGGGGGTACTTCCCTGGTGGTGCAGTGGTTAGGAATCCACCTGCCAATGCAGGGGACATGGGTTCGAGCCCTGGTCCGGGAGGATCTCACATGGCACGGAGCAACTAAGCCCGCAAGCCACAACTACTGAGCCCTCATGCCACAACTACTGAAGCCCGTGCACCTAGAGCCTGTGCTCCGCAACAAGAGAAGCCACCGCAATGAGAAGCCCGCGCACCGCAACGAAGAGTAGCCCCCGCTCGCCGCAACTAGAGAAAGCCCGCGTGCAGCAACAAAGACCCAACACAGCCAAATATAAATTAAATTAAATTTTAAAAAAGATTAAAAGAAACATATTGGGGTAAAATTCTGTTGGAGAATGGGAATAGAAATAAAAATTCAAGGAGAAAAAGAAACAATGTAAAAATTATAATAGTGAAGGGTTCATTCATGTGTTTTTAAAGTCAATATTTTAAATTCTATGGTATTTATACTCTGTTGGATACATTTTAAAATTGATGTAACAGTTTTATTTAAATATGTCAATATTTGCAAACTAGAAATTATATCCTTTGCAACTATTTAAACTTATGACAAAACTTAAATGTCAACTTAAAACATGCAAAGGGTAGGGATTAAAAAAAATTTTCTTTTAGGGGTTATGCAACCAGAGTTTGAAGAACACTGCTGTAGCGCATTCTTCACTTTAAAAATAAATTTGGTTTTAAAAACTATTCAACAAATACTTAATTCCTACAGTCTATGCACTGTGCTAGGCATTATACACAGAACAGGGAATAAGATACAATCTGCCAACAGGGAGTTTATTCTAGTGAACTATAAATGTTAATGTTCAAATAACACTTACAAAGCACTTACGTTCTAGATACCATGCTAGGTGCTGTCACGCACTTGGGGATTTCCTCCGAAGATCAAATTGCTTTGTCTTGGCATTTATGAATGTTATTTATGAATTTAAGTATAAATTAAAACCTTTTTAATGGTAACGTCACAGACGAAACTACTATGAGTATTAAGCAAAGAAAGAAAAGAATGGATAACTAGAATTTACATGTTTTGAGACCATATAAAGGAAACAAAGAAAAAGGAAAGCCCAGCCAGTAGAAGTAAGTTAAGTCATATGGTAAAAACTTGCCTAATTTGGAATATGTGCACAGATTGGAACTGGGCCTTTTGTCCTATTATTTTTTTCTTCCTATGCCATCTCCTCTGACAATCTCACTTATCCCTGTTGAAAAAAAAAGTATTCAGAAGTTGGAAATAAGGAAAATATAAGATTGGATGGCCTTTTAATATCATGCATTTCTAATAAGCCCACCTGCAGCTCATTTGACTCTCAGGAAACAGAACTATTTAACTAAAAATTGATTAGGACCCAGATGATTTACAATCTTGTCACATTACCAGTTAACATATAGAAAAATGATACAGTGTCCTTTTAGTCTTGTTTCCCCTGTCCTGTAGAGAAAATAGCCCCAAAGATTATAGTTTAATTACCTATCAATACATGATCCAATTTTGTATCTAATTTAGCAATCTTATTACAGCATTTCTTTCCCCTCAAATTATGTAATTCTGGCTCCTCAACACCTAGTTCTATGGTGGTAATTCCATCCTCTTTCCACGGGTTTGGTTCAGCCTGAGCATGTAATCAATCACCAATGAGATAATAATCTATGAGACAAGTTCAATAGGAGGCTTATCTGCTTTTAAGAAGATATGTGTGAGAGAAAAAGAGATGTTTTTCCGCCTCTGAAAGTAACTACATAGCAAGTGGTGCTAACCAAAGGAACTGAAGATGGCAAAGAGAAGGAAGGAAGAAGGGAAGAAAGGAGGGAGAGAAGGAAGGGAAGGAGGGAATAATGAATTTGGATCTTTCACTTTGTCTTTAAGCTCTAAATTAACAAATCTTAGAACTACCATATCTCCAGATTCTTGGTATATAATATAATAAACTATCACGTTATTAAAGCCAATTTAAATTGAGGTTTCTGTTACTCATAGCCAAAACTCCAGATAATGCACTTGTCTTCAATGCCTCCTACACACCACTGCCAGATCACCAAAGCATAGCACTAGTTGCTATTTTCTGCTAAAACAATTTGAAGACCTGCTCCAAAGACAACCAAATTAAGTCAGTGTGGTAAAGCATTAGACAGAAAGGAAATCTTGAAGAGAAAACTGTCGATAACTAGTTGTAGGATTAATCCTCTCTGGATCTCCATTTTTCTTAGCTGTAAATTGAGGAATAGAATAAACGAATCTGTATGGTACTTTTAAAATTTTATATCTTGTTTGACTGATATTTAAATGCAAACAACTCTACAAGGTATTGTCAACATCCTTTTCTATCAACTATCCCAGCAAAGAAGAAACTGCTCTCCTTACTTAATTTTTAAGAAAACTATCAGCTGTAAAGGTTTCAATTATTTAAGTCCATATTCCCTCACCAAAATTAAAAATTAAACCTGTTTTTAAGCATCTATATTATACACTTATGTATAATACAGTGCCAGTTATAAATTACTTTATTTATTTTTAAATTTTATTTTATTTGTTTTTTATACAGCAGGTTATTAGTCATCAATTTTATATACATCAGTGTATACATGTCAATCCCAGTCTCCCAATTCATCACACCACCACCCCCACTCCCCCCACTTTCTCCCATTGGTGTCCATATGTTTGTTCTCTACATCTGTGTCTCTATTTCTGCCCTGCAAACTGGTTCATCTGTACCATTTTTCTAGGTTCCACATATATGCGTTAATATACGATATATAAATTATTACAAGTATATTACTGTACTGTTAAATATAAAACTACAAATTTTAAAAAATATCTCATACTGAGAAATATTTTACTCAGTTAAATATGCCTATGTCCACTTGTTCATTGACAATAGAGTATGAAACCTAAAATTATGTGTTTATTTCTCTCCTACAAAATAGCCTGAAGCCAAATTCTATAGCATGAAGTATTTGTTTGATAAGCTAGGGCAGATTTTTTGAAATCTATTGGGAAAAGTAAGACCACTTAACAATTAATGGACCAAGAGGTTACTACAGGTTTTCAAGAGGGAAAACAGGAGGGCCACTACATTGTGGGAAGCTATTTTGTACAAAGGGTGTCAACATCTCTTGTGTGAGAAGCCCTAAAACCACAAGAAAACAACTTCATATTTGTCTACATTAGTTTCCTGCAGCTACTGTAACAAATTACCGCAAATTTAGTGGATTAAAACTAGAAAATTACTCTCACAGTTTTGGATGCCAGAAGTCTAGAATCAAGGTTATCAGTGCAGTCGTATGACCTACAGAGACTCTAGGGGAGAATCCATTCTAAGGTGCTCCTTTGGCATTGCTTGGCTTATGGCCACATCACCCCAATCTCTGCCTTTGTCTTCACACCACCTTGTTTTCTGTGTGGGTGTTTGTGTCTAATCTTTTGTCTCCTATAAGGATACTTGTCATTGGATTTAGGGCCCTGTCCAGATAATCTAGAATAATCTCTTCATATCAAGATACTTAATTTAATCACATCTGCAAAGACCCTTTTTCCAAGTAAGATAATATTCACAGGTTCCAGGGATTTGACGTATCTTTTGTCCTACCACACCTTTGTTCTGTGAAGATGGTTGGTGGTGGTTTGGAGGAACTGGGTGAAATTTAATTTCTCCTTTCCTGTCATTTCTGATTGTTTTCACCATGAAATTTTATTTGCAGCCTAAATGCAAAAAATCTTGAATTGTTTACTTAAAGGAGTAGGCTTTTCTATAGGTGCAAAGTCTATAGCAAGAAAAGTAAATCAGAAAACTTTAGAAGTACACATTAAAGTCAAGAATGTTAAGCAGTGATCATCAAATTTCCTGTTTTCCTGTTCTTAATCTTGGATCTCCACTATAATTCTCCATAATCCCACTCACCCACCCACAGGCACCACACAAATAATGGGCATATACTTAACTGGGTATATGACTTGGAAACATATTTATTCTTGAAAAACATGTGATGTTCTTTGAATAAATATGCATTTTAAATTTATCCAAGTGATACTGTTGTGGATCTTGTTCAATTTCAAACGATTTTCACAGTACACTAAGATTTTAAGACATTTCCATGTAGCTGTATGTACATCTAGGAAAGTGCCTGTAATTGTTGCCTAGTGTTACAGAAGATACATCCATTCTCCAATTAGTGTACACATCTAGGTTAATTCCAACTTCCTGCTACCACAAACAGTGCTATAAGAGACATATTTGTACAATGTCCCCTTGTGGACAGGAGTATGAGTATTTTGGGGTAAGTGCCCAGAAGTATCTCTTTATTTACACATTAGTTATTTGGGTGATTTTGTGAATCATCTTTAGTTTATGGCGCTCATTTAACTATTAAGTTCCCTATCATTTTCTTGTTGATTTGTATATTCCACATATCAATTCCGGTTGCTAGTATTCTTTAACTCAGTCTATTAACTGTTAACTTGGTCTATGATATTCTTTTTAGAAAAGAATTTCTTAATTTTAATGTATCAAATTCAATGATTTTTTTTTCCTTTATGGTTTATGTTTTTGAGATCTTGGTTAAGAAGACTTAACCCATCTAAGGTCATGAAAATATTTTCTTCAATTAGCTTTCTGTAAAAGTTTTCTTCTCCTAGATACATACCCCAAAGAATTGAACAGGGGCTTAAACAGATACTTATACACAAATATTCATAGCAGCATTATTAACAATAGCCAAAACGGGCAAACAGCCCAAGTGTCCATCAACAGATGAATGGATAAAAGAAACGTGGTACATACATACAGTGGAACATTATTATTCATCCATAAAAAGGAATGAAATTCTGAAACATGCCACAATATCAATGAACCTTGAAAACATTATGCAAAGTGAAATAAACCAGACATAAAAAGACAAATATTGTACGATTCCAACTATATGAAATATCTATAAAGTAGGCAAATTCTTCAGGACAGAGTAGATTAGAGGTTACCAGGGACTGGGGGAGAGCAAAATAGGGAGTTACTGCCTAATTGGTACAGCGTTTCTGTTTTGGGTGATGAAAAAGTTTTCGAAGTAGTGGTGACAGCTGCACAACATTCTGAATGTAATTAATGCCAATGAACTGTATACTTAAAAAAGGTTAAAATGGCAAACTTTGTATTGTATATATACTTTACCACACAAAAAAGAGCTTACCTTATTTGAACTTTAACAGTGTTGTAGTTTCGTTTGTAATATATAAACTTTTGATTTTGTTAGTGGAAAATGTATTTTTGTTTGTATATATTTAAGTATCACTCTAGTAACAATAAATTAAAGGAAAAAAGATGGTTACCAGTAACTACTTTAACACCTAAACTTTATCAACAGATGTGATCCCTCATTTACTGGCACTGCCTTGTTGTTGAAGTCAGACTGCTTAAGTAACTCAAATATCTTATACATTTAAAACGTTATGAATGAATTCAGGAGTGAAGGGCAAAAGCTAACATTTTATGCAACTCTATCAATGTACCGTTTTTCTATCTAATCCACTTATGAGTTTCTTCATATAAAGAATGCAAATATTAAATTAAAAAGAATGCAAGATCATATCTCCTGAAGACTTGGTAAAAAGTAAAATGACACAGCTGCCTCCAATTAGAGGATAATGATGCAACCTGTGTCCATCCCAGTTCCCCAAAGAAGTAAATTCATATTCTCTTAAAAGTCAAATTACATGTTTGTGTCCAGAGCTGACTTCTGTATGTCGTTAATTTTAACATAAAACCATTAAAAACATCTAATTTGTCACATTTTAATTAAGCACCAAAATTCCCACACAATGCCAGAAGTTACACATTCAGATCCCCTGACTTCATTTGATTTAAAGACTGGTTAGTATTAATCCTTAATGACCGATATAAACATCATTCCTCAAGAAATGAATAGGATTCAGCATCATATCTCCTCAGGAAAACACAGCGCTGGGCTCAGTTTCAGGACTACTTTGTTTTTTGAACATTCTTTTAATTCACTAAATAAAAATCTGCCCACAGGTAAGTGAACTAAGTGAAATCTACTGATACTTAATTGAGATGATGTGACAAAGCAGAGACTACCCAAATTATCATTCCCCTCCGTTTTCCAGTTCATTTCCCCAGTAAATCACACCAGGGTTAAATAAATAATACAGAGAACTATTTGAAAGACTTGATATCTAGTTTTTATATATTGCTGTCCTACACCTAGTGAACTATCAAGGACTTTGACCAACTTTTCCAGTAATGGAAATAGATTTAGGGTGATTACATGTTTAGTACTTTTGATCAATGGCATGTATTTCACGGAGCAAGGGCATAGGATATGCCTTTGACAAAACAAACTGGCTTACACAGAAGTGAACCTATTAACCTGAGCCTTATTTATGCTCTAAACTGAAAAGCCTAGGCTTTTAAAATTTTTAGTAAAATTCAAGAATTTAAACAAGATAAAATCAAGATAACTTTTTATTTTCAGCTTGCAGTTCCAAAGGACATATTTCTGATTATAAGTGGGATGTTATTCTCACACCACTTTGGGGAGGGTAAAATTCTAAGTTCCTTTAGGGCAAGGACCCCAACTTATACCTATTTCTACTTTATCATACCAACTTTTATTTTTGTTCATTACCTCTCAAGTGACCCACGAAATTTAGAACTTTAAAGCCCTAAAGAAGAGCAATCATTTTTTTTAAACTATGATTTTCAGCCTCTCACCTTCCCTGTAATTGGCACAAAGCCACACTTTTCACAAGGTATACTGCATTCAGCTTAAATCAGCAAAATTTTGAGAGCATACTCTATGTTGAGCATACTATTAGTGCTACAGGAGATTAATAAAAATCTTTTTTTCTCAAGAAATTTATGTGTGAAAAATCAAACCTGGTGTGTAAAAGTTAAAAAAAAATACAAAAGCAGTATATAACCCAGGGCTAAAATGAGTTACATATATTAAATGCCAAACTAATGAGATATTTAATAAATTTATTTATAAAATTTAAAAAATGTCTTGGAGATTACATTGCTTTGTGTATTTTGCTGCTTATATAGTTATTAGTTCTTTAAGGAATCTACTCTGCAATTTTTTTTTTTAAATTGGGGTATAGTTGTTTTACAATGTTGTGTCTGCAATGTTAATAGGAATGAAAATAAAAGTAATTTCTTCCACAATGCATAGAATTTTTTAAAATTGTCACGAAGAACCCTGGCATACTTCCTCCAAAAACTTTCTACATTCCAATGCATATTTCCATTTTCCCCATACCCATCTTCATGTTTCTGATTTGTGGCTGTCTTGTCTCCACTGAACACAATCAATTTTCTTTCCTTTTTGTTGGTGGAATACACATCAATTGTTTTGGTATAATTAAAACTATTCATTGTGTGAGTGAGAAAAGAGATTTAAATGAAATCAAATATTCTCATATTTTTTCTGATAAAAGACCAAATTATCTAATCTATCCTTCATGATATATATAAATATAAGCACAAAACAATGAGTATTTTAAAATCTTCAGACCTGCCTTATGAATAACTATATATACAGCAACTATATATAGTTATATACAATGGTTGCCTATGATTGAAAAACTGTATGCTATCCATGCATCACTGATTTAGATTTTGTTGAATACACAAAAGAATTAATTCTATGTATTGTTTTATACCATTCATTCACACAGTGCCATCCGCATATTTTTTAAGAACAAAAAACAAACAGAAGAAACTTCAAAAGTTTACTAACAGATAAATTCATGAAAGTGTTTTTAGTAAATATAGCTACATTTAAAGCTTACTTACTTTAGTAATATATGTGTTACACTTTATATTGTTTCAGTTCAAAGATGAAATAACTACAGCTTCCCTGGTGGAGCAGTGGTTAAGAATCCGCCTGTCAATGCAGGGGACATGGATTCGAGCCCTAGTCCAGGAAGATCCCACATGCCGTGGAGCAACTAAGCCCGTGCGCCACAACTACTGAGCCTGCGCTCTAGAGCCCGTGCTCCGCAATAAGAGAAGCCAAGACGATGAGAAGCCATGCACCGCAATGAAGAGCAGTCCCTGCTCACCACAACTAGAGAAAGCTCGGCGAAGCAACAAAGACCCAATGCAGCCAAAACAAAACAAAACAAAAAGAACAAATAAATAAATTTAGAAAAAAATTATAGGGGCTTTCCTGGTGGCACAGTGGTTGAGAGTCCGCCTGCCGATGCAGGGAACATGGGTTCGTGCCCCGGTCCGGGAAGATCCCACATGCCGCGGAGCGGCTGGTCCCGGGAGCCATGGCCGCTGGGCCTGCGCGTCCGGAGCCTGTGCTCCGCAACAGGAGAGGCCACAACAGTGAGAGGCCCGTGTACCGTTAAAAAAAAAAAAAAAAAAAAAAATATATATATATATATATATATATAAAAGAAATAACTAGGCCTATTTTTTTAAAGAGGATTTTCCTGGATTTTTGTTATAAACACTGTGAAGCAAAGTATGTTTTTATAGGTCTTGAGTTCATGCACAATATGTTTCTGGGATCACAGCCCAAAAGAAAAACATTGCAACTCACTGGGGAATAATATTTAATGGCAAAAAGAAAAAAAAACTGGGGATGGAGAGAATGAGTAAGGAAAGAAGAATAAACAAAAAGATGATAGAATGTAAAAGGTTTATGAGAAATTGAAAAATATATTTAGGACAAAAATATTAACATAGTTTATGATATTTATAGTAAAAACTTATTTGGCCGAAAAAAATTCTCTAAAATTAATGTAGTCAACATCACATGTTAAGTATATTAAACAACATGTAGAATAAGGATACATGTCTTATTTGGCTACTTTTGAAAAATGATTTATTTTTCCCCTAATCTGAAAGCAGTCTAAGGTAGCCATCCCTATTAAAATGTCTTATTTAGGGAAATATACTGTAGAAATTCAAACATTCTAATTCTACCTCAATAATTTGTTGATATAATAGTCTCAATTCTAGATCTTTAAGAACTATTAGTTCTGAAAAGTTTAGGTATACATGTACTAGAAAATAGTGGCTGAATCAAATAAGCTCTGTAATTTGACATAAATAAAGCTACAAAGCACTGACATCATCAAAGAAAGAACGTAGTGTGAAATATTAACGAAATGGTTGGGTTTTAAAGATGTGGAATTCTGTATATCTCAAAGAATCCCAATAATACATTAAATTCCTTGGATCCTCAGAGAAACCCATTTCCAAGCATATGTGCACAAGTACCTTAGCCTCTTCATGCCTGCTTGCCTGTACCACAGTCAGAGAAGGCAGGATATTTGGTTAGGCATATGTTTATGAATAAAGACAGGAAAATTCCAACTTTAAAACCAAATATTTTCCTTGTTTAATTCTGATATCTTATTGGTCCATATGTTGCCTCCTCCTCACAGTATGGTCCCCTCCTCACAGTATGTTACCAAAAATCTAGATTTTGACTTTCTTTTAAAGCATAAGGATAACATCAAGCAGACAGAATTGAGGAGTGGAAATACTGTCTGAGAAAGAAGAGCAAAACTGATGATAATCTAAATACATACTGACACATTTACTGAAGACATTAGGTGCTCCATAAATGCTTACTGAAATGCTGTTTTGTGACATTTGTTGTGATAAATTCATCTCTTTAAGAATCCTCATGAGTTAACCACAACCAGTTCAGTATAATTTAATAGAAAACATCTGGTGGCACTTTTAAACGCGTAAGAAGAGCATTTCACAAACCACTGCAGCAGGAGAAAATGAGGCTAACACAGAGAAGCAGAGATGAAGAGCAGGAGAGTCCTGAACACATCATTTGATTATATGAATTGGGTCTTGCCTGAGACCAGCCCCTCTCCTAGATTTTCCACAGAGTGCCCAGAAATTCCTTTTCTCTTTTTGGCTTAAGCTAGCTGCATTTCAGTTTCTACAATTTGCAACCAAGAGAACGCTAGTATAGAGTACCTGTCCAGTGCAAAAAAATCTTGTTTCTGCCTCCACATATTCATATGTAAATATCAGATTCCCATCAGTATCCTATTATAGTAATTGACAATGTGGCTGTAACAGGAAAAGAAACAATAAGCCTGAAATATAACCTCAGTCCCACTTAGAGATTCATAATACAAACTATAAAGATTCTGAGTTCTCCAGTAAAGAAATCTCTATAACTCAGCTGAACTCACATTTACAAATCATATTAGAGCACAGAATCCTTGTTAATGAAGCTCTTATGTCTTTTAGAACTGCTAATTGGCACAGGTTGGGAAATGCAACTTGAAAACATGGCCGTGATCCTTTAGATCTAGCATCTGAAGAAACATTGAAAAAGCATTCCTAACTGCTTTCTAACATACATATCACAGAATGCAAATTTGAATGTAAAAGTAGTTCATCTTCTAGATTGAAACTAACTTACCTGCATTGAAATAAGAATGAAATCAATTAGGCTCCCAATTCCACAAAATCCTACAGTGCAAAACTTTAACAAACCTAGAAAAGAAGGTAAAGTCATTTACAACCTGGAAAGTCTTATAAATATTAATAAACTTTTCCATTTCCCAATAAACCATTATATATAACACAAATGCTTTATATCGACAATATAAAAATAACACTTAAAAAAAATCAAATCTTGGGCTTCCCTGGTGGCACAGTGGTTGAGAATCTGCCTGCCAATGCAGGGGACGCGGGTTCGAGCCCTGGTCTGGAAGATCCCACATGCCGCAGGGCACTAGGCCCATGAGCCACAACTACTGAGCCTGCGTGTCTGGAGCCCGTGCTCTGCAACAAGAGAGGCCGCGATAGTGAGAAGCCCGCGCACCGCGATGAAGAGCAGCCCCCGCTTGCCACAACTAGAGAAAGCCCTCACACAGAGACGAAGACCCAACACAGCCATAAATAAATAAATAAATAAAGCAAACTGTCAACAAGTAAAAATAAACACTATTAAAAAAAAATCAAATCTTCACCTAAAAATATGAGAAAAGTTTAAAGGGCCCTCTACATAGAAAAGCCAAAAAAAATTAATTCACTTAAATAATAAGAACTGAAATAAAAACTCAATGTAATCTTACAAAACTTAAGAGAAAAGTTTTGTAATCTTACAAAACTTCTAAGAAAATAAATCTTTAAATCTCATTACACCAGAGTTACAGAACATCTTTTAGTCTTAAAATCCTTATTTATTTATTTAGACTTAATACATTATGGATCCAAATTTTAATATGCATTTACAGTAGAAAGTTCAAATAGACAGACTGTCAAGGCACAGAAAAAATAATCAGAAAAAAACACTGATCTTGTAGTTAAACAGCAAAATTCTATCAGTAACCCAAGTATCTTGAAGTTATCCTATACTGTACTTTTTCCCTAAGCATCTTATGTTTTTTATTAGCCCAATAGTCAAAATCAACAATTCTGTGAGCTATATACACCTGTCCTTGGTTCCAACCTTAAAGTTAAGGTACTAAAATAGATGATAATAGAGCATAGAATCTAGGACATATACAATGATATAACACAAAAATATAATGATGAAATGAGAAGAGGCAGATTGGGGGTGGGGGTGGGATGAGTAATCTCTCTTCTATATTTAAACTTGAGCTGCTTTCCAGATATCCCATTTGAGATATAAAAATGGTATGAAGCAAGACTGTTCGTGAAAGGGTAGCTCTAAGCATCAACTACAAATATATATCAGCTAAAATTGTAAGACTGGATGAGATCACCTCTTGCACACATTTGGAAATACATAAAAAAGACTGAAATATGTAGGTAAATTAGATGATTTCCACCCACCCCACCACCCCTTATTAGTATTAGATATACAGTAGAACAATGTTTTAAGTACTGCGATAATACATGTTGGAAATGATATTAAAACTTAAAATATAGATACTATATAAAATTATGCACTTAGTTTTCTTCAAAATACTTATTACCTACCTAATATTTTATATTGTTTACTATCTGTCTCATGGAAGCCCTGTTAGGGGAGGGTCTTTTATATGTCTTGTTCAATTCTGTGTCCTTATTACCTACAACATTGCCTGGCACATGGTAGATGCTCAATATTTGTTGAATAGATAAATTTTCTCAGCTTTTCTGTCTCCTAAAGACCCCTAACTTTTTATCCACTATCTTACATAACAACTCCTTTAATTATTTTTTTCATTCATTGCATTTTACTATAGTTGCCCAAGGAACTTTATCCACTCACTCAGTATATGTACTATATCCATTCACTCACTTATTTTATTTCTGAAATGTATCCCTCTTCACAAAGCATTTTGGAAATACCACAGAGTTTCCCTTCCTTCAACTTGTTTACAAAAAGAATATTAAGAATGGTCAAAAAAAGTTTGTCTTTAATGAACTGCTACTCCATGAAAAAAATGTAACCATGTCAGAGCCTTTGCCCTTGTCATCCCATCTTCCAGTGACGTTCTTCCTGTAGCTCTTCTCATCTCAGGCTACTTCTTCAGAGAAGTCTTTGTAACCCAGCATGCTGCTCCCCGTAGCAGCCCCAGCACTGTTATCACATCTCCCCTATTTATTTCCGTCATGGTGCTGATCAGAAATCATTCATTGGTTTGTTCATTCATTCTCTTTCTTCCTATGCCATGTAAACTCTTAAAGGCAGGGTTCTTATCTGTCTTATTCAAGTCAATTCCTGGAACAGTACGTGACAGAAAGTCAGAGTTTAATAAATATCTGCTGTAAGACTATCAAAAAATTAGAAACAATCTAAGTATCTAACAGGGAGAAATTGTCTCAAGAAATTAAGATAGACCTAACAATAGGAGAAAATACCATGAAGTCATTTTAAAACAATGATATAGAAGTATATTTATTGGCAAAGTAACGATAACACACAAAACAGAGAAAGATGTGAGTCAATTAAAGTCTAGATATTCAGTTGCTAAACCCCTTCTGTAAGGATGTTTCAGAAGATTGAACACGATAGGTTCCTGTTCAGATAAAATATTAGATAAATTAGATAAATATTAGATAAAATGTTAGATACATGTATTTGGAACTTTGGTAAATTTTACCTACTCCTGGAGTAACACTTTTCAGAAACTATAGAACAGATCCAAGATGATATTTAAGCATTTAAGGAATCTGCAAACTAATCAATGATGGAAAGCAGGTGAGTGCTTGCTTGGGAAAAAGCAGGACAAGGAGGGCCAAGAGGCAGGGATTACAAATAGGCATGAGGACACTTTGGGGAGTGACAGATATGGTCATTATCTTGATCATGGTGGTTGTTTCACAGGTGTATACATGTCTAACTTATAAAACTGTACATTTTAAATATGTGCACTTTAAGAGATAATGAGTCAAAGTAAAAACTTAGAATAGTACATGGTACATGGCAAACATATGATAAATGTTAGCCCAGCTGCTACTTGTGCTACCACTATTTCTACTATATTACAATTATTATTATAATTGAGAAATTTATACAGCATAAACCCACATCATTTACAGTAGCATCATCTAACCTAGCCTCCTCTTGCAAATTCCTTCTGTCTGTGTTACAGTCAAACTACCTGAAGTTCTCTTCCAATGGGCTGTGCTCTCATACCTGCATTTATATGTGCTATGCTGTCTTCTGCCTTGCCTCCTCTGCTGCCCCCCACTATTCCCAATCATCTAGCTAACTCTTTTTGGGCCTCTCACTGCTGCGGCCTCTCCCGTTGCGGAGCACAGACTCCAGACGCGCAGGCTCAGTGGCCATGGCTCATGGGCCCAGCCGCTCCGCGGCATGTGGGATCTTCCCGGACCGGGACACGAACCCGTGTCCCCCGCATCGGCAGGCGGACTCTCAACCACTGCGCCACCAGGGAAGCCCCCTAGCTAACTTCTAATAGTCTTTCTTAAAACTTCTGGAAAGTTTTCTCTAATGCTCCCAGGATGAATTTAATGCCATCCCTAGATGCTCCCTAGCACCCTGCCCTTAACTTTCAGCAGAGCACATATCCCATGGTATGATTTATTATATATTTATTTGTCTGACTTCCCCTATATCCTTCCTTCCACAAGCAACTTGAAGTCAGGGTTGTGTCATTTCTGTGCCTACTCAATATGGCTACTGAAGGAATAAAATATATCAATAGTAAATTATCTTATTTGTAAACAAACACTGAGCAACTTGAAAAACACAAAGTAGCATACATTCTAAACAGCATTTATTAAAACTGAAAACGATCAGAACCCTGTGGGGCCCCTGGGCACAGAAGTCTTTCTGTCCCCCGTTTTCTTGTTTGTAGGGAAGAGGATCCAGTCTCCATGACCTTCTCTGAGTTCCAAAGGGCAGAATCAAACAGCTGCTAATCAAGGGAGGAGCAGCCAAGAAACTACCTGAGGCCAGGAACCAGAGAAGCCCATCAAGATTATCTGAGACCAGATTAGAGAAGTGCAGGCCCTGTACACACCCTAATCTTGTCAGCAACCCCACCCTCGAACTATTGCTATAAAACACCTCATCAAATCCTCCTGGGTTGGGACACATAGTTTTCTACTGCAGGAGCCCACTGTGTCCCCCTTTGGCTGGCAAAGCAATAAAGCTATTCTTTTCTACTTCACCCAAAACTCTGTCTCCGAGATTCAATTTGGCACCGGTGCACAGAGGCCAAGCTTTCGGCAAAAAACAATGCAAACCGTTACTCTTACAGATTTCATTATTTTGAGCACCAATACCAGTTTTTAAAAGTTGGGGAGGTATTAGTGAACTACCAAAAGTAGACTGACTTTTTTGTCCAAGTAAAAATTTGTTAGGGCTCTTTGTACAGACCCTATTTACTTATCTTATTGTGGAAAGAAATATTATATTTAGATTTTAGAGATTGTGTTCAAATTCCAATTAACAATGTTTCCAATCAAGAAGGATCCATTTTTATCTTGAACCATTACTATTGTAGATATATTTTTCCAAAAAGATTCTGCTGCCAGATGACATTAATAAACCTCATGTTTTTAGTGTACTTCATTTATACTTCAGTAACTTAAACTTTACATTTAAAAGTACACAAATTCAGGGCTTCCCTGGTGGCACAGTGGTTGAGAGTCCGCCTGCTGATGCAGGGGACATGGGTTCGTGCCCCAGTCCAGGAAGATCTCACGTGCCGCAGAGCGGCTGGGCCCATGAGCCATGACTGCTGAGCCTGCGCGTCCGGAGCCTGTGCTCCGCAACGGGAGAGGCCACAACAGTGAGAGGCCTGCGTACCGAAAAAAATAAAAAGAAAAAAAAACAGTACACAAATTCAATAAAAGAATTTATTTGGGTATAAAATAAAAAGAACAGAGATTCATTTTTGGTATTCTAAAAAATTTTGGTATTTTTTGTTTTATTGCAGGTTGAATCTTGCAAATACTTTTGTTTCTGTATAACTATGTTAGAGAATGCAGATGATTATTTCATACTGAAGTTGCTGTTTGCCAAATCCCAAGCATTCTATAACGATTTGGTAATTAGTTATCACTATTCTTTTTGTATCTATAACTATAAAGGAGAGCTTTCAAATCTTAGAAGAGTTTAACCTACAAATCCCTTTACCTTTATTTGTCCTACAATCTGTGGATATAATACGCCAGTGCAAACTAGTAACTCCAAACTCAAGAAGAAAACAATAATAATATAACCAAAGATTTATACGTTTGGGGCTTGAAAACATGCAACATTTTGTTATTCTCGTAATAAGAAAACATTTACACTTAAAAGTAATACCACTATGAAAAGAGTATCTCTCCCCCATTAACTGCTCCAAAAGAGCTATTATCTTTGAGAATCCATAATCTTTTAATGCTACAATGGACAAAACATAATATACCAGTTACTGCATATTAAAAAAATCACAGGGCTTCCCTGGTGGTGCAGTGGTTGAGAGTCCGCCTGCCGATGCAGGGGACACGGGTTCTTGCCCCGGTCCGGGAAGATCCCACATGCTGCGGAGTGGCTAGGCCCATGAGCCATGGCTGCTGAGCCTGCGCGTCCGGAGCCTGTGCTCCGCAACGGGAGAGGCCACAACAGTGAGAGGCCCACGTACCGCAAAAAAAAAAAAAAAAAAAAAAAAAAATCACAGATGTTAACATGGTTAAAAACACAAAGATGGAATATTAGAAAAATAAGGCTTCATGGTGAAAAAAGGCTTCCAGCTAAAGCAGCACTGGAATAAGAAGTCAATTAAAGGAAATAAAGCTATACATAAAGTAATAGTTCTGGGCTAAAAAGAAATTTGAAATACCTAGAAAGAAAATTTTTCTTAAAGGAATGTTTGGATCTTATCAAATTTAATTTAATCTCACCCTCAACACATTTCCCTTACTTAATCCTAAAGTAAAATTTATATAACGAAGTATCACATTCAACACTAAATTACTTAAAAAGAAACCTACTGTATAGCATAGGGAACTATATTCAATATCTTGTAATAACCTATAATGGAAAAGAATCTTTAAAAGAAAAAAATATATATATATTTATACATATACATATATAAATGACTGAATCACGTTGCTGTACATCTGAAACATTGTAAATCAACTACACTTCAGCTAAAAAAAAAGAAATTACTTAAGAGCAAGCTTCATCATATCTGCATTATTTATTTGGTTCTTATAAAATTCCAGTGATCATAAATGGTATGGAAAAGGATTTTAAAAAGCTATCTATAAAGGGGCGGTGTCAAGGTGGTGTACTAGGAGGACGTGGAATTCGTGCCTCCTCACATCTAGGGCACCTACCAGGCACTGGTGGGGGACCACGGAAACCTAAGGGGACTGGAGGAACCCCAGTGACCGGACTGGGGTCTGTTTTACCTTGTTGATTCACTGTTGTTGATTCTTTTATATTTTTATTTTTCATAATAAATCTTTTATTTTTCTAATTTTATTTTATCCTTTATACATTGCTATTGTTCTCTCTTGTTGGCTTATTTCCCCACCCCACCCTTTTTTTTCTTTCTTTTTCTGTTGTGCTTTTAATTTGTTGTTTCAATTATAGTTTTATTTTGCTAATATATATTTTATCTTTCTAATTTCATTTTGTTTTTTATTCTTTGATATTATACTGCTCCTGATTTTCTTTCTTTTTCATTTATTTATTTTTTTAACCATGCCACAAAGCTTGCGGGATCTTGGTTCCCAGGCTGGAGGTCAGGCCTGAGCTCCTGTGGTGGGAGCTCCGAGTCCAAAGTGCTGGAATAACAGAGAATCTCAGACACCAGAGAATATCAATCACAGTGAGGCCTACCGGAGGTCCTCATCTCAGCAACAAGACCTGGCTCTATCCAACTGTCAGCAAGCTCCAGTGCTGTACGTCTCAGGCCATGCAACCAGGAAGACAGGAATACAGCACCACCCATTAAAAAAAGTATGAAATGACAACAAATATGTCACAGACGAAGGAGCAAGGCAAAAACCTACAAAACCAAATAAATGAAGACAAAATACGCAACCTACCTGAAAAAGAATTCAGAGTAATGACAGTAAAGATGGGCCAAAATCTCGGAAACAGAATGGAGAAAATAAAGAAACATTTAACAAGGATCTAGAAGAACTAAAGAGCAAACAAACAATGATGAACAACACAATTACTGAAATTAAAAATGCTCTAGAAGGAATCAATAACAGAATAACTGAGGCAGAAGAATGGATAAGTGAGCTGGGAGATAAAATAATGGAAATAACTGCCAGGGAGCAGTATAAAGAAAAAAGAATGAAAGGAATTGAGGACAGTCTCAGAGACCTCTGGGACAACATTAAATGCAACAACATTCGACTTATATGGGTCCCAGAAGAAGAAGAGAAAAAGAAAGGGTACGAGAAAATATTTGAAGAGATTATGGTCGAAAAC
Organism: Leucopleurus acutus; assembly: GCF_964270905.1. Lineage (NCBI taxonomy): Eukaryota > Metazoa > Chordata > Mammalia > Artiodactyla > Delphinidae > Leucopleurus > Leucopleurus acutus. Next base: position 140,900,629 of record NC_139143.1, on the reverse strand, counting down.
TTCCCTAACATGGGAAAGGAAATAGCCACCCAAGTCCAGGAAGCGCAGTGAATCCCATACAGGATAAACCCAAGGAGAAACACGACGAGACACATAGTAATCAAATTGGCAAAAATTAAAGACAAAGAAAAATTATTGAAAGCAGCAAGGGAAAAATGACAAATAACATACAATGGAACTCCCATACGGTTAAGAGCTGATTTCTCAGCAGAAACTCTACAAGCCAGAAGGGAGTGGCATGATATACTTAAAGTGATGAAAGGTAAGAACCTACAACCAAGATTACTCTACCCCACAAGGATCTCATTCAGATTCGATGCAGAAATCAAAGGCTTTACAGACAAGCAAAAGCTAAGAGAATTCAGCACCAGAAAACCAGCTCTACAACAAATACTAAAGGAACTTCTCTAAGTGGGAAACACAAGAGAAGAAAAGGACCTACCCAAAAATCGCCAAAACAATTAAGAAAATGGTCACAGGAACATACATATCGATAATTACCTTCAACGTGAATGGATTAAATGCTCCAACCAAAAGACACAGGCTTGCTGAAGGGATACAAAAACAAGACCCATATATATGCTGTCTACAAGAGACCCACTTCAGACCTAGGGACACATACAGACTGAAAGTGAGGGGATGGAAAAAGATATTCCATGCAAATAGAAATCAAAGAAAGCTGGAGTAGCAAGTCTCATATCAGACAAAATAGACTTCAAAATAAAGACTATTACAAGAGACAAAGAAGGACACTACATAATGATCAAAGGGTCAATCCAAGAAGATATAACAATTGTAAATATTTACGCACCCAACACAGGAGCACCTCAATACATAAGGCAAATGCTAACAGCCATAAAAGGGGAAATCGACACTAACAATCATAGTAGGGGATTTTAACACCCTATTTTCACCAAAGGACAGATCATCCAAAATGAAAATAAATAAGGAAACACAAGCTTTAAATGACACATTAAACAGATGGACTTAATTGATATTTATAGGACATTCCATCCAAAAACAACAGAATACACTTTCTTCTCAAGTGCTCATGGAACATTCTCCAGGATAGACCGTATCTTGGGCCACAAATCAAGCCTCGGTAAATTTAAGATAATTGAAATCGTATCAAGTATCTTTTCTGACCACAGTGCTATGAAACTAGATATCAATTACAGGAAAAGAACTATAAGAAATACAAACAAATGGAGGCTAAACAACATGCTACTAAATAACCAAGAGATCACTGAAGAAGTCAAAAAAATACCTAGAAACAAATGACAATGAAAACACAATGACCCAAAACCTATGGGATGCGGCAAAAGCAGTTCTAAGGGGAAGTTTATAGCAATACAATCCTACCTCAAGAAAGAAGAAACATCTCAAATAAACAACATAACCTTACTCCTAAAGCAATTAGAGAAAGAAGAACAAAAACCCCCAAAGTTAGAAGGAAAGAAATCATAAAGATCAGATCAGAAATAAATGAAAAAGAAATGAAGGAAACAGTAGCAAAGATCAATAAAACTAAAAGCTAGCTCTTTGAGAAGATAAACAAAATTGCTAAACCATTAGCCAAACTCATCAAGAAAAAAGGGAGAAGACAAATCAATGGAAGTAGAAATGAAAATGGAGAAGTAACAACTGACACTGCAGAAACACAAAGGACCATGAGAGATTACTACAAGCAACTATATGCCGATAAAATGGACAATCTGGAAGAAATGGACAAATTCTTAGAAAAGCACAACCTTCCGAGACTGAACCAGGAAGAAACAGAAAATAAAAACAAACCAGTCACAAGCACTGAAATTGAAACTGTGATTAAAAAGCTTCCAACAAACAAAAGCCCAGGACCAGACAGCTTCACAGGTGAATTCTATCAAACATTTAGAGAAGAGCTAACACCTATCCTTCTCAAACTCTTCCAAAATATAGCAGAGGGAGGAACACTCCCAAACACATTCTACGAGGCCACCATCACCCTGATACCAAAGCCAGACAAAGATGTCACAAAAAAAGAAAACTACAGGCCACTATCTCTGATGAACATAGATGCAAAAATCCTCAACGAAATACTAGCAAACAGAACCCAACAGCACATTAAAAGGATCCTATACCACGATCAAGTGGGGTTTATCTCAGGAATGCAAGGATTCTTCAATATACGCAAGTCAATTAATGTGATAAACCATATTAACAAATTGGAGGATAAAAACCATATGATAATCTCAATAGATGTAGAAAATGCTTTTGACAAAATTCAAAACTCATTTATGATAAAAACTCTCCAGAAAGAAGGCATAAAGGGAACCCACCTCAACATTAAGAAAGGCCATAAATGACAAACCCACAGCCAACATCAATCTCAATGGTGAAAAACTGAAAGCATTTCCACTAAGATCAGGAACAAGACAAGGTTGTCCACTCTCACCGCTATTATTCAACATAATTTTGGAAGTCTCAGCCACAGCAATCAGAGAAGAAAAAGAAATAAAAGGAATCCAAATCGGAAAAGAAGTAAAACTGTCACTTTGCATATGACATGATACTATACATAGAGAATCCTAAAGATGCTACCAGAAAACTACTAGAGCTAATCAATGAATTTGGTAAAGTAGCAGGATACAAAATTAATGCACAGAAATCTGTTGCATTCCTATACACTAATGATGAAAAATCTGAAAGAGAAATTAAGGAAACACTCCCATTTACCTGTGCAACAAAAAGAATAAAATACCTAGGAATAAATCTACCTAAGGAGACAGAAGACCTGTATGCAGAAAACTGTAAGACACTGATGAAAGAGATTAAAGATGATACAAACAGATGGAGAGATATACCATGTTCTTGGATTGGAAGAATCAACATTGTGAAAATGACTATACTACTCAAAGCAGACTACACATTCAATGCACTCCCCATCAAACTACCACTGGCATTTTTCACAGAACAAGAACAAAAAATTTCACAATTTGTATGGAAACACAAAAGACCCCGAATAGACAAAGCAATCTTGAGGAAGAAAAATGGAGCTGGAGGAATCAGGCTTCCTGACTTCAGACTATACTACAAAGCTACAGTAATCAAGACAGTATGGTACTGGCACAAAAACAGAAATAGAAATCAATGGAACAGGACAGAAACCCAGAGATAATCCCACACACATATGGTCACCTTATCTTTGATAAAGGAGGCAAGAATATACAATGGAGAAAAGACAGCCCCTTCAATAAGTAGTACTGGGAAAACTGGACAGCTACATGTAAAAGAATGAAACTAGAACACTTCCTTACACCATACACAAAAATAAACTCAAAATGGATTAAAGACCTAAATGTAAGGCCAGACACTATAAAACTCTTAGAGGAAAACATAGGAAGAACACTCTATGACATAAATCACAGCAAGACCTTTTTTTTTTTTTTTTTTTTTTTTTTTTTTTGCGGTACACGGGCCTCTCACTATTGTGGCCTCTCCCGTTGCGGAGCACAGGCTCCGGACGCACAGGCTCAGCAGCCATGGCTCACGGGCCCAGCCGCTCTGCGGCATCTTCCTGGACCGGGTCACGAACCCATGTCCCCTGTATCGGCAGGTGGACTCTCAACCACTGCGCCACCAGGGAAGCCCACATCAAGATCTTTTTTGACCCACACCCTAGAGAAATGGAAATAAAAACAAAAAAAACACAAATGGGCCTAATGAAACTTAAAAGCTTTTGTCCAGCAAAGGAAACCACAAACAAGATGAAAAGACAACCCTCAGAATTGGAGAAAATATTTGCAAACAATGTAACTGACAAAGGATTAATCTCCAAAATATATAAGCAGCTCATGCAGCTGAATATGGAAAAACCAAACAACCCAATCCAAAAATGGGCAGAAGACCTAAATAGACATTTCTCCAAAGAAGATATACAGATTGCCAACAAACACATGAAAAGATGCTCGACATTACTAATCATTAGAGAAATGCAAATCAAAACTACAGTGAGGTATCACCTCACACTGGTCAGAATGGCCATCACCAAAAAATCTACAAACAATAAATGCTGGAGACGTTGTGGAGAAAAAGGAACCCTCTTGCGCTGTTGGTGGGAATGTAAATTGATACAGTCACTACGAAGAACAGTATGGAGGTTCCTTAAAAAACTAAAAATAGAACTACCATTGACCCAGCAATCCCACTACTGGGCAGATGCCCTGAGAAAACCACAATTCAAAAAGAGACATGTGCCACAATGTTCACTGTAGCACTATTTACAATAGCCAGGACATGGAAGCAACCTAAGTGTTCACGGACAGATGAATGGATAAAGAAGATGTGGCACATATATACAATGGAAAATTACTCAAGCATAAAAAGAAAAGAAATTGAGTTATTTGTAGTGAGGTGGATGGACCTAGAGTCTGTCATACAGAGTGAGTTAAGTCAGAAAGAGAAAAACAAATACCGTATGCTAACACATATATATGGAATCTAAAAAAAAAAAAATGGTTCTGAAGAACCTAGCGTCAGGACAGGAATAAAGATGCAGACATAGAGAATGGACTTGAGGACACAGGGAAGGGGAAGGGTAAGCTGGGACAAAGTGGGAGAGTAGCACTGACATATATACGCTACCAAATGTAAAACAGATAGCTAGTGGGAAGCAGCTGCATAGCACACGGAGATCATCTCAGTGCTTTGTGACCACCTAGAGTGGTGGGATAGGGAGGGTGGAAGGGAGACACAAGAGGGAGGGGATATGAGGATATACGTATGCACATAGCTGATTCACTTTGTTATACAGCAGAAAGTAACACACCACTGTAAAGCAATTATATTCCAACAAAGATGTTAAAAAAAAAGTTATCTATAAATATACTATCACTGCTTTTCATTACCATGAAGAAAGATTAAATAAGATTATAAGAAAAATAGTTTTAGGCTCTACCTGTAACTATTTTCATACCAGTCAACATTGCATTCTCCATTTAAGAATTTTTTTAAACGGCAGTAATCATTTTAATGAATACCAAAATTCTTTAACCTTGGATTCTTAGTAAAAATTAAAACTTAATTAAAAACATTTAAATGTTTTAAGTTTACAAACACGGTAATTTTACATATTAGATTAGATTAAATTGATAAAACATCAAAATCCTTCACATTTATATAGCTTAAATGTCAGTAAGATAGGGATAAAAATATTTGAATGCTTGAAGAGATATAAGAACTTTCAGTTAAAAATAATGTATTTGACATGTCCTCTTAACTCCTCTCACTCCAGGACCCCATTAAAGGATAGTAAAGGGATTTTTAAAGCCATAAACCCAGCAGAATAAAGAGAATGGAAGAAAATTCAGAAGCAGATGAATGAGAAGTGACAGACTTAACAATCTTGAGAAAGTTGTATCTTAAGCCAACAGTCAAAAAACTTGTTGAATTAATGAACATCCAAAGGTTGTTGTAATAATAAAGTTACTTAAAGATTTTTACACTAAGAAATAAAGTCAAATGTAAAAATTACATTTGCAAATTTAGAGAATCTCAGCCTCAAACTGAAAGGTTCTCTTTGACTGAAATTAATTAATAGATTGGAGTAGCAGTGGTTGGAGAAAGGGAGCTCCTGGCAGGGAACTAACATTCACGAACCAGAGTCACTATACAGAGCTTTATAACCTAGAGTTTTATTTTGTAGGAAAAGAAAATCATAATATACAAACCAGCATGTTATTATGTGCTACAATAAGTCAAAAAAATTAACTTAGACCATATGACGTGACAGCTCATTTGACACACATCACAGGAAGCTAAAAAGTCACTCATTAAACCAAATATTTAAAATATATTTACTATTCAAAATCATCATAGAATAAACTGTTCAAAGAAATAGTATTTCTCCTTCCCTCAGGCCAGGACTACTGCATCCATCTCTTTTTAGCTTCCTCTGCCACCAGTCTTTCTCCGTTCTAAGCCATTTCCCACAATTTCTCCAGTATCATCTTCCTGAAATATAAACCTGACCATGACACTCCTCTGATTAAAAACTTTTATGCCTTCTGATGTTTAAAGGGTAAAGTCCAAACTCCAGAACAAGACACTCAAAGCCTTTTTTTTTTTGGCCACACTGCACGGCTTGTGGGATCTTAGTTCCCTGACCAGGGATCGAACCCGGGCCCACAACAATGAAATCGCCGAATCCTAACCACTAGACTACCAGGGAATTCTTTCTCAAAGCCTTTTATAATCTGACCACAGGCTACCTCTGCAATCACTTTTCATATTCTGCCACGTTTCTTCCTACACCATAGGCTAAATTATCCACCATTTTCTCAACACTGCACATATGCTCTTCCACACCCTATGCTTTTGCACATGCTGTTCCCTGTAATGCCCTAAATCTCTAATCTGTTCATCCTTAAAAACCTAGTGCAAATGTCCCCTCATCCAACAAGTTTTCCCTCACATCCTAAGGCTGACTAAATCAGTCTTTTTTCCTCTGCTCTCATAGCACTTTACTACAGTTCTGTAACAGTGCTGTAGCACAAATTGGCCTACCATTTATTACTTATTTTCTTCTAACCAGTATGAACTGTGATCTCCATCGTTATTTCCAGAGAACTTCATTACTTACTTAACAGCAAGTAAATTTTGAATAAATGTTTGTTAACTGAAAAAATTTCAGGTATATAGTATTTTAAACTATGACTTCTATTTATGACCTTATAACACTGAGTTCCAGTTAAGGTTAACAGAAATATAATTCCCACCAACCCCACAGTGAAAATTCCTCTTTGATCTCTGGTGGGTAGCAACATGGAAAGAATAAGATTAGCTTTGCTAGCTAGAAAGCAGAGCATTCAGAAACTTTAAATTTGCTCAGTGAAGGGCTAATACAGAAGCAAAGTACTACAGTAAATAAAGCATGATCTCTTGAGCCAGAATATTTGGGTTCAAAGTCAGGTCACTAGCTGAGTGTCCTTGGGTAAATCTCTTAATCTCATGACAATTTCGCTATCCATAAAACAGTGATGATAACAACAAATATGTTACAGTATAAAGCAAGGCCTCCAGAGTCAGTAAATCCCTTAACCTCTCTGGTGACAATTTCCCTACCTGTTAAAGAAGATTTAAACTGGATGGTAAACTCAGAGAGTTTTCAGGCGTAAATAAGGGCAGGCATGTGAAAGTATTATTTAAACAAAAGCTATCATCAAATGTAAGTAGTTTTCATAAGCATTAGCAACTATGGTAAATGTAAAGATTATAGCTAGGAGGAAGGTATGGGGAGGGATGCTAAGGGTAATAACCAGGCTCCACACTAGCTCATGCTGGCTGCTGTAGTTCCAACACCAACTTCTCCTGAAAGAAGTAGTTTATATTCCAAAATCAACACTTATAGAGGTTCAGGTAGAAGGCAAACATTTTTTTGGAGGGATAGGAAAAGATATGCATTATTCATAAAACATTTATTGAACATCCACTGTGTGCCCAGCACTAGTAATGACAGCTCAAGTCTACTGTTCTAATTAGCGACTACACTATCTTGAGTGTGTGTTTTCATAAAGATGAAAACACAAGAAAAGTCAATTTCTTATCCAAGTTAACTACAGAGCTAATTGCTAGCTCTATACTCACAGAAGAACACTGACCTTTCAACTTCAGCTACATGGAACTTGTAACTATTAATAGTATGCAGAGATTTAATCTATAAGAGTAGGTACATTAACCTACAAGTTTCACAAGAATTTTTTTTAAATGAAACATACTCACCCAAGGCAGGGTATCCAAGGTAAAATCGATCTGCTCCCAACCATCCAAGAAAAAGAGACAGTGCAACCGCCACCTTGTATGAATAGCCATTTCTGCACAGAATTGGAACATGAATGTCACATTCATATATTTCCAACATGTAAACATTTTAGAAAATAAAACTGTTAATTATTACTAGTTGTTAACTGGTTCATTCATCCACTCAATTAATGCTTTTTGGGTGGCTACTGAGTGCCAGGCACTATCTTAGGCTATTGGAATATATTAATGAACAAAAGAGACAAAGATCCCTGATGCCTAAAGAGCTTATAATCTAGAGTAAGTGACTTAACCATGCCATACCTCTGAGGGAAGAGTGTTCCAGACAAAAATATCACTGTTGCAAAGGCAGCATACCTGACAGTGCAGCAGGAGTGGAGTAAGAGAGGGGAAGAATAGTAGGAGACGAGGTCAGAGAGATAATAGGGGGCAAAGAAGGCAAATCACACAAGGTCTTGAATATCATCATTAAGTAAAAACTCTGTCTTTTACTCTGAGAGATATGTGAAGCTTCTGCAGAGGTAAGTAGAGGTGTGGAGTGTGATCTGATTTAGATTTTAAAATAATCACTCTAGCTGCTGTGCTGAAGATAGACTGTAGGGGAGCATTTGTGAGCTATTGTCACAATAATGTACAACAAACCTTTCCATATCAAGCAGAGAAGAAACCATGAAGGAGCTAACAGTGAGGAAGAAGTAAAACCAAAAGAGTGTGGTATCTTGGAAAGTCAAGTGAAGACAGTGTATTAAGAACAGAGTGTTCAACTGTGCCAAATGTGACTGATGAATGACGTAAGAATGCCTGAGAATTTACTACTAAATTTAACCAAGAGGAGATCTTTAGTGACCTCAGCAAGAGCAATTCTGGTAACGATGAGGGTAAAAGACAGAACAGAACAGGCTTAAGAAAGACTGGAAGGGCCATAGTGGTACCTGTGACTCTGCTCTCCCCCACAGCACACCCAAACCTGGCTCCTTCCCCCCATTCCCCCTTCCCTCACCGCTACAGCAGTGCCCACAACCCAGGCAACCCCACATATGGCAGAGGCACCCGCCATCTCAAGGCACCAGTAACCCCAGAGGAACAAGCAGTGATGATGAGGGCACTGACGACATCTCTGGCAAAGGTGATGGAGGGTGGAAAGTGCCAATTCTCAAATATAGCCAGAAGCACTCAGGTAAGATAAACTAAGCTATAACTTATGCCATAGCGCCACCTACTGAAAAACAAAAGAAAGGACTCTAATTACCAACCTGTTGAACTGTTAGAATCAAAGTAAATAAAGGTTTACCTAAATAAGAAAGGTATTCACTACTTCAAACGCGCCAGCAAAGGAACAACTCACCAAGCACTATGAAAAAACACAGTATCAGAAAAAGAAAATGACAGTTCTCCAGAATCTAAAGTCACAGAAGACTGTGGTCTAACTGACAGAGAATTCAAAACAGGTATCAGAAAGAAACTCAACAAGCTATATATAAGAAAACAGAAAAGATGGTTCAGTGAACTAAGGAATAAAATTAATGAACAGAAGGAATACTTTATCAAAGAGATTGAAACTCTAAAAAAGAACCAAACAGAAGTTATGGAGCTGAAGAACTCAATAAACAACATGAAGAACGGCATTAGAAAGCATTGGAAATAGAGTAGAACACATGCAAGAGAGAATTAGCGAACTCAAAGACAAAAATTGAGAAACGATTCAGGTAAAAGAGGAGAGAGCTAAGATTTTTGTTTTAACTGAAGAAACTCTACAAGAACTATCCAACTCCATTAGAAAGGCAACATAGGGACAATGCGTATCCCAGAAAGAAAAGAGAGGGAGAAGGGAACAGAGAGCCTATTTAAGGAAATCATAGCTGAGAACTTCCAAAATCTGGGAATGGAACTAGATATACGAGCCCATGAAGCTAATAGAACACCTACTTATCTCAAAACAGGAAGACCTTCTCCAAGACACATTATATTAAAATTGTCAAAAGTCAATGACAAAGAAAGAATTTTACAGGCAGCCAGGAAAAAAAAAAAAGAAAAAGAAGAAGACAATAACCTACAAAGGTACCCACATGAGGCTATCAGCAGATTTCTCAGCAGAAACTCTACAGGCCAGAAGAGAGTTGAATGACAAACTCAGAATATTGAAAGATTAAAACTGTCAGCCAAGAATACTCTATACAGCAAAGGTATCATTCAGACAGAAAGGAGAAATAAAGGCATTCCCAGACAAACAAAAGTTGAGGAGTTTATCACCACTACACCTGCCTAACAAGAAATGTTGAAAGCAGCTCTTCTACCTGAAATGAAAAGGCAAAAGTACACAAAACATTGAGTAAGGTAATAAATAGACAGAATCAGAAAATTGCAACTGTATATTGGAATAGGTTGTTAAACAATTAGAGCAAAGGTTAAAGGGTGGGGAAAAAAAGCACTAAAAATAACTACAGCTATGTCAATTTGGTAACAAACTCACAGAATTTTGTGTTGAGACATACTTGTGACAACAGAAACATAAAAGGAGAAGAGGAAAAGGATGAAACCTGTAGAGGCATATTAGGATAAGATACTACCAGCAGAAAAAGGACTATTTTAAATTTAAAACATTTATACAAACCTCATAACAAAACAAAAATCTAGTGCAGAGACACAAAACATAAAAAAAGAGAAAACTAAGAAAAACATCATAGAAAACCACCAAACTAAAACAGCAGACAGAAATGCAAGGAAAAAGAAACAATGGAACTATAGAACAACCAGAAGAGAAAAGATAAAATGTCAATACCAAGTCCTCATATATCAATAATCACACTAAATGGGGACTTTCCTGGTGGTCCAGTGGTTAAGACTCCACGTTTCCACTTCAGGGGGCATGGGTTTGATCCCAGGTTGGGGAACTAAGATCACACATGCTGCAGGGTGTGGCCAAAAAAAAAAAAATCACAATAAATGTAAATGGATTGAATTCACCAATCAAAAGACACAGAGTGGCTGGATGGATTAAAAAATAAGACCCAACTATATGCTGCCTCCAGGAGACACATCTCAGTTCTAAAGATAAATATAAGTGCAAAGTAAAGGGCTGTAAAATGATACTCTAAGCAAATGGCAGCCAAAAGAAAGCAGGTGTAGCCATACTCATATCAGACAAAACAGACTTCAAACCAAAAAAGTTAATAAGAGGCAAGGATGGACATTATATACTAATGATAAAGGGTACAACCCATCAAGAAGATATAACATTTATTAATATATATGCACCTAACAAAATAGCACCAAAATATATATAAAGCGTTATTAACAGACCTAAAGGGAGAAACTGACAGCAACAGAATAAGAACTTTAACACCCCCTGTACATCAACAGACAGATCATCTAGACAGAAAGAGAAGAAGGAAAAGTCGGTCTTAAATCAAACACTAGACCAAAGAGACTTAATAACAGATGTATGTATACAGAATATTCCATTCAAAATCTGCAGAATACACATACTCAAGTGCACACAGAATGTTCTCAAGGATAAACCATACGCTGGGACACAAAACAAGTCTCAATAAGTTTAAGAAAACTGAAATCATATCAAGCATCTTTTCTGACCACAATGGTATGAAACTAGAAATCAATTATAAGAAGAAAGCTGGAGAAATCACAAACATGTGGAAACTAAACAACATGCTACTGAATAACTAATGCATCAATGAAAAAAATTAAAGGAGAAATTTTATAAGTACCTGAAGAGAAATGAAAATGAAAATATGACATACTGAAAATCTAAGGGAAACACACTGCAAAATCAGTACTAAGAGGACAGTTTATAGAAATACAGGTCTACCTCAAGAAACACCACAAATAATGTAACCATACACCTAAAGTAACTAGAAAAAGGAGGAAAAACAAAGCCCAAAGTCAGCAGAAGGAAGGAAAACATAAAAATCAGAGTGGAAATAAATGAAATAGAGACTAAAAAGAAAATAGAAAAGATAGAAAGATCAATGAAACTAAGAGCTGGTTCTCTGAAAAGATAAACAAAGTTGACAAACCTTCAGCTAGACTCACAACAAAAAAAAAGACAACTCAGATAAATAAAATCAGAAATGAAAGAGGAGAAGTTACAATGGATACCAAAGAAACATGAAGGATTATAAGTGACTATTATGAATGGCTGTATGCCAGTAAATTGGACAACTTAGAAGAAATGGATAAATTCTTAGAATCATACTACTTTCCAAGACTGAATCAGTAAGAAATAGAAAATCTGAATAGACCTATCACTAGTAAAGAGATGAAACATTAACCAAAAACCTCCCCCAAAACAAAAGTCCAGGACCAGATGGCTTCACTGGTGAATTCTACCAAACATTCAAAGATTTAATACCTATCTTTCTCAACCTCTTTCAAAAAACTGAAGAGGAGGGGATGCTTCCTAACTTATTTTGCAAAACCAGCATTACCAAAACCAGACAAGGACACCACAAGAGGAGAAAATTACAACCCAATATCTCTGATGAACATAGATGCAAACATCCCTAACAAAATATTAGTAAACCAAATACAACAATACATTAAAAGGATTATATGCCATAATCAAATGGGATTTATTGCAGGGATGCAAGGATGATTCATCCACAAATCAATCAATGTGACACACCATATTAACAAAATGAATAAAAACCATATGATCACCTCAAAAGACGCAGAAAAACATTTGACAAGATTCAAAATCCATTTATGATAAAAACTTTCAATAAAATGAGTACAGAAGGAATGTACCTCTACATAGTAAAGGCCATATGTAACAAACCCACAGCTATCATCATATTCAACAGTGACAAACTGAAAGCTATCCCTTTAAGATCAGGAACAAGACAAGGATGCCCACTCTCATCACTCTTATTCAACATAATATTGGAAGTCCTAGCCAGAGTAATTAGGCAAGAAAAAGAAATAAAAGGCAAGAAAGAAGTAAAACTGTCACTATTTGTGGATGACATAATTTTATATATAGAAAACCCTAAAGACTCCATCAAAAACTATTAGAAATAATAAACAAATACAGTAAAACAGCAGGGTAAAAAAATCAATATACAAAAATCTGTTGTGTTTCTATACACTAACAAACTAGCAGAAAAAGAAATTAAGAAAACAATCCTATTTATAATTGCAACAAAAATAATAAAATACCTAGGAATAAGTTTAACCAAGGAGATGAAAGACCTGTATACTAAAAACTGTAAGACATTATTGAAATAAATTGAAGAAAACACAAAGAAATGTAAAAATATCCCATGCTCATGGATTGGAAGAATTAACATTGTTAAAATACACATTACCTAAAGCAACTTACAGATTCAGTGCAATTCCTATCATACAACTCAATAAAAACAAAACAAACAACCTGATTAAAAAATGGACAGAGGGGGCTTCCCTGGTGGCGCAGTGGTTGGGAGTCCGCCTGCCGATGCGGGGGGCGCGGGTTCGTGCCCCGGTCCGGGAAGATCCCACATGCCACGGAGCGGCTGGGCCCGTGAGCCATGGCCGCTGGGCCTGCGCGGCCGGAGCCTGTGCTCCGCAGCGGGAGAGGCCACAGCAGTGAGAGGCCCGCATACCGCAAAAAAAAAAAAAAAAAAAATGGACAGAGGATCTAAACAGACATTTTTCCATTTAAGACACGGCCAACAGGCACTTGAAAAGATGCTCAATCATCAGAGAGATGCAAATTAAAACCACAATGAGATATCACCACACATTAGAATGGCTATTATCATAAAAACAAGAAAAGACAAGATGTTGGAGAGGATGTGGAGAAAAGGGAACCCTCATATATTGTTGGTGGAAATGTAAATTAGAGCAGCCACTATGAAAAACAGTATGGATGGACTTCCCTGGTGGTGCAGTGGTTAAGAATCTGCCTGCCAATGCAGGGGACACAGGTTTGAGCCCTGGTCTGGGAAGATCCCACATGCTGCGGAGCAACTAAGCCCGTGTGCCACAACTACTGAGCCTGCACTCTAGAGCCTGCGAGCCACAACTACTGAGCTCGTGAGCCACAACTCCTGAGCCCGCGTGCCACGACTACTGAAGCCCATGCACTTAGAGCCTGTGCTTCACAACAAGAGAAGCCACCGCAATGAGAAGCCCATACACCGCAATGAAGAGTAGCCCCTGCTCACCACAACTAGAAAAAGCCCGTGCAGCAATGAACACCCAACACAGCCAAAAATAAATAAATAAATAAATTTATTTATTTTTAAAAAAGAAAAGAAAAGAGAAACAGTATGGCGAAAACTACCATATGATCCAGCTATTCCACTTCTGGGTATTTATCCAAAGAATAAGAAAACACTAATTCAAAAAGATATATGCATCCCAATGTTCACTGCAGCATTATTAACAATAGCCAAGATATGGAAACAACCTAAGTGTCCACCAATGAATGAGTGGATAAAGAAGATATGGTGTATATATATACAAGAATACTAGTCAGCCATTAAAAAAAAAGACAAAATCTTACTACTTGTGACAACATGCATAGACCTTGAGGTCTATGTGCTAAGTGCCATGTGCTAACTGAAATAAGTCAGATGGAGAAAGACAAATATGACAAATACCATATGATTTCACTCATATGTGGAATATAAAAAAAAATTAATGAACAACAAAAAATAACAAACACATAGAAACTGAGAACAGACTGGTAGACACAGAGGTGAAGGGGGGTGGGAGGTAGGCGAAATGGGTAAAAGGGATCAATTGTATGATGATGGATGGAAACTAGATGTGGTGAGAAGCACCCTGCAGTGTATACAGAAGTTGAATTATAATGTACACATGAAACTTATATGTTATAAACCTGTGTTAACTCAATTAAAAAAAAAGGTTGGACAAAATTAAAGAAAAGAAGTATTAGATAACTCTTTCAAGGAGTTGCTGCAAAGAGGAGTAAAGAAATAAAAAGGTAGCTGGAGTTATCATTTTAAAGTCAAATCTGATTATGTCAGTCTCCTGCTTACGATCCTGTTTTTTGCATTGACTCACAATCAGGACATTTTCAGGGAGTTAGGGAAGATGGTAAACAATCCAGAGATTCTGTCTATGCATCTAATATTATAAGAACGTCAAATTTTACACTGAGGGCAGTAGTGCCCCTTCTACATTGCAATGGGTCACCAGACTAGAAGTAGAGAAATAAATTGGGAGACTTTGTAGAAACTCAAGCTATAACCTACTGGATAGTAGCAGTGGGAGAGAAAAGGAAACAAAATTAGGAAATACTAAGAAGGCAGAAGCAGCCAGAAGAAATGTGGGGAATGAGAGAATAGGAGAATGACTCCAAAAGTTTCTGCTTAAGAAACTGGGTAAAACAGCTGCATTCACTAATACAAAGGAGGAAATGATTTGAAGGAAAGGACCTTTATATAAAGATGGTGAGAGAAACCAAAGGGGTGGATGAATGAAGCAGAGAAAAGGACCAAGGACATAATCTTGGGAATATCAAGATTTAAGGAAGAAGGAAAGGAATAGGAATCAAAAGAAATAGAAGTGTATTTTATACTGGAAGTTAAGGAAAGAAAGTATTTTAAGAAAAGGGAATGCCAAATGCTGTAGAAGGATTAAGATATGGACTATAAATATCCATTTGATATAGCAACAAAGATGGCTAGCGAATTTCAGTATGGCCAAAAGCCATACTGCATTAGACTGAAAAATTCATAAAAGATAAATATTATAGAAACAAGCCTCTCAAAAATCTTGGCTGGTAAGGGGAATGAAATCAGAAAAGCAGTTACCTACATAAATAAATCATCCTAAAGGATAATCTAAAAACTGGTGGTGTAGAAGAGATCTGTCTAATTGTTTACCAAATCATTTCTCTTTTTCTCATGTACATACAACGAAACAACAGGCAGACCTTGTTTGGTGTGCTTTGCATTATTGTGCTTTACAGATAAACTGTGTTTTTTACAAGTTGAAGGTTTGTGGCAACCCTGCAACAAGCAAGTCTATCGGCACCATTTTTCCAACAGCATTATTTTAAAATTAAGGTATGGTTTTCTTAGACACAATGCTATCGCACACTTAATAGACTACATATAGTATAAACATAACTTTTATGTACACAGGGAAACCAAATGATTCATGTGACTTGCTTTATTGCACTGGTCTGCAACCAAACTCACGATATCTCTGAGATATGCCTTTGTTTACTGTAGCTAACTTTGCAGTTAAGTGCAGCCATCACTTAGTTTTGGCCAATGGAATGAGGACAGAAGTGATGTATGCCATCATTTTATGTCTGGCCAATAAAACATTCCTGCAGGGGTTTTTTCTCCACTTTCCATCTGCTGGCTGAATGGAAAGGACTCTAAGGACTAGAGGAAGCAAAGCTACAAGATGAAAGCACAATAGCCCGCATGACTGCATGGAGCAACTACCACTCCCTTCACCCCATCCAGACCCCCAAGGCAACACAAATTGGACTATGATGTGAGTGAGAAATAATTTTTACTGTGTTAAGTCACTGAAATTCTTAAGACATTTGTTACAACAGGCTGCTCCAACTAATGCAGATGGCCAGTATAAATAGGTGTGTGACTCTGTAACCAATCAGACATAGTTTAGACTTCAGTTGCTGAAGAATACATTATAGAATGGCTATATCTGCAATATTGAGATGGAGTTCTAGTCAAGTATCAATATTATAAAAGGATATGCCTACAGGAGAAGGAAAATATGTAAACTGGAAAAGGGACACTGAATGAATTAAGAATTTGTCAGTGAGTCTTTACTCAGTAGCTAACTAGCAGCTGGCTGTTTGGTAGGCATGTACTGAATATCCTGATAAAGGAAAGTGATGTATCAGGTTATGTTACTTTTGTGACTTATTAAAATTATCCATCAATCTAACTCCCCTTGTTCTGATTCAATGCTCATCAAGCAAATTCTATTTTGGAATTGTAGACTTTACTACAGGAGGGGAGTAAGTTGGCCAGTAGACTTGGAGTATCTGGTTTCCTTGATAGTTATATTTCCTATCACAATTGAAATCAATGTCTTGTGAGCATGATTAGTACAGCTCAGTTGCATTGAGCCTAACTACTCAGAGACAGTAAAAGGAAAAGCAGAGTTGATTTGGAAATTAAGTGGCAGATCATTGTGGTGTGACCATTATAGGTAATATGAACCTGCAACGTCCAACCTGAATGGTTAGCTGTTCTTAATGGATGATTTTCTTAGTTGTTGTATTATAACCTTGGACCAACACTTAACAAATTATTTGTCATTTGGAAACATCAATCTATAAATCTAAAAACTGACTAAACCATATCTAAGTACTTTGGAAATAATTCCCTTTAACAATTTTTACTTTACTTATGAGCAATCTTGGAACCCAAGAAGCTTAAAGTGATTGGATTACACAGCAAGATAGAACCTAAAGCCCCTCATTAACTCAGTGAAGTAGGGTCAAAAAAAAAAAAAAAAAGACTCTGATAGTAATTTCTAAGAATTCTAATAGAACTTGCAGAAACAGTCAAATAGTGGTTGTTTTTTGATATAACTGCAAAATAGGTGCCATCATATAAAATGCAACAACGTACAGTAAAAGATAAAAATAGAATGCCAACAATTAACAAAAATGGGTAAAATTAAATCATGTTTTCAGGACAAAGCATTAACGTAAGAATAAACTGTTAGCTTTACTGGAGCAAAAATAAATAGCAAACTTAAAAGTCCTTTAAACAAAAAATACTCCCAACAAAATAAAACCATTTGTCTTAATATACCAAACTAACTTTTGAATTCTGTTTAACATTACCATTTATCATCCAAACCTATTACAAATAATGAAACCAAGTTTCAAAATGCAAATGATTACTAATTAGCATTCTTTTAATACTATAGGTACACAATCCCTTATTTGCACTCGAGAAAGCCCCCAAATTTTGAAAACAGAATTTTTTCATAAGCCAGTTGGTAGCAAAAACTGGCTGAACTGACATGGCATGAAGCCATTCATTCTATTTATCCCACATAGTGAACTACTGAGCTTTACTTGGTTGGTAAACTGCATATATATATAACGATATGCACACTTAAAATAGAGATTTTCTGACAAAAGCAAAAAGGTATAAATTATATTAGTGCAGGATTCTCCTTACAAATTAACTCTTTTCCTCTTCACTCCATTCAGTCAAGATACAACATAGGCAAGTAATCTGAAAATTTAGCTTCAGTAAGGTAGGTACTTACACATTTCGGCAAGATATGGGCTTGAGAAAACCAATTTCGTTTCCAGTAAAATGTGTTTCATTGCCACCAGAATCCTTACAAGTTATGTTAGGTGCTGGAAAACATGGAACTAAAGGCAGAAAAAAGCAAAAATCGATTATTTTTTTTCTTGTGGAAAAGTATGTAATTATGTTTTTTCCTAAGGCTAGCAATACACACAAGAAAATATAATGTTAAAACAAACCACCTCCCAATATAACATGATATACTTTAATTTAGATAGGAAAAGCTACATTTTATATACATATATATATATATATATATACACACACACACACACACACACACACACACTCATGTACAAGATACAGATAAAAAAATAAAAACAAAAAAAAGATACAGATAATATGATAGAGTAGTCTGAACACAAAAGCATAACAATTGCCACACTGAGTTAGATGCATGACCCATCAAGTTCAATCTCCTGCCTCTGACAAAGGTAACAAGGGAAGAATTGCACATTACTATCCTTTACTTTATCTCTAGGATAAAGAATACTTCTCGAATTTTTGTTGGTATCTCATTAGGTAATTCATTAAATTTAACATAATCTGATTTTATATTTTCAGTTTATAAAGTTCTTATAGATGATGGCTACAATAAACTAAGATTCCTCTTTATTCTAAATAAATTACTTTCAATTATTCTAAATGTACAGAATTTGTTTTTTGTTTCTCTATTCCCTCTGGGATTTGATGTAGTGTATTATCTCAGCATTTAGTAATTTTGATCTTTATTCATACCCCAAATGACATGATAATACGAGGCAGTAACACTTATAGAGCTTACTATGTGCTAGGCAGGCACTGTCCTGAAGTCTTTATGGCACATCATGTAAAGAGCTAGAACTCTGGGGATTTCCCTGGTGGTGCAGTGGTTAAGAATCCGCCTGCCAATGCAGGGGACACGGGTTCAATCCCTGGTCCGGGAAGATCCCACATGCTGCAGAGCAACTAAGCCCACGCGCCACAACTACTGAGCCTGTGCTCTAGAGCCCGCGAGCCACAGCTGCTGGGCCCGCGTGCCACAACTACTGTAGCCCGTGTGCTGAGAGTCCATGCCCTGCAGCAAGAGAAGCCACCGCAATGAGAAGCCCATGTATTGCAACGAAGAGTAGCCCCCGCTCACTGCAACTGAGAAAGCCCACGCGCAGCAACAAAGACCCAATGCAGACAAAAATAAACAAATTTATTTAAAAAAGAGCGAGCTAGAACTTTGGAATGAGAATGACCTATCTGTGCATTGCCTGTTTCAGAACCTTGGATTCCTTGTAGATAAAAATAGCACTAAGATCATAATAAGACTATTGTGGGGATTAAATGTGATACAAAATACCTAGTGTAAGGCCAGCATTTAGTAGGCATTCAATAAATGTTAGTGCCTTTTCCTCCTTCATTGTTTCTGACTAAAAGGTACTAATGTTTTTAGGCTAGTTTCAGTAAATGTTTATCTCTATGTTTAGCAACAATAATTACAGTGGGGTTTTTTTTTTGAGAAAATGAAAACAGTACTTGGTCTAATAGTCTAAAACAAACAAACAAAAAAACCCCCACAGACTCCAGAGTTTTATTATGAGAGAAAAATGGTATTTATTTTCTGTCTATAATTATCTTAAGATTTTCAACAAATCACTGTCCTTTTTTATGCCAGAGTAGTACACTGAGAGAATGAGGCCAGGAAAAAAACTCTATAATGACTTTGCACCCTTCTGTGTGTTATTGATAATTCAAACTATACCGTCCCATAAACTTTATTTATTTAATGTATTTACATTTCCAACACAAGGAGGTGCTTATGCTAAAAGACATAGATAGGTTCAATACAACTGAGAACCATTTAAACAAGAAAAAAAGTAATAAGATTAAGGGAAGAGGGAGAGTGAAGAAATAATTATACTGGGAAACAACTACGGGAAGACAGTATAACCGACCACCAATGTAGCTCAGAGGTTCCTGGTAGTTAAGGCAAAAAGCTTTACAGAGCTACTGTGATATAACTGAAAGAAAGCATACCAATTCACCTCTAAACCACTGTGGGAATTTGGTTTGGTTCATGACACAAGGGTAAGAGAATGTAATAGAGAAGGTCCTCAACTAGAACTTTATTAGAACAATAGAGAAAAGTTTTCCACATAGCCATTTCTCACACTGACTCCAGATATAAGCAAGAGCTTATAATGTTAAGATCTACAGAGATGGGGAAAAAGTTAACACATGATTTATATGTAGTTGTTTTGCCATCTGCCTTGATATAGGGATAAAACTTACTGACTTTTGTGAATGAATTATTATCATGTCCCTTAAGTTATATCTCTCAATCTGCCATCTTAGGTCATGCTTTTGACTGGAGCTATATAGTAGACAACTCAAAACCGAGATTAACATACATCTGAAATGCTAATATATATTCTATGTTACCAATTGAAAGGAGATCAGTATGCTCTATTTCTATGATGAGGGAATGATGGAAAGTAATTTTGCTTTCCAGGGGATACTTGGCAACGTCTGGAAACATTTTTGGTTGTCACTACTAGGAAGCTGCTACTGGCATCTAGTGGGTAGAGGCCAGGGATGCTCCTAAACATCCTACAATGCACAAGACAGCCTCCTCACAATAAAGAATTATCTAGTCCCAAACATTAATAGTACTAAGGTTGAAAAACTGCTGTAGATCAGTGGTCTTCAAAAAATGTGGCTCACACGCTCCCTAAAATAACTTTTTAAAACCATATACTCCCTCACACATTTTTAACTTGACTTCTAAAATTTTTCACCATGGGTTTAAATTGTTGGGAAAAATATTATTTCCAGCATACTGTAAATACTGCCCTTAGTATTGAAATATTATAGCATTCTTTAAAATGGAATCTAAATACCACAGCAATCTGATAGCCACTATGATCCAACCAAGAATATGAAAGGGCTCTTCTTTAAAATTCAGAAATTTTACATCAACTGTAGGAAA
Organism: Leucopleurus acutus; assembly: GCF_964270905.1. Taxonomy (NCBI): domain Eukaryota; kingdom Metazoa; phylum Chordata; class Mammalia; order Artiodactyla; family Delphinidae; genus Leucopleurus; species Leucopleurus acutus. The sequence continues at coordinate 140,879,587 of NC_139143.1, read as the reverse complement.
AAATACACATATAAAAACTGAGGATCTGGAAATTGATTATTTTAAAGACACATTGTGGGCTGAATTGTACCCTCCCAAAAAGATATGTTGAAGTCCTAACCCTCAGTACCTCAGAATGTTACCTTGCTTAGAAATAGTCTTAGGGTGGGGCCTAATGCAATAAGACTGGTATCCTTAAAAAAGGGAAAACTGAACATACACAGGGAGAAGATGATGTGAAGACATACAGGCAGAAGGCAATGTGAAGACAGAAGCAGAGATTAGACTAATGTGGGGCATTCCCTGGTGGTCCAGTGGTTAGGACTCGAGGCTTTCACTGCCGAGGGCCCAGGTTCAATCTCTGGTCGGGAACTAAGATCTCACAAGCTATGCAGCATGGCCAAAAAAAAAAAAAAAGAGAGAGAGAAACTAGGATTGATTAGGTTACAATCCGAGGACTGCCAAGGATTGCTGGCCACCCCTAGCAGCTCGAAAGAGGAAACAAAAAATTCTACCCAGAGTTTGAGAGGGAACATGGCCTTGCCAACACCTTGATTTCAGACTTCTAGCCTCCAGAGACAGTAAACATCTACTGTTTTAGACCATCCAGTTTGTAACACTATTACTAACAGTCCTAGAAAACTAATTCATCTATATCCGTTTACCTCTTGGAAAGCTTTGTCCACCCCCAGGAGTACGTACTCCAGTTAAGGCATCAGGCATGTAAATAAGTCAAAGCAACGTCTGGTTTAAAAAATTAAAGTTTTTTGCCTTGGTGAGGACCACTCCACCTCCACAAAGAAGTGACCTGCAGGAAGATCTATAGATAGACGCAAGTTTTTCTTCAAATAACACCTTTAATTTTTTTTCAAATCCTCAAAGTAGTAAGTTCTGGATTGGAAAATTGTGCAATAAAACAGAATTCTATTACTAAATTTTGGGTAATTTTCCTCTAAATGTATTACTACCTTGTACTTGTTCAGTTTGAAGCTGTCACTTTCCTGCCTTATAGCCTTGTTAGATCTTCCTGCAGACTATCTAAAATTAGATCTTAAAGAGATAGTTGCAATACAAAACACTATGATTCCCATTGGGGTTATTGTCCAATATACCTTGCCTAACAGAAATGTACTATTTTTTGAGATTACAGGTTCCTGTACAAAATTTGGAAGATCAAACATTTATAGGTGAGTTGTAAAAATGCTTTATAAAAATACTAAAAACTAAGAAATCATACCTATTTTTTGGTTGGATACTATTAATTGTTCAAACTCCTATATTTTGACAATTTTAGTTTTCAATGCTATTGTATCATTTCTAATATAAGAAATGATTTGTATTCAATATGAGCTGCTTTGTATTTAATGAGACAGATAAAGGAGAGAAAAATGCCCAACGATCTAGGCTTAGAACCTCAGGAAAGATACAAATAGTGGAAGTACCAGAGTGAAGGGGAAACCACATTGCTACAATAATTCTGGAGAAGTTTGACAGAAGTATGAGCTAATTATTTCAAGGGATGAAAATTATGTACTTTAATGAGGATGGATGAGCTGCCGCTCCCAGTATAGTGAGATAACATGAGAAAATATTAAAGAGCAACACTGAGACTGATCTGATTTGTTTCAACTGATAGAAAACTCCAAAAAGCAATACTTTAGAATGGGACAAATCTGTGCTTAAGTCCAAACTCTGTCACTTAACTAGTATGTTCTTTTGGGCAAGTTACAAAACCTCATTGAACCTTGTTTTGTAATCTGTGAAATGGGAATAAGACCCTTGTTATGCTATTATACACATATTAAAAGCATATGGTATGTAAAGCATGATGCTTGGCTAGAGAAAGTGTTCAACTTCCTTACTCTAGGAAATTAGAGAACTTCAACACTGAGAAGACTAAGAGAATGAACCTGACACGAGGAATGAATATAACACGTGAGTGGCTGTAAATTTAATAGATTTTGTGAAATGAAATTAATCTATTCAATAGATGCCTACAACCCTAGAATTTATTCATTTTTACATATTTTATAATGATTTCATTTGACCCTTATTTTATTTTTTTTAAAGGAGTCCTTCCTTCCTTCCCGGCTGCATTGGGTCTTCGTTGCTGTGTGCGGGCTTTCTCTAGTTGTGGCGAGTAAGGGCTGCTCTTTGTTGTGGTGAGCGGGCTCTAGGTGGGCGCAGGCTTCAGTAATTGTGGCATGTGGGCTTAGTAGTTGTGGCTTGCAGCCTCTAGAGCACAGGCTCAGTAGTTGTGGCACACGGACTTAGCTGCTCCACGGCATGTGGGATCTTCCCGAACCAGGACTTGAACCCGTGTCCCCTGCATTGGCAGGCGGACTCTTAATCACTGCGCCACCAGGGAAGCCCGACCCTTATTTATTAAAAAAACTATTAAGTAGGCAGAACTAGTAATATGCTCCTTTTTCTTTTCTTCCTTTTGCAAACAGAAAAACTGAGGTTCCAAGAAATTAAATGAGCTCACCAAAGTGTCATAAATAGGTAATATTCTACAAGTCCTAGACTAACTCATCACTTTTAATCAGTACTCTTTTCATTACACCATGATAATGCCATGCTTACACTGATATCAGGAACAAGCAAAAATAAATCAATATGATGAGATTAAGGAAGCCAGTTACCAATAAATGTTAACTAGTTGACAAAATTAAGCAACATGCCAGAAGCTTGAAAACTATTCTGTTTCCAGTTTTCTTGCAAAATGTTTGGCTCTGGCTAATGTCTAGGATTTAGATGGCATCAATTTAAGCATGGTACACTGTTATTTCTCAATTATAAAAAGCAGCACCGTTTTTTAAATACAAAAAAGCTAAACTAGAAATAAAATAATCAATGAAGTTTCATCACAGTAAAATGGACTGACCTAGAGAGGAGGTGGTTTGGGACCCTACTCCAGTTAACATCATGCCTCTGCACTCTGATCTGATCTGTCATATAAGAGGGTCAGACTCTTTTATTTATGATTTCTGTAACAGGTTATACTGCATAATCACCGGATAATTAAATGTGTCAATCTAGAATTTGGGTGAAAGCAAAAGATAAAGTTGGTAAGAGCCAACCCTATCTTCATATTTCTACTGTTAAAAGACACCTCTCCTCTGGAAGTGCTGGAGTTGGAAAATCATCATTTTGCAACTATCACAGTAAAGAATGATTCGGAGGACTTCCTTGGCGGTCCAGTGGTTAAAACTCCGTGCTTCCATTGCAGTGGGCATGGGTTCAACTCCTAGTCAGGGAACTAAGATCCTGCATGCCTTGCGGTGCAGCCAAAAAAAAAAAAAAAAAAAAAATCATCATGGATGCTAGTCTAGGGGAAAGTCTAGGGGAAATTTTTGATGAGGGATAGGATATTTGCATGGTCTAAATGAGTCTCCCCAAAGACTGTTTATTAGTTGCAAAGGAAAAAATATTTAACTGCAAAGACTGAGTGATCAACACTTAATATCATCAATGAGAGGCAGATGGATATCACGTTCCTCAGCTGTGAGATGCAGAGGACACGCCATCACTTATGTAATTTTCCATCCTGGGATGCAGAACCTAAATCTAGTTGTAAGGAAATATCAGACAATCCCAAATGAGGAATATTCTATTAAAATAAAGGGGACTGTAGTCTTCAAACTTGTCAGTATCATGAAAGACAAAGCTGTGGAAATATTCCAAGTTAAGGAAAACTAAAGGCAAAACCTGATCTTGGGATCCTGTACTGGGGGAAAATGCTACAAAGGCTTTATTTGGGTCATTTGACAAAATCAGAACGTGGATGGTAAAGTATGTGCATTAACACTGAATTTACTCAAGTTTTACAACTGAACTGTGGTTATGTCAGGAGAATATCTCTATTCTTAGAAAACACACACAAACATATTTAGGGACAAAACATATATACACAAATTCAGAGAGAGACAGAGAGCATGCATGAGTGCACAATGATAAAGCCAGAAGGATAATGTTTAACAATGGGTGAATCTGGGGAGAGGGTGTATGGGTGTTCTTTGTACTATTCTTGCAATTTTTCTGTAAGCTTGAATTTATCTCCAAATAAAAAGTTTAAAAATAACACACCCTTTGCATAACTAATTTATGCTATTAGAAGTTAGGATAATAATTATCATTAAGGCAGGGTAGTGGCTATAAGAGAGCATGGAGCAGAGTCCTAGCATGTTGATAAGGTTGTTTCTTAATCTGGAAGCATTCACAGGTGTGTTCAGTTTGTGAAAGTTTATTTGAGTTATATTTAAGTGTACTTTTCTGTAAATATACTTCAATAACATCTAAATGAAAAAGACCTTCTGCCAAAGGACCAGAGCAAAATTTCTGGAAATGGAGTTTAAATACTTTTGTACTTCACTACTCAGAAAATTAAAAACACTTGCTTATGTATGTCTTTATGTATATATATATGTTCTAGACAGAACACTCCTTGAGGGCAGAGATTGTCTTCTTTTATGTATCATCTATACCATTTAGCAGAAGCCTGCCATATAATAACTTCTCAATAAATAAATTTCTCAATAATAAATAGTTTATAATACAAATGTTCACTGTTAGCTGTTTTGATCCATTTACTTATTTTAATTTAATTATTAAACTATTACAAATAATTTCTCAATAAATAAAGATGCGTGTTAACTGGTTGGGCTAACTGGTAACCATTTTAAGACCACACAGTTTATTGTCATAGTTGAATCTCCTTTGCCTTTGGTCCCAATTCTTACTCTCTACCTCCAAACTCCCCTCTCTGTAAAACATTCCACCCACTCATTCCTTACTAAAAAGTATAGTTTAAGAAAATTAAACTTAGTTTGAGGATTCTGCAATAGTCCTTCATATACTCAAAAAAACAGAAGAAAAATTTTGGCTCGAGAAATGAGAGAGATCACACTTTTCACAACTCTAATATATTCCTACGTCAGGACCAAAAAGCATGTTTCAAGGGTCATTTTGATGTCCTCTCTGATCAGCACTCAGAAGTGACTCACCACAGCCACTCCACTAGTCTTGCGTGTTCTAAAAAGGACAATTAAAAGAAGCATCCTGTGGACAGACATAGCCTCATGAGGGCTGGGCTGGTAGAACCTATCCCAGATCTTGGCTGAACACTTCTGGGTCATGCATAAATTATAATCCACATGCAGAAGCCCTGTAACTCATATTTGTCTCCGAAACTTTATTTTCTTTTTAAAGTCATCATAATAATCTAAAGTCATTTATTTATTAATTTATAACATTTTATGTGTGTTTCCAGATTGTTAGGCACTTATGGTTTATTCTCTCCAAATGAATAACCATACCATTCCTGTACATAGAAAGCCTTCCCTTTATTTTTCTGCAGCTCTCCACTTACATCATCTATGATAACTTACCTGACAGGTCACAACGTGACCATAACACCTCCAAGTCCTTTTATACTTCCTAGCAGTCTGATCATTTGATTTTGTAGTTGTTTATAAACTTATTTAGCAATAATTACTTAAGTGGATTCAAACTTATTTTACAAAAGAGACACCTAACTGGAGGGCAGAGCTCTTTTTGGTCAGAAACTATTCTCTTTAGTTGTATAATTTCCTTCAAAATCCTCATACGTACAAAGAATTCTGCAGACTAGAAAAGGCTTTTTTGAGATGGCTGGCTGCCTGATTCCTAGTTTAAAGTGACTTCAGTCACAATAGTATTCACAGATTTCCAACATATTTCATATACGTGGTTGAATATCTGAAAGCTCATTGTTCTTTATGTGTGTTAACACTATTCTCTGTATTCTGAGAGCACAATATAAAAGACTGAACTGTAACACAGGCAAATCAGAATATACTTGTAAAGCAATTTAAAAAGGAGGGGATTCCGTGCAAAGTTCCTTTAAGTCTAACACATCTAAATTAAATAAATGTACATATATTGAGCAATATTTACTATAAAAATCATATATATAACCTATTACTGTTTATATGATAAAATTTCATTACTCCAGAATAGTAGCAAAACGTCTGTTATAAAAGTTTAACACAATTTACTTTCAAATATCTCTGCTGAATAGAATGGGGCTAACAGTGTGTCAAAATATAAAGGGATAAAAAAGAGAAGGGACATCTTTTAAAAATATATACAAATTCATAATCAAGAGGTCAGTTATTTGACTATAAGATAATTTTGAAAAACTGAAAGTTTTTTGCAGTTAAAAAAAATCCCTTTAATCTGATTTCCAAAATGAATCTGTTTAGTAGCTTTCATTTATAAAGAAAACATCAATTATTGCCTTATTTCCTGTCTAAAGAATAAAACAATCAGTATATATTCAATAGGTGTTCTTTTCTCAAAATAATACTAGGTATTGACCACCATTATGTACCATGTCAAATAAGAATGCCAAATCCAAATAGCTCCAACTTACATCTATCTGCCTCCTTTCCAACATATAACCCTTTAGAAGGCTAAACAACTTATTAATTTTTATCTAGCATTACGTATTTTTTGGAATAACAGAAGCTCCCCCAAATCATTCGGTTGAGGGTGTTATCCATTACCAAAACGTCTAAGAAAAAACTGATGCACACTTCAAATCCTTACCATATTCTTTTCACACTTAGGATGTACCTAAGTATATTTTACAAGTGCATGATATGGGTGATATAGCTCCTCACTGTACCTTATTGGACTAAAAGTCTCATTTCAAGTTCTCTTTGAGTAATTAAAAGTCTAAAGAAGCATCTTTGTAAAACATAACTTGATAAATAAAGGGCAACAAGAAAGCTATATAAAGGTTTTAAAAAAAAATGAATGAAAATAAAAAACTCAGTTTATATAATTAATAGAATAAGATTATTTTTTAAATTAAATATTAACAACCCCTAGCCAGTTCTCCAATATTAAGTTGTTCTGAAAACTGAATAATAATAATGTTGTAAATCAAGAAAAAACACATTTATTAATTACTGTTAGCGATCACACATTCATCTATGAAATAATGTTTTAAAAATTATTTAAAATGTTTCTGCAAGTCTTACCATGAGCTGTGTAGTTTGTACAGTTAACTGGTTCTTGTGTAGCATCATTTATTTTTGGATCTTTACAAATATATGTAGAAAAGTTAAGGAAATATGAACTACATTCCAATACAAAACATTATCATCTTTTCTTTAACATGTCATCTTATATATTTATGATTATATTCACATGTGAAAAGAGGCTGTTAGTTTGTCCAAGTCAACAAGCACAGGTATACTTTTAGAGTCACTAATACCTGAATATTAACTTATTACAGGAAAATTGTATTAAAAACTCTAGCAGAGGGTGCTATGCTTATGGAACATCAGTCAGGGTTTAAGCACAAAGCACACACAAAAAAAAAATAAAAATCTTTACCAAATTATATAAGAGAACTTCAAGTTAAAAAAATCAGTTTCCAGATATCTGACTGAAATTATTCACAGGCCCCAAGTATTACCATATACATAATTTCATGTAACACAAATAACCCTGTGATGTAGATACTACTATCCCCACATTACTGAAGCAAACTGATGCTCAAGGTTTGAGTGATTTATCCAAAGTGGTATGAGTGATAGGTAGTAAAATCAGATTTCCTGATTCCAAGCCGAGGGTGCTTTCCATCAGACTGCGAGGAAGATGGTTGTTTTAGGCGGGTCTACATGGTCTCCCCAACAGGACTTTAAGCTTTTGTAAATGGATATAATAATTATCTTCTCATAGATGTTCACAACACTTGGGGTCGGGGTTCTGTTTCCTAAAAATTTTATTGACACTAATATGAGATAAGTAAGGTACTCACAGGATGTCTCTGGAGACAGAGTCTGACACCTCTTTAGGGTTTCTGAATCACTACTGGACATCTCATCTTTATGCGAGGAAAAACATTTTCCAGTTAACATCATCTTGTATGCTCAGGCACTTCTAAGTTTCAAAAAGCACAGCTCTTCATACTGCTCAATTATTTTATTAGAAATAATCACCCCGACATTTTTCCCAAGAAAGGGGCTCAACTTACTAGGTCAGTGATTCTCAAACTCCTAGCATAATGGTAATCAGCAAATTAGAGCTATTCTGTAAAAATTTAATAATGGCGGCCTCTCCTCAACTCTTAAAAATACTATCGAATTTTCTTAATTTTAAGATTTCTTCTCATAGAATCTTTTTTATATCTCTGGCTTCTATTAATTTTTCTGTTCTACAACTTGTATAAAACTGTCTAATTTTGTACAAAATTACCTATTTTAATTTGAATATAACTCCCGTTTCATATCCTCCTCCACTTATCAGAGCTGCTGCAATGAACAGATCTACTTAACTCCTCCAGCCTGTTTTCTCATCAGTAAACAAACAGCTAACACATATAGCCCCTACTATGTGCCAGGCATTGTTCTAAGTGACTTACCTGTACTAATTTATCACAACAGACCTTTAAGTTGGTAGCACTGTTATCTATATTTTTACTCATGATAAAACACAGTTCAAATAATTTGTCCACTGTTACAAAGTGGAGCAGGAATTTGCCCCCTTGCAGTCTGGGATCTCATGTAGGTCGAGATAGTATAAGGTAATAAATGTAAAGTTAACAATAAATGGGCAACATACATTGGCTATATCGTTATTAATTACTGTACTTGTCTTCCCCGAAGTCGGCAAATTTCCAGGGTAGGGTCCATCAACCTTTTAACTTAATTCCAATGCTTACAAACATGGCCTAACTTCAGTATCAATGTGTTTGAACAAATAAACCCACCGGTTAAAAAAATGAATTTTTAAAAAAGAATGGGGGATCACAAGAGGAAGCATCAACGATCAGTAAAATCCCAAGGAAATCACACAGGATGGCCTCTGTCCGTCCCAGCCCCACATCTCTCTTCACCGCCTGGGGTCCCTCGGTCATTAAAGGACACAGGTCACCTTTCCTTTCAGTAAAACCTTAGCCCGTGTTGAGAGCCGCGACCCACTCTCGACCCCGAATCTACCTCGCCCCATGGGGGGGGCTCCTCACAGAGGATATTGTCCCACTCTGAGGTCCTCACACTTAAGTGACTCTTCGCCACCGCCGGCGGCAGCTCCCCAAGGTCCCGTGGTTACTGACACGACCCACAGTACAGCCAGGAGCCGAGCAGCAGCAGTCTCAGAAGCAACCGGCCCGGAGGGCCGAGAAGCCGCCATGCTGGGGACCGGCGCATCCCCCATAACTTCCGGTTCCGCCTTCGCCTAGGCGAAGCTGGGAGTCTGGTGGCGGCGGGAGTGAGGCTCTTAAAGGGACCGTGCATCAGTTGGACGCAGGTCACCTCTCTAGGCCTTCGGAATCACCTGGGAGCGCTTCGATTGGTCTTTGAGAATCAGAAGGAGGCAGCTCGCTTGGAGAATCAGCTGACGTACGTCCACGGCTTCCTCCCAAGCTAATCCTGCTGTGGCTTTTCCATCAGCAGAAGTGCCAGCGGCGCCCGGCAATTCGATAAACCCTTTATAAACATTATCTCTGTTAGTCTGGTAGGATTTGGGTTTACAGATAACGAGCCAGACTCAAAGACGCTAAAGAACGTGTTGGCCTTAGTTACTGAGTTGGAATAGAATTGATGTTTGCCCGATTTCAGAAACTGTGCTCTTAACTATGATATGATGGCCTCCTTGTTGTCTTAGAGAAGAACTTTTTGGAAGGTTGGTACAAATTGATCTTGAGGACTGCATCACAAAAATAAGCATTACACCTTTTTTCTTCTAATTTTTTTCTTTTAAAAAATTATATATATATATTTTTTAATTTATTCATTTTTACACCTTTATTTTTAACAGTGAAAATTTAGGTGAAGGAAAGGGCCTAAAACAAGAGGAGACCAAAGAGTTTACGACTAAACTAAGTGAAAGGTTGGAGGGTTTTTCCTCCATCTCTTCTTTCTAAATTTCTATGTATTCTAAAGTAATGGGGGTATCTTTTATACAGAACAAAATGTGTACTATTTTTTAGTGAAATTTTAGTTGTTTTTCTCTAACGTAAAAATATTTGAGTTTGAGTGGTGCCTCTTCATCCACAGTAGGACTAATTTTGAACAATTGTGCTGTGCAGTGGTTCTCAAACTTTAGGGAGCATCAGTACCACCTGGAGTATTTGTTGAAACTCAGATGGTTGAGCCTCAGGTTCTGATTCTGAAGATCTAGGATAGGGCAGGATAATTTTCGTTTCTAATGAATTGCCAAGTGATGCTGATATTGCTGGTCCAGAGACCACACTTTGACAACCCTGAGATAATGTATTATAAGATGTATCATTTTTGAATGAGAGGACATGAAACTATTTGCAATAATATCTTAGTATTGTAACTACATTTAAAATTTTTCTTAAACCAATTTTGCAACATTAGTATGCTATTTTAAAATTAAAACATTTATGCTTAAAGACTTAAGTGATAAGAATTTTGAAATTTACTAGTTCAATTTTTAAACTTCCCGTTTTAATTGGACTTGCACCTTCTCTCCTTTTTCCCCTATTTCCTCCCTCCCTTCCTCCCTCTCCTGCCCTCCTTTCCTTCCTTCCTTCCTCCTTTCCTTCCTTTTCTTTTCTCTCTCTTTCCCTCCTTCCCTTCCATAAAGATATTTATCAAGCATTTACTTTGTACCCAACATAAGATGAGACCCTACAGCCTCAAAAAATAAAGAGGCAAGAACCCAGTAGTTAAGCACTTTGTGTTTGCTGGGGGAAAAGACAAACTGTTAAAATACTGCTTGGTAATTGTCACAATAGAAGCATGTATTAGTTGCTGTAGTAGGACAAGGGTTTTGATAAGATAATCCCCCAAACAGTATTTGGAACACAATATTTTGTCACTGACATCAAAATAATTCAAAATCCAGGCCAAACTGGAGGAACAGAGTTGGTTCTTCATAGGATGCATGACCGCCTAAAAATGTACAACCTAGAAAATTAACCATTAACTTTGAGTTTTAAAAATTACCAATAATGTGTATAACATACAGCTCAACACCATCCTTCATCCTCATCCTGAGATGAAATTTAGGAAAGGGGTTGGGGCCAAGGATTAGGTTAAAATCCAGGGATAAGGATTGGAATATCTGTTACACATAGTATCTGGTGATAAAAGATAGTGACTTTGCATTTTGACTACCATTTTGGCACTTTCAAAAAGTCCTGGTTTGATTTTCAAAATACAATCTAAAGAAAATCAGAAGGTGAAAGAAAGCAACTTTCTAGTTTGAGTTTATTGAAATCATGACAAAATTAGGTATTTTCCTGCTGACTGCAGGAATATTGCTGATATTTGTGTCATTTTTCATATAGATTTTGAGCAATTAACTATTTGAAAATGCTTGTGCTTTGCTGATTAATCGCACTACAAAATCTGTTTTTATGGTTCTACTGATTATCTTTGTTCTCTCCTACAATGTATAAACTGAAAAGAACAAGAGTCTTCCTGTGAAAGTAAAGAAATACAAAATTTTGACTCTTGAAGTGATTCAGGTTCACTTTCTCTTCTTACTGCCCCTTAATCTATTTTCTCATGGCTCAGTAAAATATATTACTTTATATCTTTGCAATTATAGTCTCTGATAACAAGATACTACATTGTCTAATTTTAGTAAGAACGTTAAATCTCAATCTTAGGCATGTTTTCAATGCAAAGTTTCTTTGTCTCATAAAAATTCTATAGGATTCTATGGAAATTCTATAGAAAGTAAAGGATATGAATAGCACAGCCCAATACGGAAATTGCTATGTAGAAACATTAGAAAGAGGTTTGCCAGTGAAGCCTGAAGCAAAGCTTCCTCTGGGATTCAAAGGCTCTGAACACTGGATCTTTTCATTCCTAAAATTCTAGTATACACCTAATTACATTAATAGATAGTTTTGTTCTGAGCAACCTGATCCCTGTTTCCATGATTAGAACAGAATCATTAAGAGATAAAAGATGGTTACTCTCCCCAAATTTCTTTTTTATTTGAGATGGACATTTTTTTTCCTCTGGTGGTAAATTCATAGTATCAGGTCCTGGTAAATCTTTATTATAGTCTTCTGCACATTGGGAATTTTTCTACATCCATGCTGTCTCTCAGGTATTTCTGTGTCCTCTCTTTGGTGCACCAGTCTAACTGCCATCCAATTCAATTGACTCATCACTTAATAAGGCCTACTCTATGCCAAGTATATTTCATCGTGAATGTCAAATGTAGGATCTAAAACTGACTTTATCAGAGTCCTACTTCTCAAAAAAACAAAACAGAATAAATTGGCTTTTCTAAGTTTCAACACCAACATCCATTTTATCAGTTTCAGAGCTTAGAATCATCTTTGCACTTCAGTTTTCTCCTTGTTCTTCTTTATCCCTTTTTCTAATCACTAAGCAACTGATATTTTTAAGTGCTCATTTTTAAAATCCTATATTTTCACCCTATTTCAGGTATATGTCATTTCCTAGGTACCTTGCTATAGCAACTTCTTACTTCCTCTTTCTGATTCTAGGCCTTCTCCCCAACTTTGTCAATCTATTTTTCACACTGCTTCCAGATTAATCTTTCATTTAGGAAAACATAAAACCTGTATCATATCCAAAATTTTATTCAAAATCCTATAAGCTCCTTGTATTTTACCCAAAGGAGTTTGTCCAGATAAAACCTGCACACATGGTCATAACAGCTTTATTCATAATTGACCAGACTGGGAAGCATAAGATGTCTTCTAGTAGGTGAACAGATAAGTAATCTGTGGTACATCCAGAAAATGGAATATTATTCAGTGCTAAAAGAATTGAGCTCTTAAACCATGAGAAGACATGGTGGAAGCTTAAATGCCTCTTACTAAAAAGCCAATCTGAAAAAGCTACATACTGTATGATTCCAACTATCTGACCTTCTGGAAAAGATGAAAATATGGAGTTAACAAAACATAAGTGGTTGCCAGGAGTTGGGGAGGGAGGGCAGCAGCAGGGGGATGCATAGGCAGAGCACAGAGGGTTTTTAGGGCAGTTGAAAGTATTCTGCATGATAGTATAATGGTGAATACATGTCATTATACATTTATCCAAACCCATAAAATGTACAACACCAAGAGTGAACCATAATGTAAACCATGGACTTTGGGTGATTATGTGTCAATATAGGTTCATTAGTTGTAAGACATGTACCACTCTGGTGGGGGCTGTTGGTAAAGAGGGGGGCTATGAATATGTGGGAGAAGGGGGTACATAGGAAACCTGTAACTTCTGTTCAATATAGACCCTAAAACTGCTCTAAAGAAATCAAGCATTTTTAAAAATAAACACCAATCATTAAATGTTTTTTTAAAAAGCAAAAAATAAAAATCTTATTCAGAAATTTTCAGTGGCTCTTTAATTTCTTAGAGATAAAGGATAAAGTCTTATAACCTAAAGTTCTCCATAGTATTTTCAGGTCCTCCACCATCTGCTCTGGCCTCACTTTATTTACGACTACTCTTGGCTTTCTCTTTGCTGTCACAAGTATCTGTCATGTTCATGCCCATCTATGTGCTGCTTCATTTATTCAGTACTTTCTATGTGCCAGGTGTATGCAATACATGTAATTTCTTCATTTAACCTTAAAAACTACCATATGAAGTATTGTAAGTACTGGCACTGAAATTTCACTAATGGGAGTTAGAAGGTTTAAATAACTTGTCAAAGTTGCATATTTTAAGAAATGGTGGAATTAGAATTCAAGCTCAGACCTTCTGACTTCAGAGATGTGTTCTTAAAAACTGTGTTCATCTTCATCATTCTGTGAATAAAATACTCTTGAGGGTTCTCAGAGGTTGAGAAAACAAAAAACCAAAAAAACTGTGCCAGAAAATGTTTACCACAGAGTATGTGCCTTAAAAAATGTACTGAATAAGTCAAACATTTTTTAAAATTCCAGGTAAGAGCCAGAGGAAAGTAGAAATTAAAATAACCATACTAAAATATGGAGAAAATGGGATTAAATGTGGTGGAGATGGATGTTTTCTGGGAATGATCATTGAGGCCCTGGGGGAAGGGTAGGGCTCATAGGACATTCCAAGCATGGAAAAGGGGATGAGTAACCAACGGAAAAGTCATGGTGTCGTCATTCCAAGGGCATAGAGTAGACCAGACCATTTCGCCAGCATCAGATCTTGGAGAGTGAAATGGAAGAGTAGGTCGAAGAGGCAGCAAGGAGAGAGTTTAGAGGGCCTTGGACACTAAGAAAAGGAGTTTGAACTTTGTTTCACAGTCAATTAAAAGTCACATTGTTCTTGTTATTTTTACCCAAGCCACTTAGCCTGTGGGATCTTAGTTCCCCAACCAGGGATCAAACTAGGCCACTGCAGTGAAAGCGCCACTGGACCACCAGGGAAATCCCCAAAGTCACATTATTTTTTGAGAAAGGGGGAATATGTTCATAACCATCATCAAATGTTAGAGTAAGAAGAGACCTTACTCTATGTTTGCAAGGTGATGGTTTCAGATAATTGGTCTCCACCTGTATGCTGCCCCTCCCCCCACCCCAATTTAGGAAGCATTTCCTTCTCCATTTTACCTTAAGCAAATCCCAAACACCTGTTAGACCTGTTTAAATCCTAAGAGATGCTTTCAGCAAGCGTAATAGATCTCTTTATTTTCTGAAAGTTCTGGCTTCATTATACATATTTGGTAATTTATGTGGTTGTATAAGCTTTATTTCCTTCAATAGTTTGTTCATTCTTAAGAGGTAGAGTCCATGCTGAAATTTTGTATCCTGTGTATCCTTTTACCAGGCCTAACAAGTGATAATTTCTTAAAAACAAGCAAACAAAAAAACAACTAACGATAACACTAAGAGGTGTCAAGTGCATGATCTTACAACAGATGTCCTTACATTGCCCCTGTCTTGTACATACCATCTTCCTTGAGGACAGGTAACCCTCATGTTTAACATTTTACAAAGTCAATCACAGTGCTTAACAAATACTATGTTTAATGAACACAAACCTGAAGATTGATTCTGTTTACCGTTAATGTGTGGACTGTATTAGACAAAATAAAACGCCTATCATCAAAATCCTATTTAGTTACATTAGAGTCTAATAAAGCTGTTGTAGGTTCTACACAATCTTTCTCAAAGTCAAGTTATGATATCAAGAACAAAAATGTTAAAACGTATAGGGAAGTCAACACTGGACTTATAGTCAGAAGATCCCATCTGGGTCCCAAATTTTGGGCAAATTACTTAACCCTTAGGTGCGCAGTTTCTTCATCATTTTTTTCACAGGGCAAATGAGGTAATGTATATAAGCTAGCGCCCGGCATATCGCAGGCAAATACTGCTAGATTGGTTCCTTTCCTTTCCTCAACTAAATGAGCAAAAAATAACCCCCAGTTATACTTAGAATTTAATGTGGGGTCAGCGGATGAAGACGACACAAGGAGGGATGACAGAACGGGAAAGGTAAGGGACAAAGAGAGACCAAGCAGATTTGACGAAATCCTTTTATCAATATCCTCCTTCAATTTCCATGATTTCAGGTCTCCTCTCAGCCCAGCCATCCTACACCTGTCCAGCCGGATCTCCCCACCACTTGGCTTTTCTTCTGCCTAATTGGCCCTCAGATCCCACCTTTTTCTGCCTCTTTAACCTTCCCTCGCCCAGTAGAACTTTACCTGCAGAAAGTGGAGAAGCCCACCGCGCCCGCGCCCGACCCCGCCCCGAGTCGGCCTCCCGCGGCCCCAGGCTCCCCCGCCCGCCCCTCCCGTGCCACCTCGGCGCCCCGCCCCGGCGGAGAGGGTAGGAGGGAGGGGAGGGCCTGCCAGGTGAGGCGCGGTCCTCCTGGGCCTCTCACTTCCGCCCAGGTGAGGGAGGGCTGACGCCGAGTCCGCCCGCCCGCTCCGGGCTCCCACCGGCGCCGCCGCCGGACCAGGTAAGGCAGGGGGCCGGGAGTGCGGGCGTGCGCTGCGCGGCGGGGACCGCTCGCCCCGCGCCCAGAGCCTCCGCCGCTACCCCGGCGCGCTCTCCGCCCGCCCTCCGGGAGGAGTGGGCACGGGAGACCCAGGACGCCGCCGGGCGCTCGGCCGGGCCCGCGGAGGGTGCGGGGCGCCGTTCGTCTGCTTCGGGCCCGGTGACCCCACCGTGGTCCCCGCCCCTCGGTGCAGGGCTTGCCGGAGGCCGCGGGCCACGGAGCCGCCCCTCTTCGGCAGGCCCTGGCGGCACTCAAATCTCGGCCCGGGTCTGTACCAGGAGTGGCCGGGATCAAACTTTGCACCCAAGTGGGTGCCTGTGCTTCACCCCCAGAGCTTGGGTGGAGTCTTTCCCCAACTGGTGACGGTGAAAGGAGTGACCAGGTGGTGGCCTGTTCGAGGTCCCGGAGGAGGGGGTACTCAGATCCCAGTTGAGGGGCCACTTGGCCCCAACCCCATCTGGGAGCCTGGTGGTCACGTAGACGAGTTCCCAGGCCGACGATCAGGCCTGGGCTCTGCTAGCCTCACTTTATAGATGGGGACGACCAGGCGGAGAGTGCTCTGGCTCCAGGCTTTGGGGAAATCGCTGGATTCCTGCTTTATGTCACGCTCAGGAAAGCATTTTCAAATCCTTTCCCCCCACCCCCTCCAAAGCGCCTCAGCCCTCCTGGGACACCTAGAAGGCCGAATTAATCTCCCCCTGGAGTGTTCTCTTGGCAGTTTGACATTATCTCCAGATGGCTCTTATCACTTTGGATTCGAATTAGTTGTTTACTGGTTTGCGCGATTGAGAGGGTGGCCTTTAAAGGACCTTATTTCCCTAGGCTGCTTCTCAACTGCATTGAGAGTCTGGCCATGGGTAGGTGTGCAATAAACAAGTGTTTCTTAAAAGAACGAAGAAGCCTTCTGGAGACCTAGAAGAAAAATCTGTTACACCGAGTATGGTAATACTACTAGGCCGTCTAAGCTCCTATTGGTTGCCAGTTCATTTGCGCATAACTTTTTAAAAGTAAAGCTAGGGAGGAATGGAGGTAAAAAAAACTCAAATTGGTTTTTGAGTTTGCCCTTTGCTAATTGAGGTCCTATTAATGGTCACATAAGGTGAGCTTGGTATATCAATAATAGTTGTGTTTAAGGTTGAAGGTAAATTGTATTAATCCCTCATTTGTGTTTAAAGATGCTTTAATAAGTTCAAGTCATGTATTCATATTTTTTATAACTATAAAACTAACATATTCATTGTAGAAAAATTGGAGAGAATTTCTAGAAAAGGAACTAAAAGCACACCCAGACCCACCTACCATTGAAAATAATCACTAATAAAATTATGGTATCTTGCCTTTCAGTTAGTATTCTTAAAAAGAAAAACCTGTATATTTTCCCATGATGAGTTCACTTTTAGAACCTTGTGATTGAGACAGAGGCTCAGCATTCAGTAATCCTTGTAATTGCATTTTTATTTAAAAGCACTTAATAATTATCCTTAAACTAAACAACCAAGCAGTCGGAATTTCCTTGCTTTGTTAAACTTTAACAAAAATACATTAGTTTGGGGAAACTAAAGTGGGGTTTAATTTGTTTACTTAAGATTTTGCTCACCTTGGTAGTAGAGTAAAATTTTGAGAAACAGGACTATTCCACCTTAATTTTTGGGTTCACTTGACCATTGCTCTGGTTTCTTTCCCGTACTCTGATGTTTTTTAGTAGACTTGGATGCCTTTTATCAAAGTATTCATTCTAGGTTCTGGTGCAAATGGAGAGAGAAGATGGAAAGCCTGCTTATTTTTTGCATTTGTACAGCTGTGTAGCCTGTGGAGTTTGGAGACATGGGATTAGGTCCACCTACTGTGTAACTCTTGGCAAGTCACTTGACTCTGCTTCTGTTTTCCCATTTGTAAATGATCTACCTCACTGAGTTTGGGGAAGTCAAAACGAAATAATGTTCAAGGATGAGTCTTGTAAACTGTAAGCCACTCTTCGCGCACTTTTTGCTCGGTTCACTGAGATGTTTAATTCTGATAAAACTAAGGAGCTTTGCTGTTTTTATTGGGAAGAACTCAGATTTGGGAATGGTCTCATACTGATAGTTACTTTGATAAAAGGCATAGAGGCTGCATTAGCTGATAAACAGAAGTCTGCTAAAAACACTGTACGGGGCTCTTTCTGAAAAGGCCTAGGTTAAAACTGCACTGTCAACATGGTTAGCCAGTTGCCCCTGTGACTAGGTATTTGAAATAGGGCTAGTTGGGATTGAGATGTGCTGTAAATGTAAATACACATCAAATTTTGAAGATTTAGTTTAAAAACCTAAATACCTTGTTATTTTTTATATTACTTACATATTGAAATGATAGTTTATGTAAGGATAATTAAAATATATTATTTAAATTAATTTTACTTGTTTCTTTTTACTTTTCATGTGGCTACTAGAAACATTTTGAATTACATATGTGGCTCACATTTTATTTCTATTGAATAGCACTGGGTTAGGATTCAGTGTATATTTATCCTTAAGAGGGTTTGGTTTACTGAAGCCCTTACATTTCTATTTATAAACCAATTGTTTTTTTTAAAACTCCCAGCTTTATGCCTCCCCACTCCCACCTCCCTTGTATTCATTGCACTGGTGAAATTTTTTGTTGTTCAGTCTTTTGAGAAGCAACCACTATTGATTACAAAGGGAAAATCTCTGCTAAAATAATTATTAGCTCTTTTGAAGCCCCCAAATATCTTAAATAATTTTGATTGAAAAGAGTTATTAATGATAATAGTAGCTACCATTTATTGAATGTTCACTGTATGCCAGGCTGCTTTATATCTTATTTAGTCCTTTCAACTGTAAATATTTAATATTTTTTATTAACTATTTTATAAATGAGGTAACTAAAATATAGGGAGATTTAAACAATTGACCGCAACAACACAGAGCTGGTCCCAGGAGTAGAACCCAGCTCTCTATGATTTCACAGCTTGTAAGCTATAGATTCTTCCATATTTCGAGAATTGGTTATTGAACCAACTGGAAAAATGTTGGTTATCAAAGTAGATATTTAGTTCTAATCCTGTTTTTGTGTTAGTGACCAATAGGAAATGCTCATCAACAGATTAGCTGTGTATGTCATCATGACTAAATCTTAAAAATGTAAAGTTGAGTTAAAAAAAATTGCTGAAGGATAAATATACAGTATAATTACCATTTATATAGTTTAAAAGCCTGCCAAACAGTAATATTGTAAACAAAGATAGTGTGTTTTAAGAATTTCAGATTTGAATTCTGTCTATATTGATTGCATGCATTTGTGAAGCTGCCTTGTGACTGAATGAAGTTAGTAAAATCTCTGTGAAATGAGCATTCTCTAATGTTGCTCTTACTCTTAAAAGAACAAAACCAAACTGGTCTTGTTCTTTGCTTTGATGCTGTGCCCACGGTGTCTGGTTGGTAGAAAGCTTTGAAGCCCAGGTCTGCAGCCTTTCTGGGACTGTCCTGTTTTCATTTAGCTTTAGCCTTTAATTGATGGGTGTGACTTTGATAATTGGGGCTGGGTAAGGCTTCTGCCTTGAGAAAGGCAGTCCCTCTCCGTATTATTTTCTGAAACTTGAAGCTCCAGGGCAGAGTGTGGTAGAAGAGGAAGATGAGTTAAGTAGATGTTGACAGTCAGGTTTACAAACATTCATTCCCTCTCTATTGAAAATTTGTAATATCTGACTCTCATTTTTAAAGTAGTTACCTGCTAAAAATGTCTTTAACCGTTTACCGTCCCTCCCCACAACGTGAAATTAAATTTCACTCAGTTGCACTGTCTTCCTGTCATTACCATTTTCAAAGTGCTTTTTGTTTTTTTTAAAATTGTGAAATGGAGATTAGACATTTGTTAAGAAGATAAATGAGATATTATACAGAATGATCCTGCAATGCTCACAGTAGACACCAAAAAACTAGTTACTTGAATTAGTGACAGATAAAATGGATTCTGGGGAAAGACCAAGAGAAGGAAGAATGGTGAACATTAGTGGGAAGGGTGTCCAAAGCAGAGTTTGGCCTATTTTGCAATTTGTTAGGATTGTTTTGAATATCACAAGCATGCCAAAAGTGGCATGACTCTATTTCTGGAGAGAAGCTAAGGGCACACAGTCTGCAATGTGGGGAGAATTGAACAGAATATCTGAGGTGGAAACTGATCATTAGTGAGGAGTATGAATGCCTGGTTCTTTCAGTGAGTGACTGGCTACACATCAGAGATCCCTAAGTGTGAAAATTGCCCAGATTTGTATTTTTTGCTGATCATTGGAGAAAACTGCCACCAACAGGAAAACAAGAGCATATCATAAAACAGTTTAACTTTGTTCATACACAGTGGCCAAGTTACAGGCAGAAACTGATGTGCATTGGTTAACTTTGAATAGTTCAATGAGAAAAATTAGTATTTAGCTAATTGGATTATTCTGATGAAGTGACTCAATTTTCAGTTCTGATTCTGAGTTTAACATGGTGTCTTTCAGCTTTGATGTCCTAAATGTCCAACATTAAGTGGACTTAAAAGTTGCCTATGGCTTAGGCACATGGCCCCAAAATAGCAGGATGGTTTTGGAACTTATATATATCTTTTCCCAAAATTCCAGGAGTACAGTGTTTTGGCAGCAGCCAAAAATATAGTATTTTTCACATCTAAGGGGTTTAGAAAAGGCCTTGCCATTTGATAGGGACACAAGGCCAGGACACCTGTCTTGACTATACATTAGGATGACAGCAGATGTGTTTATGTGGAGTTTGAGTGAAGAGCCACCATTTACTCTCTGGCAAGGTGAGTCTGTGTTCCGTTTAATCAGTACCTCATAAATGCTGAGCTTTGAGGACAAAGCCATGGTAAGTAAACACAATCTGAGCTTTGCACTCCAAAGGAAGCAAAAGAAATTTAAAGTTGGTCATGGACTTCAATTTTTGAATAACTTCTGAAATCATGACTTCATCTACAGTTAATAGCATTTAGATTGTTCAGAGTCCCTAGTTCCCTTGAGCTCTGGGGAATTGCCCTTGAGGAGTTACATGTAGTCTAACTGTGATCTGCCCAATTCACACCTGCAGTTACAGGCTGACTACCTGTACTTCCCCAAACAGATTGCCAGTAATCTTTTCTCTCAAGTTTTTAAGATAGAAGTATAAGATGTCTTGTTAAACCTAATTTTCAAGGTATAAGGTATCTTGTTCAGTTCAAGAAAGAAACATAAGATGTTCTAGGGAGTTACATTTTTGTGTGCTACTGGGAGTCTGAAGAGTGTGTTTCTCAGGGTCCTTAATTGGCCTACATTCTTGAACTGAGGAGGTTAATAAATCTTTTCAATAAGTTTCCTCCACCTAGAAATTTGAATCAAATTAAATTTCTAACTCTGCATCAGCTTTTCTCAAATATTGCCTTAATTGGTGATGGCTAAGGGCATGGGTATTTTTTAAAAGCCACAATATTATAATAATTTCCTTCAATCAAATACCGCAGTGAACCAGACATGAAAAATTCATGGCACAAACTCTCTTGATCAATGATGGAGTGGAAGCTGTTAAACATAAAAAACTACTGGTTCTCTGGAGGCTGTGCAACTATGAGGACAGTGGCACACTGGCATTTTAATGTCTATGCTCTGACTGATTGTAGGTAGGCTATCTATGACAAGGTAGACTGAGCTTTACCATGTTTAAACAAACTGGAAATTCCTTGCTGTAAGCCCTGTTAGTTTCTTAGCCAGGCCAAACAGGTCAAAATTGTTTGGTTGAAGATTTCCTATGACCATAAAATGAGTGAAACATAGGTTCCTTTTAGTGTACGTGTTACTTCCTGGATGTTCAGCTATAGAGTTAATTGCATTTCTTCTTCTGTCCTCATATACTCTGAAGGCCTTAGATATTACCCAATGCCGTGAAATTGTAGTACTTTTCCAGGCCTGCTTTGTGGACATAGTTTAGCTTTTATTAAATATGAGTCATAGGGTTGGATGGCCAACCAGTTTCTAACCTTAACCCTTACTGAGAGACATCTACTACTATGGTTTCCAAAATGTGCAGGACAATCTACTGGGAGAGTAGGAGAATGACAATAAAATCTTGCTTTTTAGTTTTTACCTTACTCTCATAATGTTTCTATTTTATATATGTTTTAAAACACATATGACATATAAATATATTAATATGTTTATAGTTATAAAAAATAAGGTGAGTGGTCAACATACATTTTTACTGATAGGAATGTATGTTTAAAAATGTTTGAAGACCACTAATCTATCCTGTTACCAGAATCACCTTTTTATTTTTTTTAAACAATTTGCATTTTCTTTTTTTAATAAGCAGATATTCATTTTAAATTATTATTTATTTATTTATTTTTGGTCTGTGTTGGGTCTTCGTTTCTGTACGAGGGCTTTCTCCAGTTGCGGCAAGCAGGGGCCACTCTTCCTCGCTGTGCGTGGGCCTCTCACGGTTGCGGAGCACAGGCTCCAGACGTGCAGGCTCAGTAGTTGTGGCTCACGGGCCTAGTTGCTCCGCGGCATGTGGGATCTTCCCAGACCAGGGCTCGAACCCGTGTCCCCTGCATCGGCAGGCAGATTCTCAACCACTGTGCCACCAGGGAAGCCCCACCTTTTTAAATAGAAATCTGGACTCAATACTTCCCTACTTAAAAGCCTTTGATTACTTCCTGCTGCTTACAGGATAAAGACCAGTCTACTTAGCATTATTGATAAGAACCCTCTCAAAATAGTCTATCTAAACCAGTGTTTCTCAAACTGTCGGTGGTAAAAGATTATGGTTCCCCTCCCTCAGTCTTTCAAGGACTGACATTTTTATAAAATTATTAGAAAAATGAATTGCTGGAAAAATGAAATTACAAAAATAAGTACAATGTAAGTTGTGTTTTGTATTCCTAAATTTAATAGATCTACATGACTCTGCCGCATTCCACGATTTCTAAATGCTTATTCCCAGTTTTGGTACTTATCTCTTTGTGGGTCAAGCATCAATCCAGTCCACACTTGTAGTAACACTGGTCTGAATTACTTTTTTGCCCTTTCTGTTGCTTTTAGAGACCTTATAACAGTTCATTTAGAGCTAGTTACTAGTTTCACTGCCAGTCATGCACTTTTACACCTTTATGCAGCAGTTCTCAAATTGTGGTCTCTAGACTAGCTGCACCAGGATCACAGGGGAACTTTGTTAGAGATGAGGTTCTCAGGGTTCACCTTAGAAGTACAGAATCAGAAACATTGGGAGTGGGCCCTGCAATTTGTGTTTTAGCAAGTCCTCAAGGTGATTCTGATGCACACTAAAATTTGAGAAGCACTAACTTAGGGCAGCCCTATATGTCATTCAAACTAGAACACTTTTGAGAGTGAAGTGGAGCACTATTAATAAGGATGCTGGGTAATCTGAGACTATTTTAGGCAAATGAGGACAAATGGTCACTCTGCTTTTACACTCCATTCTTTTTCTTTTACGAGAGATGTCTCTACTGTGTTCTCATTCCAGCATTCCCAAACTTCCCCAGGCAGGGGAGTCACTCTGCTTTTATGATTTCTCTGAGCACATGGTACACACCTTTGCCATTGTATGTATGTGCCTTACAATATAATTATCCTATTGTGTTGTCATTACCTTGCTGTATATCTGTCTTGCTCTCTCATTAGGCCATCTTAGCCATTATCTTTTTGTCCCTTTTACCTTTCAAGTTATAAACATAATACATGCCTTTTAAATAAAATTCAAACACTAGTATCTACAAAGTAAAAGTCTAATTTTTTATTTCCCCATCCCCACTTCTACTTCCTGTAAGTTAGCAGTATTATTAAATTGACTATCTTTCTAAATCTAGAAACGTATGGACACACAAATATGTATTTTTTTCCTTGCAAAAAGGGGCAAATAATGCATATATCCTGTGAAACTTGCTGTCTTCCCTGTTTGGTTGTATATATTAGATAATGTCCCTGTATTACCACAAAGGTTTGGATTGCCAAAGCATCCTCCTGTAAATGAGAGATCTTACCCAACACCAACCTTAGTCATTACTTGAATGTTACAGGCAGGAGGCTAACACGGGAGCTAGGCACCAACATTCCTTGCCGGAGGGGCCCCCAGCCAGTAGACACAGCTTCCAAAGAATGTCACTTTCTCATATAGGACATATTATCAGCATGCTTAAAATACCTACTTATATATAGACTGACGTTAAGTCACTTATAAACATATTCATAACAGACTTTTACTGTGATTTTTAGTGTGTTTACAGGAGCAAAATTCAACCTTGGGACACATTTTTGTTTGTTTGTTTCGGGTTATCAGACAAGTTGTGAACAATATATACAGAAACATTTTCTTAAAGGAAGCCGCTTTTGTTTGGGGAATCCCAAGGTTTGTACTCCATTAGTTACCCAAATAGAAAATGTCTTTGTGATTACCTCCCATGTTCCAGCCAGCCAAGCTCTATAAATCCATATGTCCTCAGATTATTTACAAAAGCAATTAAGATAGATCAGGTATTTCCTGACATTTTAAAATGCGGACTCTGTTATCTATTAAAAACCTTTAGCTTGTTTGCATGGAGGTCTGGTATCAAGCTGGGAATCCCCAGCTGAAGGATTGAGCCACAGGCTTGCTGTTAACCGTTTCCTACCCGTTCCTGTTTCAGTACTTTCCGACCAACTTTATTATTTTAATGGCTGATTACGTTTGATAGTTGAATTTTTCCAGGAGTTTTGTTATTCAAAACAATGCAGTAAATATGCTTGTACACACATCTGTGTGCCTTTTTGCAAATACTTCTTTAGGAGAGACCCTCAGAAGAGAGATTCTGGGCAGAAGAGAATATAAATTTAATATATTGATAGATATTGCTCAGTTGCTCTCCTAAAAGAATGTGCAAATTTATATTCCCACCTGTTTTTCTGTGACATCTGGAGTACAGTCTATTATTAGAAAAAAATGCCAATCTAACAATAAAAAATAGTACCTCATAGTTTTCGCTTACCTTCTTTGATTTAGAGAGGCTGATGTATTAATGATCACAAAACTGCTCTTGTCAGTCCTTTTAGTCTAGTGCTGCTACAGAAAAGGACAGTGACATTGTGACTGCCCTTCCATTATTCACAGTTACCTGTCAATGGGTAGTTTTAAGGGTTTCACAGTTGAGATGCTGAGCACATCAGAAGTGTTTCTGTGATGCTCTATTCAGCAGTTCTTTTGGTAGTTCTCATGGAATCCCGTGAATATTTTGATGGAATACATGAACCTTTTATCAACGCCAAAGGCATTCCTTACTGGTTTTTAATATGCTTTCTTACTTAATGACCTTGAATTAGAAGGTAAAGATTGTGTTTAGCAACTGTATCCAGAGATGATGTAAGTACATTTTGACTGTACAGTGCTCATACTTCTTAGATGGTTTATTATAACAGTGTACCACTAGTGAAAATGACCACTGTAAAAGTGCCATTTTTGACACAGCAAAGGGTTTGCTAGCTTTTTGAGTTTTTTTTTAAATGAATTTATTTATTTATATATTTTTGGCTGTGTTCTGTCTTTGTTGCTGCACGCAAGCTTTAGCTGCGGTGAACGGGGGCTACTCTTCATGGTGGTGTGCAGGCTTCTCATTGCAGTGGCTTCTCTTGTTGTGGAGCACGGGCTATAGGCACGTTAGCTCAAGTGCATTGCAGGCTCAGCAGTTGTGGTGCACGGGCTTAGTTGCTCCGTGGCATGTGGGGTCTTCCCGGACCAGGGCTTGAACCTGTGTCCCCTGCATTGGCAGGTGGATTCTTAACCACTACGTCACCAGGGAAGTCGCAGCTTTTTGAGTTTTGATTACATTTTAGGCTAGTTTTCAGCAAATCACTGGAATTAAAAAAAAAATTATCCATGGAAAATGCCATATTGGGTGATTACCTTTTGGAGACTTTCTCAGATGACTAGTTTGAGGGTTTTTTTCCCCTAATCTCTCTAATATCTTCTTGATCCCTTATTTGTATATTCCTTTCCAGTCTAGAATCTTTTTTTAAAAAAATTAACTTTATTAAAGTATAACTTACATACGATAAAACAATTAAAAATATACAGTTCAATGAAGTACAAATGTGTACATCTGTGTAAACAATACTCCTTTCAAAACATAGAACATTCCCATCACCCCAAAAATCTCCCTCAAATGTCTTCCCAGTCAACTCCTTTCCACCCTGCCCAGGTAAACTAATCTATAACTGTATATTCAACTTCATATGAATGGAATCATACAACTTACATCCATTTTGTCTGTTTTCTTTCCCTCAACATAGTTTTTGAGATTCACCCATGTTCTGTGTGTCAGTAATGTTTTCCCTTTTTATTTCTGGGTATTTTATTATGTTTACATACCATAACTGATTTATCCATTCATCTATTATTAGACATTTGGGTTTTTCTAGTTTTGGGCTTTTATAAATAAAAATTCTGTGAACATTCTTTTTTTTTTTTTTTTTTTGCGGTACGCGGGCCTCTCACTGTTGTGGCCTCTGCCGTTGCGGAGCACAGGCTCCGGACGCGCAGGCTCGGCGGCCATGGCTCACAGGCCTAGCCGCTCCACGGCATGTGCGATCTTCCCGGACCGGGGCACGAACCTGCGTCCCCTGAGTCGTCAGACGGACTCTCAACCACTGCGCCACCAGGGAAGCCCACTTTCTTGTTTTTTTTCCTTTTGTTTTTTTGGCCAAACCCTGTGGCTTACTGGATCTTAGTTCCCTGACCAGAGATTGAACTCAGGCTCTCGGCAGTGAAAGCTCCAAGTCCTAACCACTGGACCTCCAGTGAATTCCCTGAGCATTCTTTTATAAGTCTTTTGCAGGCATATATTTTCATTTCTCTTGGGTAAGTATGTAGGAGTGGAAGTGCTGGGTCATATAGTAAGTGTAGTTTTAACTTTCAAAAAACTGCCAAACAATTATTCAAAGTGTTTGTGCCATTTTACATTCCTACTAGCAACGTATCAGAATTCCAGTTGCTTCACATCTTGGTCAACGCCTAGTATTAGATGTTGTTTTGGTTTTTAGCCATCTTAGTGGCTGTGTAGTAGCTTTTAATCTGAATTTCCTGAATGAAGTTTTTTGTTGTTTTTTTTTTTTTGGGTGGCTGCGTTGGGTCCTCGTTGCTGTGCCCGGGCTTTCTCTGGTTGCAGTGAGCGGAGGCAACTCTTTGTTGTGGTGCAGGGGCTTCTCATTGCAGTGGCTTCTCGTTGCAGAGCACGGGCTCTAGGCGCATGGGCTTCAGTAGTTGCAGCACGTGGGTTTCAGTAGTTGTAGCTCACAGGCTCTAGAGCGTAGGCTTGGTAGTTGTGGCGCACAGGCTTAGTTGCTCTGCGGCATGTGGGATCTTCCCGGATCAGAGCTCAAACCCATGTTCCCTGTATTGGCAGGCGGATTCTTAACCACTATGGCACCAGGGAAGCCCTGAGTGAAGTCTTTTGATGGAGAATGTTCTTGAGGTTTTCTTTAATTTTTCTATAGGGCTATAGACTTGTATACACTAATGGGAAATCTTTTCTTTTTTAATTTAAAATTTTTTCTTTAGGTTTCTTTAAAAGTGATTGAAGACAGTAATTCAAAATGCCTGAAAATCCTGCTACAGGTAAACTAGTTATATACTTCTATCACTAAATTAATTATTCAAAAATGGAATATAAGATGGGATTTAACTTGTACTCTTATTATCCTTCTTCAAACAAGATAAATTGCAGGTCCTGCAAGTTCTTGATCGCTTGAAAATAAAATTGCAGGAGAAGGGTGACACTTCGCAGAATGAGAAGCTCTCTATGTTTTATGAGACACTAAAGAGCCCTCTTTTCAACCAGATACTCACTCTTCAACAGTCCATCAAGCAACTGAAGGGGCAAGTAAGTTACCCATCAGGGTTTTACATGTTGATATATTCAAACCAGCGAAGAAATATAGAAGGAGATAGGTGCAAACTGTCTACTCTTTTTTTTTTTTCTTTTTATTTGCGGTACGGGGGCCTGTCACTGTTGTGGCCTCTCCTGCTGTGGAGCACAGGCTCCGGACGCGCAGGCTCAGCGGCCATGGCTCATGGGCCCTGCTGCTCTGCGGCATGTGCGATCTTCCCGGACCAGGGCACGAACCTGCGTCCCCTGAGTCAGCAGACGGACTCTCAACCACTGCGCCACCAGGGAAGCCCTGTCTACTCATAATTCAGCAAAGAGACTGTATTGGGACTTGTGACCTGTGGGTAGCATTGGCATGGATAGTTTAAAAATTTTGGTAATAAATTTTGTGTTTAGCTTTGGAATATGGTTTTTGTACTTATTTATATAAAGGTCAGATGCTTTGAGAATTCTCAACATTTTCTTCAAAATTGCAGGACTCATAGCACCTCTGCTTAGAGTGACCTAAATTAAGAGTTTTAACTGTCCTCTTGGTGGTTCTCTTTTGGGGTCAGGGCTGGCAAATTGATTTTAAATCATCTATTCTAGAAGCTGAACTTGAATAGTAGCTATCTTATAGATTAAATTTGGGCAGAATTTTAAATGTAATTGAAGATAATGTAGCAGAGTTGTTATGTGAAAATTAAAATTTGGAAAAAATGCTTTTTGCTGATAAACCAAAATGCCTATGCATAAATATTTAGCAAGTGATTTTTGTATAACTAACTAAGGATTAAATTCTGCACATATGTCTTACTGTGAATTTCTGTCTTTAGATCAAAATTTATACCAGAATTTTAGCACTCCCCATATTGAAGGTTAGATTTCTGTATTCTCTGATCATGGAAGAGTACATCACAGCAATGAATGCTGTTGGTAGGAATAGAAATTGGGAAAGATCACTACAAATCAATCACTGTTACTGGACTAAGAGTGGACTTAACCAGCCTCTTCATGATAATAACAATCATTTATATAGTTTGCAATTGTTATGTAAATAATCATATCGTATTCATTCAATTATAAAATCTCCGTGATTTTTTTCCTGTCATTGTTTTCATAGAGTTTCTACGGGTGTTGATTTTTTCTGTGAAGTCCTGTTGACATTTGTTCTTGATGTTACCTTTGTTCCATTGTGTTGGCACTTGTTTCAGCCAATGATATTTTAAAAATTAACTTCTGTTTTCCTTTTTCCATAATTACTGGATTCTCCTCCCATTTTTTTTTTTTTAATTAGTGTTTAAGTGGCTCTGAAATTCATCTACTAATCTTGGGCAAGTTACTTAATCCCTGTGTGCCTCAGTTCTCATGTTCACAAAATGAAATAAGAATATCTCCTAGGGCTATTGTAAGGATTAAATGAGATATTACGTAAGAAGGAGTTTTGGTATAGTACTTTGCTTATAGCAAGCACTTAATAAATACTGAGTTATTTTTGTTATATACCACCTGCAGATCTTTTGTGCCTCTCCACATGGAAATGTATAGATGAATGCAAAAGGGCTCAGTGTCTTACATGCATGTTTATATGACTGAATGTGTCTGTGTATCTGAAGTGTAATAAGCTGTTGAACGTGCTATTAACTTGAGGTAATCGTAGAAGGCAGGAAATGAGAACAAATTAAACATTTTGTGTAATACTAAATAAAAAATTTATAGCCTTATAAACACAGATTCATGTATCTGTATCTTATTTCTTTCGTGTGTATGTATTTAGCATGCCATTATTCATGTGATGAACAAAAATAATATTTAATAAATAGAAATATTTTTTGTCTGTAGGTTTCTGTTGATAATTTTCTCTCTCTTTTTTTTCTCCAACAGCTCAGCCATCTACCCTCAGATTGTTCAGCCAACTTTGATTTTTCTAGGAAAGGTTTATTGGTGTTCACGGATGGTGCCATTACTAATGGGAATGCCCATAGGTCCTCTAATAACTTGACTGTATCTGGGTTGTTTCCTTGGACCCCAATGTTGGGAAATGAAGATTTTAACTCAGTCATGCAACAGATGGCTCAGGTAAAGTTATATCTTGTCATGGGAATATTTAGTTTTATTTCTCCTATTATAGGTTAAAAAAGAAACCTACACTCACTCTTTTTGCCTTTAAAATGTGTTAGTCTGTGTTTTGTTTGCTTGTGGTTTTATATTGTTAGGAGGAATTGATACTATTTTCTAATATGTGTGTTGGAAATTTATTTGTTTAAAATTACATAAGGAAAATATCCATGTGTGTGTTGAGGAGAGTTTTCAAGACACGGACTCCAATTTGACACATCTGTACACTTGTAAGGAAAAAGATTCTTACGGTTTTGCTCATAGGAGGAAAATTAATGTCTACCAGAAGAGGTGTAACTCCTTTGAAACTATTTTAAATTTTATGTAAAAAAGAATTAATGGGAGTTAGAACTAACATAATTTGGACAATCTGGGGAAACATTTGAAAGAGTAATCCATTTTATTCTTAATACCTATTAAAAATTAAATAATAGTTGAATTTTTGGATGTTTTTCTATTTGTTCACCATACCTTCTAACAAGTATCCAAAAAAATGAAACTTGAGTTTGAAAGTTAAAAAGAATCTGTTTAAGGTGTAATAGTTAAATAATGTTCTATACCTAATTGCTTTTTTGATCTTACTGCTCTATACCCTTAATTTGACTAATATTTATTTTTATGTGATGCTTTTATTAGTTGATAACATTTATGATGTTTTCATGTCATAAGTGCAATTATTAGCCAAAGTAATAAAATACTTGTTTGTCACAGGTAAACCCATTTGAATGGTGGCCTTTCCATAATCTTTTGAATTAACCTAATAAAATGGAATATTAATTTATTATGATAGAATTAAAAACAGAACCCTAAAAAATGCATCTTCTTCTGACTTAGGGATCAACACTAGTATATTTTTGATAAATCTAATTTATTTTCCTCGTTTAAAAATTTATTTTGCTTCAAGAGAATTTGAGAAGTTCCGTGTACAAAGTAATTTAGAATTTACTGTGGGAAAAGACATTTTTCTCAGGAATTTTCATCCAGCTAGGAATTCATCTCATACTGTGAATGAAGTGTGAAAATACCTCTCCAATTCCCTGAGGTTGCAGAACACTGCCCATGCCCTCTTATGTTCTCCTGAAAATAATCAAGTGAGAGGATTTCCATAAATAATTTATTACTGAAATGCTGAGTTTATTTGGTTTTCTAGAAATGACTTAGGAGAAGTTATTTTGGGGCTATTCACAAAATAGAAACTACAGTTCTTCAGAAAAAGTGTGTTGGTTAAATGTAAACTTCTCTGACTTTTATTTTTTTTAAATCCCCCTTCATTAGGGCCGGCAAGTTGAATATATAGATATAGAACGGCCCTCAACTGGAGGCCTTGGATTCAGTGTGGTGGCCTTCAGAGGTCAAAATCTGGGAGAAGTCGACATTTTCGTGAAGGAAGTGCAGCCAGGGAGTATAGCTAGCAGGTGAGGAAGGATGTTCATTTTGTGTTTTGCTAATTTTTTTCTGACAATTCTGAAAACATTCTTATAAAGAGAATAAGAAACAAGTCATACAAAACAGTTAACAATAGCAGCTAACATTTTCTCTTCCTATGCAGTTTTTAGGCCTTTTGTAGGTATTCTCACATATACTTGTGGCAGCAGTCTAGCTAGTAGTATCATTAGTCCATTTTATGGATGAGAATGCCGAGTTTCAGAGTTTCAGTGGTTTACCTATAGTCACAGAGCTATTAATGCTGGAACCATGATGTGATTCCAAGACTGTCCAATGGCAAAGCTAGTGTTCTTTCTACTCCATCACACACTCTCACAATTGAACATGATATTTTAGCTATGGTCTGATCAATAAGATAGGCATATTGAAATTCACGTTCTGCATACTATATTATTTATTTATTAAAATTTTTTTAAAAATTTATTATTTATTTATTTTTGGCTGTGTTGGGTCTTCATTGCTGCGCACGGGCTTTCTCTAATTGCAGCAAGTGGGGGCTACTCTTCATTGCAGTGTGCGGGCTTCTCGTTGTGGTGGCTTCTCTTGTTGCGGAGCATGGGCTCTAGGCCCGCGGGTTTCAGTAGTTGTGGTGCATGGGCTCAGCAGTCGTGGCTTGCGGGCTCTAGAGCGCAGGCTCAGTAGTTGTGGCGCACGGGCTTTGTTGCTCTGCAGCATGTGGAATCTTCCCGGACTAGGGCTTGAAGCCATGTCCCTGGCACTGGCAGGTGGATTATTAATCACCGTGCCACCAGGGAAGTCCTATATTGTTTATTAAACTTGATATTACAACAGTTTTTTGGTGGTCATAACACACTGTTGATTATTTCACTTATTGTCAATGAAAATCCCTCTCAAGTCTATGTGACACGCCCCCCCATCTCCACCCCCAGCCCACTGCACTTGTGTCTGGGCTGTATTTTTTAAGGGTTGTGTGCAAGACTTGTATTTTGTTTCTATTTGATTTCAGATCTTTAGTTTATTACTCATTTAAAAAGCATAGTATTCATTATATTACTGTTACCTGTTAGAAAACTAGCAGCAGTAGCATAACTATTACAAAAAATTTCTCAGTTAATAATATATTTTTGAATTCACATTATCCATTCATGGGGATCAGAGTTATAGTCTCCCCAACTGAAAGTTCAGAAATAATGGATTTCCATGACTTTGTATTACTCTACCATCTAATGTAGCATTTCCTCAAGTTTGTTCTGAGGAGCCATAGCAATGGTCAACTATATCTGAGAAACTCCTGTTCTTGGAGATTGGTTATACATACTTAGGGTAATCATATAATTTATTGTCCAAGTTGGGACAGTTTTGGGGTGAGAGGGTGTGCCATTAATAATGACACTCAGACAGCAGGTATAAACTAGGACTATTCTGGCAAACCTAGACAATCCAGGGTAAACCTGGACTTAGAGACACTTAATATTAGCTTCTTTAAGACTGTGAAGTCCCTTGACAAAAAGCCTATTTAACTCTGATTGGCCCAAATTTTCTTTTTAATTTTTTTACCTTAAAAATCATTATTGGGATACAATTCACATGACATAAATGTCACCATTTTAAGGTGTACAATTCAGTAGTTTTTAGTGTATTTTCAATGTTTCAACCTTTTTGTGGTCCATTCTTATGTCTCAGTTACTCTGTACTAATTGTTCTGTAAGTACAAATTGAGATGAGCACTTCCAAAAAGAGGAGTTTCATATTTGAGTATGTAAAGATCCTTGACCAAGGCTAAGGACTCAGGTGGCTTCCCATAGGCAGTGGTGCTTGAAGGGAAATTTGAGAGGTGATAGTGGAGTCTGCAGAGGGCAGAAGGTGTCAGGGAGAGGAACAGACGCTTTACTGGTAGCCCTGGTAAATTCCATCTTTGGAGTATGTCTGGTATTTACCTGGTGTGGGAGCTTAGTGCAAGGCAGTACAAGAAGGGGCTGGAGAGAGGAAGGGGCCAGCCATGCAGGACCTGCCAGATCATCTTAAATGGTCTTCCTTTCTTCTGAGGACTTTCCACATAGAACTGTGTTATTTTATGAGCTTGCCTAACCCCTGTTGGCTCTCAAAGTCATGGAAATCCATCATTTCTGAATGTTGCAATGGAGAGACAAGAGCTGTTTTCCCCTTGAATGGAAAGTGTGAATTCAATTATATATATAGTATGAGAGAGTTAAATTAGAAGTAATAGTAGCAGTAAAATGAATACTATTCAACTTTAGAATGCATCAAAATCATATTTTCCAGGAGACTTCTCTGCAGCTTGTTTATTTTGGGTTGAGTTTATATTTTCTAGGCAGATACTAACTGGAAAGAAATTAGATGTTCTGGAAGTCTACTGGGTAGAGGGAAAGGTAGATTAAAATAGATTGATTCCCAGAAAATAGAAAATTTGAGTGTGAGTAAATTAAGGTCTGACTTATGCAAAATGAGTTATATCAAGGTTAAAAAGTTTTAAAAGTAACTTATTCATTTGGGATTAATTAAGAAATTTCCCTTAATGAACAAGCTGTGAATAGGAATTTAGGTGATGAAGTTAGAGAAAGGACAATGTAGGAGATGGGAAAATGGAAGGTATTCCTGGATATTGTCCTGTAGTGGTCACATTTAAAAATAAATGTTTCTGGGCTTCCCTGGTGGCACAGTGGTTGAGAGTCTGCCTGCCAGTGCAGGGGACACGGGTTCGTGCCCCGGTCCGGGAAGATCCCACATGCTGTGGAGTGGCTGGGCCTGTGAACCATGGCCACTGAACCTGTGCGTCCGGAGCCTGTGCTCCGCAACGGGAGAGGCCACAACAGTGAGAGGCCCGCGTAACGCAAAAACAAAAAAGCAAAACAAAACAAAACAAATGTTTCTTGGCACAGTTTTTGAAGGCGCTAGCCTCCTGTGTTCCCTCTTTGCCTGGCAAAGAATACAGCTACTGTTTTTCTTTCCTCCTTTAAAAAAATAATGTTTCTTAAAAAAAAAAACAGTTTCTTTAGGACTAGGGAAAAGTTTACAAGCAACATTTGCAATTTTAAAAATATATATTTCAAAATGATGAAAATCATTATGAAAATAATACATGCCTATAATATAAAATATAGAAATATAATTACCCTGCCCCCCCACCCCAAAAAATAAAGCTCTTGGACTTTGACCACCCTGAGACAACTATAGGAAATACATTAGGAAGTTTGTTTGTTTGTTTGTTTATTTGGTTGCATCAGGTCTTAGTCGCGGCAGGTGGGTTCCTTAGTTGTGGCATGTGAACTCTTAGTTGCTGCATGCATGTGGGATCTAGTTCCCATGCCAGGGATCGAACCTGGGCCCCCTGCATTGGGAGCGTGGAGTCTTAACCACTGTGCCACCAGGGAAGTCCCTAGAAAGTTTTCTTTTCTTTTCTTCTTTTTTTTTTTTTTTGGCCGTGCCGTGCAGCTTGTGGGATCTTAATTCTCCAACCAGGAACTGAACCTGGGCCACAGCAGTGAAAGCGCAGAGTCCTAAGCACTAGACAGTTAGGGAATTCTCTAGAATGTTTTCTTTTCATAAAGACAACATCTTAGAATATATGCAATTTTATATCATTGTTATTTTCTTGTATAACATAAGCCTTTCCTAATAGTCATAAAAAGATATATAAGCAACATTTTTAATGCAACATGATCTATTGTGAGAGCCACCCACAATTTTGGCATAAAAAATTGAAATATCCAACTTGTTAGTTCCAAAGGAGAATCTAAAATGTCTGAATCCCTGTCCTCAGAAAACTTAAAATCTAACAGTGAAGGATATAGTTAGCTCTGTGGACAGCATACTTAGTATAAATGGATGTTCAGTGAGTGATAAACAAGTGGCTCAGCACCATGATAATGAGGTAAGTGATGAAGGGAGAGAGACAGACGAGACACTCACTTGCAACGTGGAGGGTGGATTGAATTTGGCTGAGCAGAGTGGAAGGGCATTAGAGATGGAGAAAACCATGTACACAAAAGCAGGAAATACCAGACATGTTTGAGAGGGAAAGAGTAAATCAGGATAGTTGGAAAAGAGGTTTATATAGGGAGGAAGCCAAGTTGGAAGAGTACTTTGGGGCCAAATGTAGAGACCTTTGAATACCAACCAAGTTTACATTGTGTCCTAGAGGTCAGAAGTTAACCAAATTCTGGTCCATGATAAAGTTTTGCTGAATCTGCTGTGACCTGAGAAAAAATAAGGGCAATATAATGGAATTTTCATAATTCTAAATTTATGAGTTAGACTGTTCTGAGATGAATCCCTTCTCAGGGAGATTCTTTTATATTGAAGGTTAGAGATATTCTTCTATAAAATAGTCATGACAAGAGTTTGTTTACTTTCCTTTGACTCTTTCCTTATTGGTCAACAACTATAGATAATCATTATATACTTTCGAGTTGGGGAATACTAGCATGAAGAGAGCCTAGAAAAATAAACCTTGAGGAATTTTACAAGTTAGGTTTGAGGTATTCGATAAGGATCTCAATTGGATGGTTGACATTGGGAATAGAAAGGAGGAGATGGGTGGTGCAAGAGAGATAAAGAAAGATAAGAAAGAATTGTGGTGATAATGAAGAAACAGGAAGAGCAGTAGGGGTGTATAGGAGATAATGAAGTCAAATACAGCAAACCAGAGTAAATCCTACTTTTAGTATGCACTTTAAGAAGTTAAAGAGTATGGTTTAGAGTCAGACTACTTAGATAAGATGCTAAGCTTGCTTTAATTTCTTGCAGGTCAAATTTAACTAAGTACTTTATTTATTTTTTTCGGAGGTACGCATGAACCTCTCACTGTTGTGGCCTCTCCCGTTGCGGAGCACAGGCTCCAGACGCAGGCTCAGTGGCCATGGCTCAGGGGCCATGGCTCAGGGGCCCAGCCGCTCCGCGGCATGTGGGATCTTCCCAGACCGGGGCACGAACCGTGTCTCCTGCATCGGCAGGCGGACTCACAACCACTGTGCCACCAGGGAAGCCCTTAACTAAGTACTTTAAAAGGTGATTGTGAGGAATAAAGGAGATAATGCCTATAAAGCATTTAGCACAGTTCCTAGCTCATAATAAGTGCTCAGTAAATATTAACTATAATAGTACTTTTTTTCTTAAGATTTTGCTAATTTCTTTAAAAAGTTTCTTTTAAAAAATCCTTTTTACATTGGTTAGCAGTTGGGAAATTTGTGATTGGGACAGAGAGAAGGGCTCAGATACAGATTTGGAAATAATCTCTATTGATTTTCATGGAGAGTTTGGCCTCTGTTGACAAATGTTGGAGAAGTAAAGGACAATGGGGATGGGATGAATCTGTTAGAGAGGAGATTATTGGTGAACATATAGCCCTGTGTGGTCCATGCAGAAGTCATATTGGAAGGGGTTCAGGAGTACAGGGTTTGGTGCCACAATGAGGACAATGTCCATACTTGCAAAACCTTAGCAGTGGGGCCCTATACATTGTTTTTGCTTATTTTTCTAGCCATATGGCTTTTAAAATGTGTGTGTGTGGCTTCCCTGGTGGCGCAGTGGTTGAGAGTCCGCCTGCCGATGCAGGGGACACGGGTTCGTGCCCCGGTCTGGGAAGATCCCACATGCCGCGGAGCGGCTGGGCCCGTGAGCCATGGCCGCTGAGCCTGTGCGTCCGGAGCCTGTGCTCCGCAATGGGAGAGGCCACAACAGCGAGAGGCCCGCGTAACGCAAAAAAAAAAAAAAAAAAAAAGTTAAAAAAAAATGTGTGTAGGGATGCACTACTTAATCGGTTAATTAGTTAATAAGTGCTTTAATGAAAAGAAGTCTGAAGAGCTCTTTTATATTATACAATTAAATATTTCAATAAATGTACTAAGTGAAATAATACCATAATATATAAACTACCTGAATAGTAGATTTTAAGAATCAGGCTATTATGTCACTTAAAATTTTCTTATTTTATCAAGGGATCAAAGGTTAAAGGAAAATGACCAAATATTGGCTATTAATCACACACCACTGGATCAGAACATTTCCCACCAGCAAGCAATTGCATTGTTACAACAAACCACTGGATCTTTGCATCTGGTTGTGGCCAGGGAACCAGTCCACACAAAAAGCAGCACTTCTACCGGCCTAACTGATGCAAGTCTGCCTGAAACAGTGAGTTGCAAATTTGGAAAAACACTTAATTTTGAATTATGCCTTTGATTTTAAGAAGTGTAAAGATATTTAGAAAATGTCGTTTTATTTGTTGTAGTTCAAGAAAGATGATTATATCTCCAAATGCAGCATTAGCATGTTAAACAAGATATTTCATGGGGGTTTTTGTTTTGTTTTTTCAATGTCCTATGATTCTCCTTGTTTAAGATTATTATTTAATATAGAGGGCAAATTGTAGTCTTGGGTATAATTTGGTGAAGGAAGGAATTCCTTGGTGATGTAACCACTTAATTAAGTTGGGAGTTTTTATTAGAGATTTACTATTGAGTTTTTAAATTAAGATTTGGTTATTTGTTTCAAAAACATTTTTTTAAATTATATTGGGTGTTTATGACTAGATTATGGATACTGCACAATTATAGAAGTTTTTCTTTTCGTGTAAGGATGTATACTGAACAATTTAAAAGAGTAAAAGTTTATGTTCCTTTGGGAGTCTTTAAACTTGCTTTGTAACATTTTACAGATTTTGGCCTGCATTTCAAAATGCAAGCTAATAAATCTTATTTTCTTATAACACTAAGTGGTAGCTGATTTATTTAATTTCCATTCATTGGACAAAAGAAAAAATAGACTGGGTACAGTACAAGGTCACAACACTAATGTATAGACATTTTCCCTGTTGTAATCAGTAATATTTATATAGCACAATTTACATAATAAATAGAATGAACAAAGTGGGAAGTTGCTTAGCATAGTGGTTCAGAACAAGGGCTCTGGAGTCAGGCTAAGGTGGGTTCAGGTCCACTTCTTACTTCGTAGGTGAGTCTTACTGGGCAGATGCCTTGACTTCTCCATACCTCAGTTTTCTCATCTGTTGCTTGGAACTACTAACAGTTTCTAGTTCACAGAGATGTTGTGAGGATTGAGAATGCATGTGAAGAGCTAAACACAGTGCCTAGGGCAGAATAAATACTCTATGAATATTAATTGCTGTCCCTAATTTAGGCATTTTTAGCAAACGTTGCTTCCTGGATACTAGGTATTGTTCCAGGTGTGAATTTATTAAATAGTCCCAATATCTCTGGTATTTTAACATTGCATAGTAACTTTCCAATTTAGTGTAATAGAAGAACTAAGTAATAAGTATGCCCTAATGTCTTGAGGGGGAGACTTTTGCTCTGCAGGCGCATTATGTGAATCTAATGCATACTTCTGATGGAGCCTGCTATTAGAGGAAAAATGCTTATGTCTCTTAGTCTGATTTGTATAATCCTATTGCTAATAGCTTCAGTTAGGCCTACCTTTCCTCTCCTTCATCAGAGTCTCTTCATTTATTCTGGTCACTCTGTGTCCTCACAATCGCATGCTTCACATTGCTGCTAGATTAATCTTTCTAAACCACTGCTTTGTTCCTGTCGTTCCCTCTTCTAAAACCTTCAGTTATTCCCACTTATCTGAGCCTAGCTTTGCTCTTAAATTTCCCTTTTGCTTGAATGTCTTTTTTCTCTGTAGAGCAATTAAAATGCTACCTTTTCCTTGAAGCTTTCCATAAGTTTTCATTGGATTTGACCTCTTGTCTCTACATTCCTCCCATCTTTATAATATTTTATGATTCTCTTTTAATTCAGATAAACACATATTTATTGTTTCCTACTAGGTGCTTGGCACTGTGCTAGGTATCAGGCATAGACTGGGGAATGAGACAGTGTGTTTCTGTCCTCTTAGAGCTACAGTGTCCTATGGTCCAATATTTTGTCTTATATTTTAATTGTTTATGTTTTAGTTTATCTCTCTACCGGATTATAAAATCTGTAAAGGCAGGGACCATATGATCATCTTTACGTATCTCTGAGCCTCTAGAAAGTTGACTTGATTAATTGTATGAATATTAAATATTTTGTCTACCTGTTACCTTAGTAATTTCTGTATTGGTAAGTGATGAATGTATATGCTTTGCTAACACTTTGCTTCTTGCTTGCTATTAATTTGTAGGTTAGTTGGGGCCATATTGAAGATGTTGAGCTTATTAATGATGGCTCTGGATTAGGTTTTGGAATAGTTGGAGGAAAATCGAGTGGTGTAGTTGTGAGGACTATAGTTCCTGGAGGATTAGCAGATCGAGTAAGTTGACCTTCTTTGATTTAATTTTGGTTTTATACAATTTTAATTGTATGGCTTGAAATGTTAATTTTATAACATGGGTTACTAGGATATATGTTTCCATGACCAGAATTTAAGTATAGCTAAAAATGTTTTTTTCTATAACTGTTAATATACACTCACTCTGCTTTATTTTAAAAAGCTCCTAAATCAACGTTTTTTGGGGTGGTTTTCTTTTTTTTTTTTGGCCTGTGATTGACAGTCATCTTGATTCTATCAAAAGACAATTTTTTTTTTTTTTTTTTTTTGCGGTATGCGGGCCTCTCACTGTTGTGGCCTCTCCCGTTGTGGAGCGCAGGGTCCGGACGCACAGGCTCAGCGGCCATGGCTCACGGGCCCAGCCGCTCCGCGGCATGTGGGATCTTCCCGGACCAGGGCACGAACCCGTGTCCCCTGCATCGGCAGGCGGACTCTCAACCACTGCGCCACCAGGGAAGCCCGACAATATTTTTTATTGAAAGGAATCATTAATGGGTATTGTATTCTGAATATCTATATTATTTTCTCCCAGTGTATCTTTCAAGGTCCTAAATGTTAAAATCAGATGGTACAGTGATTACAAACTTTTATCTCAGTATTGTTTGTGGTAAATTTCACTAGAATTACAAATTTCTGGCATTATAAGTAAAAATACTACCCTTCATTATTTAGCAGTGTTCAAACTGAAAGTGGGCCATTTTAAAACTTATCAACTGTTTCTGCTTAGTTTTACGTTGAAGAAAATGTTAAATACTACATTGAGTTTTTAAAAAGTAGTTTAGAAATTTGAAGTTACTTAATACAGTAATGAGTTCATATTATATAGACTGTCCATGATAATCAGAATGATTTGTAAATTTTACTGATTAATGTCTAGTCACATGTAAAAATTTATCCCTTCTAAAAAACATATAAAGTAAAAATGAACTTGCTGTGCACATGCAGCTTTGAGGCAAGTTCCTCAGCTCTCTATTTCTAGTCAAGGTTGCTCCACCTTGGGTTAGGACTCCGTGCTTCCATTGCAGGGAGCACAGGTTCGATCCCTGGTGAGGGAACTAAGATTCCGCAAGCCATGAGGCCAGGCCAAGAAAAAAAGAAAAAAAAAGGTTGCTCTACCTTATACGAATTGTGGAGCTATTAATATTCCTATTATCCTTTCAGCAGCTAAGTGTATTTATTTAGCATAATACCTCTCAGAGTTTTGTCTGTGGGTCCCTGAGTCTTTTGCAGGGGGTATACAAGATCAAAACAACTTACATAATAATACTAAGATGTATTAGCCCTTTCACTATGTTGGTGTTTGCACTGATGACATGCAAGCAGTGGTAGGCTAAACCTGCTGGTGCCTTCATGTGAAACAGGGCAGTGGCACACAACTGTACTAGTAGTCATTGCATTCTTCTCCACGTGTGCTTGCCACTGCAACAGCAACAATGCCAGTCTCACTTAAGAAAGTGCAATAAAAATGAATTTAAGTAAGTGCATGTCTTTTTAATACCATGTGACAAAATCAGATGTACTGTATAGCACTTCTGTCATGTACGGAAGTATGGCGGTTTTCTTGAGGGGAAACATTTGTGAGACAAACTAGCCACGTTGTAATATGGAACAGCGTTTTAATAGGGAACAGCATTTTAATTTTTTTAATTTATTTTTTAATTTTTTGCTTTTTTCCCCAAAGTTTCTGAGACCT
This sequence comes from Leucopleurus acutus, assembly GCF_964270905.1. Lineage (NCBI taxonomy): Eukaryota > Metazoa > Chordata > Mammalia > Artiodactyla > Delphinidae > Leucopleurus > Leucopleurus acutus. Next base: position 140,838,284 of record NC_139143.1, on the reverse strand, counting down.
AATTTTTTGGAAATGCATTATTTTAGTTTCAAGATTACAGCATAATGATTTGATATTTCCATATATTATGAAATGATCACCACAATGTGTCTAGTTAACATCTATTACCTCATAGTTAGAAATTTTTTTTTCTTGTGATAAGAACTTTTGAAATCTCTCTTAGCAACTTTCAGGTATACGGTACAGTACTGTTAACTCCAGTCACCATGCTGTGGTTTATATCCCTATGATTTACTATTTTATAGCTGAAAATTTGTACCTTTTGATCTTCTTCACCCATTTTGCCCGCCTGCCACACCCCTGCCTCTGGCAGCCACCAATCTAGAATACCATTTTTATTTTTGAAAGGATAACTGACAGAAAAATTATGATTATTCAGACTTGGTTATTTGGTAGACAGTTCCTTGAAATTAATGAAGTGAACCTGTTACCTCAAGGAAAAACAACTGACAGCATTTGTTGCTGATGATAAAATTTGAACTTTCAAGCAAAAATTAGAATTTTGGAAATATTTGTGTTTTACCAAAGCTTGAAATTTTCCAATATTTAAATACTTCTCTGATTAGATTGTTGGTGATGTTAATAAATATGATTTTTTTAATATTGTATAATGTTATATGTCAATATTTAGAAAATCTGCATAACTCTAGGAATCAGTATTTTCTGAAGATCAATGTGTAGTGTGGCAAAATAATATATAGGTAAAAAATCCATTCAGAATTCAAGATTGATCAATAGATTTTAATGAAACAGTATCTGAAAGTTTATTGATGTTGTTTCAGATTCCACATTGCAACTGATCTTTAAGAAATCACCACTTGTCAAGTTTTGGTGTGTTATCAAAGAATGGGCTGAAAGGGCTATTAAAATACTCCCCCATTTTCCAAATATATATCTGATTAAGACCAGATTTTCTTTATATCCTTCAACCAAAGCAATACACTGAATGCTGAAGCAGATATGAAAATTCAGCTGTCTTCTTTTAAGTCAGATATTAAAGAGGTTTGTAACAATTTCTTTAAGAATACAACTCTTCTCACAATTTTTTTGTTTTAGAAAACATAACTTTTTAAAATAAAAAAATATCAATATGTAAAAAGTATATATTAATATACTACATATCTTAAATATTTAAAAAGTTTCTCAGTATTGTTTCCCAATTCAGTTGATATCAGCAGATAACAACAGAGAGAACTACATAAACAAAAACTCTGAGATCTCAGTAATTTTTGAGATATAATTGACAGACAATAAATTGCACATATGTAAAGAATACAATTTGACGTGTTTGCTGGCGAGTCTGAAATCTGAAGGGCAGACCAGCAGGCTGGAAACTCAGGCAAGAGTTGACATTAAAGTCTGGACTCTGGGCTTCCCTGGTGGTGCAGTGGTTGAGAGTCCACCTGCCGGTGCAGGGGACACGGGTTCGTGCCCTGGTCCGGGAAGATCCCACATGCCGCGGAGCCTGTGCGTCCAGAGCCTGTGCTCTGCAACGGGAGAGGCCACAGCAGTGAGAGGCCCGCATACCGAAAAAAAAAAAAAAAAAAAAAAAAAGAAAAAAAAAGTCTGGACTCTGAAATTTGTATGGCAAGTTGGCAGTGTTTTGTTATAGTTTTAAGGCAGAATTGCTTTTCCAGGAAACCTCAGTTTTTGCTCATAAAGTCTTCAGCTGATTAGATGGAGCCTATCCATGTTATCAAGGGTAACATTCTTAAAGTCAACTGATTGTAGATATTAATTACATCGACAGAATACCTTCACAGTAACATCTAAACTGGTGTTTGACCAAACAACTGGGCACCAGAGCTTAGCCAAGGTGACACATAAAATTTAACCATGATACCATCTATCACTACAGTCAAGAACATATTCATAACCCACAAAGATTTTCTGTGCCCTTTTGTAATCCCTATTGCTCCATCCTCAATTATTTTTAAGAATGTAAAGGAGTTCTGACACCAAAAAGGTTGAGAATGCTCATTATAGGTTCTTCAAAAGACATCTTCAGCACAAAACAAGTAATAATCTTAAAGGATTTTTTTGAAAAATTTTGAAACCTGGAAAGGGATGAGATATTGTGGAGTATTTTGGCGTTTTTTCTCACCCCAACCCGCCTCCTTTAGCAATTTTAATAGACTTATTTGCTATAGTAGCATTTTTCAAGATGCAAAGTGGAGTAGTTATTATGAAGAACAAAGGGTCAAATAAATTTGGAAAGCACCAAGTTAAACAAAATCAAATAGATTACTGTACATTAATGTACATTATGAATTTTCACAAGAAGAATATGATGTGCAGAGTTTCCCTTTGTGACACTGTTGGTAAAAGCCCATGTCTGATTTTCACCCTTTCCTGGAAGGGATTGTCACTGGTTCAGGTCTTCAGGATGGGGGGCATGTGCCTGTCAGAGTCATAATGGAGAAGCGAGTGTTTATGCCAGATATGGTCATCTGCCTAATACACATTATTCTCGTGTAATCCTCAGAACAGTCATAAATTTTATTCACAAATCATAGGTATGGAAACTTAAGAAATTGCCCAAGGCTATGCAACTAAGCAATGACAAAGTCAGGATTGAGCCTACATCTGTTAGATGTACTGCTTAAATCTACTTATACAAAGTTGATCCCGATGTTTTCATTTTCCTGGTGTACACCTGTCCAGGGTTGGTCAAGCCTATGAGGGAATTGCCAGCTCTAACAGCAACATTGCTATTGGTCCTCTCCTGTAGGGAATATGATGAGACCTAAACATAGGGGACAGAGCAGTATTCACTTCTCTCTTCCCCTCATCCCAGCCAAATGGCAGATAAAATCTCTTCAGCTAACTCTGCTTTGTTGCTAAATCTTTAGAGTTGTTGCTCATGTAGCCTGATCATAGCTTTAAAATTATTAAAGGGAATATTGCTTTTCATTAAAATGTACTCATATTTTGACTGTTAATGCTCACTGTCGACCATGGCAATCTTCATGGTAAGGGAATATGGATGTCTTAGGTCATTAGTTAGATGTGATTTAGATTGATCATAAAGTGATACCTACATTCTGCTAAAGGGGTTAACTAATACTACTTTCTCTAAAGACTATAAAATTGTATAACAGAAAGTTAGAAAAGCAAGTCAGTATTTCTTATTTAAAAGGGTTTCATGAAATAGCCCCTTGTATTTTCTTTTGTGTACAGATAAGTCAATATGGGGTAGAGTTGAGGGGGCAAAGAATACCTAACTGAGCCTAAAGAAGTATCAGAAATGGATGCATTTGAGGACTTGCTGTAAGGAAGGCACTAGGTTAAAGCTTTTACATATAGTATTTTTTTAAGCTATTTATTTATTTATTATATTTATGGACTTTATTTTTGACTGCATTCGGTCTTTGTTGCTGCACGTGGGCTTTCTCTAGTTGTGGCGAGCAGGGGCTACCCTTCCTTGCAGTGCGTGGGCTTCTCATTGCGGTGGCTTCTCTTGTGGAGCATGGGCTCTAGGTGCGTGGGCTTCAGTAGTTGTGGCTCGCAGGCTTCAGTAGTTGTGGCTCACGGGCTCTAGAGCACAGGCTCAGTAGTTGTGGCGCACGGGCTTAGTTGCTTTGCAGTCTGTGGGATCTTCCCGGACCAGGGATCGAAGCTGTGTCCCCTGCATTGGCAGGTGGATTCTTAACCACCGTGCCACCAGGGAAGTACCAAACATATAGTATTGAGTTTAGTGCTCACAACTCAATGAGAGAGGAATTTATCCCCATCTTACTTAAGAGGGATCTGAGATTTAGGTAGGATCAGTAACTGACCTATGGCCCTACAGCTTGATCAAAGTAGTGCCAGCATTTGAACTTGGGTGTGTCTGACTCCAGAGCCTTGTCATTCTGCTGTCTACTGCCTCTACTGTTGTAAAGTAAATGAAGTGGAAAAATATTGACTTATACGGGTTTTTTAGAAATGTTTATTGAGACCTAATTACAGTGAGCAATCAGTAAATGTAATCAGGGCCAATTCCCTGAATAGGGAAATTATATGGTATCGTGTAAGGGGAGCTAAAAGACCTATCTACCTGTAATCCGTAGATACTCTCCAAAATTCACAGTGCCTGAAACATCTTCTGAGAATTCTGTTCAGCTATGGAGAAAATTTCAGAATTTTTCAGCAGTTAGAAATTTTGTTTTTTTTTTTTGGTTTTTTGTTTGTTTGTTTTTAAATAAATTGATATGGGCAGTGTAAAACTTTTTTGTTTTGCAGAAATCTCTTTTATGTGTTCTGGAGGAATTCTAGGGAAATCAGGTACATTGAGTTACCCCGTTGTCTCCCAAAGGTGATTATTAAAGCACAACCTACTTAAAAGTTGTCATGAATTATTGACTTTTTGGTATCAGGCAATTGTAATATGAGTCCTATTACCTATCTAGTAACCTTTAATACTAAGAAGGAATGGAACCAACCAAGGATTGGAGAAGTAGGTGTGGACTATGAGGAATTTTTAGTCTAGAATAATAAAGGCCCAGCTTGAGGCCACTGAACAGTTCGTTATTCCCAGTAATTTTGCTTTGAGTGTGTCTGGAAACTGGTAGTTTCCTTATCCTTAAAAATCATTGATGAGGGCTCTGGAAATATGAGAAGGATAGGATAGATGTACTTACACTTAGTACCTTTAATTCCTTGAGGGAAAGAGCATTTTTTTATGGTTCTAATAATATAAATTATATCTTTATAAAAAGCTTGCAATATTCTTACTAGAAGTCAAGATAATACCAAATCAAACTAGCCAAGGATCTAAGTTATCCATCTACTGATTTTTGGTCAAAATACAGGATTAGGATTATTTTCCTTTGGAGATTCAAACCTGAGACACTTGCCATGAGGTTGACATTTATTTAATTTTTTCTTTTCTTTTTTTTTAATGTGCATTCTTATTATTTATTTATTTAACATCTTTATTGGAGTATAATTGCTTTACAGTGTTAGTTTCTGCTGTATAACAAAGTGAATCAGCTATACATAGGCATACATCCCCATATCTCCTCCCTCTTGCATCTTCCTCCCACCCTCCCTATCCCACCCCTCTAGGTGGTCACAAAGCACCGAGCTGATCTCCCCCTGCAATGCAGCTGCTTCCCACTAGCTAGCTATTTTACACTGGTAGTGTATATATGTCAGTGCTACTCTCTCACTTCGTCCCAGTTTACCCTTCCCCCTCCCATGTCCTCAAGTCCATTCTCTACATCTGAGTCTTTATTCCTGTCCTGCCCCTAGGTTCATTAGAACCATTTTTTTATTTTTTATTTTTTTTTTAGATTCCATATATATGTGTTAGCATACGGTATTTGTTTTTCTCTTTTGCCTTTTGATTAAAGACCAATGATAGAAATGTCCTGGAATCAGAAGTGGTAATAATTTCATTTTCTGAGTTGTGGAAGTATTTGGTGCCATTTTTTAATTTTCAGAGAAACAAATTTGATTTCTTTCTTTTGTAGCTCAAGCCTGAAATCCTTTAGGTTTTCAAATATCTTTTGAATTGAAATTATCATCTACAACAGCCTATCAGAGAACTTAAAAGTGCAGAGTACTAAATGTTTTTTTAGCCAATAACTGCTAACTTGGATTAAAGTATTTTTTCTTTAAAAAAAAAACTATATGAATGATACTGTTAGTGTTTTCACTGTAACAGTGTGTTACCCTGTTACATCAGCTATTTTAATTTTTTGCCTTCCATACTATCTTTTCCTGTATGCATAATTTTTTCTCTCTTTTGAAAGACTCTATGGGTTAATAAACTTTTATATTTCACTGTTAGATTAGCATGCCATGACTTTGAATCTTGACATAGCTATTTGTTGGCTATCATTGACTTATGATTTCTGTTAAAGAACAAAAAGGACTCTATACCTTTTAGTTTCCTTCCACAGTAGACCGGTTATGAAAGGAGAATATTGATCAGAAAGTATCAGTAAAATGCAATGTTTGGGGCTGCTGGACTTGTAAAAGCTAGCTGTCATTTTGGTGTCTTTCCTATCAATCTGATTATCTTTGTTTTGCACTTATGAATTCCTTAGAACACCTGTTTATCTGGAACAAGAAAATGTTTGACTTTCAGTGACAGGTGCAAATTATCTACATCATTTAAAATCGAGTTCAGGTAATATAGGAAAACAATAGTGCTTAGGAGGTGACTGTACTTACAGTGAAATGTCCTTTGTCCAAGCCAAGTGTGAAAACACTCACCATATTCTTTATTCTGTCGTCAGGCCAAAATTCTGTTCAAGAATGGTTTATTCACAGAGGCATCTTACCCTTATTTTTCATTATGAACATTTGACTGTCTCTTAAGTAGTTGCTTGTTTTGTTTCAAGTTTGTTGCATTGATAAAAAATAGAACATCAAATTATCAGTGCTTTAAGTAGAAATCCAGCAATTCTTTGTTCCTTTTTCCACAGTAATTTCTTCCTTGCATCTATTTCTTTTCTAAGTCTTTCCAAACGTTTCTGACTTGAATTGCATTTCTGTTTCACGGCTCCTCTTTGCTAGCAGTAGCTTCTAGTGCATTCTGCAGAATTCACAACAAAGCATATAGTTTTCTACTCACTGTTTTGATCTAACACCTTCTTTCATACAGGTTTCTGCAAAATTGGAGAAAAGGAAGGATGGGGAGTAGACTTTTAGTTTTAAGGCCCTCTCTTTTTTGCTCTTTTCCATCCCTCCCTTCCTCCCTCCCTTCCTTTCCACTTTTTTTCTTCTGAGTTCCATCTGGAACTTACAGATGGTGCCTCCCGGAGCCAGGAGTATGAAGCTTAGAACTGTACTAGCCCAGTGGTCATGGCTCTATTCTCAGGTTGTCCTTCTGTCCCAGGTGCAAAATATCTATTTTCATCTTCATTTTATTTCAAGCTTTTTGACAGTTATAGGAAATTTCTTGGAGAATAGGAAACAGTATATTTATTATCTACTGATAATACTTTGGAGATATCAAAGTATAAGGCAAATGATTAATAAGAACAGGTCTTCAGTGAGACAACTTTAGTTGAACTTTGGCCCTGCCACTTATTAGCTTTGTGATCTTGGTCATTCAGTCAACCTTTTTGAATCTCGGTTTTCTCATTTTAAAGCTGTTCTTCACTGAAAGAGATGATATATGAAAAGTGATTTTTTCATCCTGTAAAGTGCTCTGGTGGTGTAATTTTCATAACTGGTTCTGTTTACATTTTGGAATCTTTAATATATTGTAGTAAAGATAAGTAAAGAGAATTCGGACTTTCTGATGAAACAAATTTAGTGAAAATGAAGTGGATCAACTATTCAAAAATTTCACAAACGAAGGTAGAATGGAACTGATATACTTTGAAAAATTTTTTTTTATTTTTTAAATTAATTAATTAATTTATTGTTGGCTCTGTTGGGTCTTCGTTTCTGTGCGAGGGCTTTCTCTAGTTGCGGCAAGTGGGGGCCACTCTTCATCGTGGTGCGCGGGCCTCTCACTGTCGTGGCCTCTCTTGTTGCGGAGCACAAGCTCCAGACGCGCAGGCTCAGTAGTTGTGGCTCACGGGCCTAGTTGCTCCGCGGCATGTGGGATCTTCCCAGACCAGGGCTTGAATCCGTGTCCCCTGCATTGTCAGGCAGACTCTCAACCACTGCGCCACCAGGGAAGCCCTGATATACTTTTTTTTTTTCTTTTATCTAATCTATATGCCTTTAATTTCTTTCTGGTTTTTTTTTTTTTTACATCTTTATTGGAGTATAATTGCTTTATAGTGGTGTGTTAGTTTCTGCTTTATAACAAAGTGAATCAGTTATACATATACATATGTTCCCATATCTCTTCCGTCTTGCGTCTCCCTCCCTCTCACCCCTCTAGGTGGTCACAAAGCACCGAGCTGATCTCCCTGTGCTATGCGGCTGCTTCCCACTAGCTATTTTACATTTGGTAGTGTATATATGTCCATGCCACTCTCTCACTTTGTCACAGCTTATCCTTCCCCCTCCCCTAATCCTCAAGTCCATTCTCTAATAGGTCTGTGTCTTTATTCCTGTCTTACCCCTAGGTTCTTCATGACCTTTTTTTTTTTCTTAGATTCCATATATATGTGTTAGCATACGGTATTTGTTTTTCTCTTTCTGACTTACTTCACTCTGTATGACAGACTCTGGGTCCATCCACCTCACTACAAATAACTCAATTTTGTTTCTTTTTATGGCTGAGTAATATTCCATTGTATATATGTGCCACATCTTCTTTATCCATTTATCCGATGATGGACACTTGGGTTGCTTCCATCTCCTGGCTATGGTAAATAGAGCTGCAATGAACAGTTTGGTACATGACTCTTTTTGAATTATGGTTTTCTCAGGGTATATGCCCAGTAGTGGGATTGCTGGGTCATATGGTAGTTCTATTTGTGGTTTTTTAAGGAACCTCCATACTGTTCTCCATAGTGGCTGTACCAATTCACATTCCCACTAGCAGAGCAAGAGGGTTCCCTTTTCTCCACACCCTCTCCAGCATTTACTGTTTCTAGATTTTTTGATAATGGCCATTCTGTCCAGTGTGAGATGATTTGCATTTCTCTAATGATTAATGATGTTGAGCATTCTTTCATGTGTTTGTTGGCAAACTGTATATCTTCTTTGGAGAAACATCTGTTTAGGTCTTCTGCCCATTTTTGGATTGGGTTTTTTGTTTTTTTGTTATTGTGCTGCATGAGCTGCTTGTAAATTCTGGAGATTAATCCTTTGTCAGTTTCTTCATTTGCAAATATTTTCTTCCATTCTGAGGGTTGTCTTTTGGTCTTGTTTATAGTTTCCTTTGCTATGCAAAAGCTTTGAAGTTTCATTAGGTCTCATTTGTTTATTTTTATTTCCATTTCTCTAGGAGGTGGGTCAAAAAGGACCTTGCTGTGATTTATGTCATAGAGTGTTCTGCCTATGTTTTCCTATAACAGTTTGACAGTTTCTGGCCTTACATTTAAGTCTTTAATCTATTCTGAGCTTACAATTGTGTATGGTGTTAGGGAGTGATCTAATCTCATAGTTTTACATGTACCCGTCCAGTTTTCCCAGCACCACTTTTTGAAGAGGCTGTCCTTTCTCCACTGTACATTCCTGCCTCTATCAAAGATAAGGTGACCATATGTGCGTGGGTTTATCTCTGGGCTTTCTATCCTGTTCCATTGATCTGTATTTCTGTTTTTGTGCCAGTACCATACTGTCTTGATTACTGTAGCTTTGTAGAATAGTCTGAAGTCAGGGAGCCTGATTCCTCCAGCTCCGTTTCTCGTTCTCAAGTTTGCTTTGGCTATTCAGCGTCTTTTGTGTTTCCATACAAATTGTGAAATTTTTTGTTTGAGTTGTGTGAAAAATGCCAGTGGTAGTTTGATAGGGATTGCATTGAATCTGTAGATTGCTTTGTGTAGTAGAGTCATTTTCACAATGTTGATTCTTCCAATCCAAGAACATGGTATATCTCTCCATCTATTTGCATCATCTTTAGTTTCTTTCATCAGTGTCTTATAGTTTTCTGCATACAGGTCTTTTGTCTCCTTAGGTAGGTTTATTCCTAGATATTTTATTCTTTTTGTTGCAGTGGTAAATGGGAGTGTTTTCTTAATTTCACTTTCAGATTTTTCATCATTAGCGTATAGGAATGCCAGAGATTTCTGTGCATTAATTTTGTATCTTGCTAATTTACCAAATTCAGGATTAGCTCTAGTAGTTTTCTGGTAGCATCTTTAGGATTCTCTATGTGTAGTATCATGTCATCTGCAAACAGTGACAGCTTTACTTCTTCTTTTCTGATTTGGATTACTTTTATTTCCTTTTCTTCTCTGATTGCTGTGGCTAAAACTTCCAAAACTATGTTGAATAAGAGTGGTGAGAATGTGCAACCTTGTCTTGTTCCTGATCTTAGTGGAAATGCTTTCAGTTTTTCACCATTGAGGACGATGTTGGCTGTGAGTTTGTCATATATGGCCTTTATTATTATGTTGAGGAAGTTCCCTCTATGCTTACTTTCTGCAGGGTTTTTATCATAAATGGTGTTGAATTTTGTCGAAAGCTTTCTCTGCATCTATTGAGATGATCATATGGTTTTTCTCCTTCAATTTGTTAATATGGTGTATCACGTTGATTGATTTGTGTCTATTGAAGAATCCTTGCATTCCTGGAATAAACCCCACTTGATCATGGTGTATGATCCTCTTAATGTGCTGCTGGATTCTGTTTGCTAGTATTTTGTTGAGGATTTTTGCATCTATGTTCATCAGTGATATTGGCCTGTAGTTTTCTTTCTTTGTGACATCCTTGTCTGGTTTGGTATCAGGGTAATGGTGGCCTCGTAGAATGAGTTTGTGAGTGTTCCTCCCTCTGCTATATTTTGGAAGTTTGAGAAGGATAGGTGTTAGCTCTTCTCTAAATGTTTGATAGAATTCGCCTGTGAAGCCATCTGGTCCTGGGCTTTTGTTTGTTGGAAGATTTTTAATCACAGTTTCAATTTCAGTGCTTGTGATTGGTCTGTTCATATTTTCTATTTCTTCCTGATTCAGTCTTGGCAGGTTGGCCAGACTTGGCAATTTCTAAGAATTTGTCCATTTCTTCCAGGTTGTCCATTTTATTGGCATAGAGTTGCTTGTAGTAATCTCTCATGATCTTTTGTGTTTCTGCACTGTCAGTTGTTACTTCTTTTTCATTTCTAATTCTATTGATTTCAGTCTTCTTCCTTTTTTTATTGATGAGTCTGGCTAATGGTTTATCAATTTTGTTTATCTTCTCAAAGAACCAGCTTTTCGTTTTATTGATCTTTGCTATAGTTTCCTTCATTTCTTTTTCATTTTTTTCTGATCTGATCTTTATGATTTCTTTACTTCTGCTAAGTTTGGGTTTTTTTTGTTCTTCTTTCTGTAATTGCTTTAGGTGCAAGGTTAGGTTGTTTATTCAAGATGTTTCCTGTTTCTTAAGGTAGGAATGTATTGCTATAACCTTCCCTGTTAGAACTGCTTTTGCTGTATCCCATAGGTTTTGGGTCTTCGTGTCTCCATTGTCATTTGTTTCTAGGTATTTTTTGATTTCCTCTTTGATTTCTTCAGTGATCACTTCGTTATTAAGTAGTGTATTGTTTAGCCTCTATGTGTTTGTATTTTTTACAGATCTTTTCCTGTAATTGACATCTAGTCTCATAGCGTTGTGGTTGGAAAAGATACTTGATACAATTTCAATTTTCTTAAATTTACCAAGCCTTGATTTGTGACCCAAGATATGATTTATCCTGGAGAATGTTCCATGAGCACTTGCGAAAAATGTGTATTCTGTTGTTTTTGGATGGAATGTCCTATAAATATCAATTGAGTCCATCTTGTTTAATGTATCATTTAAAGCTTGTGTTTCCTTATGTATGTTCATTTTGGATGGTCTGTCCATTGGTGAAAGTGGGATGTTAATGTCCCCTACTGTGAATGTGTTACTGTTGATTTCCCCTTTTATGGCTGTTAGTATTTGCCTTATATATTGAGGTACTCCTATGTTGGGTGCATAAATATTTACAATTGTTATATCTTCCTCTTGGATCGATCCCTTGATCATTATGTAGTGTCCTTCTTTGTCTCTTGTAATAGTCTTTATTTTAAAGTCTATTTTGTCTGATATGAGAATTGCTACTCCACCTTTCTTTCTTCTGATTTTCATTTGCAAGGAATATCTTCTTCCATCCCCTTACTTTCAGTCTGTATGTGTCCCTAGGTCTGAAGTGGGTCTCTTGTAGACAGCATACATATGGGTCTTGTTTTAGTATCCATTCAGCCAGTCTGTGTCTTTTGGTGGGAGCATTTAATCCATTTACATTTAAGGTAATTATTGATATGTATGTTCCTATTCCCATTTTCTTAATTGTTTTGGGTTTGTTATTGTAGGTGTTTTCCTTCTCTTGTGTTTCTTGGCTAGAGAAGTTCCTTCATCATTTGTTGTAAAGCTGGTTTGGTGGTGCTGAACTCTCTCAGCTTTTGCTTGTCTGTAAAGGTTTTAATTTCTCCATCAAATCTGAATGAGATCCTTGCTGTGTAGAGTAATCTTGGTTGTAGGTTTTTCTCCTTCATCACTTTAAATATGTCCTGCCAGTCCCTCTGGCTTGCAGAGTTTCTGCTGAAAGATCAGCTGTTAACCTTATGGGGATTCCCTTGTGTGTTATTTGTTGTTTTTCCCTTGCTGCTTTTAATATGCTTTCTTTGTATTTAATTTTTGACAGTTTGATTAATATGTGTCTTGGCGTGTTTCTCCTTGGATTTATCATGTATGGGACTCTCTGTGGTTCCTGGACTTGATTAACTATTTCCTTTTCCATATTAGGGAAGTTTTCAACTATAATCTCTTCAAAAATTTTCTCAGTCCCTTTCTTTTTCTCTTGTACTTCTGGGACCACTATAATTCGAATGTTGGTGCGTTTAATGTTGTCCCAGAGGTCTCTGAGACTGTCCTCAGTTCTTTTCATTCTTTTTTCTTTATTCTGCTCTGCAGTAGTTATTTCCACTATTTTATCTTCCAGGTCACTTATCCGTTCTTCTGCCTCAGTTATTCTGCTATTTATCCCTTCTACAGTATTTTTAATTTCATTTATTGTGTTGTTCATCGTTGCTTGTTCCAACTTTAGTTCTTCTGGGTCCTTGTTAAATGTTTCTTGCATTTTGTCTATTCTATTTCCAAGATTTTGAATTATCTTTACTATCATTATTCTGAATTATTTTTCAGGTAGACTGCCTATTTCCTCTTCATTTGTTAGGTCTGGTGGGTTTTTATCTTGTTCCTTCATGTGCTGTGTGTTTTTGTCTTCTCATTTTGCTTATCTTACTGTGTTTGGGGGTCTCCTTTTTTGCAGGCTGCAGGCTCGTATTTCCCGTTGATTTTGGTGTCTGTCCCCAGTGGCTAAGGTTGGTTCAGTGGGTTATGTAGGATCCTGGTGGAGGGGACTAGTGCCTGTGTTCTGGTGGATGAGGCTGTATCTTGTCTTTCTGGTGGGCAGGTCCACGTGTGGTGGTGTGTTTTGGGGTGTCTGTGGACTTATTATGATTTTAGGCAGCCTCTCTGCTAATGGGTGGGGTTGTGTTCCTGTCTTGCTGGTTATTTGGCCTAGGGTGTCCAGCAGTGTAGTTTGCTGGTTGTTGAGTGAAGCTGGGTGTTGGTGTTGAGATGGAGATCTCTGGGGGATTTTCTCCGTTTGATATTACGTGGAGCTGGGAGGTCTGTTGTGGACCTGTGTCCTGAAGTTGCCTCTCCCACCTCAGAGGTACAGCACTGACTCTTGGCTGCAGCACCAAGAGCCTTTCATCCACACGGCTCAGAATAAAAGGGAGAAAAAGTAGAAAGAAAGGAAGAGGATAAAATAAAATAAAATAAAGTAAGATAAAATAAATTTATTAAAATAAAAAATAACTATTAAGAAAAAAAATTTTTTAAAGAAAACAGAACAAAAAAAAACATGGACGGACAGAACCGTAGCACAAATGGTGAAAGCAAAGCTATACAGACAAAATCTTACACAGAAGCATACACATACAGAAAGATGAAAAGGGGAAAAAATAATAAATCTTGCTCTCAAGGTCCTCCTCCTCAATTTGGGATGATTCGTTGTCTATTCATGTATTCCACCAATGCAGGGTACATCAAGTTGATTGTGGAGATATAGTCTGCTGCTTCTGAGGCTGCTGGGAGGGATTTCCCTTTCTCTTCTTTGTTCGCACAGCTCCCGCGGCTGAGCTTTGGATTTGGCCCTGCCTCTGCGTGTAGGTCGCAGGAGGGCGTCTGTTCTTTGCTCAGACAGGATGGCGTTAAAGGAGCCACTGCTTCGGTGGGTCTTGTTCACTCAGGCTGGGGGTAGGGAGGGGTGCGGATGTGGGGCAAGCCTGCAGCGGCAGACGTCGGCGTGACTTTGCACCAGCCTGAGGCGCGCCATGCGTTCTCCCGGGGAAGTTGTCCCTGAATCCCGGGACCCTGGCAGTGGCGGGCTGCACAGGTTCCCCGGAAGGGAGGTGTGGAGAGTGACCTGTGCTCGCACACAGGCTTCTTGGTGGTGGCAGCAGCGTCTTTAGCGTCTCATGCCGTCTCTGGGTCTGTGCTGATAGCCGCGGCTCACGCCCGTCTCTGGAGTTCCTTTAAGCAGCGCTCTTAATCCCCTCTCCTCGTGCACCAGGAAGCAGAGGGAAGAAAAAGTCTCTTGCCTCTTTGGCAGGTCCAGACTTTTCCCTGGACTCCCTCCCGGCTAGCCGGCTAGCTGTGGTGCACCAACCCCTTCAGGCTGTGTTCACGCCGCCAACCTCAGTCCGCCAACCCCAGTTCTCTCCCTGCGCTCTGACGGAAGCCTAAGCCTCAGCTCCCAGCCCCGCCCGCCCTGCCCGGTGAGCAGACAAGCCTCTCGGGCTGGTGAGTGCCGGTCGGCACCGATTCTCTGTGCGGGAACCTCTCCGCTTTTCCCTCTGCACCCCTGTTGCTGTGCTCTCATCCACAGCCCCGAAGCTCCCCCCGCTCTGCCACCTGCAGTCTCCGCCTGCAAAGGGGCTTCTAGTGTGTGGAAACCTTTCCTCCTTCACGGCTCCCTCCCACTGGTGCTGGTCCCGTCCCTATTCTTTTGTCTCTGTTTATTCTTTTTTCTTTTGCCCTACCCAGGTACGTGTGGAGTTTCTTGCCTTTTGGGAGGTCTGAGGTCTTCTGCCAGCGTTCAGTAGGTGTTCTGTAGGAGTTTTCCACGTGTAGATGTATTTCTGGTGTATCTGTGGGGAGGAAGGTGATCTCCACGTTTTACTCTTCCGCCATCTTCTTCCTCCTCCCTGATATACTTTTTGATGTATTATGTTTTAAACTTTACAATGAGTGAAATATACAAACATATAAAAGTATATATAATGTTTGTGCACATTTTAAATAATAATCACCAATGTACCTATAATCCAGTTTATGAAATAGATCGTGTTAAATAATAATAATAATGATTACCCATATATATATATCACCAGCTTAAGAAACAGAAGATTGCATATCCTTCCTCTAAACTCATCCAGAGTCATGATGTTAAATACCTTCTATATGCCCATGACTCCCAAATTTAAATGTGTAGTCTGGACTTCTCTCCTGAACTCCAGACTTGTATATCCAGCTGCGTATCTGATATATCCACTTGCAGTGTCTAATAGGCATCTCAGACTAGACATCTCTAAAACTGAACTCCTGATTTCTGTTCCCACACACCTGTTCCTCTGTAATCTTTTTGTTTTTTTTTTTTTCAATCTCAATAGCAACTCTATCTTTCTAGCTGCTTAGGCTAAAACCTTAGAGTTTTGATTCCATTTTCCCCTCACAGCCCATGTAGAAGATATCAGCAGAGCCTGTTGACAGTTCAGTAGAAATACATCTAGAATCTCACTTCTCAACACCCCAACTGCTAACCTAGTCCAGGCTCTTGTTGTCTCTTTCTAGATTATTGCATTAGCCTCCCAACTGGTATCTCTGCTTCTATTGTTTTCTCTCCTTTAGTCTATTTTCAGCTTAAAGGCTGGAGTGATCTTGTTAAAAATAAGTCAGATCATGTCACTCCACTGCTCAAAACCCTCCAATGACTTCCCTTCCCCCTGGCTCAGAGCAGATGCTGTATACTGCTGACCCCCTGGTAATGCTCCCATTGGTTCTTTTTTTTTTTAAATAAATTTATTTATTTATTTAATTTTGCTGTGTTGGCTCTTTGTTGCTGTGTGCGGGCTTTCTCTAGTTGAGGTGAGTGGGGGCTACTCTTCATTGCAGTGCATGGGCTTCTCATTGTCGTGGCTTCTTTTGTTGCGGAGCACGGGCTCTAGGCGCGCAGGCTTCAGTAGTTGTGGCACATGGGCTCAGTAGTTGTGGCTCGCAGGCTCTAGAGCTCAAGCTTAGTAGTTTTGATGCACGGGCTTAGTTGCTCCGAGGCATGTGGGATCTTCCCGGGACAGGGCACGAATCTGTGTCCCTTGCATTGGCAGGCAGATTCTTAACCACTGCCACGAGGGAAGCCCTTTCATCGGTTCTTGACTACTCTCCTCTTTGCTCATTCTCTTCCAGCCACACTGACATCTTACTGTTCCTCAAATGTGTCACTGGGCTTGTCGGCCCTTAGGGTTCTTCACTTTTTGTCGGTGGCCTCTGATCTGACTTTCTTCCTTTCCTAATGCCCAGGGCTTTCAGGTTACTTCCTTACGTATGTGGCTATTTTTACCTGGTTCTAGGCCATTAGGCATGAAGTGATACCCTCAAGCAAATGGCCATTTTAAAAATCTGGTTGCTCTTTTCCTTTTGAACTCTCCTCCTGTGCCCCCTCCCCTTCTTTTTTTGTTTTACAAGGACTTCCTTTTCTGCCAATTTAGCTGTTCATTAAAAGTATTATATTTTATTCAGCATTTTTAGATGGCTTCTTTATCAGCCATTTTGCCACGACTCAGGGTCTGATGAATTGTTATTAACTAGTGAAGTTAGACCAGTGATTTCTCATAATAATTTTTTTTTTCCTTGGATTAAAGGATGGAAGACTCCAGACAGGGGATCACATCTTGAAGATTGGTAGCACAAATGTGCAGGGAATGACCAGTGAGCAAGTTGCACAAGTGCTGAGGAACTGTGGGAATTCTGTCAGGATGCTTGTTGCAAGAGACCCAGTTGGTGAAATTTCCATAGCCCCTCCTACCCCTGCAGCCTTACCTGTTGCCCTGCCTGCTGTGGCCAACAGGAGCCCTAGTTCTGTGAGTATACAAATTACTCTTTCATGGTAAATTCAGTACCGGGTGTGATTTACTGCAGGATTAGAAATGTTTTCCACTCCAAGTGTCGCATGCGTGTGAGTTGTGTCTCAGTGCTCAACAGGGAAGCAGAGGAGAGCCCAATTTGTAGACACTAGACAAGTTTGATTTTCTTTTTTTTGCCATTTCTCAGGGTTAAGTCATTCAGCTTCCCTGAGCCTCAGCTACTCATCTGTAAATTGGAGAATAATAATACCTGCATTTCTATTTCATAAGATTGGTGAACAGATATCCAGATAGTGGAGGGGAAACTGTAAATACTGGTCAGCGTATGTGTGTTATCACTGATAAGAACAGACTGGCCAAAGGGAATAGACATTAATAATAATAATTTTTATTTTGATTATTAACAATCATTACAGTTATATAATAATCATTACCATTAATCATTATAAAGCACCTGGAATTGTCTCAGTCATCTGAATTTTTCATAAGAATTCTGCAAGATAGGTCTTATCACCCACTTAATAGATGAGGAAATGGAAGTCCAAATAACTTGTTTTAAAGGTCATATAGGTAGTAATTTGCAAAGCTGGGGTTTGAATTTAGATCTTTCTGGTCCATTCCAAGTTCTTTTTTTGGTTTTTGTCTTTCAGTCTTATTAAGATAAAATCGACATACAGCACTTTATAAGTTTAAGGTGTACAGCCTAGTGATTTACATACATCATGAAGTGATTATCAAAATAAGTTTAGTGAACATCCATCACCTCATATACAATTAAAGAAATAGAAAAAAAATTTTTCTTGTGATGAGAACCCAGGATTTATTCTCTTAACTTTAATACATAACATACAGTGCTAATTATATTTATCATGTTGTATATTACATCTCTAGTACATATTCATCTTATAATACAAGGTACAAATGGAAGTTTGTACCTTTTGACTGCCTCAATCTGGTCCCCCCATCCCTCAGTCCCAAGTTCTTTCCATCCATCTCACAGGCTCTGAATCAAGAGATAATAAGGCAAAAGGAAAGAAATAGTTTTTAAAAGGACAAGCCAGGAAGAAGAAAAGAGAAGTGATTATGGTGAGAAGGGAGTGGGAAGCCACCTTTCACATTCATTTGAGGAACCATTCGGTGGCTTCTGGAAAGCCTTTCCCTGCTTGGAGCCATGTGAGTGGAAGTTTTCTGTCGGAGATATTAGAATCATTTTTCTTTTCTTCTCCAAACTAGTGAGAACCATTTTCTTTTCCATCCATTCTTCTGGTTTGCTGAAGCCTTCTACTTTGTAGTGAGGAACCAGTGTAGCTGTGTGATAAGTGAGAATTTGATGCAATCAGTTATTTACTTTCTATTATTAATGTTTTGAATTGAAAGCAAGGTATTATGTTTTTAGACACCTTACTCTTTTACAGAAATATTTTAAATTAGAAGACAAGAATGATAATCAGTTTTAGGTCAATATTTTTTGCTTACAATGGTTAGGCTTACCATTTGTTTCTAACTTTTTCTTTAAATTCTTTCAGATACAAATTTACGCTGAGTTTTTTCTAAGTGACTGTATTAGTTTTCTCTTGTTGTATAACAAATGATCACAAACGTTGTGGCTTGAAGCAGTACCCTTTGTTGGTCCACAGTTCTGTAGGTCTGAAGTCTGGGTGAGCTCTGCTGGGCTCTTCTTTGAGTCTTACAAAGCCTAAATCAAGGTGTTGGCCTGGCTGGGCTCTTATCAGGATGCTCTGGGAACAGTCCATTTCCAAGCTCTATCATATTGTTGGCAGAATAGTTTCTTGTAGCCATAGGACTGAAGTCTCTGTATTAATGGCTGTCAGCTAAGGACCTCTTTCAGCTCCTTAAGTCCCCCTGTGTTCCTTCTCACATGACCCCTCCTTCTTCAAACCACAAGTCCAGTCCTTATGCTTCAAATCGTTTTCACTTTCCTTTCTGCCATCAATAGGAGAAAACTCTCTGCTTATGAAGGGTGCCTGCTTAGATTAGGCTTACCTGGATAATCTCCCTTTTCCATGATATAAACACAGGAATGGCACCAGGGATCAAAAGTCAGAGACAATCTTAAACTTCTGCGTACCACAGGCGCTCAGAAAATACTTGACAAACCATGCACAAATTGACTATGTACACAAGCTAGATAACTAAACGTTATATATAATTAAAATTATTTTTTTCCTTTCAGGACAATTCTACTCTTTTTGAAACTTATGATGTTGAACTCATTAAAAAAGATGGACAAAGTCTTGGAATTAGAATTGTTGGTTATGTTGGAACTGCTCAGACAGGTAAATGAATCATTTCTATTTTACATTTGGAAATAATTGTAAAGGATGTTAAGGTTTCTAGAGAGTAAAATTAAATATCTGCAGATTTTAATTTAAACATTGAACAATAAAACCATGAATCTGTAATAGCAACTAATTATAAAAAATGATTAGAGAATCACAGTTTTATCTCAGTAGTTTTATAGCTGGCTCAATAGTCATTAACAAAAGAATTTAATTTATCCAACATAGTGTATAACATTTGAATTGTACCTCCTCTTGTTTCTAAGATAGATATATTTTGAATATTGAGACTGTTGCATATTATGACATTTTACATGTGATAAAGTAAAATGATTACTGCGTATATTTCATATTGTGAATGTCAAAAAAGTATTATTATTATGTTTAATTATCAAAAGAAGATAAAACAAATGCTTTAAATAGAATTAGTTTTCTTTCATATAAAGGGAATACATTGTAAGAATAAATGCATGGCCCAAGTATCTCTGAATAATACTCCCTGAACTCCAACATGCAAAGCTTTGGTAACTTTCACTGTAAGAGTTACTCTATTATGATAAGAAATCACTATCACTAGTAAGGAAAAATAAATCTTTTTCACAAATATTTGCTAGTAAGATGAAAAGTTAAAGTTATGAAATGTTCTAGTTTTTTAAAAATTGCAAGGTTACAGAGTTAATTTTTTTAAGTTATTATTTTGCATATTTACAGCAGGTGGAAAGATTAAAAGTGCTAATATATTCAAAGTCCTGAATGAAATTCATGTCAGACCACCTTGTGCTATTTTAGCCTAATGAAATAACTGTTTTCCCTTTAGATTTTTCTAAGTGCCACCATTTTTAGGTTCAGAATTTAAATGAGTTCTAAAGAGCTAAGTATGGATTGTATAATAATGTTGCAAAAAAAAATGTACTGAGTAGCTCTTAATATGCTGTCTGGTTAGAGAAATCATAAACTTGTGGTTTATGAACCTTTATTACATTAAGTTTTCAAGTTGTAAACCTAGTGATATACATGCAGAGTAAAATGAAGTGAATGATAGATAACAGAAAATTTGATGTTTATGTTACTGAATAGGAAAAGAATCATTTTACTTCTTTACCCTCAAAAGAAGCTTTTGGGACTGGAGCAAGGGCTGGGGGAGCAGTGTTGAATCCAAACACTAGAACATTTTATAACTCAATATACTTTTTAAACATGTAGTCTTTCAAAATAGTTTTCGCTTTATTCCATTCATTGGAACTTTTGAGCAGTTGCTTTGCTTAGTTTTAGAGGGAGTAGAAAAATGAATAAAAGAAAAGTCTATTCAGGGAGATAAACATGTAAATAACTGTCAGTTGTTTGAGGATAAATGAAATGTATGTGTTATCAGAAATGCAAGCAAACTATCATCATATAGCAGATGAAAGACTCATTATGACAGAGGGAAATGGAGAATTCACAAAGAAAGAGGCATTTGTACTAAGCATGGAAAAGGAGAAGGATTTAGATAGAAGGGTTGAGATCGACAGGAATAAAAAATGAGAAAAGGGATAGAATATAGAAAATCCTTGGTGTTTTGGTGGAACATCATGAGTCTTTTGTGTCTGGACTTTTGTCTTATTGGAGCGGTAGTTGGAAGATGAAGTAAAACAAGAAGTTTGGGGCAAATTATGGAGGTCCTTGAATGTGATTCTATGAAATTTACATTTTATCATGTAGGCTGTAGGAATCCATTGTGGTTTATATTCCTTCTACAGACAGTATTTTAAGTTCATTTGAAATTGAGATAAAAATGTAAAATCTTCCAGAGCTATGGTCTTTCTTTTTCTAACTTTTCTTCCAGCCCTTGCCCATAGGCATACATACTTTTTATATAGTTGTAATTTTTATATACATTTTATGATATATATAGAAGCTAACATGAGCAGTGAACTAAATGTAGGAAGACCTGTTAGGGCCCTCTTGTCTTAGTGCTGCTGAGAAATGATGAAGGTTTATGGCAAGTCAGCAGTGAGAAGGGAGATAGACCAAGAGAAGAGAGTAAGACTTAACCTGAGCTCTCCTGAATTCCAGCTGATACTGGAATGCATTTCATCAAGGTTCCATTACTGATTATTTTTCCAAAAATAGGCATCAATCAAATCATTTCAAATTTGGGTCACTTGTTATGGTGACAGTTTGAAATAATCCATCAGTTTCTCTGCTTGCATTCAGAATAGTATTTATCAAGCCTTCAGTCAGCCCCTTTAGCTAATTAACCTCTTGATATGAATTTTGCAATCAAGGCCTAATTAGAGCTTTCTTCCTTTTTCCATATGTTTTGTGCACCGTAGGAGAAGCTTCAGGGATTTATGTGAAAAGTATAATACCTGGCAGCGCTGCATACCACAATGGTCAAATTCAAGTGAATGACCAAATAGTTGCTGTAAGTAACTGCCCTCTGTTTTAGAACTGAATCAAGTTGGGGGAAAAAGTTATCATTATTATAATATATATGCAATGGGAATGGCTTAATATAGTCTCATAATGTTTTTAAAAAATTAAGTTTGTTAGTGCAGTGAAATCTCATTAATTTGGACTCTCATGGTCCTAAATTTTTTTTAATTAAAAAGAAATTTTTTTTAATTGAAATATAAGTTGATTTACAACATTGTGCCAATCTCTGCTGTACAGTAAAGTGACTCAGTTTTACACCTATATACCTTCATTTTTTAGTATTCTTTTCCATTATGGTTTATCCCAGGAGATTGGATATAGTTCCCTGTGCCATGCAGCAGGACCTTGTTGTTTGTCCATTCTAATTTTTTTTTTTTTAACTGCCTGTGAAGAAAGGAGTCACTAATGATATTGGCAGGAAAAAAAATACTGTATACATATGTATATTATAATATACATACACATATATTTGAAAGATGCTCTAGCATTCTCTTATAAAACATTTCAAGCACCTCTTTGTGTTCTTTAAATTCATCAATTTTATATGCAATTAATAGGCCATTTACTAGAACTATTTATCTCTTTGTGAAAGTAGTTTTTCTATTAATAGTAATTTTGAGTATATACAAAATTGAGATATTTTTTGTTTTTGAGAATGCAATCATTGCCTTTTATTAATTCGGATTGTAATTGGTATTTCCTCCATTTAGTAGAAATTAGTTAAATTTTGCAGTTTATTTTCTTTTTCTTTTATAAATTTATTTATTTTATTTTTGGCTCCATTGGGTCTTCGTTGCTGTGCACGGGCTTTTCTCTGGTTGCGGCGAGCGGGGGCTACTGTTTGTTGCGGTGGCTTCTCTTGTTGCGGAGCATGGGCTCTAGGTGTGTGGGCTTCAGTAGTTGTGGCTCGCAGGCTCAGTAGTTGTGGTGTGCAGGCTCTAGAGCGCAGGCTCAGTAGTTGTGGTGCATGGGCTTAGTTGCTCTGCGGCATGTGGGATCTTCCCAGGCCAGGGCTCGAACCCGTGTCCCCTGCATTGGCAGGCGGATTCTTAACCACTGCACCAGCAGGGAAGCCCTACAGTTTATTTTCATAATAATTTTGAAGCATGTATACACACACATTTAATTTATTGATTTATACAGAAACAAATGTTTGTTGGTATAATTTGAATGTTTGTCCTTCAGGTCCATCTAAGGAAGCACCTTTCATGACCCTTGGCTTTTCTGTTATTGGGCTTAGGAAATGTCTTGTGATTGGCAGTTTGGAGATGAGTGATAAAATTTTGGAGAAGATATTAGGGGGAAAGCTATAGCAGTGGTTTGGCTAGCTTGAGGAAGATTGAGCGAGGAGGCCTGTTGGTCATGATGGACTTAATAAGAATGTGTGATTGGACTTGACTGAGATTAGCAAATACCTTTCTTGCATGTGCTTTTTCAGAATACTAGAAAACCTAATGGAGGGAGATCAGTTTCTTCTGGAAAATATCACATAATGATATATGGTAGAGGGGTGAAGTATTGGATGGCCTGTTCACTTTTAGTAATAATGGCTTCTAGTAATACATCTTGAGAGCTCTGTATAACAACTGACCACCTTTTATGGCACTTTGAATTTTGAATAGCATCAGAGATTAAGACCCTCTACCTTTCTCAGGCTATCAGTTAAGTGTATGACTTAGGAATACAAGTTTCAGTTTGCTTTCTAGTTTCTCAGAAAATTTGTCAGCATGTTTTACTACTAATTTTTCATCCTTATTCAAAAATACTTTCTTAGGTCTAATACAAATTATTTTGGGGATGAAATGAATTGCCTAACTTTATACTGCCTTGCCAGAATTAAAAGTGGTAGCTAACTTGGAACTTCTGTTTAATGTATCTTTTAATGTTTTAGGTCGATGGTGTGAATATTCAGGGTTTTGCCAACCAGGATGTTGTTGAAGTGTTAAGAAATGCAGGGCAAGTGGTACACCTAACCCTAGTTCGAAGGAAAACATCCTCATCTGCTTCTCCACATGAAGGGCCCTCTGACAGAGGTAATTAATGCCTCTGTCCCTCCGCCTACCTTGTCTGGGTTTGGAAGATCAACTCATTTACGGAAGTTGTTCTATAAGTCTGGGAAGGAAAAACTGCCCACCTTGTGAAAAGTAGCAGTGGAGAAGTGAAATCAATTCATTTATGCCTTGAAGAGTTTCCTTTGCCTATTGTAACGTGCCAGTCCAAATGTTAGAATGTGAACACTGACATGCATTAAGCTCTGAGAGCTTCTCTAAATGGAGATGGAAATCATTTTCCCAAAAACCTTCCAAATTTCATTTATTTCTTATACTTGAATAATAAAGCTTTGCCACATTTTGTTCCAGGGGCTCTCAGTTGTCTAATGCTTTGACATTTTGCAAACTTCAGGTTTCATATTACCTCTAATGATGTATTTGATTCTAATATTTCTTGATTTACTTTGTGAACTATAGCAAGAGAAAATAAAATATGGATTTCTATTAAGGACACTTTTATTTATAAAATAATATTTGTTACTTTGATTGTAAGAATAGTAAATTTTCAGTATGGAACAAATGCAAAATTGTATGCATGACAATTTTTAATTATCAACTTACAAATGTAGATAGATCAACAAAATTTGGAAATCATGGGAACACATTCAATTTAAAATGAATGACTGGGGCTTCCCTGGTGGCGCAGTGGTTAAGAATCCGCCTGCCAATGCAGGGAACATGGGTTTGAACCCTGGTCCGGGAAGATCCCACATGCCACGGAGCGGCTGGGCCCGTGTGCCACAACTGCTGAGCCTGCACTCTAGAGCCCTTGAGCCACAATTACTGATCCCATGTGCCACAACTACTGAGGCCCGCGAACCTGGAGCCCATGCTCCACAACAAGAGAAGCCACCTTAATGAGAGGCCTGCACACCGTGGTGAAGAGTAGCTCCCGCTTGCCGCAACTAAAAAGAAAGCCCGTGCACAGCAACGAGGACCCAACACAGCCAAAAATAAATAAATAAATTTATTAAAAAAAGAATGACTGGCAGGTCTGGGGCCCCGCCCCTTACACTTCTCAGGACTGACCTTCTGGCAGCTGGGCTGCACGCTGAGCCAACATTGACAGGTCCTCGTGATGTGGCCGGACGTGCCCCCTCTCGTGAAATCATGGTGGCATACTGGCGACAAGCTGGACTCAGCTACATCTGATACTCCCAGATCTGTACAAAAGCAGTGAGGGATGCATTGAAGACAGGATTCAAAGCAAATGCCAAGAAGACTTCTGGCAGCAGCATAAAAATTGTGAAAGTGTAAAAGGAATAATTTACTCTGGCTACAGCTTGAAATGTTGCATGTTCAAGGTGAAGATGTGTGGGCACGTGTTATGGCAGATTGAAAACGATCTCCCTACATGGAAAGAAAAAACACCTGTCTTGTTCATAGATTGACAATGCCAATAAATTAAAGTACAGTTCAAAAAAAAATAAAATGAATGACTAATTATATAACTAGTGGGTAAGAAATAATTCCATTAGAATTTGTCAAACGTTGAGTACATATTTTTTCCCCTCCTCTGAAGATATAATGAGCCTAGAAATGTTTGCTTTCAACTGATATTAAATTGTATTTACATTGGAACTTTTTAATTTTATTTTTCATTTATTTATTTATTTGGTTGCACAGGGTCTTAGTTGTGGCAGGTGGGCTCCTCAGTTGCAGCTTGTGGGCTCCTTAGTTACGGCTCATCAGTTCCTTAGTTGTGGTATGCGAACTCTTAGTCACGGCATTCATGTGGGATCTAGTTCCCCAACCAGGGATCAAACCCGGGCCCCCTGCATTGGGAGCACGGAGTCTTAGCAACTTCGCCACCAGGGAAGTCCCTATGTTGGAACTTTTTAAGTTTTATGTGGTAGTGGAAATTCTGCTGCTGAAAGATAGATGCCCTGTCAACTGCATTGTGTGTATGAAATTTAAAATTGCCTAAATAGTACAGAATGTACAAATGCTGTATTGACCTTAAAGGTTTACATAAATATTTATACCATTATAATGGTTTTTAGTAGCTGTGATAGAGCCTTTGGCTTTAGTCTGCTGTATCAGATGAACTATGTCATCTGCAAATTAGCAATTCTTTACTGAGCGTGGCTACATTTTAAATTTGTATTGGGATAGGTTTTGACTCTAAATCTGCACTTCTTCCATGGTTTGGGTGTCCCTCCTGTGTGTTTCACTAGCACCCTTTGAAGAGCACTCTACTGTAACATTTTTCACACCATGTTGTAATCACCTGTTTTGTGTGTGGCCATTATAATGTAGGGGAGTGGTTATGCCTGTGTCCCCTGCCCCATTGAACACATCTCTGTGTGCCTTCCTCATAGTCAGCATTTAAGTTTGTTTTACTGAAACAAACTGCATGGCTTCTAGCTCTTGTGCAGTACCTTCCTCTGCCATTCAAAATCTTACTGTCTTTTTCTCCTCTAAACTCTTATTTGCATACCTTGTATATACTTATTTGTGTACCAATTTGTATACTACTTGTAGCGTACAGCCAATCATGTATTGCTTTGTACTCTGCACACTGTTTAGTGTGTAACTCTTCTCCCCAAGCTACATTAGCAGCTTCTGGCTGGCATTTGTCTTGCTGGCACTGGGCTGTGCATTTAGTGTGTATCAAGAGATGAATGTTCTAAAAAATCCTGTGTGGTTTAAAATGTCATGTTAAGATCATAGGAACTTTTAACTGGTTTTATTTTTAAACTTTTTATTATAAAAGTTTTTGAACATACAGGAAAATTGAAAACTAGTGTAACAGATACCCAAAAACCCACCATTTAGATTCAGCAGTTAACATTTTGCCATGTTTGTATCATCTGTTTACCTTTTTCTGAACCATTTAAGAGTGAGTAGTAGATATCATGACAATTTAGCCCTACATCAGTTATAGCTTCTAAAAATAGTCATGATATCATTATCACACCAAAGAAAATTAATAGTAAGTCCCTAATATCAAATACCCAACACATACTTAAATTTTCCCAATTGCTCCCAAATGTCTTTTGTAGCTCCTTTTTCCACTTCCCTTTCTTCCCCTCTAAAGCCTCATAAAATCAAGATAATTGATTTTTATGCATTGAGCCTATTGCATTGTATTATGCTTCTTTGGTTTCTTAATCTAGAAGAATCCCTTGCCCCTGCCTCCATGGCATAGACTTTTTGAAGGGATTTGGCCATTTGTCACTAGAATGGTACATTCAGAATTTGATTGTTTCCTTGTGGTGTCATTTGACTTGTTCCTCCAACCCCTATGTTTCTTGTGAGCTAGGAGCTAGAGCCTTAAATTCAGGTTCAGTATTTTTTTGCGGTACGCGGGCCTCTCACTGCTGTGGCCTCTCCCGTTTCGGAGCACAGGCTCCGGACGCGCAGGCCCAGCAGCCATGGCTCACGGGCCCAGCCGCTCCGCTGCATGTGAGATCTTCCCAGACCGGGGCACGAACCCGTGTCCCCTGCATCAGCAGGCGGACTCTCAACCGCTGCGCCACCAGGGAAGCCCAGGTTCAATGTTTTTGATAAGAATACTTTATAAGTTACATGTGGTTATTTAAAAATAACGTAAAATGATTCTTGTTCAACCTTTCTTGTGTTTAAGAAATACATAATGATTGGCATGCTTGAGATTGAACGCTTACTAAACTCAATTTAGCTAAGGAAGGAAACTCTGCAACCAGGAGAATACTCTCCCCTTTCCTTCCCATTCACAAGGTTACTTATGTAGAGTTGTTTGTGAAACTCATGTTGATGTCATGCCAGAACCTAGGATTGCCCAGAGCAACGGAACCGGCTTCTTCTGCATTTCTTGCTCCCTGCCCACCACAGCAGCAAGAACATATGGCCCCCAGTGTTCTCCTCCTTCCCCCCACCCCCCAAGGCTATATTGAAAAGCATCTCCTCCTGCTTTGTCATTGACTTTACCTTGCTTTTCTCTTCCCATTGCCTAGTTCCTTATTCTTTTCAATAATACTACAAGTGTATTTTTTAATGAATTGAGTGGTTATCACAAGTGGCATTTTAACTAAAGGAATCATATGTGTAAGTTACCTGAAAAGTTTATAAGGAGGTTGTGAAATGGGACAATAGAGTGGAATAAGCTTACTTAAATATGGCCTTCATCTGATAGTGATTCAAATTAACAATTCTTATTTTAGGAACTGTGGTAGAACCACCGAAAACACCAGCCCTCTTTCTGACTGGAGCAGTGGAAAGGGAAACTAATTTCAGTGAAGATGAGGAAACTGAAGGAAGAATGGATAATCTAAAAAATGACAATATACAAGCCTTAGAAAAACTGGGTAGGCACAAAGCATTCAATTCAAAGCTTTCTCTCTTTATAGTTAATATAATATAAGGAATTTTAGAGGCATTTTTAGAGATATAAGATAAGATATTCTTAATATCAACATCTTAACACTTGTGGCAGTTGAGAATCGAGCATACTGTTGTTTAATCATTGTTTAATTATTATTATTTTTTTTTTTTTGTGGTACGCGGGCCTCTCACTGTTGTGGACTCTCCCGTTGCGGAGCACAGGCTCCGGACGCGCAGGCTCAGTGGCCATGGCTCACAGGCCCAGCCACTCCGCGGCATGTGGGATCCTCCTGGACTGGGGCACGAACCCGTGTCCCCTGCATTGGCAGGTGGACTCTCAACCACTGCACCACCAGGGAAGCCCAATTATGTTGATTTTGAATACATTTTATTAGTGTGATAACTTTTAATCTTGTTGGCATTTTTAATTACTGCATACTTTAGCTTGTATTATTATCATCGATATAGCTATAGATATACAGCTGTCTGTATACATATAGCAGTATTTCCTTTTCACCATAACAATAATGTATACATTTTTATATATTTTATCAAATTTCCAGGTTGCTATTATTTATTGTTTAATTTTCTTTTTAATTGATGTGCAGCTTTGTCCTTGTGCTTTGTTCTTTGATACCTTGTCTACTCTAGTTGACTGTATTCTGTAAGCATGTTGAGTAACAGTCTCACACAGTTTCCTGTACAAAGGCACTCAGGGAAGCCTTGCCAGTTGGATGAAATGGACTAAAACTTCATCCATGTCCACGTTGGCTTTTGGCTTTGATTGCCTTCTCTTGGGAAAGAATGGCCTGAAGGAAGGAGTAAACCCCTCATTCAAGTTTTAAAATTTCCTATAGTTTGGAAATTTAACTTGTTCTTTTTGACCCAAGTAGATTGCAGTTAATTTTTGCTCTTTAAATTCATGTGAACCCAGAGAGATGTACAATGAACTATCAGGTGAAAATCAAATACGTTCTAAAGTTAGAAATATTTTTAGAAATATCTGCTCTTTTTGGATCAACCTCACTACCTTTTTTTTTTTTTTTTTTTTTCCCATGAGTATATATAATTTCAGCTAGAGAGTTAGACCAAATTCTTCCAACTGTTAGGAAGTTAACTCTCTTTTTGCTGTAGGGGCAGAACTGTTTTCCCTTCTTCTCGTCTAGTTCTTTTGGCTGGTCTAATGATTAAATCGACATAAGACAGATTAACACAGGAGAAAAACTAATTTCCTATGTGTAAGAGTCCCATAAAAATATGAGCCCCAAGGGCAAGTTGGGCAATTGAAGCTTCTGTGCTATCCTGAGTTAAGGAATGGGATAGGGGCCTGGGCCTTCCAAGGGGAGGAGAGTAATTTACAGGATGATAAGAAGAGCAGATGTTTGGTAATTAGAAGTTTGCCCAGCCATGCAGATAGGTCTTTCAAATAAAAAAGTTATCTCTGGTAATAACTGTCTTTCTGGTACAGGTTCCCTATCTAAATTCTTTTAGGTAGTTAAGGGAGAGGTGAAAGTTTTTCCTGAGTCTGCTGGGTCTTGATTGCCTTTAGCTGAAAATAATCCACATGCCAAAGTGGCAATATTTGGGGGTGGCATATTCTGCTCCCCTTCATTGCCGTTGGAATAATCGTTTCAGGGCATCATAATATTCATTTTTGTGTGTGATCATTTTGTGTAGCCAAGGATTTATTGAGCTGCTTAAAATCTCTTTCCTGTGGTACTTAGGCCTTTGTGCTGTGCTTTAAAACTCATGACTGTGATTTCATTGTATGACTGAAAGGTAAGAATATAGTCCAAAGAATTGTAGGTGAAATATCGACATTATTTTATACGTGTATAAAATATCTTTAAATATCATGTTTTTAAGCTTACAGTTCAACCAATACATTGCAAATTTTATTCAAATTAGCCTACCACATAGGAAACTGCTGCCTGTAAGAAATTTAATAAAACTCTTAATGTGATTTCTTACGGAAATGTTAACAGAGTAGGAACAAGGGTGCAGAGCCTACCTGAATGATATTTTGTTTTTAATAGGATCTTCAGTTAGTTATCCTCGAAATGTAATCTAGCATATCAGTTAATAGAGTTACTTTATGGATATGCTTTTGTAAATCTAGTAATTTTAAGTCCTTTAGTGTTCATTAGTCTTAGTCTCTGATTTTTGAGGTTAGCCTGTTTTACTTAATGATTTGTACTCTGTAATTAAGCATGATATGCATCCGAGATTAGATGTCTGCTGAAGGCTTGAAAAAACTGATGTTGCAAGTTATGTTTGATTTTAGGCAGATGGTTATATCAGTTGTGGTGTTTTGTGACTTGTCCAATCTTGTGACAAAATTGAGTTTTTCTTAAAGAAAAAAGGTGGAGGTTTGTTTATTTTCTGCTGATACTGTGGATCTAAATTGAAAATACAGTTTTAGTACTTTGATTTTTGTCTATTAGGCATCATTCAGACTACAGACTTCTGGCTAAGATCATACGGAGGACAGGCAGGACACTTAAAATCTGTCTGCGCTCTTTAAAATCATCTGACCCATGCAAAAAAGGCAATATTACCCTTAAGTAAGAAAGTTATAAAGATATGATAGGGCTTCCCTGGTGGTGCAGTGGTTGAGGGTCCGCCTGCCGATGCAGGGGACGCGAGTTCGTGACCCGGTCCGGGAAGATCCCACATGCCGCGGAGCGGCTGGGCCCGTGAGCCATGGCTGCTGAGCCTGTGCGTCCGGAGCCTGTGCTCTGCAACGGGAAAGGCCACAGCAGTGAGAGGCCCGCGTGCCGCAAAAAGAAAAAAAAAAAAAAAAAAAGATAACCACGTAGCCACAAAAGACCAAAGTAAAACAAAATTTCTATTATATTAAAGCTCATGCAACTCACTGGTTGAATTAAACCAGAAAAGCTTTTATATCTGCCCAAGTGAAAATTTGATTGGGTCATGTTGATATGCCTTGTTTATAGTAAAGATACTTTGATAAGTTTTTACTTTTCCTGTGGGTGAGTGGAAGGTACTACTCTGAAGTGATTAACATTCACCTTAAATCCTTGTTTGTCCTAACATAGCATAAACCAAAGCCAGATGCATTTTACTTGTAAGCCACAGGATGTTTGTATACAAACTATATAATTCAAATTTCATTTATAACTCATCATTTCCTCTTCCCTTTAAAATATTCCTTAACAGCAAAAGCCCCATCATAATTTGGTCACAGACCAAATTTACATTTTACATTAGTAAAATGTAAAATTTTACATTCTACATTAGTCTTACAAGTCACCTCTGATTTACTTTACCTAATAGACCTAAGTTAATGCACTTTCCTTTTTATTTATTTCCCTTTTACTTACTGAAGCTGTGCTGTTATGGAAGAATTTAGTAGTTTAGTGTGTTTAGCTCACAGTAGTTTCAATGTTTTGTTTATTGATTTTTTTAATCCAGAAGGAGTCCCAGCCTCTTTAGAAAATGAGCTGAAATCCAGATGGGAAAACCTACTGGGCCCTGATTATGAAGTAATGGTATGTTAAAATCTTTTAATAAAAAACACTCATGTCTCATCTCATGTCAATGAAATGTAGCTCTGAATGCTACAATTGAAAGAAATGGGAAAGTCGAAGAATAGCCGGCCCGGCCTTTATTTTTTCCTCCTGTGTTTCTTCTGTACTGGATCAATTAATTGATTTTTTTTTTTTCATTTTAAGCTGCAAGGACAGTTAAGGACTGCAGATAAGTTTCAGTTACAATTAGCAGACACTCAGTTCATGTGGAAACAATTTAAGTCAACAATAGGCAGAAAAATGTTAGGAGAGAAAGGACTTGCCTTTAAATTTATAACCTGTATCAGCTGCTTAAAATTGCTGGCATTTTTATGATTGCTTTTATGATCTGTTTGTTTTATTATACACTGAAAGGGCTGTGGATATTAGTCCTGTGTTTCACGAAGAATCTTACGGTTTTATGAGAAAAATGAAAGAATGCTTATCAAATGTATTTGGGAGAACAGGAAGTAATTTAGGTTAGGTATAAGTTTATATGCCAGTGGTCCATTAGGCTTCCTTTCACCTGTTATTAGATTCACTGAGTAAGGGATTGATTACATTTCCCCATATGAATCCACATGAAAACAGAAAGCTGCACTTAGAAAAGCCTCTACAGTGTTCACTAAATGTGTTAGTAATAAAGTATTCTATTAAATTTCTTTTGTCTTTCACGTTTTCTTACATATGTTTGTCATTAGTACATGTTGGCTGGTTGGAGATTTTTTTTTTCTCTTCTAGCCACTATCTATTGTTAGACATTTTCCAGTGTCATTAAGATGAGTCAAAACAGTGCATACTTCCTCTTCTTACTTGTTTTGTACTTGCGTGTCGGTCCTCATGAACTGCTGCTTCTTTACTTCATAGATTTCAAAGCTGTTTTTTCATTAGGTTATCACCTAGCAAGTGACCTTTTCTGCTCTCCTGAGTGGTTGATATTTAAAGTAGTTTGGTGTACCAGTATTTTTAAATGGTCAGTTTTGCGATGATCTCTTTTCGGTTAAAAATTTATCCTGTTTATAACCACCTTTCCAAATTTTATTTATCATGTGGTGAGGTCATAACAGAGGGGCTAGAAAGAGGAGACAGAATTTGAAGTTGGAAATTTAAAGTGACAGTTTATTCATTAAGAGTTGTAACATGTTCTGAGGGACGAGGCGACAAAAGGAGAAGCCAGGCAAGACGGATGAATGAATGCATACATGCAAATATGCGTATATACATTCATGCATGTGCTCCAGTGTTTCTTACTTTATTTTCTTCCAGAATCTACTTATCTGAAGTGCAGTACTTTTAGAAGCCTTAGTTGGACCACTGTTTAACTTATCCCCTCCCTCCAGATGCACCATATTCTATTAACAACGTACAGATGCAAATCATCAGTGCAGTATTTTGCTTGCACGGAATTCACTTCTGTGGGTGTCCACCATTGAAGCTCAGAACAATAGTTTTAGGCCAGGATTAAAAGCTTTCAGTATTCCACGATCTTTCCACCAGTCCAGGTCTTTTGTTTGTGTCCTTGCCAGCTCTTTCTCCTAGGGAAATGGTTTGAGCTTGCTGTAGAAAGTCAGATGCTTCAGTTTTTCCAAACTTCTCTGATTTTTCTGACCTTGAAAACTTTGTTTCAAGGCCAGGGTTTAGAAGTAAAAATGACCATACTCTTGGTTTTGTCAAAAGAATAAAATTTTTATGGCTTTAATACAATGGAGGATTATATTAAAATTTTAGGGGCTATGGATTTTTAAAAATAGCACATGTATTTGCCCATCACCTTCTAGTTCAACTTTTGCATAATTTATGAAAAAAGATTGCTGTGGAGAACAATAACAACAAAAAAGTGAATATACTCTGAAATTTTACATTATGTGTTATGGATTTCAGAAACGTGGAAAAGAGTTTAGATGGAGTTATCAACGTATAGGTTTTATACAGATTTTTTCAGAAAGCCTAGGAAGAAATAAAGTTATGCTTTTACGAATATTGGAAATATTCTTTCTTGTGAATTTAGATTGCTACTTTGGACACACAGATTGCAGACGATGCTGAGTTACAGAAATATTCAAAGGTAAGCATTATTTTTTATTTTTATTTTTTATAAATTTATTTATTTATTTTTGGCTGCATTGGGTCTTTGTTGCTGCGCGCGGGCTTCTCTAGTTGCAGCGAGCGGGGGCTCGTCTTCCTTGTGCTGCGCATGCTTCTGATTGCGGTGGCTTTTCTTGCTGTGGAGCACAGGCTCTAGGCGCACGGGCTTCAGTAGTTGTGGCACCTGAGCTCAGTAGTTGTAGCTCATGGGCTCTAGAGAACAGGCTCAGTAGTTGTGGCACATGGGCTTAGTTGCTCTGAAGCACGTGGTATCTTCCCGGACCAGGGCCCCAACCCGTGTCCCCTGCATTGGCAGGTGGATCCTTAACCACTGCGCCACCAGGGAAGTCCCTATTTTTTAAACTGTTGCCAGTTTTTTGTTGTCTGAAGAACTTTCTCTAAGTTCTTGTCAAAGAAACTAGATTAGTGCTATGATCTAAAGTTTTCAGAATTTAGTTTTAGAGGTTTTCTGGAAATGTAGTAGGTTCTGACTGTTATGAAACGTGATGGTTAGATATGCCTGGGAAGAACGTGGGCCACTTCCAGAAGCCAAAATCCCTGGTGTGACTGCTTTGCCAACCTTAAAGGTAGTATGCAGAGTGGCCTTGTGCAGAGCGTGTTAGCTTTTCTGATATTGTAAGTCCTTTTAAAATGTTTCCTAAAATTCAAGACCATGATATAGACTTAAAAAAAAAAATCTTCCCGGTCCAGATGTTTAAGAACAAAAATGTGGCTTATCTTTTGAGATAGGCAATGCTTTTTCTTGACTTAAAAAATTTTGTATTGAGACCTTTATTTCTAATGGCAAAATGCCAGAAGGTAACTTTTACAGTTTTTCCTAACATTTTTAGTGACCTCTCACTGCAAATTAATTTCATAGTCCCCACTCTGGATAATCAAAGGCCAGGGTAATTGAAACTTAGAGAAGCCTTCCAGGTGGCTTTCTCAATAAATGATGAGAAAGGAAAGGTTTTCTTGTCCGAATAGTTTCAGAAATTATACTGTAATCCCACCTGAGGTCTATGAGCTAAGCCCAGCTTAAACTCTGCTGTCATATGCAGTATTCAGAATGAGTTTTCTGTGTCCCATGTGGGTTTGGTAAGAAGTCCTCTCTTTAGATAGTTCTACCATTTCCTTCTTTGGGTATTTGTGATGAATATTTTCCTTCTAAAATTTTATGTTACATGTGCTGTTATTTTTAGGTTGGAATTTTCACAGCCGATGCTGTGGAGAGTCTTTCTTTCCTTGTAAGCTAGCCTGCATTTGGAGTCACTTCCTTGCTGGGCTGTGTGGGCCAACTGACCAGGCTTTCCTCAGATGTGCAATATAAAAGAACATGCACAGCTTGTACTTAAAACTATTTACAATATCATATTTAGGTTAGATTAGTCACTGATTACTAATTCCATCTAAATTTGTTGAGAGGAGTTTAATTCAAAATAAAAGTAAGAAATATAAATCCCTCATCAAACTTCACATGTTATTAATTACCGCAGTATAGTTTACTGGTGACATGGACTCTGGCGTCAAACTGCCTGGGTTCAGATTCTGGCTTATCCGTTTACTAGCTTGTAAAATTATCTAGACTCTATGTTTCAGTTTTGTTGTCTGTAAAAGGAAGATATTAATAGATTAGCACCTATCTCATGGGTTGTATAGGAATTAAATTTAATGTGCCTAGAGTAGTTGCAAGCACATAGGATATTGTTAATATTTTTACTGTCATTCATAAAAATCAATGATGCTTTTCCTGAAAATTGTTCTTTAATTTACACTAAACTCTTAGATAGTAGATATTTTCTATTTACCAGTCTTCCACTTAACTGAATTTCCTGTGCCTAATCTGCCCGTCTATTGAGTCCTTAATTTTAGTTGTTATATTTTTCTATTCTAGAATTTATTTTATCCCTTTTTAGATCATAATTCTTTTGGAGGAGTTCTCAATTTTAAAAAATCTGTAGTTGCCATCTTTTTCTCTATTTCTTGAACATATTAATCATAGCTTATAAGGACTTAAAATAATTAATTCCAATATGTGGATCAACTTTAGATGTGTTTCTGTGGTTTGATGTTTTTCTCTCGTTATAGTTATTTGGTTGTATATCTCGTCATGCCATAACTTGACTGAATGTTCGATATTATGTACGCCAGCTACGAAAGGCGTCAGGTGATGTCATCTCCATCCAGAAGAGTCACTGTTTCTTCTAATAAGGAGATACTCTGTGTGTGTGTGTGGGGGGGGGGGTACAGGTGGGCGATCATCTCTGAGGCGAGGCAGAGGTACCTTTCGGGTAAGGTTCAGACTCTCTTGTTTGCTCCTAACACATGGCCTTCCAGGTATTCCAGTGAGTCTGCGATGTTTACCAATCCCTTCTCCCTGGTGGGACCTGAACTCCAATTCTCCCTTAGTACTTTGGGACTGTAGAAATCTTTGCTTAGCTCTTCAGAGGTTTCCTGAGGAACTTTTAGCCTCCTTGCCCGTTAGAACTCCAGAGACGTCCTTGGAGGAAAACATGCCCTTGCTCAGGCTCAGTTCATCGTGCAGTTCAGCTTTAGTTGTCCTTACATGTTCAAAGCCGTAAGACCCTGTATCATCAGATTCTATAATGAGAAAAAAGGATCATAACCACACACGGTACATCTTAAAGAATGTCATTGTTTTTCTCCAGGCAGAACATGTTCTCTTTCACCTTCATCCCTAGTTCCTTGCCACCAGTCTAACTTTATCTTCTTCCTGATCAGCTTCTATGAATTATGTCTACTTGTACTCAGTTACACTGGTGTAATGATGTGGAAAGTCTTCGAGTCAAACAGACTTTCAGAACCACCTCACCAGTACATTCAACTGTTCATCCATTCATCAATTATTTATTGATATCTACTCAGTGCCAAGTCCTCTACTGGGTGCTGGGGTTTCAGAAGAGAACAGGAAAAAAAAAAAATCGCTGTCCTGTAGAACTTACATTTTAGTAGGGGGAGATACAAAATAAGTCATAATTTCTGTAGTACAGATGATGTGTGCCATGCAGGGAAAATGGATAAGGAATTCAGGAGAGAGAGTGGGTTTGCAATTTTAGATAGGTTGACCAGGAAAAGCCTCCTTAAGAAGGTAACATTTGAGGAAATACTTTAGGAGGTGAAATAAGCAGCCTAATTTTTCTTCTACATAATAGGAACAATAGTACCTATGTTGTAGAAGGTTAAATATAAATATATTTAATACATGCCCTAATTAATATAGCTCAATGCCAACATGTAAGAACCGTTTGATAAATGGTGGTTTTGTTTCCCAGTTGTATACTTCTAGTACTTTTAGTCTCTGACCTTTTAAAGGCTCCTTTAGAAAAAGAAAAGCTATTTTAAAACATTTAATTGAAATTTTGTTGTAGCAAAAGTTTTTTTAAAAAATTTTTTGCACTAGAAGAGTCAGCCATAATTGCACTATTCTCTTTTCATATTTAGTTGTTGCCTGTATATGTTTACATATCTGTAGTTGGTATACCCATTCTTTTGTGTAACATACATGTCAGAGAAGGGATGTATGCTTTTTCTATGTAAAATTATCACACTTATTTACTCTTTTTTTTTTTTTTTGCGGTACGCAGGCCTCTCACTGTTGTGGCCTCTCCTGTTGCGGAGCACAGGCTCCGGACACGCAGGCTCAGCGGCCATGGCTCATGGGCCCAGCCGCTCCGTGGCATGTGGGATCTTCCCGGACTGGGGCACGAACCCGTGTCCCCTGCATCAGCAGGCGGACTCTCAACCACTGCGCCACCAGGGAAGCCCCATATTTACTCTTTTGTACATTGATTTCTTAATTACAAATGTCCACAGATTGATTTGTTGTTGTTGTTTTTTGAGCCATGCTGTGCAGCTTGTGGGATCTTAGTTCCCCAACCAGGGATTGAACCCGGGTCATGGCAGTGAAAGTGCCGAGTCCTAACCACTGGACTGCACAGATAGATTATTTTGATGAACTATAATTTTTAAAAATCCTCTTAAAATTGGAAGTTTAGTTCTTAATTCAGTAGCTTCTAATTTCTCCCTACAATATGTAAAGAAGACTGGCCTGTCCAAACCCATTTCACACGTGAGGATGCTGAAGTTTGCATAGGTCGAATGAATCACCTTAAATTACACAACTGGATAGTAGCAGAGGCAGCTTGCAGATTAGAGAGCTTTCTTTCCTTCCTGAAGTATTTACAGAGCTCCTACTCTACGCCAGACACTGCACTACCAACTGTGGGAAGCAAAATAGAAAAGGTCCTTGCTCTCCTAGAGTCTGGGTTCTGGGCTTTGGTCAGGGCATGATAATAAACAAGTAAAAAATAACCTGAGAAGATAGTTATAAACTGTAAAAAGTGATGCAAAGAAGTGCTTGTAAGAAGTGATGATGATTCAAGAAGCATAAACAGGGTGATGAGAATATAACTGGGGGGCACCTTAGAGAGAGAGCTGGGGAAAGCCTTTCCGAGTTTAGGCTTGAAGGATAAGAATGTGGTGAACGGCAGGTACAGGTGGAAAAGAGCTGTCCTGTGGGAGGAATGGAAGTTGTTTGTTCAGAGTGTCTCAGTCAAGCTAAATGAAGAGTAGGATGTTGTTAGGTGAGGAAGACCAGGTGCTTACAGGGCCTCGAGATCCATGCTGGTAAGCCTGGGTTTTATTCTCAGTGCCACGTAATACTGGTGGAAGGTTCTAAGCAGGGTAGTGTCATGCTCTGAGGTCAAGGATGTAGGGTTTTTGTTTGTTTGTTTGCCTTAAAATATTTATCTATTTGGTTGTGCCAGGTCTTAGCTGTGGCTTCTGGGCTCCTTGGTTGCGGCATGCACGTGGGATCTAGTTCCCTGACCAGGGATCAAACCCGGGCCCCCCAGCATTGGGAGCATGGAGTCTTAACCACTGCACCACCAGGGAAGTCCCAAGGCTGTAGGTTTTTCCTCTGTCCCGACAGATTTCTGATTAGGAAAATCATGTTTCACAGCTATAGCTGGTGTTTCTAAGGGTTTAACTGTCTCTAGTTGGTCACTCCAGTTCCCACCTCATAGCCGCTTCTCTTGAAGAGATGCTGATTCAAGAAGCATCTTCCTATATGACAAGCCAGTGTTAATAGACAAGATTTTCTTTTGAGGTGGATGCAGGTGTACGGAAAGAGAGAGGTGAAAGCAATTTACAGTGGTTTGAACATTAGCTGCACTGCTTCTAGGAAGCTGTTAATCATGACACAAGAAGTCTCCCCGCATCTGGGGAGACTTGCACTTTGAGGGGTGGCTTTCTTGGCAAGTGTTTACTATTAAGATAATCAAGACACTATGAGGGAGAAGCATTACGCTCATGCCAGTGACCTTTCTGCTGGCCGTCAGCTGTAATATGAAGTGAGCATTAGTAAGATCTGTGGTGTGGGAAACAAAAGACCAGGCCCTATTCTCTGGTTTTGACAAGACAGACTGACAAATTTCACTTTATTTCCTTCCTGAATTACATTCTGTGAGCCAAAGGGCATTAAGATGTGAGTTCGCCTCTCACTCTGTTTCAGCAAGTAGAATTGTGAAGGCAGTGGGATGTACTGGGCCCCCACTCAGCGACCAGGGTCAGTGCTTTGCGTTAAAGACATTTTCTCCTTTATTTCCCACAATAACCCTATTGGTCAGCAGCTACTTCCAACTCTCCATTTTTAATATGTGAAAACTGAGTGTCAGGTAGCTAAAGTGACTTGCCCAAGATCATACACAGCTAGTAAGTGACAAAATTTAGGAAGCAAATCAGGGTTATCTGACTCTTCAGTCTGTGCCATTCTTTATTTTTTTCCTTTTGAATAGATAATAAATGGACAAGACACAAAATTTAAAAGTTACAAAAGGAAGTACTGCAAAAAATAAGTTTCCCTCCCACCCCAGTCCCTTTGTTCTCCTCCCCAGTGGCAACCAACCACAGTCACCAATTCTTCAGTGTATAATTTTATACTTTTCTGGTCTCTCTTTTGAGTGGAGAACATAAGATACAGAATCAAATAACTGTAGTGACAGTGGTTATCCACTAGGGCAGATGGCTTTTCAGAAATATCAGAGGAGCCTTTTCAAAATACACATGCCCTATTTTGTTCCTCCTGACTAATATTCTGATTTTGTAGGTTTGGGGTGAGGTCTCTAAAGGAAACTGTGATTGCTTCCTTGCCTCGCTTCATTGAGAATTACTGTTCTGGTATTGCTAACATGCCTTATATGTACAGTTGACCCGTGAACAACATGGGTTTGGACTGCATGGGTGCACTTATACACAGATTTTTTTCAGTAGTAAATACTACAGTACTACACCATCCTCAGATACGGAGGAACCTCAGATATGGAGGGCTGACTATAAGTTATACCCAGATTTTTGACTGTGGAGGGTCAGTGCCTCTAACCCTGAATTATAAATGGTCAACTGTATTCAAGGAGGGAGGGGTTCCTTCCTCAAGACAGATGAAGGAGGCTTATTGGGAGGATGAACTATATACTCTTATTGGAGAAATAAGAACAGTGGATATTCCAGGTGGAGGAAATACAATGAGCAAAGGTAGAGAAAGAGTCATAAGTGCAAAGTGTTAGGTTAGGTGTCAGAAGCTCAAGTAGGGATCTAAGGAGCTCTCAGGGAGCCGGCAGGGGAATCCTGGAAAGAGAAAGTCAGGGCTGCTGTCGCTGCTCACATCCTGGGGTCTCAGAGTTCTCTGTGATGAGTGTGGCTTATGTCACCTATCAAGCAAACCCCAAACCTCCTCAGTGTGACACCAGTCCCCCTACCTTCCCTGCTCAGAGTCACAGTGAAGCGGTGCCTAGCTCCAGAGGCCTGGCCAGGTTGGGGAATGGAGCTCTGGTCCAAAGGCTGTGCAGGGGTGTGATGTCTTGAACCTTAAGGTAGTTTATTCTGATTTCTGCCTGAAGGCTCTTTCATCAGCCACCTGCCAAAGATTGAGAATCGCACAAAGAAGACTGTCTCAGAGCCCCACGGAAAAGGACTATACCAGGATGTTTCCTTAGCAATACCTGAAGATGCTTCTGTGTAGAAACAAGAGACCTGAAGTGATCTCAAAAGTTGTTATTATTTTTTATTTGTTGGAGATAATGCCCACCTTTGTGAATGAAGAGGATAGAATTTTAATGGGAAGAATGAGAAAATGAAAATGCTGTACTCAGAGAAACCTGAGGATTATGCAACAGGTTTGTGAAGTGCCTCTGCTTCAGTAATCCTTGCAGTGCTATACTTCTGTGATGATGCTAGAGGCTTGCGTCAGCTTCTCTTAAAGGACTGTTGTTACCATACCCAGCTCTCTCCATTCCTTTTCTCCTCATTCTCAGGTTGACTCCTAAAATTTGTGAACATCTCCCATGCCGTGTGGCTGACAGGATCCTGGTGCTCCAGCCAGGTGTCAGGCCTGAGCCTCTGAGGTGGGAGAGCTGAGTTCAGGACATTGCTCCACCAGAGACTTCCCAGCCTCACATAATATCAAATGGTGAAAGCTCACCCAGAGATCTCCATCTCAATGCTAAGACCCAGCTCCTCTCAATGACCAGCAAGCCATAGTGCTGGACACGCTATGCCAAACAACTAGCAAGACAGGAACACAACCCCACCCGTTAGCAGAGAGGCTGCCTAAAATCATAGTAAGTTCACAGACACTCCAAAACACACCACTGGCCGCGGTCCTGCCCACCAGAAAGACAAGATCCAGCCTCATCCAGAACACAGGCACCAGTCCCCTCCACCAGGAAGCCTACACACCCAGTGAACCAACCTTACCCACTGGGGGCAGACACCAAAAGTAATAGGAACTATGAACCTGCAGCCTGTGAAAAGGAGACCCCAGATACAGTAACTCAAGCAAAATGAGAAGACAGAGAAACAAACAGCAGATGAAGGAGCAAGGTAAAAACCCACCAGACCAAACAAATGAAGAGGAAATAGGCAGTCTACCTGAAAAAGAATTCAGAGTAATCATAGTAAAGATGATCCAAAATCTTGGAAATAGAATGGAGAAAATACAAGAAATGTTTAACGAGGACCTAGAAGAACTAAAGAGCAAACAAACAATGATGAACAACACAATAATGAAATTAAAAATTCTCTAGAAGGAATCAATAGCAGAATACCTGAGGCGGAAGAACGGATAAGTGACCTGGAAGATAAAATAGTGGAAATAACAACCGCAGAGCAGAATAAAGAAAAAAGAATGAAAAGAATTGAGAACCG
Organism: Leucopleurus acutus; assembly: GCF_964270905.1. Classification (NCBI taxonomy): domain Eukaryota; kingdom Metazoa; phylum Chordata; class Mammalia; order Artiodactyla; family Delphinidae; genus Leucopleurus; species Leucopleurus acutus. The sequence goes on along the minus strand of NC_139143.1, from coordinate 140,796,660 downwards.
TCTTAGAGAACTCAGGGACAACATTAAAAGCACCCACATTCGAACTATAGGAGTCCCAGAAGAAGAAGAGAAAAAAAAAGGACTGAGAAAATATTTGAAGAGATTATAATTGAAAACTTCCCTAATATGGGAGCGGAAATAGTCAATCAAGTCCAGGAAGCTCAGAGAGTCCCATACAGGATGAATCCAAGGGGAAACACGCCAAGACACATATTAATCAAACTATCAAAAATTAAATACAAAGAAAAAATATTAAAAGCAGCAAGGGAAAAGCAAAAAAATAACATACAAGGGAATCCCCATAAGGTTAACAGCTGATCTTTCAGCAGAAACTCTGCAAGCCAGAAGGGAGTGGCAGGACATATTTAAAGTGATGAAAGGGAAAAACCTACAACCAAGATTACTCTACCCGGCAAGGATCTCATTCAGATTCCACAGAGAAATTAAAACCTTTACAGACAAGCAAAAGCTAAGAGAATTCAGCACCACCAAACCAGCTTTACAACAAATGCTAAAGGAACTTATCTAGGCAGGAAACACAAGAGAAGGAAAAACACACCCAAAACAATTAAGCAAATGGTAATATGAACATACATATTGATAACTACCTTAAGTGTAAATGGATTAAATGCTCCAACCAAAAGACATAGACTGACTGAATGGATACAAAAATAAGACCCGTATATATGCTGTCTACAGGACACCCACTTCAGACCTAGGGACACATACAGACTGAAAGTGAGAGGATGGAAAAAGATATTCCATACAAATGGAAATCAAAAGAAAGCTGGAGTAGCAAGTCTCATATCAGACAAAATAGACTTTAAAATAAAGACTATTACAAGAGACAAAGAAGGACACTACATAATGATCAAGGGATTAATCCAAGAGGAAGATATAACAATTGTAAATATTTATGCACCCAACATAGGAGCACCTCAATGCATAAGGTAAATGCTAAAAGCCATAAAAGGGGAAATTGACAGTAACAATCATAGTAGGGGACTTTAACACCCCACTTTCACCAATGGACAGATCATCCAAAATGAAAATAAATAAGGAAACACAAGCTTTAAATGGCACATTAAACAGATGGACTTAATTGATATTTAAATGACATTCCGTCCAAAACCAACAGAATACACTTTCTTCACAAGTGCTCATGGAACATTCTCCAGGATAGACCATATCTTGGGTCACAAATCAAGCTTTGGTAAATTTAAGATAATTGAAATTGTATCAAGTATCTTTTCCGATCACAATGCTATGAGACTAGATATCAATTACAGGAAAAACACTGTAAAAAAATACAAACACATGGAGGTTAAATAATGCACTAATAACCAAGAGATCACTGAAGAAATCAAAGAGGAAATAAAAAAATACCTAGAAACAAATGACAATGAAAACACGACGACCCAAAACCTATGGGATGGAGCAAAAGCAGTTCTAAGAGGGAAGTTTATAGCAATACAATCCTACCTCAAGAAACAAGAAACATCTCAAATAAACAACCTAATCTTACACCTAAAGCAAGTTGAGAAAGAAGAACAAAAAATCCCAAAGTTAACAGAAGAAATCATAAAGATCAGATCAGAAATAAATGAAAAAGAAATGAAGGAAACGATAGCAAAGATCAGTAAAACTAAAAGCTGGTTGTTTGAGAAGATAAACAAAATTGATAAACCATTAGCCAGACTCATCAAGAAAAAAAGGAAGAAGACTCAGCTCAATAGAATTAGAAATGAAAAAGGAGAAGTAACAAGTGACACTGCAGAAATACAAAAGATCATGAGTCATTACTACAAGCAACTATATGCTTATTGGACAACCAGGAAGAAACGGACAAATTCTTAGGAGTTGCCAAGTCTGGCCAACCTGCCAAGACTGAATCAGGAAGAAATAGAAAATATGAACAGACCAATCACAAGCACTGAAATTGAAACTGTGATTAAAAATCTTCCAACAAACAAAATCCCAGGACCAGATGGCTTCACAGGCAAATTCTATCAAACATTTACAGAAGAGCTGACACCTATCGTTCTCAAACTCTTCCAAAATATAGCAGAGGGCGGAACACTCCCAAACTCAACCTACAAGGCCATCATCACCCTGATACCAAAGCCAGACAAAGATATCACAAAACAAGAAACTGACAAGCCAGTATCACTGATGAACATAGATGCAAAAATCCTCAACAAAATACTAGCAAACAGAATCCAACAGCACATTAAAAGGATCATACACCATGATCAAATGGGGTTTATCCCAGGAATGCAAGGATTCTTCAATATATGCAAATCAATCAATGTGATACACCATATTAACAAATTGAAGGAGAAAAAGCATATGATCATCTCAATAGATGCAGAAAAAGCTTTTGACAAAATTCAACACCATGTATGATAAAAACCCTCCAGAAAGTAGACATAGAGGGAACTTACCTCAACATAATAAAGGCCATATGTGAGAAACCCACAGCCAACATCATTCTCAATGGTGAAAAACTGAAATCATTTCCAGTAAGATCAGGAACAAGACAAGGTTGCCCACTCTCACCACTCTTATGCAACATAGTTTTGGAAGTTTTAGCCACAGCAATCAGAGAAGAAAAGGAAATAAAAGGAATCTAAATCGGAAAAGAAGAAGTAAAGCTGTCACTGTTTGCAGATGACATGATACTATACATAGAGAATCCTAAAGATGCTACCAGAAAACTACTAGAGCTAAACAATGAATTTGGTAAAGTAGCAGGATACAAAAGTAATGCACAGAAATCTCTTGCATTCCTATATACTAATGTTGAAAAATCTGAAAAAGAAATTAAGGAAACACTCCCATTTACCATTGCAACAAAAGGAATAAAATACCTAGGAATAAACCTATCTAAGGAGACAAAAGACCTGTATGCAGAAAACTGTAAGACAGTGATGAAAGAATTAAAGATGATACAAACAGGTGGAGCGATATACCATGTTCTTGGATTGGAAGAATGAACATTGTAAAAATGACTATACTACCCAAAGCAATCTACAGATTCAATGCAATCCCTATCAAACTACCAATGGCATTTTTCGTAGAACTAGAACGAAAAAATTGCCCAGTTTGTATGGAGACAGACCGAAAAGACCCCAAATAGCCAAAGCAATCTTGAGAAAGGAAATTGGAGCTGGAGGAATCAGGCTCCCCGACTTCAGACTATACTACAAAGCTACAGTAATCAAGACAGTATGGTATTGGCACAAAAACAGAACTATAGATCAGTGGAACAGGATAGAAAGCCCATAGATAAATCCACGCACCTATGGTTACCTAATCTTTGAGAAAGGAGGCAAGAATATACAATGGAGAAAAGACAGCCTCTTCGATAAGTGATGCTGAGAAAACTGGACAGCTACATGTAAAAGAATGAAATTAGAACACCATACACAAAAGTAAACTCAAAATGGATTAAAGACCTAAATGTAAGGCCAGAGACTATAAAACTCTTAGAGGAAAACATATGCAGAACACTCTATGACATAAATCACAGCAAGATCCTTTTTGACCCACCTCATAGAGAAGTGGAAGTAAAAACAAAAATAAACAAATGGGACCTAATGAAACTTAAAAGTTTTTGCATAGCAAAGTAAACCATAAACAACATGAAAAGACAGCCCTCAGAATGAGAGAAAATACTTGCAAACATAGCCACTGACAAGGGATTAGTCTCTAAAATATACAAGCAGCTCATGCAGCTCAATATCAAAGAAACAAACAACCCAACCCAAAAGTGGGCAGAAGACCTAAATAGACATTTCTCCAAAGAAGATATACAGATTGTCAACAAAGACATGAAAAGGTGCTCAACATCACTAATCACTAGAGAAAGGCAAATCAAAACTACAATGAGGTATCACCTCGAGCTTCCCTGGTGGAGCAGTGGTTAAGAATCTGCCTGCCAATCCAGGGGAAAGAGGTTCGAGCCCTGGTCTAGGAAGATCCCACATGCCTCGGATCAACTAAGCCCGTTCACCAGAACTACTGAGCCTGTGCTGTAGAGCCTGCGAGCCACAACTACTGAGCCGGCATGCCACAACTACTGAAGCCCGTGCACCTAGAAGCCGTGATCTGCAACAAGAGAAGCCACAGCAGTGAGAAGCCCATGCACTGCAACGAAGAGTAGACCCCGCTCGCTGCAACTAGAGAAAGCCTGCGTGAAGCAGTGAAGACCCAATGCAGCAAAAAATGAATAAATTAAATAAATTCAAGAAAGAAAGAGGTATCACCTCACACCAGTCAGAATGGGTATCATCAAGAAATATACAAACAGTAAATGCTGGAGAGGGTGTGGGGGAATCCTCTTGCACTGTTGATGGGAATGTAAATTGCTACAGTCACTGTGGAGGACAGTATGGAGGTTCCTTAAGAAACTAAAAATAGAGCTACCATATGACTCAGCATTCCCACTACCGGGCATATACCCTGAGAAAACCATAATTCAAAAAGAGTTATGTAACACAGTGTTCATTGCAGCACTATTTACATTATCCAGGACATGGAAGCAACCTAGGTGTCCATCGACAGATGAATGGATAAAAGGATGTGGCACATATATACAATGGAATATTACTCAGCCATAAAAAGAAACTAAATTGAATTATTTGTAGTGAGGTGGATGGACCTAGAGACTGTTATACAGAGTGAAGTAAGTCAGAAAAAGAAGAACAAATACCGTATGCTAACACATATGTATGGAATCTAAAAGAAAAAAAAAAGATTCTGAGGAACCTAGGGGTAGGACAGGAATAAAGATGCAGACATAGAGAATGGACTTGAAGACACAGGAAGGGGGAAGGGTAAGCTGGGACAAAGTGAGAGAGTGGCATGGGCACAATATACACTCTCAAATGTAAAATAGATAGCTAGTGGGAAGCAGCCGCATGGCACAGGGAGATTAGCTGGGTGATTTGTGACCACCTGGAGGGGTGGGATAGGGAGAGTGGGAGGGAGACGCAAGAGGGAGGAGACATGGGGGTATATATATATGTATAGCTGATGCACTTTATTATACAGTAGCAACTAACACACCATTGTAAAGCAATTATACTCCAATAAAGATGTTAAAAGAAAAAGCTCAAGTATCACATGGGCCAGACAGGTAACATCAATGATATCCGAAATGAAAAAATGACAACTGATGCTTGACCTTGGTGTTAGGTAGCTGAAGCGATCCTTCAAGATATTTCTGCACAACGGAGTGTGTAATGTGTGTTTTATTTTTTTTTTAGTTTTTTGCGGTACGCAGGCCTCTCACTGTTGTGGCCTCTCCCGTTGCGGAGCACAGGCTCCGGACGCACAGGCTAAGTGGCCATAGCTCACGGGCCCAGCCGCTCCGCGGCATGTGGGATCTTCCCGGACCGGGGCACGAACCCGTGTCCCCTGCATCGGCAGGCGGACTCTCAACCACTGTGCCACCAGGGAAGCCCGTAATGTGTGTTTTTTAAACATTCAGAATTAAAATTTTATTTTTATTTTTTTTGGATGTGCCTTGAGGCTTGTGGGATTTGGTTCCCCCACCAGGAACTGGACCTGGGCCCTCAGCAGTGAAAGCGTGGAGTCCTAACCACTGGACCACCAGGGAATTTCCCAGAAATAAAATTTTAGTTGGGTGAGAAAAACTAATATAAATCAAGCTTTACTAGATTGTTTGATTGTCTTGCATAACCTCTGCCTGAACATACCTAACTTTTGAGGGTACTATCCTGTGTTTCACCATTAGTTTAAAAGTTGTAGCCTCATTTTTGAAAAGTTTGTTTTTTATTTGTGGTAAATGTGGTAACTCTTTGTACCTAATCTTTAAACTTAAATGATTATTTAATATCTCCATTGACAGAGAGAGAGAGACAGAGAGGGTGTGTGTGTGTGTGTGTGTGTGTGTGTGTGTGTGTGTTTTAAGAACCAGTTATAGGGTTCTTTCTGTTGTGTTTTTTTCTGTTCAGATTTTTTGGAAGCATCCTCCCCCATCCCACTGACATAGCTATTCCTCTCCGGAAGTTTTTTTTCCCCCTGGAGCAACATCATTTATAGTCCTACTTGAGCATTTTGATATCTTGTTTGAGGGACCTAAAGGTAGAGCTTCTAGTGAAATGAATGAGCTGCAGCTTGTTTCCTGACAGGTCTCTCCACTCATAGGTTCAAGGCCTCTAGCGTTCTTTATTTTTTAAAAAAATATATGAATAAATTTATTTATTTTGGCTGCGTTGAGTCTTCGTTGCTGCACGTGGGCCCTCTCTAGTTGTGGTGAACGAGGGCTCCTCTTCCTTGCACTGTGCGTGCTTCTCATTGCAGTGGCCTCTCGTTGCAGAGCACGGGCTCTAGGTGCGTGGGCTTCAGTAGTTGTGGCGCTCGGGCTTAGTTGCTCCACGGCATGTGGGATCTTCCCGAACCAGGGCTCGAACCTGTGTTGCCTGCATTGGCAGGCAGATTTTTAACCACTGTGCTGTCAGGGAAGTCCTCCTCTAGCTTTCTTGATCTCATTTGATCTTCATCATTTTAGTGCTGATAGTAAATCACACAGTGGTCACACTTTCCTTGGATATATTTCCTTGTATCCTTTACTTGTCACATCAGGATCATGAAAATCCCGCTTCTCATTAACTTTGTAGATTTAAATAGGACTCCTTGCAAAGCATATTGAATAAGCATCAAAAAGCATAACGTACTCTGTGTGTGAAAGCATCAATCATCTGTCTGTTGCACCCACTCCTGTCATTTTAGCCCTTTCTGCTCTCAGAATTCCGAAAGGGTGGAAAACCGAAAGAGACAGATGAAACGGTTGATTTGTTTAGTTGCAAAATGCAGCTGGGACAGGTAATTAAACAGTCCTGCTCCCACAGAGAAACCTGCAGCCATGTAACATGAAGTCTCAGAAACCCAGCTGTATTCAGATTTAGATGCAGAATGAATATTAGGTAGGCGTCTTTTAGATTGACAGATTTTGTAAACATCATTTCTGGTTTATTTGTTCAGTGTGATTGAAGATGGGGTATGTGTGTTCTGTTCATGGCGCACATTTCTAGGGAGCATGTGGTGTTTTAGATATCGGGGGGAATAGCCTAGAAGGGCATCCTGTATCTGGTGGGCAAGGGATTCCATGGGTGAGCCTCTGCTGCTCTTCAGTGCTCCAACCTGTTCCTGACATCAGCTGTTCCATAGATGTGGGAAATAGAGCAGGATTGATTAGTAAGGGGCTGGCAGGGGAGACTGGAATCAGTTCCCTCCTTAATCCTTTTATTTTTTTATGAGGACATGCTATTATATAAGTAGCAAATTGTGTGTACAGCAATGTCTTTTAATTTGGGCACTTATTTCGATGCAGAAATTGCTACCACCATCTACTCAGTTGCTCAAACCAAAAATTTTGCAATTACCTTTTTCACTAACCTCCCACAAGCAGTCCCCAAGCAGGCTCTTTGTAGGACTGACTCATTCTTTTTTTTTTTAATCTTTGTTCACTTTATATCAGTTGAGATGAACTTTTTCCCCTTAATTAAAAAAAAATTAAATTATTATTTTTCATATGCTTATCTTCCATCTGCATCTTTCTTTTAACATCTTTATTGGAGTATAATTTTTTTTTAAAGGGCTTCAAATACTTGGCTTTTTATTTATTTACTTATTTATTTTTGACTGTGTTGGGTCTTCATTTCTGTGCGAGGGCTTTCTCTAGTTGTGGCAAGCGGGGGCCACTCTTCATCGCGGTGCGCGGGCCTCTCACTATCACGGCCTCTCTTGTTGCGGGGCACAGGCTCCAGACGCGCAGGCTCAGTAGTTGTGGCTCACGGGCCTAGTTGCTCCGTGGTATGTGGGATCTTCCCAGACCAGGGCTCGAACCCGTGTCCCCTGCATTAGCAGGCGGATTACCACTGCGCCACCAGGGGAGCCCTATTGGAGTATAATTGCTTTACAATGGTGTGTTACTTTCTGCTTTATAACAAAGTGAATCAGTTATACATATGTTTCCATATCTCTTCCCTCTTGCGTCTCCCTCCCTCCCACCCTCCCACCCTCCCTATCCCACCCCTCTAGGTGGTCACAAAGCACCGAGCTGATCTCCCTGTGCTATGCGGCTGCTTCCCACTAGCTATCTATTTTACATTTGGTAGTGTATATATGTCCATGCCACTCTCTCACTTCGTCCCGGCTTACCCTTCCCCGTCCCCGTATCCTCAAGTCCATTCTCTAGTAGGTCTGCATCTTTATTCCCGTCTTGCCCCTAGGTTCTTCATGACCATGTTTTTTTCTTTTATATTCCATATATATATGTTCTCACCTTAAATGTCCCCATCTCTGTGAAACCTACTCTGACCAACTTTTCAAACAGCCTCCACAGTTGTGTCTGATGTCCTGACCCTGATTAGCTCCTTCATAGCACTTATCACAGTTGGTAACTTGGGGTTTATCTTTCACTTGTTTGTTGGTGCCTTGTTTATTGGCTTACTTGTTTTGCTTGTCTCTTCTCGCTCTCTTGCTTGTTTATATTGTCTGTCTTCCATCCTAGATGTTACTTCCGGAGGGTAGAAACTGTTTCTTTTTTTCATCCTGTAATTCCAGCCCAAAGCTCAAATCCTTGCACATAGTTTTACACTCTATAAATATATGCTGGGTATCATGTCCAAACTAGATTGTAGATCAGTGATATGCTGGGAAATGTCTAGCCCTCAAAAAAAAGAAAAAAAGGCAACCCTAATTTGTAGCATTTACCAATACCCGTGGTATAAATAGTTCCACTGTGGCAGATTTCAAGCAACCAAAATGATAGCAGTGAACACTGAGTTAGGTAATGATTCACAGTTGCACTTCATTGATGCAGGTTTCTCCATGGGAGCAGGACTACATTGTTACCTGACCTACCTGCATTTAGCGCTAGACAAATCAACCATTTCATCTGTCTTTTTCAGTTGTTCATCCCTTTGGTATTCCCTAAATTCTTAGATAGAGAGTGTTTCCACCATACACGTATAACAGATAAAAGTCACTTCAAGAACATAGATAAAATGTGGTCAAAATAATTAGGAAGTGATGGATTTTCAGTACTTACTACATTTATTTTTTTATTATTATTATTATTTTTTGTGGTACGCGGGCCTCTCACTGTTGTGGCCTCTCCCGTTGCGGAGCACAGGCTCCGGACGCGCAGGCTCAGCGGCCATGGCTCACGGGCCCAGCCGCTCCACGGCATGTGGAATCTTCCCGGACCAGGGCACGAACCCGTGTCCCCTGCATCGGCAGGCGGACTCTCAACCACTGCGCCACCAGGGAAGCCCACTACATTTATTTTTAATATTATTTATTTAATTGTAATCTTATATTTTCATATTTAATAATGGCTATCATTAACAACTGGCTTGCAGAATTCCTGAAAATTGAAAAATCTACTCTTGCAAGCACACTTTAGCACAGCACTGGGGATGACCTACAGGTGGACCCACTGACCGCTCCCTGCCCTAGTGTTTGGCTCATAAACAAAGGAAGGAAGAGAGTTGGCAGAGATGGAGGGGTAAAGTGTTATTAAAGAAACATTTCTCAGAGTTTTTATTCACCTTTTAGTGCTAAAGAAACTGACCCTAATGTCTCCTAGCTTGATATACAGGATTTGGTACAATGACTAAACAGAATGAGGTGGCAACAATGAGAAATAAAGAGATCACAGAGAGGCAACAAGAGTAAAAGCAGTCTTACCCTCACGTTGCTAGAATATCTTATTGCCAGAGATGGCTGTAGATCCTGAAGTGCTTGGTGGTCAAGAGCACTTAATTTTCAGAAAATTAGCCCAAGGCCGGGAATCCCTCCTGCCTGTTTTAAGCCATTGAGGCCTTAGTCAGCTGGATGCCTTGCCACTTCACATTTGTCTGTTTGTCTGTAGTGGGATGGAAATGAGCCCCAGGTGGTGTCTGAAGCAAGGCCTGTGGAACTCTGAGGACTCAGAGCAGATGACTAAGGGGAGGTGACAAGCTCCAGGATAAGTGATCGCAGAGGAAAGGAAATAGGGAAAGAGCCATGTTGTGGATGCATTGCCACCTTGTGTAGGGTTTTCTCCTTAGCAAATATACAGTTAGAGATGGGCCTGGTATTTTGGATAAACAGACTATTGTAGTATCATTTACCATGTTTGAATTTATATATCCACAATGAGAAATCATTAATTCCAATTTTGAAAATCAGGGGAATGGAATTTGGTGAATGCCTTTGACTTTTAGAGCCAACAACACGAAGACACTCATCTTTTTACCTTGACATTGGCTGGAATTTCTTAATGCTTGACTCATATCTGAACCTATATGAATCCTTCTAAGTCAACAGAACCAATCCTAGAGTGGAATAATGATTGCCTTTCTTATTATACACCCATACCTCCCCCAAATCAGAAATTGTTCTCTCTTAAGCTGGTGAGACGGAAAAAGACATCTTGAAAGAGGTACCATCTTTCATGGATTAGTTCAGATAACATGTAATGAGCCCGTGTTCAGATGCTGGGTACTATTCTAGGGCCTGAGGCTATAGAGAGAAAAGATACCCTCAAGCAGTCGGGGGTAGTTAAGAAACTAGGAATTTTTTTTTTTTTTGTGGTATGCGGTCCTCTCACTGTTGTGGCCTCTCCCGTTGCGGAGCACAGGTTCCGGACGCGCAGGTCCAGCGGCCATGGCTTATGGGCCCAGCCGCTCCGCGGCATGTGGGATCTTCCTGGACCGGGCCACGAACGCGTGTCCCCTGCATCGGCAGGTGGACTCCCAACCACTGCGCCACCAGGGAAGCCCAGAAAATAGGAATTTTAAAAGCAGTGTATTGTGAGCTGTGATGGGGATGTGTACAGTGTGATCTTGGACCCCAGATGGAAGCAGATTAGCTCAGATATCAGGAAGGGCTTCCTGGAAGTGATACTGCTTTAGTATTGAAGTGTGAGTGAAACTTAGGTAATATAAAGGAACTAGATGTCCTGAGGGATGGGAAGCCCTGCAGAAAAGTGAAACACAGAATACATACTGGGAACTATAGGAAGTTTGGAGCTTAGAACTGGAGACTTTGTACGTCTGTTTCTCCATTCCCAAGGAATCTGAGTGGACAGGAGTGAGAACAAGATGACAAATGACTTCATGTTGTACTTGAGGCTAGTTTTCCCCTTATTGTCTCTTTGGGGATTTTGGTGATCTGATTCAGGGGATGGGGCTTCTGTGTCAAAAAAATACTTGATAGAGGATTAACAGCCAGATGTGTCCTTGTTGTGTTTATATTACTGTTCTGTGTTTTGTTGCAGCTGCTGCCCATTCACACTCTGAGGCTTGGCATGGAGGTGGATTCCTTTGATGGGCACCATTATATCTCTTCGATTGCTCCAGGTGGTCCTTTTGATACACTGAACCTCCTACAGCCAGAAGATGAGCTTCTTGAGGTAAAATTTTTGAGGGGAAAAGGACACAGGGCAGGAATTTTTAAGTTGTAGCAGAATGTGTTCTCACCAGAAATCCACAGAGTTACATCATCAATACCAATGTAATGTGAGCTACTTATATTGGAAAATAATTGGTGACTGTACTTAACAAAACTGTGTTGTGTACTTGAAAGTTGCTGAAAGAGTAGATCTTAAGTGTTCTCACCACACACATAAACAGACACACACACACACAAACTATGGTAACTATGTGAGGTGATAGAAGTGTTAACTAACCTCATTGTGGTAATGATTTCACAATATATATATCAAATCATCACACTGTACACCTTAAACTTTTACATGTTATATGTCAATTATATTTCAGTAAAGCTGGGAAAAATAAAATAAAGATGAGGAAAAATACTAACAACTTATGTAATGATAAATGAAGTAGATAATGTACTTGCAGTTCATTTTCCCTATCTTCTGAGACTCCTGAGATGTCCTTTTGAGTGCTTATTTAAACGATTAACTGAGAAAGAAGCTTATGTCCTGTTTTCGTTTGATAGCATAATTAGTATTTTTTTCTTCAAAATTCTTTTTAAGAATCTAACCCCTGACCTTGTTTGGAACATGTAGTCGTATTTATTTCCAGGTTTTGTTGGTTATTTCTAGTAAGGATTAGAGCTGGATAACCTCAGGCTTATGTGTTACTGACTAGCTTTCCGATTGTTTCCTTGGGACTCCCTCCCCGCCATGATGGCAGCCTCTACCGGGCTCACTCAGGCTTCTCAGCCTCTCTTCACTCAGAGCAATTCTAGAGCACTTCTGCTGTGACATGACTGCCTTGAGAGATTTTGTTAGATTGGAAAGTTCTATAGCCAACACAGCAGACAAACCAAGCAACAACCCTTAATTTTACAGATAAGAAAACAAGACATTGATTTCCCCTAACTTTATACACTGGTAGAGTGATGACTTTAGTTCATGTTTTCTAACTCCCATTTCACTGGTTTTTCAATACATCACACTACTTTCTAAGCTTCTAAAAAAGATACACGGAATGGTCAAACTTTGAGAAGGCTGTGTAGAAGAGGGTTCTCTCAAGTGTTAGATCCACAGGAAGTCCTAGGTTGGGTTTAATAGAGTCAACCTAGTTGCTTGAGCCAAGATTAGAATCCCAGGGGCCTTGAAGTAGAGATTTCTTTCTAAAATTTATATTTGCTTAAAGTGGGATGGCAAGAATAGCAAATAGGTTTCTTGTTGGGTTTTTTAAGTAGTGTTCAGTCACCTGGAGGAGTATGTTGAGAATTCCGAGTTGAATTTTGAGGTCGGAGAGAAAAATGCTGTGACTATTGCCAAATTTTATCATAAGCATGGGAGGCCAGGTCCTGTTTTAAGATGTAGTAAATGGCTTTTTTAGAGATGTTCAAGTAATGATATTGGAACGCTTATTGTGGATTAATGCCCTAGAATTTACGCTGTCACTTATGGGTTTTTTGGTGCCGAATCATGTCTTTCTCTTCTTATTTGGAGAGTATATGACATGACTTTGTGGTGTCACACATGATAATCTGCAGATTGGAGACCATTTGGAAAACATTGCCATAACATGTAGCTATTAGGTATTGAGAAATGAGATACATTTATTTGAGAGATATGGAAATATGAGTAAAAACCAGTTTAGTTTACTTTTTTGCGGTAAATAAACATAACATAAACTGTATCATTTAAAGCATTTTTAGTCTACAACTCAGTGGCATTAAGTATAATTCACTCCTAGTACCTGGTAGGTGATAAGGAAATGTTGGCTGGATCTGAGTAGAGCAAGTGTAGGTGATCTCAGCCATCGACTGAGTCCTTCGTGCCTTAGCCGAGATTGGAATTCCATGGTCCTTCTCCCTTGTAATAGAATGTGCTGTAATGAGGTAGCATGAAGACTGGTTGAATTCACAAGTATAGATTTCTAGTGAAAGAACTTGGGATAGGGAAAGAAGCACAGGTTTGCAAGTCAGAGCTGCTTTTGGTTCTGAGTTTGCCACAGCTGAACTGTATGTCCTAGCATGTCACTTTTTTTGAGAATCATTTTCTTCATCAATAAATGCCTACTTCACTCTATGTTTGTGAGGATCTAATGGAATATTGTCCATGTAAAGATAATGCTTTACACATTATCTCACTGTGAGATACTGGCAACATGACCACCATGAAAAGACATAAGCAACCTTTATAGGATAGGATTGAATGGGGATTGAATGAAGTAGTGGGACAATACTTGTCCAGTATTATGTACTTTGCAGATGAATACATGTGTATGAGTTTTTTAGTCACAAAGTCTGAATAATTGAGACTTGACAGTACTTAAGAGGTTTGAAGAGTCTAGAAAAATATTGTGAACTCTAAAATAAAAATTGGCTTCTTCCAGCCACATAGCACAGGGATATCAGCATGGTGCTTTGTGACCACCTAGAGGGGTGGCATAAGGAGGGAGGGAGGGAGACGCAAGTGGGAGGGGACATGGGGATATATGTATATGCATAGCTGATTCACTTTGTTATACAGCAGAAACTAACACAACAATATAAAGCAATTATATTCCAATAAAGATGTTAAAAAAAATTGGCTGCTTCTGAGCAACTGCATACAGAAATTAAAAAGTCTCTGTAAAGTTAGCCAAATAAACTCCTGAACTGTATGTGTGTGTGTGTGTGTGTGTGTGTATCTGTCTGTCTGTCTAATGTACTCCTTAGAGCTTAAAACTAGGAACACAAATATGCTTCAGGGTTAGAACATTGTGCCAAGTCTCAGCCCAGAGCAGCTATTTACAGCAGCCATAAATCCCCTTAGATGGGAGTTGCTAATGGGAAATGTGACCAATCCCTTTAGCCATATAGAGTAGTGAGGAGGACTACCAGGCATTGCTATAATAATTGGAGACAATTCAAATGAATAAATAATGAGCTAAATAAATATTTAAATGTACACCAAGATAAAAACCTGAAAAGTGATTTTCAAATTTGTTGAAGTAATATGAAACAGAAGCTCAAATACTTGTGCATGAGTAGCATTCCTGCTTTGATTGTATCTATCCGCTTGCTTTATTTTCAGTATGTTACTCCCCATTTGGTTGATTTTAGAACTTTCTGTGCTCATGGCACTGGTTGGCACCATGGACATGGTGTGACCAGTGGCAAGTACTTCCCTCCCCATTTTTGTGTGAAGATTGACTTGCAGTTCTTCCAGGAAGAACCTTTCATGTGCTGCTGAACTTGCTATCTGCTGGACCCCTTCCTCAGTCATAAAGTCCTGGGAGACAATGTTTACTTTTTAGGACTAGCTCCCTGAAACACATGTGGGCCTCTTTACTATGTGGTGATTTCTTTGTAAATAATTAAAAGGCAGGCAGATTATGTCTGGTCTGATGGCTAAGTGCTGGGTATGTTACAGGTGAGAGTGGTTCCAAGGGATGAATGACTCTGGGCTCAGACCACTGCTGATGGGATGCTTCCAAAAACCCACTGTGCTCTTATTCTCTGAGCAATTTTGACAGATTTAGTGGAAACGTTCCTCCCAGGAAAGTCAACCCTGCCAGTTATCTGGACATTAGCATTGCACCTGTCAGAAATTAAGGCCAGACCGGAAATACTTTTAAAACTAATAATGCTGCTGAACCCTGCCAGGAAGGTAGGAGTCAGAAGTGAAAAGATTATATGTTGCCTGGATTGTGTTTATGCCTCAGCTTTTTGGGAGTGGCAGACAGATGAGAGAGCTCCTTGAGCTAAAGTCATATATATAAAAAATTAGAATAGGCATGTTTCTAAATCATCTTTGGTGCAAAGAATTGTTACTATGCACTATATATAATATGAAATTTAGATAATCTTTTGGTGATAAGCATTAATTGTTAATAAGGAATAGTTGATTATCTTTTTGTTTTTCTAAACATGTGGGAACCTTGTATAAAACAATTTGAAAATCTGACACACTTCTTACACTTGATGGCTGTGTCAGCAGAGTACGTAAGAATGGATCTGAGGCAAAGTTATGTGTATTTCTTTTCTACAGAGGTGATTTTTCTAGGATGGTATTAAGAGTTTATGGGATGTGAAAGAAAATTGTGAACTGATGCTAAATTTTGACGGCCAAGTATCCTAGATTTTGTTACCTACACATTGTAAGTTGAGCAGTTTTTAACAGCCTTAAAAATTAGTGTTAATATCTCTATTGATATGCTTACAAAATGAAAAGCAAAAGGAAGCGGTCTTAAGAAGGCTCTCATTGATATTTAGTGTGTTTAAGGAGAGATGGGGAGTAGATGAGAGAATAACAACATTGTGGTATAGAAAGGACAAAGCAGGGAGGTGTGAAAAATTAGGCAAATCACATACCCAGTAATAGTTGTACTCTGAGCACATTTTATACTTTATTCACCCAATTTCAGTAAAACTTTAGCCTTAATTTTTATAAATTTTAGGGATTTCTGTTTTTTTGTACTACTAAAATGATTAAATTTAGGCCCTTTGTTTACAGGGAAAATAAAACGATTATCCTGTTTTCACTTTGATAGATTGACGTAAGCAAGAGATTTTTGTTTTTTTTTTTCATTTGGGACCTCCTCAATTCTGACTTATCCCTTATCTTTCTAGGTCAACGGAGTGCAGCTCTATGGGAAATCTCGCCGAGAAGCAGTCTCCTTTCTTAAAGAAGTGCCGCCCCCCTTTACCTTGGTTTGCTGTCGACGGTTGTTTGATGATGAAGCCTCTGTAGATGAACCAAGGACCACTGAAACCTCTCTTCCTGAAATGGAGGTACTAAATGAATACTCGCACTGTGGTTCCCATAGGCATGCCCCTTCATCAGGGATGTCCTGAGAGTGTATTGTGATACGAAGGGGGAGGGAAAAACCTTCCTCTTTTGTTTGACAACAGTAGCTCTCAAAGGCAACAATGCATAGCTTTTCAAATTGTTACTATTCTTTAATGTCATGAAGCTTTACTCTTTTTTTTGGTAACTTGAAAGGTTGGTAACATTAATGTGCATGCACTTTGATTTTAGAAAACCTTTTTTTAGTAATTACCTGAGCTCCTTACTTTTGGCTCCCAGTTCAACTCAGTTCATCTTAACAAGTTTAAGATGTTGGTAAGTATTGAATAGCTAATGGGCTTCCCTTTTTCAGAGCTTTAAAAACATGAAGGTCTATGACCAATTTTGAAATGAGTAAAAATTGCTGTAAGAGCCTTCAGAAGGTCAGAGAATAAAATAACACTTTCTGTGCTCCCGGTAGTTTTTTTTTTTTTTTTTTTAAAGAGCATTGTAATTATGAAAACAGATTTAAGCACATGCTTTTCTAAATTATGTTTTTGTAACTTTTATGTCACTTTTCCCCTTTCCAGACTCTTTTAGATTATAATTCCATTAACACCAGTTTTGATACACAGGGGCTTCCCTTTTGCTTACCTACGGTCTGATTTTCAAGGTACATAGACCCTAATGTTGCCTCTGCCACTTAATGATTTGAATGATTGAGCAAATAACTTGACTTTCTGTTGATCTTCTTCCTCTGAAAAATGAAGATACTTATTGTACTTACCTCATCTGTGGTGAGAGAAGGAAATGAAGTAATGTGTGCAAAGTTCTTAGCACAATGCCTTGCATAAGGACGGTGCTCAGTAAAAATTAGCTATGGCTGTTCTCAACTCCTCCTGTCCACCTGTCCTTTTTTGTGATTTCCTAAAATACAAGAGTGTAGCACTGTCCTGTAGTCACAGATACTTTAGTGTATATTAAGTTTGTTTTTTCAAGAGGACTGTCAGCTCCTGTGGGCAGAGGCCAAATCTTAGAATTATTTTGTATCTCTTGGTGTTTTTATTCTTTACTGCACATATACAAAGTGCTTAGTAAATTATTGATTGTTGATTGATAATTTTTTTTAATGCTTATCTTTGGTAAACATGTTTCAAGGAAGGGACTCAAATGCCACACTTTTATGATTCTTGCAATCTTTACTAAAATTAAATGTGGGTGATAGCTTACCTCTATTGATAAAAATGCCGTTAATCTAATCTTACAGGGTGTGTAAATCACCAACTCCGCTTGCTGACTCTGTGCTCCCATCTGTCATACTTTACCACAATGGGTAAACAACAGCTTTGAATTATGCTCAATGTCATCCTTGCTGCCCATTAGTTGATTGCTTTCTATTCTGTAAATACAGGATTTATGCAGAATTGATTGTATCAAAGTGATATATTTCTGGTTGGAGTATAATATCTTATATATGTTGGATGCCTTGAAATTTCTATAAACTTGGGTTTTAAAATTATATGTGGTTTCTTAAAATCCTGGCTCTCTTTTCTGTCTCTCTTTTTTCATTTATCTCAATACGATCTTAGGTTCTTAGACCCTATATTGTTAAGCAGCTCAGACAAAATTCTAATGCTTATTAATCAGTAAAGGTATTAAATGCCTCAGTAGAACATCAATCGTATTCTATTACCATTGTAACTTTACTTTTTATTGGAAAGTATGTGTTTTCTTTTTAAATCTATCAGTTCCTCACATCAGACTGATATAAACAGATGTTTATTGATCCAGAACGTTCCCACTAATTTCAAGTTCTGTAATTCAAGAACCAGGAAATCGTTCCCATGTTTAGATTTAATCCACCATGTCCTGCAGGGACAGTTTGAGATCTGGTCCAGCCCTCATTTCAAGATGTTTTTGTATTAGCTATGGTGCCTTACTCTTCCATAATAGAGGGGTCCCTCTGCCTGCCACATCTGCCAGCTTTGATTCCGTTAAATGGGTTTTCTTATACAGGTCACTCAAAATTATATTCATAGGAAGTACATCATTTTATTTTATTTACTTCCATTTTATTTACTAAGATCGTTGAAAGTGTTTAGAAGTAGACTTCTTAAAGACTATTATTTAGTCTATAGCTTTATTTAAAAAGAGTTTCAAGGGAAGGCCACTCAGAGGTGGGTGATTGATTCATTATGTATTGAACAAACATTTATGGAGCGCCTACTATAAGCCGCACACTGTTGCGGGTTGAGGGGATAACCGTGGTAAACTCTATGACAGCCCACACCATTCTAGCCTAGAAGCCAGGCATTTTGTTAATTGTTAGGGCCACAAAGAAAAAGAAGATAATTCTTGAGCCTCAGATAGAAGTTCAGAGTATTTGGGGAAGATAAATCACATGAATATAATCCAACACTATAAATAGTATAAAAGCAGAAGGTTGGAGCAGCTATTCTCCTTCTGCGTAGTCGACTCATTGACCGTCTGTCGTTTAGCTTCCTAGAATTCCATGTGTCAGTGACTCTTTTCCCTGAAAGGAGGGAGCTTGGAATAGGGGATGTGCGGGTGTGGAGTCAGGGAAAGCAGCTGAGGATCTGTGTACTGAGTAGTTGTGTTGACCTCCTTCCTCCAAGATCAGGTTTTCATTATTTCAACTCTGATTTTTACCTGTTTTTAGACTTACATGATTTCCAAAGACTTGGATTTTTTTCACCTTATTTTTCTAGTAAAGTTTTTCTTGAAAACTAGGAGCCAACAGAAGTGGTATCTCTCTGTCCTGTCCTGGCCTCTGTGTCGGTGTCTTTCTCTCTGTCTCTCACTGTAATTATGAATTCAGGTATTGCTACTTAAATATCTTAAAAGCTTTGATTTTGTGTGATGTTTTCATATCTTCTTAAATTGCATATTTTTCCTTTTATGCTTCTACTGGGATGACAGAACTCATTTTAGTATAAGAGGTCAGTGTTAATACTTTGAATGAAACAGACACTTGAACGTAAAAAAAAAAAAACAAAAACTGTATGAACAACCTGTTTTTTTAAGTGTTTGAATTTTCATGAAGGTTTTATACTAAAGTATATGTGCCCCAGTGCATGCCCCTTTTAAAAAGATTAAAAAGAAAAACTATGCATGCCAAAGAGTATCCTCATTTTGAGAAGAAACTATGAGATTCCTGATACGTTAATTCTTTTCAAACTTGAAAGGACAGTGTATTGAAGCATTTATGTTCTTTGGTATTTCAGGCTGACCACAATATAGATGTCAATACTGAAGAAGATGATGATGGGGAATTAGCCCTGTGGTCTCCTGAAGTCAAGATTGTTGAACTAGTAAAAGATCATAAAGGCTTGGGATTCAGCATTTTGGATTACCAGGTATAAGAGCCTGTTCAGAGCTTTTTGGAGCAATTAGTTTGTATTAAAGTTATATGAAGTAGTAATTGTTTAAGACATCCACTGACTTAGGCAAAACGGAATTATTTGATGTATAATGCTACTGTCCAAAGGTGGGGTGTTATAATTTCCATTGTTACCATTACAATTGATAGCTCCCTTAGTGAATAAAATGATAGATGATGTAATAAGTGGACATAAGGGAGGGAATAGTTTTATACCCATGGGTGCTTTTAGAGACTGGAACTTGATGAATTTTTTTATATGGAGGATTTTTTCCTCCAGCTTTATTGAGGTATATTTCACATACCATAAAGTTCACTCATTTAAAGCATACAGTTCGGTTGTTTTTAGTATATTTGGAGTTGTGCAACCATCACCACAGTCTAATTTAAGAACATTTTCAGCACCCCAAAAAAGAAACCCCATACATATTAGCAGTCATTCTCAATTCTCACTCTCTTCTCCCTTCCCTTAACGTGAAGGTTTTTATAGTTTTGCTTACCTATTAATCTCAATGAGTGTAACTGAGTAGAAATGTTCTTGGTGAAGTTTATATTTAATATAGAACATATAATATTTCTGTATTTATATGTACCCCAATTATAACTACGGTAAAGTTACTGATGCATTTGGTTTGGGGGTGGCAATGTGAAAGGTCACAGCAAGACATCTATATGTTATACCAGTTTACCAGTTAAAGTATTTTTAGACCATCTGACTATCATGGGGAATTAAAACTGTTGGCAAGAAATCTCTTCACTTTTAAGATGCATATTTTAATACATTAGTGCTGCCTAAAGACACTGTGGTTTAATAAAGCAAAATGTACTCTATCAAAGCACATAAAATGCCAAGTGATATAAAAATCAATTTTTTTTAATAAGGCAATCAGGAATAGATTGAAAGAAAAATACTTTGAGCATTATGTAAGAACATTAAATTCCATATTTTGGCAGTGTGCTTTAAGATTACTGAAATAGATTATATCTATTTTATTTTTGCTGGCATATTTCTGTGCCAGATAACCCTCTTCGTTATTGGAAGTTCTCTTTGGAATATTATTGAATTATGAGTTGTTGATTCCAAAAAATGCATATTTTGGGAAATATCTTTTTCAAGAAATATTAATACTGTAAGATTCTGGAAGTTTATATATTGGTTAATTATTAGGGCATATAAATGTAAAGCAAATGGCACGTATTGATACTTTTTTTTCCCTCTCCAGTGTTGCTCTATTACCTAGCACATAGTAGGTGATTGATAAACATTTGCAGAATGATTGAATAAAGTTTAGGTTAGCCAAAATTAATTAGGACTAAATGAACATATTCAATGGGTTTTTTTTGTTAACATGTTGAAAACTGGGATTTAGTTTAGAAAACACTTTTCAGATGTGGTTTTAGATATTCAGCTACATTTTCATTATCATTGGAATCTATATGTTTTTGCATTCTTATAAATATATCATAATGATTGCTCTTACCCTCTTAAAAAACATTATCTGCAAGTTTTATATTTTGAATATTGCACATGTTAGAGAAGTGCTTCAGAAATTAAAAAGATAAACAAAAAGTTCAGTAAAAGATGGAAAGAAAAACTTGATAGTCTTTAACAGTGTAATCCCTGCTTAAGAGAAAAATTCCTTTATCAGTTCTGAGTTTTACACTTAAAAAAAAAAATATATATATATGCATTGTAACATACCTTTGGTTTTTTTTTTTGGATCTTATTTTTATTTGTAAAATTCTAGATGTCCCTCTATCCCATCTTCCTCACAATCACCATCACACATACTGATGTTTATTTCTGCACAGATTATATGAAGTAATTTTGCTGCAAAAGAAGTGTTAGATATTCTTCTTGCTTTTGTGCTTATTGGAGAACTGATAGAAAAAAACTTCATTTTCTAAATGCTACTTTGATTCACATTAAAGGACTCAGCTTATTTATTTCTGCAGCTAAACCTTGGAAGGAAAAACATTCAGTCTTAAACTGAATGTTTTTCTTAAGTCAATCTTAAATACACTTACAGTTGTACACAGCACGTTTTCACCATTTGTCAGTGGTATGTAGAACTGTTATCCCCGTGACATTTAGATGACACGTAAACACAATTTAAAATTTGGTTTTGGGCAAGTTAATTAATTGGTTATACCACCTCTTGTTGTAATTAGGTAATAAATTCTAAAGTTCAGAAATATTTTTTTCAAGGCCAGGTGAAGTTTTAGCAGAAGCCATGAAAGGCCACGTTCCTGGTTATTATTGAATTTGATGCTTCTTGTATGAATTTATTAGGCATCTGAATAGGGCTGATGCAGAGCTTCACGCTCACCCCCAAGCTTAGAATAGTTTGTATAAGAAGTGCTGTAGAAACATCTTAGCCACAGCGAAAAGATTTTAGTATAGTGGGAGAGTTTCCAGGTTATAAAGGACCTGTATTAGCAGTATTGAAAAGATTGAAAATTTACTTTGGTATTTTAATTTCAGTTAACCACTTTTCTCACTACTGAGTTTTTCTCTAGAAAAATAAGAACTCTGTCAAGAGCCTGACAAAATTATATACAATATATATTTTGTAGGTGCTTTTACAATTTCTTCATCTATAAAATGGGGATAATAATGTTTAGCTCAAAGGATTATTATGGTTTAAGTAAATTAACATGTAAAGAAGTGGGAAATGTTAGATTATTATGGAAATGTATTATTAGTAATAATCTAATTTAGAAAATAAACACAAAAAGTCTTGATATTGTCCTCAAAGATGGAGCCATACTACAATATGTTTGTGTTCTATCAATTTTTAACTAGTTAGATTAGGAAAATTAATAAGTAGATGCTTTGAATTAGTAGATGTTTAGTGAAGTCTAAATTTAATTGTAAAATTACGTTCTAAAATGCAGCCAACTCTTGATGAGCCGTATGTGAATTACCCATTTGTGGATTATTGGCCAGAAATTTGCTTTTTACGTAAATTGAGCCAAGCTTTAGGAAGAGATGAGTGAGAACATAAAGGATCTTGAATTGGCCACGGAACGATGGGATGGCAGTCTGGATAGGGGATTCAGTGATCCACCAGTGATGGAAATTGTGTAGTTGAGCAGAGAAAATAAGCAGGTCTCTGTACCTGCAATGAAAGAGCTGAATCTGATATATAGTTCTACAGCTCAGTCGTATGGCCAAAGAGGAATGTGTGGCAATTCATTTTCATGAAAGGCATTTTAAATAAATTGGGGCAAAGGAAGAGGAGAAAGCAACAGGGAAGACTTAGTAAATATGATTCAGGTTGTTAGTCTCATTAAATTTTAGGGTGGAGTGATTGTAGCTTTTTTGGCTGTGATTTGAAAGGAGATAGGATATTTGTTAGTCTCAACTGTGCCTAGGCATTGCTTCACGTCATGGCTCGTTAAAATCTGGCCCTGTTAAGTATACCATATTAGAAGAGTCCTTGGTCACTGTAACATCATGCCTTATAAGATCATGTCATAGAAAACAGAGGTGTGCATAGTTTGTCAAAAGCATGAATATTATGGCTTAATTGTGTACTCTGTTTCTAAGCAATATAGAACCCTTCAGAAATTTTGTTGTAACTTTTATTAGTATAGTTTTTTGCCAGTTTCTAGGTATGATTACATACTGTGCCCTAGTTATCTTTGTCTTGATTCCCCATTATTTATGTGTAATGTCTTTATTCCTTGGAATATCACTAATGCTCATATTGATACTAATCTTAATATTAATCCAAATAATTAATACAAATCCAATAATAGCTAACATATAGTGAGTGTCTGCTGTTTGCTAGGCACTGTTCTAATTACTTAATGTTTTCCTCACAAGAACCATATGAAATATGTACTATCATTATCCTCATTTTAGAAGTGAGGAACCTGAGGCACAGAGAGGTTAATTAACTCATCCAAATTCACACAGCTAGTATATGGCAGAAATAGAGTTTGAACTCAAGCAGTCAGCTGCCAGAATCTAGGCTTTTAACCACCACACATACTGCTTCTTTACTTATGAGTGGTATTTCCTTGGGTATTTTATTACCGTGAGTCCCTGTAATAAATTTATTGCAGCAGATCTTCCTGTTTTTTCAGCTTGCAGAACAATTTCATATCTTAAAGACAAGCTGCTAGATACTATCTCATTTTCAAATGCTTATATGAAAGTTTAGTAAGTATTAAAAATTAATATAGTTTGCTTATATGCACTGTGTAAGAGCTAGTGTTTATTGCTTTAAATGAAAATAATTACAAATTTGAGTCCTAAATTAGTGCAAGTAATTTGTTGTGGGCTAATGTTCAGTAATGAAGCAATTATTAGGTAGTCTGATAGTCTGTAATTTTTAATTCCTACCAAAAAGCTTGAAATAAATTTGTAACTATGTGGATTTTACCTTCATTTGACCTTTTAAGTTAAACATCGCAAGTGGATATTTTCTGGTGTTTTGATTTATGTTGAACTTTGAATAACCCCTCATGATTATAATTCACTGGAAATGTTTAACGTTATCCAATTTTTGAACATTAGCCATGATATTGCCATTCTTGATACTTTTGAATTTCAGTGATTTAGCAGGTAAAATTTATTAACCAGTAATTCTCCTCCCTCCCACATCCCATTCCTCAGTTCTCTCCCTTCCCGATATGGGGACTGAACTCAATTTTTGTCAAAGCAGATATTTTTGAAAGGCTTTGGGTTTATCTCAGACACTGAGAGAGATAAAAATAGAAAGCATAATAGCACAGCCATTGAGAGGTGATTCATATATAAATACTCTTAGTAACACTTTAAAAAGCTGTTTGAAAGACCAAAGGCAAAAGATGGCTGATTAAAAATAATAGTGAAAATATTCCTCCCTATAAAAATTAACAGTGATGAATTTTTCTTAGAAGAAATGGGTTATAAAACTTAAATAGTATGAATATAAAAAATTGCAGTATTGCTGAGTCTTGGATATGTTATGCCTCAGTATTTGTGAGAAGAACCTAGTGTGCAGTTTCTGCCTGACTACTCTGTTAAATGGAATTCTCCTTAAGAGATTTTTAAACATCATATGAAGGGAGTGTATACGTTTCATGCATGTGGTTTGAGTTGGCTTTTTTCTTATCATATGTGCAACAGAATGACTTTCTGTGCACATTAGAAATGTTTTAAAAATAAGTAATATATACATAGGGCATAAAAATTCAAAGGTACATAATGGTATCCTGTGATGAGTATATCTACCTCTGACCATAATCCCTCATTTTTTATCTCCCAGATAAAAACTCCTGTTTTTCTTGTCTGTCATCCCAGAGATATTTTATACAGACACGATTATATAAGTGGTAGTTTGCTGGTTGTTTATTTTTTAATACATAAATGGAATATGTCATACACGCTTTCAGCATATTGCTTTTTTCCCCTCAATTATATGTTCTTTCATTGTGGTATTTATAGAGCTATCTAGTTCTTTTTAATGACTGCATAGTATATTATTGTTGTTGTACAATAATTTATTTAACCAAGCTCCTGTACCCAGTTGGTGGGTATTTCAAATGAGGCTGTATTGGATTCCTTGTCATACTCTTTTATAAAAAGGTGTGAATAAATCTTGTGATAACTTCCTAGAAGAGGAATTGCTCATCAAAAGAGCATTTATCTTTGAAATTTTGGTACATTTTTACCAAACTGCTTGCACATAAATGTTTGTGAGACTCATGTATTTAGACTACTTAAAATTGATGCTTTCTTATGTAATTTCCTTGTTTAGATACTTCTCCTGAAAAATAAAGTGTAAGTGCATAATTCATGGATTTGCTAATGGTTTTCCATGATATAGACAGATTAAGTGATAGCAATATACAACTATCAACTTTGTTTCAACTTTATATTGTCAGTAATTAATTTATTGACCTTTATAGTTAAGAGAGGGCATAAACTATTTATATTGAGACTATGATATTAGTGCCCCAAAATCTATTCCTATTTTTTCCACCAGTTTTAATCTTCTTTATCAGAAGATTGAGTTTAAAAGTGGAAGAAATTAAGGACTCTAATTTTGCCACAAGATTTGAGATTTTGGGTGAATGCTACTATCATTATATAGTCTTTAGTAACTTGTGGAAGCCCAGTATCTTTACGTTCATGCCAACTGATTAGTTTATAGAATCTGGGATATAGAATTTGATAGGTATTGATATAATTTTAACATGTAGTAGTACCTATATTATTAACATTATTAAGTTGGGTTCAGAATCTAAGATCTACAGGACAGTAATATATTGTAAGTTTTGATATAGTTCCACTTTAATGTTCATGGGATCTCATAACATGGCCACCAGTATCTGTTCTTTGGGTTTTTTTCTTTTGTTGCTGCTTTTTTTTTTTTTTTTTTTTGCTGTACGCGGGCCTCTCACTGTCGTGGCCTCTCCCGCTGCGAAGCACAGGCTCCGGACGCACAGGCTCAGTGGCCATGGCTCACGGATCCATCCGCTCCGCGGCATGTGGGATCTTCCCGAATCGGGGCACGAACCCGTGTCCCCTGCATCGGCAGGCGGACTCTCAACCACTGCGCCACCATGGAAGCCCCTTTTTGTTGCTGCTTTTATCTTCTTCTTTTTTGTTTTAAAGGAGCTCTGGTTCCAGTTCATCCGTGTATGATTAAGATATCGGTACTGAGCAAAATGTAGTCAGTCTGCTACTAATGGCAGTATCCGTGTTCTTGGAAATATATTCTGTACAAACCACACAGCTGCATTTAAAGGTCACTTTTGTTTAATGGAACTTGGGACTGATAAAGTCCCAATCTTTGCCCATCCCTGAATCCTATCCACATTTATTTTTATTAACATCAAAGTACTGTAAGCTCCAGTGCCAACTGGGCTGAAGATTTCTTTTCACAGAGGATTTGCTTCCTTTCCCTCTGTGGGAAAGTTCTGTATCCTTTAAATCATTTTAAGCTGCTTCATTTGAAAAATAATTCTTAGTAGTGTGTTCATGGACTGGATTGATTGTGGCTACTGGGGAAATTCTCTCATGGCTGAAAGGTTGCTTTTCAAGCCTGCGAAGTGGGTGAATGAAGGGGGCCCGCTCCTGGTGTGTGGAGTTTGTAGGATGATGACTGACTTCCAAACACCGCGGTGCAGCAAGACTAAAGGCATCAGGAGACCAGAAGCCACTTAATAAGAGATCAAAGAGGCTGTGTGTATATCAGCTTGAAATCCAGATAGTACAGATCAAAAGCTCTCCTTAGCGAGGCAGCTGCAGGGGGATGATATTAGCAGGAGGCCTCAGAGATCTTAAGTCAGGCCTGATGTTGAACTTTGAGGGAATTTCATGGCTCCTCTGGAATACGAATTTGGCAAAAAAATCCCATTGTGTCTAATGGGGGGAGAGAGAGAATAGAGGGCAAGCGGCAAATGCTTGTCAGCCGGGTGGTGCTTTCTCCTAGGGTAGCTCTCCTTTTCACAAATGTTTCATAAGGACTGTTTCTGCGTCACACTAGAAGGCATTGCTGAGGAGGAGAGTCTGAAAATGATATATTTGTTATATTACCTTTAGTGAGTATTCCAGAGCTGGCCAAACAGTATATACTAGTGTTTGTGAAACGACCATGGAGAGCTAAAATATAGGCATAAAGGTGCTCAGGTTTACTGCAATACCGGTACTTCTGTCTTTCCTATGAAATGCTCAAGATATTCCAGGAAGTTAGTGAACGTCAGGCCGGCTATGCATCTGTCTCCCATGTAAGGAAAAACAGAACAATAACTTTTTTTTTTTTTAATAAAAGGAGTTGGTCTAAAGAGGAAACAGTCTCCAGAGGTGTTTCATCACCCGTGTTCCTCTATCTCTAGGTGTGGGTGTGTTTTGAAAGTTCCCACTGGATTCTGGTGTCAGCGTTGAGAACCGTGCTAGTAAATGCAAGTCATAGCCCTTCCTAGAGTATGGCAGAAAGATGGAATCAGATCCAACGACAGGGATTGAGAGCCTGTTTTCCTAAGGCGTGGTTTTCTGTACGGCTCTGACCTGTTTGTGGGTGTCATTTGGAGCCAGGCAGTGATCCAGGGGAGCCCTGCTTTCCCCAGTGAGCGCCAGGAAGTGGTGTTGCCTCCTTCTGGTACCAAAGGCCTAATTTGTTAACGATGCATGAAAGGAGATGGGCTGCCTGATCTGGACACACCACTTTCTAGGGCTCAGGTTCCCCTTTCAGCTCTTCCGTCTGTTTTATTTTAATCAGATATTTTGTTCACCAATATGGCACTTTGAACATAGAGTCAGAAAGGACCAGCCTTTGCCTTCTGGCTGTGACACCCTACTAGGACTTCGGACAAGCCTATTAGTCTTTCTTATATAATAATCTCTAAAATAGAAATAATATTTTCCTTATAAAGTTATAAAGACTAAATAAAAGATGTATATAAATGCCCTTTTCTGGGCATAAAATAATGTGTTACTAGTTACTGAAAAATGATGATGGTGATGATGATGATTTTTAAAAATAGAATCTGAGCACAGACTTGCTATACCTGTTATTCATTATTTCCTTCCAAAAAATTATTGTTCACTTACGAGCTAGTATGGGGGATTAAAGATGAAAAGATATACTACCTTTCAAGTGTATATTTAACAAATGTATATTGGGCATCTTCTGTGTCAGGCACTATTCCAGACACTGGGAATATAGCAATAAACAAAATAGACAATAGACCCTGTGTCCTCATGGAATTTAAATTCAATTCGGAGTAGAGAGACAGTGGATAAATAAGCATATGTTAAAATATAATAGATGAAACAGACTTGGGAACAACTCTCTGTAACACATTATGATTTTAGCGGTGGTAGAAGTAAGACTACGAGATTTCGTGTTGATTGTTTCTTAAGACCCAGAGAGTCCTGATGGGGAACTGAGGCATGACTTGCACACAAACAGGTAGTGGACATTCCAGGAACAGAAGTGTCCTGGAATTGATAACTTGGCCCTGATTTTATGTCTTGACTTTCTTTAGCAGCTGTGAACTGTTTAATATTAATCTATCTAAGCTTTCATATTTTATTCCTTTTAATGAAAAATCCTTTGAGAAATTTTCGGTTCTAACATTTATAAAATATGACCACCATTTCCCATGATAATAATAGCTAGTAATTATGTACTGCTCACACACACTGGTTTAATTATCTCTACAACCTCATGAGGTAGGTCCTATAATCATCTTCATTTTATAGATGAGGAACCTGATGATAAGAGGTTAAGGAATTTGCTCAGGATTATCCAATTGTTAAGTAGTGGAACTGGGCTCCTAAGTCTGTGGTCACGTAGAGTGAAAGTACAGTCTTTAGACCAGAAGCAACACTGATTCTTCATAATTGTGGCTCTAGTGAAAGAGGATAAAAATTTCTGATTATCTTTCCAGAGAGAAACACTTACTACAGTTCTAAAAAACTTACTTCATATTTTCCTGAATCCTTATGGCCCCTTGCCTTAACCCCTCCCACCTAGTCAAAGCTCTTTAGAGACCTGATGGCCTTTTCACTGCCAGAGAGTAGAAACTATGTGTATTTTACCTTACATTTCCCAGCAGGACTCCTTAGCCTTTTTCCTGTGCAGTTTCAAAGCTGGAAAAGTTTTGTTCTGCATTTTGTGTGCTACGTATCACAGAGTATTGCTTGCCCTTTCAAGGATTGAAAAAAAAAAAAAAAGTCACAGAATCTTTTCAGAAGAATGCAGCACATCCTGTGTCCTTGATACGGCAGTGGTTGTCAGAGGAGTTTCCGGTGGAGAGATGGCTCCTGTCCCTTAGTGTCGGCTTTAAGGGGGAGTGAGAACTGAGGACACCATGCTGCTCTGAGCCTCTCTTCAGGTGCAGAGGCACGTATCTGGAGAGTAGAGGGTCAGCACTTCATTGTCATGTGTTAACACTTCTGTGTAATATCAGGGATGGTTTAGCAATTGATAGCACTGTTGGTCTAAATTACACATGCTCAGTTGAATTAACTCCTCAAACACATATGTCCTATCAAATTCTTTTCCATTATCTTCATAGTAACAGAAACAGAAGGAGTAATAGCAAGAATAAGAGTAAAAGCACTTATGGAGTCATTACTATGGGCTTTCCAAGCACTTATCATGCCTTATCTCATTTAATGCTTTTAACAACTTTACAAAATCTGTATTATTGTTATTTCCACTTACAATGAGAAACTCGAGTCTCAGAGATTAAACAACTTGAACAGTACCACTCAGCTGGTTTTTTTTTTTTTTTTAATTCACTTTTGGCTGCATTGGGTCTTGGTTGCTGCACGCGGGCTTTCTCTAGTTGTGGTGAGCAGGGGCTACTCTTTATTACGGTGCACGTGCTTCTTATTGCGGTGGCTTCTCTTGTTGTGGAGCATGGGTTCTAGGCACGCAGGCTTCAGTAGTTGTGGCACAAGGGCTCAGTAGCTGTGGCTCGCGGGCTCTAGAGCACAGGCTCAGTAGTTGTGGCACACCGGCTCAGTTGCTCCGTGGCTTGTGGGATCTTCCCGGACCAGGGCTTGAACCCGTGTCCCCTGCATTGGCAGGCAGATTCTCAACCACTGCGCCACCAGGGAACTCGCTCAGCTGGTATTTGTAACTGTTTAGGTTAAGTTGAGAGTGATTTCTTTGGAAAATTAAAATAAATTCCAGAACTAATATTTAAAAAGCTTTTAAAAGTTTTGTGTGTCTATACTTTCCTTGCATCATCATAATAACTTTCAACTAATATAGTTTTTTTCTGGAAGATAATGGGATATTTCTTATTTATAAATTCATTTTCTTCTTACAATTTTTTTCGGTAAAATACACATAACACAGAATTTACCATCTTAATTTTTAAGTGCATAGTTTGGTCGTGTTGGGTATATTCACATTTCAACTAATGTAATTTTAATAGAGAGTGTGACTTTGTCCTTGAGTACTACCATCAGCCTGATGGAACCCCAGCCATTTCAGCCAGGTGATGGGACTTTGAGATAAAGGACAGTTGTGTGGTTTGTTTTGTTTTGTTTTCCTCACAACTAGCGAAAGTCCTGGGCCAGGAGTGAACAGTAAGTACGTAAACAATTACAGCATGACATAAAATTTTCAGGAGATGAAACATCCAAAGATAATGTTTAGTATCCAAGGAGAATGTCAACTAGGAGACTAGAAGGGGATGAGAGAAAGTCGTGGGCCTGTGCTTGAACCAATTATATTATTATGATGTTTAAAATAGATTTTTAAAGTATGAAATTATACAGAATAAAATTATGTGCAAGCTTATGTATTTTTTCCTCCATTTTAGACTATATTTTGATCTTTTAGCAAGTTTCTCTGCACTTTTTATTCCATTGTACTTTTAAAATTTTATTTATTTAAATTTATTTATTTTTGGCTGTGTTGGGTTTTCATTGCTGTGCATGGGCTTTTCTAGTTGCAGCGAGCGGGGGCTACTCTGTTGTGGTGTGCAGGCTTCTCACTGTAGTGGCTTCTCTTGTTGTGGAGCACGGGCTCTAGGCGTGCAGGCTTCAGTAGTTGTGGCATGTGGGCTCAGTAGTTGTGGCTCGTGGGCTCTAAAGCACAGGCTCAGTAGTTGTGGCGTGGGCTTAGTTGCTCCACGGCATGTGGGATCTTCCCGGACCAGGGCTCGAGCCTGTGTCCCCTGCATTGGCAGGTGGGTTCTTAACCACTGTGCCACCAGGGAAGCCCTCCATTGCACCTTTAATTGTCTTGTGTGCTGTACTTACTGTGCTACTCAGAGACTGTTTCATTCTATGTATGATGTGTGGAAAAATCTATTCTTAATGTCTGATAGTATTAAGGAAGTAATAAGACACAAGGAGCCAGGAACCATATCAGTTCAATTTATCTTGAGTGCACTGAAAGTATTTTGTGGGCACTTACTTTGAACGTGATGGTGTTGTGGTAATTGGTATGATTTGTGTAAAACTTGGCTATATTATAAAATAGTAAAAAATGGGGTTAGATTCTGATAAGATAGCTTAGTCATTATTCATTAGAATCATTTACTTATTGCCTTGCATTCACTATAAATACATTTATTTCTCTTTCCTAAAAGTAAATGCTTAGCTTGTTGGTCAAATCAGAAGATGGTCTTTTAGTATAAATAATTACATCCTGCATTCTTAAACCAGAACTATTCTAGTGATTTAAATTAAAGTAATAGTCTCTGACTTGTCTTTGTTGCTGTCTAAAAATGGCAAAAAAAAGTTGTTTTAATATTCCTTTTATGAAAAAGAGTACATGTATATATTTTGTTATATCTTTTGTTTTGATGGTAGAATACTCAGAAGTTAGATACTGTGTAGTTAGTGGCATTTTTATGAGTTCTTAAAAGACATCACTAACTAAAATTATACCATGTTTGTGACCAAAGTGTAGTCTTTTTCATTGCTGATGCTGTGTTTTGAATTAACTTCTGTCATTCCTTACTTTTTATAGTGGTTTTGTGAATGTTTTGGTAGAAATTAATGACAAATTTGACTCAAGATATGCTGTCAAATTTAGTTACAGAATTTTGGAGTTAGGGGAACAGATCACAACTGTCATGTATCCAACTTTCTCATTTTACAGTTGAAGAAACTGACTCAGAAAAATGAAGAACTTGTGAAACTGTACAGAGTCAGGCTGGGGGCTCAAAACTTGTTCCTTGACTTCTAATCGACACCCATCCTACCACTAGTGGATTGAATGGCTGTCTTCCTTGTCTCTCTCTCTTATGTATATTTTCTTCTTTTTAGAAAAATCTTTGGATTCCTGTTTTCTGACTGACATCGTTCACAGTGGACATTTTAATTCATGCCAGCTGTGCATCAGTCCTTCTGCAGATCATTGTTTTTTCCTTAAGATGTGTACGTCTCTGTGTGTGTGTGTGTAAAAGAACATTTGCTTTGCCCTTCTTTGTACTCAATTCCTTCTTCTGCCTACCTCCAGGATGAAATAGCTAGCTGTCTCCCTTTTAAACTTAATGGTTTCTTTCTGTGGTCTCCATTTCAGTAACTTCCTTGGGATCTTATTTTTAAAATTATTTAGCTGTTAATTCATTTAGATTTTAACTTACTACTCTTTAGTTCAAAAAGTAATTGCCACATTTAAGAGTATACTCTTCAAACCTAGAACAAATTCATAGAGACAGACAGCAAAATAGTCGTTGGGGGGAAATGGGGACTCACTTAATGGATATAGAGTTTCAGTATGGGAGGATGAAAAATTTCTGGAGATGAATAGTGAAATGGGGGAATTCCCTGGCAGTCCAGCAGTTAGGACGTGGTGCTTTCTCTGCGGTGGCCTGGATTCAATCCCTGGTCAGGGAACTAAGATCCTGCAAGCTGCGCAGCGCAGGCAAAAAAAAAAAAAAAAAAAGTGGTGACGGTAGTACAACAATGTGAATGTACTTGCCACTGAACTGTACGCTTAAAAATGGTTAAAATGTAATAAGAACCTGCTGTATAAAAAATAAAATAAAAATTATCAATTAGTATGTGCTAGCTGCCTCATGTTATCCAGAAATTTATGTAGATCTTTCAAATTATCTTTGAAACATAATTCCTCACACTAATGTGAATAACTGTTTGTGGAGTGAAGCTCAGTAGCCCAGTTCTGTAATAATGTCACCACAACATTGAATTCATTGGTTAGGAGATCTGATTTGTAGAGCGCTTTCTGTTTCACAGTTGTTTGAAGTTGTTTTTCTAGTCATTCTTTGGAATCATTTCATTTTGGGGAAGGACTCCTGCAATACAGGAGAGCAGGTATTTTGGTGTGGTGAGCTATCTTAACAGCACAGAACTTTAATGACATAAAATTAAGGCTGTATGAATGAACCGTATTTCCTCTCATGAGTTTACTGTAGGCCAACTTTGTTTTACTGTACTCACTTGTCAATAAGTGTCAACATTATCAAAGGTAAATAATTTGTACCCAAGTTTTTATCTGAAATAAACTATTGTCTATCTCTTTGCCATCCTATTGTGGTCACTACATTCTTATTCCATTATTTTTTTTAAAGTGAAAATAAGCCTTTTTAAAAATTTAATTAATTTATTAAAAATTTTTTTTTGGCTGCATTGCGTCTTCATTGTTGCGTGTGGGCTTTCTCTAGTTGCTGCAGGCAGGGACTTCTCTTCATTGTGGTGCACGGGTTTCTCATTGTGGTGGCTTCTCTTGTTGCGGAGCACGGGCTCTTGGCACTTGGGCTTCAGTAGTTGTGGCTTGTGGACTCGAGTGCAGGCTCAGTAGTTGTGGCGCACGGGCTTAGTTGCTCCGAGGCATGTGGGATCTTCCCGGACCAGGGCTCGAGCCCGTGTCCCCTGCATTGGCAGGTGGATTCTTAACCACTGCGCCACCAGGGAAGTCCTCTTATTCCATTATTTAACGTTTTTAAAAGTTTGGGTGATAGAATAGATTTTTAAAACAAGAACAACCCAAAAGTTATCCTTTATTTTATTTTTTGTTTGTCTTTATTTTTTTAAATTTTAGTTTTAAAAATTTTTTATCTTTATTTTTTGGCTGTGCCATGCAGCATGCGGGATCTTAGTTCCCTGACCAGGGATCGAACCCACACCCCCTGTAGTGGAAGCGTGGAGTCTTAACCACCGGACCGCCAGGGAAGTCCCAGTTATCCTTTATTTTGAATCCATGTAGTCAAGTCCTTGTAACACCTTGATTTTTGTTTTCCTTTATTGGAGTAATACTGCAAACATATAAATGTTGAATGTCAGAATTGTCCTTGGTGTATGTCTCATATTCCTCTTATTTTAAAAAATGCCTTTTACTGAGGCATTGGCCAGTTTATTAAATGTGAGCACTTCATGTTCATTTCCTCTGTCTCCTCTTTATGTAACATTTTCTGCTTCATGCCTTTCCACTGAGTTTGCCATGGTTGCTTACCTGTATTTGTAGTTTTAGTTTTGGAGCAGCTTTAAGACTAGAGCTCTCTACATCTTCTGGTTGATATCCTTGCCTCTGAGACAGCCCAGTTTCAATTGAACCACCTCTCTGCCCCAGGTGACACCGCTGTACCGTGCTTTAGTTTATGTGAACCCTGGTCTCTTTGGTCTGTGGGAATGTACACAAATATTCATATAATACATTTTATAGACACTTCTGAACTTTGAATTCCATCCATTTGGGAATAAGGATTGTCATATGTTTGTATGTGTTCATGTGAAGGTGTCTAAAGGACACCAAAGGAATGGATTCTTGAGAACGTTAAGTGTGAATTAAAACCTGGCAAACAAATGCATGTTTTAGCTGTCCATGGAGGCACGCTGCACATTCTGTTCTAACTTTCATCAACTAGGTACCAACATATAAACCTCTAGTGGCCAAGTGTGGTACTTTAAGCACTCAGTTTTATACACTTTGGCAAGGTAATAAATATATATTCTAACAATTTGCCTTCTTTCAACATTCATTCATTTAGCAAATACCTTAAGAAGCTGCATGACATAGTGGCTAACAGCATGAACTCTGGGGCTTAACTGGCTGGTTTAAATTCTGGTTGTACTACTTATCAACTGTGTGTTTTGATTAAGTTATTTAATTTTCCTCTGCCTTAGTTTTCTCATCTGGAAATTAGGGATAATAATGGAACCTACCTCATGTTGGTGTGAGGATTAATTAAATAGGTTCAATGAAGTCAGATATTTAGATCATGCCTGGCATGGCAAGACCTCAGTAAGTGTTAACAGTTGTTGTTGTTATTCACATAGGATGGGATGTAGCCTTTGCCTTATAACTGTACTTATAGTCCAGCAAGGAGAGAGAACCTAAATAGATTCAGTCATTTGATATTTCAGCTATTATTCAGTCCCTTCTCTGTGGCAGGCACTGTAGTCGGCCCTGGAAATAAAGTAGCAAATAAGCAAACGTATCCTTGCTCTCATGAAGCTTAGTTTTAGTAGGGAAGATGGTTAAAATAATTTCAGTAGAATGTCAAAAGAGTTGTAATAGGAAAAATGCAACATTGCTGTGTATACATCTAGCAGGAGGGCCTAACTTATTCTAAAAGGTCAAGGACAGTGAGGAAACTATATTATGACAAATGCTATAATGGAAGGTCTTTTTTTAGGTTTAGAGATAACCACAGAGTAGGAAGTGCTTTAGTCTTCTTCGGGAAGTCAGGGAAAACTTCTCATTGGAGGAAACATGTGAGTTGACTCTGGTGGCAAAGATACAGATAAGTGGCAGGAAGAACATTCCTGGCAGATGGAATGGTTTGTAGAATATCGTGAAGCATACCAAAGCCTTCCACAGTCCTGAACTTCAGTAGTTCTGGATTGTTGGGACAATGTGTGGGGCAGATTGGGGGTGAGCAGTGGTACATGTGGGAAGAGCAAGGGGAGATGAGACTAAACTGCAGATCTGAAGGAATTTTTCTGCCAAAGAGCACTTTATCGTGAAGGCAGTGGGTGTCACTGAAATATTTTATGCAGGGGAGGAATTGCAATCCCATTTTTATCTTTAAAAATCATTATTTTCTCTCTGTAGACAATAGACTGAAGAGGGTAAGATTGGAGACAGGTAGACCTTTGGGAAGACTGAAGCAGTTGCATAGGAGAGAAATAATGAGGCAGGAACGGAGAGAAAGGATCGGATAGAAGAGACAGAAGGTCAGTTGACATGCCTTAGCCAGCAACCCAGTGAAAAGGTGAGAGCGAGCGAGTGAGTGCTTGGGTGTATGGCAGTGCCACTCAGGGACTATGGGAGGAGAGAAGTCTGTTTGTCACCTTGGATTTCCCCCAACATTGAAACTTCCTGTGTTTATAATAACTATCAAACATTAGTATCACTTCAAGAGACCTCAAAAATCCTCATATGAGCTTTTCTTCAGGCATTTTATTCACCTGTGAGACAAAGCAGTTAGACTGGTTCTCTTCGGATTTCATAGCTAAGTAGCGAGGAGAATTCAGGTGTAGAGCTCCTGTCTTCCCATGTAGCATTCTGATGAAAGTTGGTTGTGCCTAATTGATTGTAGGAGTTTTTAAGAGCTATAGGGAATGACTTTCATAAATGGTTGAGTTAAAGCAGACATACAGGATACTGTTAGAACCTGTGTAAGAATATAAGGATTTTGAATAAATAGGAAAAAACATCTTTCAGAAGAGGAGAATGGCTTGAATAGTAAAAGATGATATATCTTGTGTTCTGTGGTTGGTATTTAGTACCCCCTGTTGGCTGTTTAGTCTAAAACAACATCTTGATTCTTGAATACAATGTTCCTTACAGTGTTGTTTACCAAAACAAGAAAAATTAGAGATTTTAAAATTATGGTAAAAGTTGATAAAAACTGATGGCGACTTGAAAAAATCTGGATAGGGTCTAGAAGTTGGGTAGAGGTCTTGAGAAATATCTTTATAACATTTTGTTGGATTTAACATGGGTATGATATTATAGACTACATTTTCAGAAAACAGACTTTTCTGATGAGAAGCAGCCTGGTTTTTAAGCATGTCGTATGTGGCAAAGCCTCAAGAATAGTAGCCGCCCTGGTAGGCAGTAGCAGCTGCTGTTCTTCCATAGGGTGCTACTACATGTGATGACCATGAAAGGAAATGACTGTTACTCATTAAAGCAACTCCATTTAGCTACGTGAGAGATTACCTGGTCAGAAAAGTCATCATAGAAAATGCAGTGGTAATTATCCATAATGGGGTATCTTCAGTAGTGGGTGGTTTGTCTTTTTTTAAGTGACAAAGAAGCTGCCGTTGGCTTCTTTCCTCCAGGAAAAGGGATGGTAGATTGGATTTAGTGTTTAGAATAACTAGGAAGCCCAAGCCTGAATAGATTTTAGTAAGCAGGCACACCTGGTACTAGTTTGCGGTCTAAAGAAGGTTGCATTTTGTATAAATAAATGCTCACCATGATTTTTCTATAATAAGGGAAATCTATTAATCTATTTTCTGTTTCCATTATTTCCTGGTAATCTTTCTTTGAAATGTTTCTAATTATCATTTCAACTGGTTGCATTTTGAAAACCAATTCACTAT
Organism: Leucopleurus acutus; assembly: GCF_964270905.1. Lineage (NCBI taxonomy): Eukaryota > Metazoa > Chordata > Mammalia > Artiodactyla > Delphinidae > Leucopleurus > Leucopleurus acutus. The sequence continues at coordinate 140,759,055 of NC_139143.1, read as the reverse complement.
TTATTTGGGTAAAAAATAGTACTTTTTGCTTAGGTGTTATATGAAACTGCAGAGATGGCTCACACCCACCCAGTGAAATCATTTATTTGCTTTTGGTGTATTTCACTGTTGCAGTTTTCTCTAAGAAAGTTTAGTAATTACTAATATGAAGTAATGCTAGCTGCTTTCTGTGCATTTCATGAAGGGAATAAGCTATTTTATAGTTTCCCTTCCCCCCCAATAAAAAAGCCTTCCATCAGAAACTGACAGCCTAAATGAAGGACATAATTGTACAGCTTATTTATTAGTGTGTCAAACTTCAAATGTAATGGTTTCATATTTCAGAATGAAAAAGTGTGTTGTGATTCATGGTTGCTGGTGACAAAATAGACAGCTCTTTTATATTACTGCACTGATCGCTGCTGATATCCCACTGTACTCTTTTTTTTTGGGGGGGGGGTCCCTTATTGTTCTCTTCCTATGCAATAGCTCCCTCTACTTGAAAATATTGGTGTAATTATAGTTTAACACGGTACTTTATTAGTGAGTTCCCATGACTGTTTTTACTTTCACTCCTCTTTATTAGTATGTGGTGTTATTACAACAGAGCATGTTAGAAATTTACCAAGAATCTCTTGACTTGGTAGTGGAAAAGCAAGATTTAGTTAAGGAAAGTAAAATAAGTTGTTTGAAGGCATTTTTCAAGGAATTTGCTCTATAGCCTTTGTTGATTTAAATATGGTATATTTGGTTAAGATTCCATGCAGTATTGAAAATAAGCCTTGATGTCTACAACATAGAGGTATAGAAAACTGCAGCCGAAACCTTCAAAAGAACCATCAGCCACTTCAAACAGACATAGCCTGGAACTTGGCAAATTCTCACTTTACTAATTCCAAAGTCTTACCATTCTAACACAAAACGTGGTAGTTTCTACTTTCTCAGGAAGGGTTTAATAGAAACTAACAGTAGTAGAATCTCATGCTACTACATTTTGCCTTTATGGAACAGTATGTACATAATGAAACAGTAGGAGCAAAATAGACAAACCAAGCGAGTGATGTTAAGGGTGAGATTTATTTTTTTTCTCTCCCTTACGAAGTTTGAGGTTTAGTAATTGTATCATATACCTCCACCATTAGGACAAATAAGAGATTCTACTCAACCATAAGATTTCCACATGGATGTTTCTTTTCCATTCATAACTCTTTATTTCCAATTTGTTCTGATTATTATTATGGTGCAGAGCACAATGGTTAAGAGAAGGGCTTAGGAGCCAGACTGAGTTTGAATCCTGGCTCTGCCACTCACCAGCTGGGTGATCTTGGCAAGTTTCCTCAACTTTCTGACCTTCAGCTTCCTCATTTGTAAAATACAGACAATAAATCTACCCACATCCTGGAATTTGTTGTAAGGATTAGCTGAATTACTGATTGTCAGGCACTTAGAACAGAGCCTGACACATAGTAAGTGCTATATATCAGTGTTTGGTGAATAAAATAAAAAATAATAGTGTGGCTATAAATTGGTTTTTATTAGCCAAATGTATTTATAGAGTGTCAGTGTTATCTTCCGTGCTTAATGAAGAGAAATATGGGGCCCTCCCAGTGGGTGAGAGGGATTTGCACAATGATTTTGTTCATGAATTAATACTCAGTTCCTCTGTATTAGAATAATTCTCACCTAGGGGTACCTATACCATGTCATAATTTTAGGTTATGTTATTTTTAAACATACTTTTTAAAGGCAGTGGTATATGCCATGGTTTCCATGTCTTTTTGGAACTTAAGTCATTTAGCAAGAAGATTTTATACTGGTGAAATGCCTAAGAATGCAGTATCATTTCCCATAGTACACTGCTTTTGGAGCCTACTTATTGCCCAAGCGCAATAATAGATGGGCTTGTCTTCGCATAAGTATGTATAGTATGACTTCGCATAGTATGACTATGCATAGTATGACTATGTATGACATAGTATGACATAGTATGACTATGCTTAAGGATGTCAGAGATTCTTTTCCAACTCTCCCCAGATCTCTTGTGGTCCAACAAAATATCGATCATCAAAACTTTAAAAAAGAAATTTATATGTATTGAGCACTCAGACATGCAACTGAAGTTGTTAAGGTTATGTCTTTATCTTGATACAAGCTGATATTTGTGTGGATGTATAGAGTAATTTTTTTTTTTTTTTTTTTTTTTTGCGGTACGCGGGCCTCTCACTGTTATAGCCTCTCCCGTTGCGGAGCACAGGCTCCGGATGCGCAGGCTCAGCGGCCACGGCTCACGGGCCCAGCCGCTCCGCGGCATGTGGGATCTTCCCGCACCGGGGCACGAACCCGTGTCCCCTGCATCGGCAGGCGGACTCTCAACCACTGCGCCACCAGGGAAGCCCTAGAGTGATATTTTAATAGATTTTCTTTTTGGAAGAATACTACCAGAATACTGGACACATAAAGTAAATAGTCAAATGAGATTCATGAGTCAGACATACCCTTTTCTATTGTGCTTAGTTTTATTTGCACTTCGCAGATATTGCATTTTTTACAGATTGAAGGTTTGCAGCAACCCTGTGTCATTAGATGATGGTTAGCATTTTTTAGTAATAAGGTATTTTTAAATTAAGGTATGACATTGTTTTTTTAGACATAATGTTATTGCACACTTTGTAGACTACAGTATAGTGTAAACATAACTGTTATATGCACTGGGGAAACCAAAAAACTTATGTGACTCACTTTATTGTGATATTCGCTTTATTGTAGTTGTCTGGAACCAAACCCACAATACCGCTGAGGTATAACTGTCCACATACTTGTCTTAAGGCTATATATTTGTTTTTAGGGAACTGACTCATCTTTCTTTTTTGCTTGATCCTTAGGACCCCTTGGATCCCACAAGATCAGTGATTGTGATTCGCTCCCTGGTGGCAGATGGTGTGGCAGAAAGAGGCAGAGAACTATTACCTGGAGACCGCCTGGTCTCAGTCAATGAATACTGTTTGGACAACACCACACTTGCTGAAGCTGTGGAAGTGTTGAAAGCTGTGCCACCAGGCATTGTACACCTTGGCATCTGTAAGCCTTTGGTGGTAAGTGTCGAATTTTGTTAATATAGGAAATGATAATACTATATCATTATAGGATATTGATAATATCAGTAGTTAAGAACATGGATTTTGCAGACAAATACACCTGGCTTCGAATCCCTGTTCCACTGCTTCCTATACATGTGTCTGTGCAAGTTTCTTAACGTCCTTGACTTAATTTTCAGAAAAAAAATGTCTACCCCATAGGATTTTGAGGATTAAAGATGATATTTGTTAAGTGCTTATTAGCACATTACTACATCAGTGCTAGCTGCCAACATTACTAGTCCTACTGCTACTACTTTTATCTTTCTACTTTTAACACAGACTTCTAAGTTCTCATTACATTCCTTATGTTATAAATTAAAATAAGTATGTTTATGTGTTTTAACTTTCATTTGGGCATGATGTCGAGATGGCTTGGTAAGTTGAAATCTAGTTAACCATATCTCAGTAAGATTTTAATATGCTTTTCTGACCATCAATGTGCCTTGTAACCCCTAGCATCTAAACTCGGATATGGTCAAGCCATACTGAAGTCATCTTATTGTTTAATCTCATGTGCTAGGTCAGATCACTGTTTGTTTTTCTTTTTCTTTTTCTTTTTTCCTGCAACTTCCCTAGATCACTCTTTCTGACTGAAGTATTATTAGTTATGGTGCTATTGAGGTTCCCCAATGTAAAAAAAATACTTGATGATAATTTTCAAGTGGCATTAAAGTATTATTGAGTGCTTATATATGTCACTCAGTATTTTAAGCTCTTTACATGCACTAATTTAGTCATCACAGGAACTTTAAGAGGAGGTAATCCTCTTATTACCACTACTATGTATTGAGTTAGTCAAGACACAGAGCTGAGTAACTTATGCAAGGTAATATAACTAGTAAGGGGGAGAGTTGGAATATAAACTCAGCAGAGTGGCTTCAGACCCTTAGCCACAATGCTATATGTTCCTATTCTAATTTGTTGTCACAAGTTTAGTTTCATGCCGCATGTCTGAAACAGATAGCATGGTTGTAGTAGAGTGTTGGACTGGATTTCAAGAAATCTGGGCTCTGTTTCTAACTTTGCTACAAGTTAGCCCAGTGGGTCTCAAATTCAATGATATGTGATAGACGTAAGAATCACCTTGGAGATGGTTAAAATGCAGTTTCCCAGGTCCTACTCTCGGAGATTCTGACTTAGTGATTCTCGTGTGCTGTTCAGGAATCTGCCTCTTCAGTGAGTCACTGGCGTAGTTCTGATGCAGAAGTTTTGCCCTTTGAGAAGCACTATACCAGTAATTCGATCATAGGTACAGCACTTTTCTGAGCCTACTTTTTCATTTCTGAAAAGACTAAAAAAGACTAGAGAATTCATAAGATCTTTCTTAACTCTAAAATTCTTTTATTCTGTGAAATATATTAGCACACTACAAGTGTTCATATAGATAAATAGGTATATAGATAGAGATCTGTCTATATAGATATTGTTACATATGTTCATTTATAGACATAGATAGAGTCATGTATTACACATAGTATTTTTGCATTGGGGAACCTCACGTGACCTTCATATATTACTTTATTATTCTTCACATATTATACATCAAGATGCCTATATATTACACCTATCAGATACTTTAAACATTTTGAAATGGAATATAGCACATAGCTAAGTCAAGTTCTTGACTTTATACTGTGTATTTGGGGTGTGAGTGTTGCCATAGTTAGTATATACCATGAGATACCCAGTTTGATTTTTGGACAAATTAAGGAGGGGAAACTTAATATTTTTATGGGACCTCATCTTGGTATCTTGGATTATGGCAAGAGCTTTGTCTAGATTTTCCCTGATGATTATTTGCCTGATTATTTGGGTTACCAGAGAAAGTCCCAACTATTTATGATCTATAGGACCTAAGCAGTGTGACTTTACTTTGAAGCAATTGAAGGACGTCTCAGGCAGTGTAAAGAACAGAACTTAGTAACAACTGGCTGTGGATTCCTGTGCTATTTCTGGCAGAGGTAGAGCTGCACAAACCTCGGGACCTTGGAGCCTTGCTCTGAGAGGATTTTGGAACGCAGTAATTGTGAGGTGGACCTTTGCCTAGGCTTCCCTCAGTGAGTAGAAGGCTGCCAGGATGCTGGGGAGTTGGGAGGCCAGTGAAGGAATTCGAGAAAAGGTCACTTTCAAGACTTAGTGATGATTCCACTAAAAATTTCTAAGTAATTCCTTCTTTAACATCTGGGTTCTTTTAGCAAAATTGTCTGTGAGCTGTAAATAGTGATGCATGGATATTCTCTGAGGTCTCTCTATTTCTCTGTCTCTCTCTCTTATGGTCCAGTTGGTGGCCACTTATCTCATCACTTAATGTTTGCTGAGCATTTGCTCAGTCCTCAGGAGAACCGGAGAGAGAGTATGAATAAGAAGGTCCAAAGTCAAGTTGGAGCAAAAAGACTATGAATATGTAACAGGAGAATAGAATTATTTTTTATTAAGTCTTGTACCATATAGATATATACTATCTATATAATATAGGTATTCTATAATTTTGCATTATAGTCTTATGTAGAAAGTTATTATCTGTATAGTTTCATGTTAACCAGAAATGTGACTTAACTTTCTCTTTTCCACAAACTCACCTCAGATGTCACAGATAAGAACTGAGTGAACTGACTTTAAAAAGTACATTGTATCTTCAGAACCCACAGGACAGAGCTGGCAGTGGAGTTCTTGAGCCAGACATCTGTGGGATTTTGCTTAGTTCTGTGATTTGCAAAGCTGTGCGTCCTTGGGCCAGTTATTTAACCTCACCAGCTCCCACTTGGGATCACAAATCATGGTAGCCGAGATCACAGGCTCTAGAGCCAGACAGCCAGGGCTCACATTCTGGGTGTGTAACTGACTAGTTATGTACCTTTGAGCAAATTACTGTGCCTGTGTTACTCATCTGTAAAATGAGGTTAATAAGAGCACCTACTTCTTAGAATATGTATTAATATATTAATAAATATATTAAATGAATTGATATACTTAAAGTGCTAAAACCTGTGCCTGTGAGATATATATCTATTTGATGTTATTTTCATGTAAATATAAAAATCCTGACCTAATAGAATTGCTGTAAAGATTAAGCTGAGACAAAGCACGTAAAAGTGATTACCATAGATTTTGATATATAGCTAGGACTTGATAAATTGTAGCTGTGTTATTACCTGGGACTGATGCTGAGCTGGTAGGAACCATGATGATTGTCCCTCTTCTGACGGAGAGTGGCTACCCTGTACCATTGTTAAATATTTTGAGTATCACCCTGTATAAACTTAGGTGTTTCTTAATATTAAGGTCTCTTCCTGGGAAAGTGATTTTTTCTTTAAGGAATACCTAAAAAGAATAAAAAGTTTGAGAAGCTTTGACCTGAACATGGCTTTTTTTGGTTATTAAAGAAAAATTTGGTCTAATAAAACAATTTACTTAAATTTTATTGTGTACTTGCATTTAATGGAAAGATAAGAATTAATCTGAAAAGCGTTTGAGACTAAGATATTTTCTTCATTACAAAAGTACTTCTTTGGTTGCCAGAGTTGGGGGCTGGGGGTGGACAAAATAGGTGAAGGTGGTCAAAAGATACAAATCTCCAGTTATAAGTCCTAAGGATGTAAGGTATAGCATGGTGACTATAGTTAACAACACTGTATTGTATATTTGAAATTTGAGTTATTAACTAAACTTATCGTGGTGATTGTTTTGCAACATATACATCTACCAAATCATTATGTTGTACACTTAAAACTAATACAATGTTTTATGTCAATTAGAACTCAATAAATAAAAAGTTTCATGGTTGACAAAAACAGTTCTTCAGTCATGCTAAAATAATTAAAAATTAAAAGTGCTTCTATTTTCAGGAAGGTGATAAAGAGGAAGAAAATCATATTTTACATTCAAACAATAATGAAGACAAGACTGACATTTCAGGAACAGTTCATGATATAAATTCATCTTTAATACTTGAAGCACCCAAGGTATTTAGTACATTTATTTCCCAAGTAAACAGTTGCTATTATAAAGAAGACAAAAGCTTGTTCTCACTCTCATTTCTTGGCTAAATAGATACAAATCAAATAATCCCCCCCCCTTATTAATTTTTTTAATCGCAGATATTTATTTATTTATTTATTTTTGGCTGCAGTGCGTGACACGCTGGATCTTAGATCCCTGACCGGGGTCAAGCCCATGTCCCCTGCAGTGGAAGTGCAGATTCTTAACCCCTGGACCACCAGGGAAGTCCCTATTAATTTTTTTTAAACTGAAATCTTTTCTCTCTTGTATCACATTGCCTCCATAAATGACATAGCCCAGGTATAAGGCATTTTCAAAGAACAAACATACCTCATTTTATATCACTAATATACTCTTAAAATTTTGAGGGTAGAACATATTTTTGAAAATAGACCTGCATTAAAAAAAAAATGCTGTAGAATAAGAGCTATACAGAGCTTCTTATTGAATACTTTCTAAAGAAAAGAGTTATTTAGTCAAACCTTAATTTATGCTTTAATATTAGAAAGTATATTTTGAAGCTTTTCCCTTTTTATTCTTAAAATGAATTGTGTTTATTTTGCTTCTTGCAGTTAGAGTATGGTTTTGCTTTACTTGATAACAACTGTCTTTTGATATTCTTTACATAGTTTGTTGACAGTGTCTAAAACTGATATGTAGTCCTATAATGTCCATTATATTTTTTTAGTTTAAACATTTTTTGTTACAGTTTCATAACTGTGTGACATGTTTAAATATGCCTTCTGAATGCAGTTTTTTTTCTTTTTTTGAAATAACTAGATTACAGTATTTGGTATAGTATATTAATTTAAAAGTGTTACTGCAATGATGTCTAGCTGCAAGTGAGGAAGCAATGGGAAGGAGTAGATTCATTTCAGGAATTTGCATTTATTGATACTTAATGAATAGGACTTAAAATAGGAAATGTCGTTGATCCCTTAGAGGGAATTGGGCCTCATTGTGCCCAGCACCCTAAGGTGCCTTGGAGTTAGGTCAAAGGCTCAGCAGATCCATATATTCCTCAAGCGTTACCTAGGAACTCAACAGAGTTTCTGCTCATGCATGACTGTCTAGCTTCAGTTTTATGTACTTGCTTTTCTGATTAGTGAAGTATGAATTAATTGAAGAGCATACTGTATTCATTCCTTTTGTTTTATATTATTAATGCAGATGCGAAAATAAATTTCTATTAAGTGGTATATTATAAAAGAGTCATACTCAAAGCAGTTGAGACATATTCCCCATATCTTCAGTTTATAGAGAATGTTTTGTAAACATTAAAATAACCATTAATTTCTTTTTAGTTACATAAACCTGAAAATCCTGACCTTTTAAGTCTTTGCTTTCTTAAGTGATAGTATGAAGCGCATCCATGTTTATGTATTAGTTTTTATATGAGATGCAGGAGTTAAATATTCAGTGTAGCAATTTAACAAAATTCCTATTTCCGACTGAAAATTTTAAGGCAGTTGATGTATAGTGAACCTTTCAGACTAGTCAGTCACCTTGCCAAAGGCAGATTTTTGCCTCTTGTCGTTTGTTTCTTTTCAGGGTTGAGGCTTGAGGCTTGTGTGGCAGTGAGATTGTATTTCTTCTCATTTGTAATGGAGAGCTGTCAGGTTAACCATGCATTGTCATGTAATACCGTCATTGCAGTTATGTCAGCGGTTAATTTTCCAGTTAATGTGTAGGGTGCAGCTTTAATACAGACGTAGTTTAAAGTTTTTTTTTTTACAATTTTTATTCACAGGGATTTAGAGATGAGCCCTATTTTAAAGAAGAGCTTGTGGATGAGCCATTTCTAGATTTGGGAAAGGCTTTCCAGTCCCAACAAAAAGAGATAGACAATAGTAAGGAGGCCTGGGAAATGCTTGAATTTATGGCGCCTAGATTGCAGGAAATGGGTGAAGAAAGAGAAATGCTTGTTGATGAAGAATATGAGCTCTATCAAAACCACTTTCAGTCCATGGAATCGTATCCCTCATCTCACATTCAAGAGGCTGCTCCTGTTCCATCCGTGAAGGAGCTTCACTTTGGTACACAGTGGTACCAGGATTGTGAACTGCCTGAGCCTCAAGAAGCCAGGTCCATGATGAGCGTGTGTTCCCAGGAGATGCAGCAGTGTGGCTATAGCACTGAAAAGATGGTAAGGGATTAGAACACATCTTCCACATCCTCCCTGACTCCCCCTGAACAAAATTCAATGGATCTTTTCATCATTAATCATTTTTTCCAAAATGTACCATACAGTGTGTTGCTTTAAGTAAACCTCATCATTTCTGTATTATGTAACTTCTGGCTGGAGTCAATAAGCTGTAGTTGCCTTGCTTTTATGGTGGGTTTTATTTTTTTTACCTTGATGTTTTAGTGATGTTTTTCTCCTAATTACCGATTTCAAGGAAGAGTTCTTTTGCCATTTGTGATTTTTTTAAAAAAAATTCTCTCAGGGAGACACAGCTCTGTATTTCTCACATAACGTATTTGTCAAGGAAAATCAAGGCAAAATTGATTAAAGATTTATTGTTGTTTCTGTCTTGCTTATCCACACTGTTCTCTGTATTATATATGATACTAAATAGAAAGTCACTGAACTCTAGAAGATTATCTTTACATTTGTGATACTACCTGTTGACAACTTTGCAGGAAAGCATTATATTTTAATAGGTTTGCCCTTGCTATTAAATCACCAATAAGTTTTTTTAAAAATCAAATTAGAGTTAACTGGTCACCAGTTGGAATCTTTCATTAGGGATATTTTTAATGTTTTATTTTTGTTTGTTTATTTCTTTCCCCAAATTAACTTCCAAGCAAATGAAAAGAAAGTTTTTGTATGGGGTACATAGCAGTGTGTTCAGGTTCAGTACGGTGCCCTCCTCACTGAGTCAGCAACTTCCCTGCAGTGATGTGCAAAGTAGCCTTCATTTGCTCTCTCACAGGCAGATAGAGCTGGGTTTTTTCCTTGCCTCCCTTAGATCTTCCTACATTTATCCTTTTTGCAAATGCCTGTGGGTCCCTCTGCTATGCAAGATGCTGTATTTATATATTTAAGGAACCCCAGAGGATTACCCCTAGTAGTGGACTCTGGGCAGTCTACAAGCGAACAGATATTTGGGATTATGTGACTAATGTGGGAAGAGGTGACATCAAATCACCTGGTATGTTGCCACTGACATTGGTTCTTTCTACTTCTGCCAGTCCCACTCCTATGTCTGTAAGTGCTTGACCTCAAACAACAGTCAGTTATATGGAGCAAGTTAGTAATTGCAGATTATTGGATATTCATAAATACTGCCTTGTTATGGTGTTTTTTTCCATAAAAATGAATTTTTCTATTTACCCCAATATAAGGCAACCTAAAATATAGGCCCTTTTTTTTTTTTTTTTTTTTTTTTTTTGCAGTACGCGGGCCTCTCACTGTTGTGGCCTCTCCCTTTGTGAAGCACAGGCTCCGGACGCACAGGCCCAGCAGCCATGGCTCACGGGCCCAGCCGCTCCGCGGCATGTGGGATCTTCCCGCACCGGGGCACGAACCCGTGTCCCCCGCATCGGCAGGCGGACTCTCAACCACTGCGCCACCAGGGAAGCCCATATACACATTTTTTAAATATTCTTTTCCATTATGGAAAAGAATATAAAATATCATCATAAGATATTGACTCTAGTTCTCTGTGCTATACAGTGGGACCTTGTTGTTTACCCATTCTGTATATAAAAGCTTATGTCTGCTAACCCCCGCCTTCTACTCCATCTCTCCCCCAAACCCCTCCCCTTTGGCAACCACGAGTCTGTTCTCTATGTCCGTGATTCTGTTTCTGTTTCATAGATAGGTTCATTTGTGTCATATTTTAGATTCTACATATAAGTGATATCATACGGTATTTGTCTTTCTCTTTCTGACTTAGTTCACTTAGTATGATAATCTCTAGGTCCATGCATGTTGCTGCAGATGGCATTATTTCATTCTTTTTTATGGCTAACATTCCATTGTATATATATGCCACATCTTCTCTATCCATTCATCTGTTGATAGACATTTAGGTTGTTTCCATGTCTTGGCTACTGTGAATAGTGCTGCTGTGAACATAGGGGTTCATGTATCTTTTTGAATTAGAGTTTTGCCCGGATATATGGGCATTAGCTCTTTTCCTCCCTTCCCCACACCCAGCAGTGATGACAGTGTATGGGAGGAAAAACCCTTTTTCCTCTACCCTCCTAGGTTCTTCTGGCTGAGGCCCTGGAAATTAAACTGACAAAAGACAGATTAAGAAAAGAAAAACCATTTATTAACACCTGCATCATGCATATACACAGGAGAAACTCAGTGATGATTCACTGAAAGGAGGGGTTAGAACTTGGGCTTATACAGCATCTTAACAAAGAACAGTGAATTTGTAGAGAAGTAACAAGACAAAGGAAAAGGGATTTGGGCTTTTAGGGTCAGCACACTGTGGGAAGGGAAATATATGGGGGGGAATTGATGGAAGATAAGGATTGTTGTAGTAAGGTTTGTCATGTACATCTCTCTTAGTGCCATCTCTGAGCTGAAGAGTCTAGAGTTGTCTCTGGTGATTGAGAATCAGGGGAGGATAGGAAGCTTTTCTGAGTTCACTCTTTTTCTTCAGTTCAAAATAATCCTTATGCCAAAGTGGCATATTTCTGGGTGGAATATTCTGATCCCCTGTAACAGTTGTACCCACGTGATCAGGATGGGCTTGGATCTTTATTTGCCTTTCTCTCATTATGGTGGATCCAGTGACGATACTTTATTATCTAATATAATAAGCCCTGAGTGGGTGGATTTTAAAAACACAGTGAAATACCTTACAAATATGTAATTCCCAATGCTCTTCTATTTAGAGGGTGCCCTCCAAAAAGGTAGAGGAACATTATCACTTCTGTCTTCATTGTAATATCCATTTTGGGTTACAGATATAGCTATATTTGTGGAGTGGAAATAGTACCCAACGACTTATAAGTTTATCATTCTCTACCACCCTGTTACTCCATTTTAGTTGAAGGGTGAAGCCATCAAGATTTATAGATCTGGTTCTTTATTTTTAATTGTGATAAAATACACATTACATAAAGTTGACCTTTTAAGCATTTTTAGGCTTATAGTTCCTGTGGCATTAATACACTCACATTATTGTACAACCATTACCACCATCCATCTCCAGAACTTTTTCATCTTCCCAAATTGAAACTCTGTACACAATAAGCAATAACTTCTCATTCTCACCTTCCTTCCTCCTCTGGCAACCAACCACAATTCTGCTTTCTGTCTCTCAAAATTTGACTACTCAAAGCACCTCATGTAGATGGAATCATACAATATTTATTCTTTTGTGTCTGGCTTATTTCACTTAGCATGATGTCTTCAAGGTTCATACATATATCGTGTCAGCGTTTTCTCACTTTTTGAGGCTGAATAACATTCCACTGAAGGGATATATACCACCTTTTGTTTACTCATTCATCAGCTGATGGACATCTGGACTGTTTCTATCTTTGGCTATTGTGAACAATGCTGCTGTGGACACTGGTACACAAATATTTGTTCAAAAACCAGATTTTGGGTGCTTTACACCCAGAAGTGAAATTGTAAGGTCATATGTAATTCTGTTTAATTTTTTTAGGAATCATTGTACTGTTTTCCATAGAAACCGTACCATTTTCATTTCTGCCGGCAATGTACAAGTTTTCTAATTTCTCTACATGCTCACCAACACTTGCTTTCTGTTTTTTAAATAGGTGTGAAGTGATAGCTCACTGTGGTTTTGACTTGTATTTTTCTATTAGTGACCTTGAGCAGCTTTTCATATGCTTATTGGCGATCTTCAAATATCCTTTGGAGAAATGTCTTAAGTCCTTTGCCCTTTTTAAAAATATCTGATTCTTTTTGCCTGAGGATTAGTTACCAGAGAATAATTTTATGTTTTTATTTTTTTCTCTATTTAGAAAAAAACTGAATTGATTTTTCTAAAGATTTAACCTTTCATACCCACTGTATTGAAATCTCAGATTTAGGCATCAATTCTTATTCCTCAGTTCCATAATTGCCATTCACTTAAAAAAAAAATCCAGACAGTTCAAAAATTGTTGTAAAATTTCTTCTTTTTAAGTCGTCAGTGGCTGCCATCTCCTCCTGACTCCCTTCTCTAATAAGTTCTTCTTATTTTATTCTAGGCAACTAAGTAGTCATATTTCCTTTCTCACCTCTTTTTTAATATTTGAGTTGAAGTCTTTGTACTGTAGCCTTCTTTGGGTATCTGATACAGTTATATACTCAATTATATTCATAATCTATTTGATAAAACCTAGCAGTATTTGGTACATCAGTTTATGAGAGGTCCTTTTCTTATCATTGAAGCATGACCAGTATAACCATGAAAAAACATGGACTGTTGTAAAAAATATAATTCATTTTTTTGTTTCGAACAACCTAAATTTCCAACAATAGAGAATAACACAGTGTTATTCACCTTAAATGAGTTAAGGTAAATGCCTACGGTGACCATAATGTTGTCATTTAATTTCATGCATATAAATGTTTTTTAAATATCATAATAAAATACATCAATGAAAATTGTATGTTCTGGAAGATTGTAACTTTGGAAAACCGTAAAAGACGTGTGTAAAAGGAAGACAAGGAAAGTGTAATAACTTTTAACTGTGCTTACCTGTAGGTTTTAGGTTTGGGGAGCAGGTTGTTCACTAGGCAGATAAGAGTGTCAGGGAGGGCATAGCAAAGGCTTAGAGCTATGAAAATTCACTAGGTGTTTCCAGATCAGCAATGAAGCTATTTAAGTTGTGATCCAGCATGATCCAGGACAGAATGAGTATCAACCGTTGACCTTGCTTAACTTGATAGATCTTTTATTCCTCTGCCTTGGTGAATGTTTATTTAAATCTACTTATTAATGTTTATAAAACAATTTTTTTTTTGGTAAAAAATCCACTGTTTGGAAAAAACAGATTTTACTAGCCTATACTCTTACAGATATTAAGTTACTAACATTTGTTACTGCTTACCCCAGTATAAACCGTTACTTGAGAAGGCTTGTTTGCAGGGCCAGTTTTCTGCTATCATTATGATCTGGATTGAACAACATTATGGTGTTCCACATTTTGTCATAAAGTACTAATGCATTTCTGTTTTCTTCCTCTTGAGATGAAAGAAAACTTTGGCATCGATTCCCTATCCTCCATACCCTCAACTGAAGGAAACAGTCAACAAAGCAGATTTGATGATCTGGAAAATCTTAATTCGTTAACGGAAAGTAGTCTGGATTTAGGTTTGTGATTTTCGTTTCTCATAAACACAAATTACATTATTTTGCAATCTTTCAGTTTTATTGGTATATATGATGAATTTTACTGTCACATTTTCATTCATTATAATGTTTTGAATTGAAATCTGCTTATGAATTAATCTGCTTCAGAATATCTGGAAAAATAACGTGAGTCATATTTCAACTTAGAGCTTTCAGATTCTGTTTTCTGAGAGAGCTGCATTTTCCCTGCCTCATTTTGCTTTTTATTAGCTTCATGGATTAAAACTAAAACTACTGCCTTATGCCAAATCTGAAATAAGTCTCTAGTAATATATATTAAAATCTCTGATGCTATTAAGTGATACTGTTAGCTCATTGAATGGGGTTGTTAAATATTAATAAAGAGAGACATATTTTAAACATTTATGAAACATTTTTATAGCCATATATTACAGTCAATTTTGGTACATTAATAACTTAGTTTCCATTAAAGAATCCTAAAAGTATAGTGCTTCTCCTTGCCTCTTCCCATATTGATTCTTATATATTTTTGAAAACTTGACTTTAAAAAATAATCTTTCCTCATCTAACACTGCAATATTTAATGTCGTAATATTAAGATCCTTAGGTGAACCTGGTAAGTTCTTTCATAGCATTGGGATTTATAGAGCCATTGTTCAGGATTTATGCTGTCCTTCACCTGTTTCGACTCTACTTATAGGAAAAGTCTTTCTCTATGGGCAGTTCTTGTGTTGTATGGTAATATGCTATTAGGAGAGAGAGATAGCTATAGAAAAGTTATGTAACTGTTTTTTATGAATTCAACATTCTGTCAGGTAAAAATCTAAAGAATGGAATTCTTAATGTGGTTAAAGATTGAAGGCATCTATGAGATGATAACAGTTGCCAGTTCCCTGCAGGTCAGAACACATCATGAATAGTTAATTTAAAAAGAAAATTAGGATAGTCAATTTTGAGTATCTAAGATTAAATGAGTCTATTCAATTTTTCATAATGTATAACTGATTGTGACTAGGAGAAAAATGGGATTTTTCACCAAAACTCTCCTGGTATACTATTTTTTTTTTAATTCACCACATTTCTGTATCCTCTGACTATTAAATACTTAGAGATTTATGGCACAATTGAATTCATAAATGAATTAATGGTCCATATCTGTTTGATTACAGTTGATACTTTATAGCCATATAAGCACTATTTTGGGCCACATAATTCTGTTGTAGAGGGCTTACCTGTGCATTGTAAGATGTTCGCAGCCTCCCTGCCTTCTAACCCTAGATTCAGTGGTATTCCCAGTCATGATCAAAATCAAAATGTCTTCAGACATTGGCAAATGTCCCTTGGGAGACAAAATTGCCCTGGTTGAGAACCATTCACTGTTTTGTACTATCAGGATTGAAAGGAATAGACTAGAAATATGGGGTGGGTGTTTGTGAGGAAGGGCAGTGGAGTTGGGAAAAAGATAGGGAAAGGGATTTTGTCCTCATGGGATGATCTAGTCTTCCTCTGAGCCCTGCTCTGGATATCATCTAAGTGACTCCAAAGTTATTTCCTCTGCCTTCTGCTGTCTGTATGAGTTTCCTAGGACTGTTGTCACAAAGAGCCACAAACTTGGTGGCTTACAACAGCAGAAGTTAATTCTCTCACTGTTCTGGAGTCCAGAAGTCCTAAATTAAGATTCTGTCCTCCTTCTGAGAGCTCTAGGGAAGAATCTGTTCTTTTCCTTGTCCAGCTTCAGGTGGCTCCAGCGTCCTTTGGCTTGCGGCTGCATCATTCTAATTTCTGCCTCCGTCCTCACGTGGCCCTCTCCCCTTCTCCCTATCCATGTCTTCTCTTCTTCTCTCTCTTATAAGGACACCTGCTGTTGGATTTAGGGCCCACTTGGGTAATCAGGATGGTCTCATTTCAAGATACTTAATTTAATTACATCTGCAAAGCCCTTTTTTCCATATAGGTTCTCATTTATAGGTTCTGTGGCAGAGATATACATATTTTAGTTGGGCCACCATTCAACCCACCACACTGCCTTAATCTAATATTTGACAAGGCCCTGGGAATTTATTTTTGGAGATTATAGCTTTAGGAATTAAGCTACACTTGTATACCTTAGGCCTGTCCTCACTAGAAGAGTGTTCATAACGACATGCTGTTTGGAAAAAGTTTTGAGAGCTGTCGGAATGCTGTGTGGCAGGTGTGAGTACTTGGGTTAGTGCTAACCATGGGCGGACTAAGAAATTATTGGTACAGAGTCAGTATAATTTCAGTCCCAGGCCCCTGAGTACTAAGCCATTAACCTGCTGTGTCACCAGGCGAGCCTCCCGCTTCTCCAAGCCCCTCCACTTCTTCAGCTGTAAAATGATGGAATTGGGCTAAGTGTTCTGTGAGGCCTCTTTCACATCTGTAGCCCTTTGACCACTCTGTTAGTAACAGACAATTTTAGATTTACTTATGAGCAATTACATTAAAAATTATTTTTGAGAACCTATGTGTAAAGGGCTATTTTTGACCCTGTACTTAGTCTAAAAGTAGTTTTCCTCAAAGAGCCTATGCTCTTCACAGGCTGTGAAACTAAACCTAGAAATTAGTATAATTAATAATGGAAAGCATACAAGATAAATGTCAAATCAGTAATACATTTAGTGTTAAGAGATTTCAGAAGATTTCAGACAGAAAGTAGTTCTGTTTCCCAGTCTTTGACTGGCCCAGCCTGGAATGGGCCTCCAGTGAACCTGGATGAATTTCTGTCATTGCACACAGCGTCAGGCATACTCGCGTATGTGCATGCCTGTCTATAACCATAAGCTTCTGGAGGTCAAGGCTTATGCCTGATTATGTTACCATAGTGGGTGCTCAAGAAATACTTCTTGAATGAGAAGGTGATGTGCTGCTCCTGTGTGGTGATTTAACAGCATACCGATTCCCTACTTGTTTTTTTCCAGTTGCTTAGTTGTGCCGTAACGCCCTCTCTTCTCTACTTGCATTCTTCTTGCCTTTATTTTGTTTATCTTTCTATCCCTGCACCTCACTAAGTAGAAAAACCTTTTGGATATTTCCCCCATATCTCTCCTATAAGCTTTAACTTCCATTTGTCTAGGAACCTTTTTTTTAAACTTCCCTGGGGACTTCTTTCGTGGTCCAGTGGTTAAGAATCCGCTTTCCAAAGCAGGGGATGCAGGTTCGATCCCTGGTTGGGGAACTAAGATCTCATGTGCTGCGAGGCAACTAAGCCTGCACGCTCTAGAGCCCGCGCACCACAACTAGAAAGGAACCCGTGTGCCACAATGAAAGATTGCGCATACCGCAATGAAGATCCCGCAGCTAAGACCCGATGCAGTCAAATAAATAAATAAATATTAAAAAAAGTAAATAAGTAAACTTCCCTGTTTACCTAACCTGTGTGCTTCTGTTGTGGCTGTTACCTAACAACTGCATAGGCCCCGAAGGATGCGATTTATTTTATGGGCTTCCGGGTACCGTGGTGCACTTGATGAACAGCTCTGTAAGTCTGCCTGTGTCAAGCATGGTGAGAGAGGAGAGATGTGTATCTGAGCACTGCCAAGGTGTCCGTGGAGGAGGAGTGGGCAAAGGGTATGGGCAGCCTTGTGTGGAGCAGGTAATGAAAAGTTTTAAAGAAACTGAAGCAACCTATGAAACCCAGTGCCGCAATTTAATAGGCTGCTTTAGCAGCATAGCTGGATGGGAAATAGCTCTGCAAATAGAGCCGGTTCTCTGTTCTTTCAACTCCTGTGTTAGGCCATTCGTGCCAGAAGTTCCATCCCATCTCTGGCCCCTTCTCAAGGGGGAGAAGGTAGACAGAGGCAAAGCTAGAGCAGTGCGGCACTGGTATGGATTTGACTGTGCAGGAACGTAGGCCCAGGGGATGGGAGTGAAGCATGTCTGAGGTACCGGAGACTTCCTTTAATACCACCTGAGCATTACAGTTACTTTCACCCCCTCTTCAGATTCTCTGCTGATTAGATCCTGATTCCAGTGTGTCTAGACAAGACAAAAAGCAGAAGTAGAAGTGAGTTTACTAGAAAATTTGTTCAATATGAAGAAATGGAAAGTTTAGGTGATGCTTATAGGAAAAGGTTTAGAAGAGTGTCTATATCTCTTAGTGATCATTTCCAATATTCTGATGAGCCAGGTCTCAAAAATATACCATAAATGTATGGATTTAAGGGAGGCATTTGATTCACTATTCATCATATTTGTATAACATGATGAAGAAAGATTGGCTGGGAATTTATAATGGATGAGATATAATGGATACTGAGGTATATCTTAAGAGTAATTAATGGGTTTATGCCAGTCTGGGTGCAGGTCTCTAAACATGTGCTGTAGGACTGCATGCACAGCTCTGCTCTTTTTACTCCTTTTTTCAGTAAATGGGAAAATGACACAGGTGATGTGTCAGGTAAATTTGTACATTCTTTTTTGTTTTGGCTGTGCCACGTGGCATGCGGGATCTTAGTTCCCTGACCAGGGATCAGACCCATGCCCCCTGCAGTGGAAGCACGGAGTCTTAACCATTGGACCTCCAGGGAAGTCCCAATTTGTTCATTCTAATGAGTAAAAATTCCTTGACCTGGAATTCCCCACCTATAAACTATGGTTGCTATTATCTTTTCTAACTCATAGTTTAATGTGAGAATTAAATAAGGTAACAAATGTAAAAGAATCCTGGAATTTATAAACAAAGCCCCTTTAAAAATGTAAGTGTTTTTATTTGGTTATTTGTTATTCTGTGGAATTATTTTTTTTAATCAGTGAAATGTCAGTATGCCTGTAATTGAGACAGCCTAGGTTGATAAAGGGAAAATTTAGTAAAGTAAGAATACCATTGTAGAGGGGATTCTTAATTGAATGAAAGATTCTTTAAATTCTGCAGTGCTTTATGATTTTCAGACGTTTCACATACATGATTTCATATAAGCCCATAATAACTTTTTTTTCTCCCTACCCCTATATTACCCTTCCCCACTTCCCTCTCCCCACTGGTAACCACTAGATTGTTCTCTGTATCTGTAAGTCTGTTTCTTTTTTGTTTAATTCACTAGTTTGTTGTATTTTTTAGATTCCACATATAAGTGATATCATATAGTATTTGTCTTTCTCTTTCTGACTTATAAGGGGGATTCTTTTGATAAAAGATTCATATTGCTAAAATAACATCTTTTCAGTGAGACCATGCTTAAAATTGTAACCCTCTTTCACTGAGCAACCCCTATCCCCCTTCCTTGCAGAATTTTTTTTACCATAGTACTGTCACCATCTGACATATTAAATGTTTTACTTATTTAGTTTAGTATAAATAAGTCTTCTCTCTGGAAAGGGCCTGCCTGTAGTAGATATCCATGACTATTTATTGAATTAATGAAGAATGAATGAGTATAATGAAGAATGAATGAGTATATCGTGTGCTCACTGTCATCTGGGTTTACTCTTTAGGCATGATGATTCCAAATGACGTTCAAGGTCCTGGCTTGCTTGTTGAACTTCCTGCTGTGGCTCAAACAAGGGAGCAAGAAGACTTGCCTCTATACCAGCTCCCCAGGGCTCTAGCTGTTTCCAAGGCCTCGGCATACATAGGAATGTTGTCTTCTAGACATGCCACTGATGCATGGTATGATATTATTTCTCTTTGTTTTCGCATTATAAAATATCTTTCTTTTTGCTTCTATTAAAAAAAAACATTGTAAAGCAATTATACTCCAATAAAGATGTTTAAAAAAAAAACGAGAACAACCGGGCATGATTATGGTGGAACATTTGGAAAATGCAACGAAATATTATGAATAAAACCCACCATACAAAACAATTACTGTGAGAATTTCACATACTTAAAATTGTACCATATATATAATTTCTTTTATATATATACAATTTTGTATTCTTGCAGTTGTCTGCAAAATAGATTATGGGAGTATTTACTTAGAGAATGGAAGGTTAATTAAGAATTTAACAACTCAAGCAAGAAGTACTCGAGGACAAATTAGGGAGGGACTGGACTTAAGAGTTAGAGCAGCTGTAGGAATTGGTGACTGATAACATGCTGGGAGTGAGAAGGAGTAGGAGGACGACCTGTGTGTCTGAATGGGGCAACTAGATGGTTAGTGGGACCATTAATTCCTTGGCATAAGATTATAAGAGCATGAGCAGGTTGAAGAGGAAAACGATGAGTTCTGTTTGGGACATGTTGAGGGTTCAGGTATCCATAGGACAATAAAGTGAAATGGAGTTAATTAAATACATGACTCTGGGGACTAGTTTTGAGGTCTATCCTGATATGGATAATTGGGAACAAGATCAAGTGTAGGTGAAACTCCTAGATTTGAATAGTCATCCAGGGGAGGCTCAAGTGATAAAAGAACAGGGCCAAAATTGGAGTCCTGCAAAGCAGCAATATTAAGGGCATGAACTGAGGAAGAAAATAATGAAGTGGAATGAACAAAATGTAGAAGGAAATTGATGAACTAGAGGTTGATATAGAAACCAAGGGAAGAGAGCATTTTAACAAAAGGATCATTGCAGACTATTGTTACGTGCTACGGAGAGGTCAAGGTAGATAAAATGGAAGCGTTTTCGTGGGGCTTGATCACATGGTTGCCCTTGGTAAGCTTAGAACAGTTTCATTAGAGTGGAAATCAGAGAGTAGTGAGTTGAGAATTGAACAAGTCAGATATTGGACAAAGTAAGAGCAGACTAAAGTTTTGAGGAACCTGATCATGAAAAGAGGCAGAAAGAACACATGTTACCTAGACAACTGAAGGGCACTGTGGAAATGGGACAAGGGGGCAGATATATATATATATATATATATATATACATCTACATATGCATCTATATATGCATCTACATATATATATATACACATACACACACACACATAGATTGTGAAAGATCCAGAAAAGGAATATGTAGATGCTAGAAAGTGGGTGATTAAGTGTAGTCCCTGGAGAAGGTGGAGGGAGAGGACACTGCACACCTAGAGAGATTAGCTTCTAATAGTTTGATAGGAGGAAGCTCATCTCCTCCATGGACACAGGTGCCAGGAATGAAAGGAAGGTACAAATGCAGTACTATTAGTACCTTGAGGACTGGAATCCAAGGAGGTTCTTGTCCAATGACCTTGATTTTTTTTTTTCTGTCATTTAGGAGAAAGGTTATTTACTCAGAATGATGGGGTGCTAGTCAAGTGGGCCATAAAAGGAGAGGTGTGAGAGTAGAGATTAGCTTTAGAAATAAGGGTAGGAGAGTAATGGCCTAGTGGTGGGAAGGAATTTAGAAAAATATTGACTCCGTTTTCCCAGCTTGGCAGGGAGTGAGAGAGTGAGTGTCACCCACTCAAGTGTGGCATCCATGACAGAGAAGCAGAAGCTGTTGAGAGAACAGAGGAGGTTGAGAGAACACTGAGGGAAGAAGTTAGCATGTGGGGTGGCTTCTTTACAATTCAAGGAGATTCCTTGGAGTGTGACAGGTAGTTTGGCTGGGGGGGCGTGCTTGGGGGGGTATGGGAACAGAAGCACCTCTGAAGGAAACACCAGTACCGTGTAGCACTGTGAGTACAGGACAGGAGAGGCGAACGAAGGAGTTGGAGGTGTTGCAAAGCATAACAGAGATGAGAAAGGGGTGGGATTAATTGGCCTTATTGCTTTATTTATTTTTATTGGAGTATAGTTCACTTACAATGTTGTGTTAGTTTCAGGTGTACAACAGGTGAATCAGTTATACATGTATAGATATATATCATCCTAAGTGAAGTAAGTCAGACAGAGAAAGACAAATATCATAGGATATCACTTATTTGTGGAATCTAATTTAAAAAATGATACAAATGAACTTATTTACAAAACAGAAACAGACTCACGGATCTTGAAATCAAACTTATGGTTACCAAAGGGGAAACGTGGGGGGAAGTGATAAATTGGGAGACTGGGATTAACATATGCATAGAATAGATAACTAATAGGGACCTACTGTATAGCCCAGGAAACTCTACTCAATGTTCTGTAATAACCTATATGGGAAAAGAATCTTAATGCTTTTATTGAAACCTTAGTCCAAGAAAGATTTTGTGTTATATGAAGTGTCTCAGACTTATATCACTTCTCTGTTCAGCGACCTGTGGCCTTTGCCTAGAGTTTTAGATAGAACTTTAGTAAAAAGTTATCTGGCTTCTGTGTAGCTCATCTCTGAGTGGAAAGGGAAGACCCATAGGCCGAACTAGTTGGAGGAATCTGGTGGCTTTTCACTCAGCAGACCTGGACCAGGGTACAGAGGGGAGGAGCTGACAGGCCCAGGGTCCTCGTGCGAGGGATCTAAGCAGCTCCCAGAGGAACAGAACGCAGTGTCAAACAGCCAGGGTTTGTTTTTTAATACTTTTTTTTAAATTAAGGGTACTTTAATTAATTAATTAATTAAGTAATTTTTGGCTGTGTTGGATCTTCGTTTCTGTGCGAGGGCTTTCTCTAGTTGTGGCAAGTGGGGGCCACTCTTCATCGCGGTGCGTGGGCCTCTCACTATCGCGGCCTCTCTTGTTGCGGAGCACAGGCTCCAGACGCGCAGGCTCAGTACTTGTGGCGCACGGGCCTAGTTGCTACGCGGCATGTGGGATCTTCCCAGGCCAGGGCTCGAACCCATGTCCCTGCATTAGCAGGCAGATTCTCAACCACTGCGCCACCAGGGAAGTCCCAGGGGGTTTTTTTTGTTTTGTTTTTTTTTGGTATGCGGGCTTCCCACCGCTGCGGCCTCTCCTGCTGCGCAGCACAGGCCCCGGACGCGCAGGCCCAGCGGCCACGGCCCATGGCCCCAGCCGCTCTGCGGCACGTGGGATCTTTCCGGACCGGGGCACGAACCCGCGTCCCCTGCATTGGCAGGCGGACTGTCAACCACTGCGCCAGCAGGGATGTCCGGGAAGCCCCTAGGGTTTGTTTTTTTAAGAGAAAGGCTTGGCAGTGGAAGTGCTGGAGGAGTTAGGAACATGTTTCCACTTTTTTATGTGATCAAATTACTTTTCAAACGAGACACTTTTATTTTTTAAATTTCTCTTGTGCTGAGTGTTAATAATTGAATCTGGCCAAAGAATTCAGAAATGAGGCTGCTTTTCAGGCTATAGAACTGTAACTGTAGATTGGAAAAGGTTTAAACAAATTTCCAAGCCCACCCCCTCCTTCCTTCTGCAGAAAGTGAAACAGTCTATCAGTGGTGTCTTACTCAATTCTCCCAGCTTCAGAGAGAGCAGATAACACTTAACTCCTGAAGTGAGTACTTTGACAGGCTGTTTTCTTGTGCTGGCGCAGACATTTAAGGGCTCCAGCCTAATCTTTGTCTTGGGAGATCAGTCTTGCATTTGAATGCTGTTTTTTTGGCTTGCTGTCATAGATGTAGGATATATTTAAATCTCAGCAGGCTTCAGAAGAGTTCCTGTAAATCATACTCCCCATTTTAATCTTTCAGGGTATGCCCCATGGAGTTAGGTTCATAGGTGAATATTTATTGCTACTCAGGAGACTTCCTGAGTAATGCATAGATTCTTTTCAGAATATAGTCTTTCAGATCATCAGGGTGTCATCTAGTGCTAAATGCTATATGTTCTTTTGCAGTTTCTTCTTTGCATTAATTTTTGTGTAGGGCCCAGCAGAGTTATTCAGTGTGCACTGTGCTTTCGCCTCAAGACAATTTCTCCTTACCTTTGGAGGCAGGACTGATGTTAAGAGGTTAGATGCACCCTGAAACTGGGGATCTCTAGGAAGGGAGGACGGTGGGCAGGCAGAGCATGATAACTCTGAGAGGGATCTAAGTGATCTTGTTCTGAGTATCCTTCTTTCTTCATAACGTCACTTGAGATCAAGTTTTCAGAATTCACCTTTAGTCTTTTTCTAACTCACTTCTGTCATCACCTGCTGCCTGAAGACATGGGTGTGCCCATCAGTGGGGGGCATGGCATTTCTCAGACTAATAGGAGATTTGCAGTGTAGATATATTTTGGTGCTGTTCAAATATGCTCTTTTTTATTTATGACTTCGTGAGCCTGAGAGGGTTTCCCTTGTGTCTGTATTTCCTCACTTGTAAAGTAGGTAGTTCTAAGGTTCAGTTAGAGTGAACATAAAGGGCTTCGTATAATGCCTTGAACATAGTAAATGTTTAATGAAAGGCGGCTGGCAGTGATGCTGGATGACAGTGATAGGATCATGGGCCCTGAGGTGTATCTAGGGTATTCATTGTTGCTGAGTTTATTAAAACACTCAAGGAGATTGTAGAGGTTTTTGGTTTTTTTTAAAGAAATAAAATAGAATCAAGTCACAGTAAGTAAAACAAGGAAGGTGTCAGAGGCTAAAGCCTGGTAGGATGATGAACTTGAGGTGAAAGGTGAAAAAAAAAATTCTAAATTGAAAAAAAAAATCATGTTGTAGGTATAATACAATGCAAATGAAAAGAAATACTTTCAGGTATTGGATACTTTGTTTTGAATAATGGGAGGTGAAATAGGAGGCAGAGCGTCATAGCTGGGGAAAGGATTAAGTGAGTTAATGTGATATTTTAAGTCCCCAGCACTGCCTGGCATTTAGTGCCTTCTAAGTAAACGGTGAGTATCTAATAGTTTTACCTTTGAGTTCTACTGCCAAGAACTATGTGTAAATTCAGAATACTGGTAGAAGACTGTGAGTAAGGGAGAGAATAAATGTGTTCATTTGAGAGAGGACTACTCTGGAATGTTTGAGTTGGGAGTAAAAAGGGGAAGTTTCCAAGGAGTTTGTGGCCTCATGTATGTGACACTTTCCTGCTCTTACCATGCTGTTGCATGCTGTTGCAGACGCCAGTCACTGCAGGTGAAGATGAATGTGAGAAATTAGGACAAGAGGCACATAGGAATATTACATTAATGCCTATGAAAATATAATTAGATATTTGATTGCTCACCCAGGCTCTATAGGTCAGAAGAGAAAAGGGAGAGACCTAAGGAAGTAACTTACCCTTTATGGCTTAAACTTCTATTTCTTTTTTTAATTTTTTATTTATTTTATTTATTTAATTTTGACTGCGTTGGGTCTTCACTGCTGTGCGTGGGCTTTCTCCAGTTGTGGTGAGCGGGGGCCGCTCTTCACTGCGGCGCACAGGCTTCTCCCTGCGGTGGCTTCTCTTGTAGCGGAGCACAGGCTCCAGGCTCAAGAGCTTCAGTAGTTGCAGCTCGTGGGCTCCAGAATGCAGGCTCAGCAGTTGTGGCACACAGGCTTAGTTGCTCCGCGGCATGTGGGATCTTCCTGGACCAGGGCTTGAACCCATGTCCCCTGCATTGGCAGGCAGATTCCCAATCACTGCGCCACCAGGGAAGCCCTAAACTTCTATTTCTTAACAAATGTCTTAAATGCAATTTTACAGGACAATTTTTTAAATTTTGATAAATGTATACATTCATGTTACCAACACCCCAATCAAGATATTGAACATTTCCATCCACCCAGAAAGTTCCCCCTTGCCCCTGACTTCTAATACTGTAAATTATTTTTTCTCTTCTAGAACTCATGTAAATGTTATCATGCAGTAGGTGCTTTTTTGTATATGGCTTCTTTTATTGAGCACCATGTCTGTGTCATTTTAAACTTTCATGTACAAGAATGCCTAATTTTTTATGTATGCTGGTATCAGGTAATAATTTGCTTTGTAATTTCAAAGTCATAGTGTAACATTTGTATAACTAGCCCTACTAGTTTGGAAAACAGTAGTGCCTATTCTGCCTGGTTCCAAATGCTCACATTCCCTGTGGTGTGTCACAGAAAATTGCCATATAGAATCTATATTTTAAGAGGAAAAAGAAATCTTGAGATAGGTACAACCATAACCCTTCCTGCTTACATCATTTTGGGGTGCCAAGTTTGCTTGACCCTCATATGGTTTAGTGTATAAAAGTTTCACATGAAAAAAAGGTATATTCTTGCCATCATTTTGAAATTGTTAAACTGGGCATAGTTCAGAAAGCAACCCTGATGCCTTTATGGGAGGTGGAGCCGCATTCGTGCTCTGGGTGGGATCACCTCTGCAGGAGAACAGTACATTTTCTCATAAAGGCAAAATGCTTGTAGGTTTTGCCTCTTTACTTTGTATTTACTTTTAAAGTTGCACTTGTTCACCTACCAGTGTTTACGAAATCCTATATTTGGGATGCTTTTTCTACAATAAAATATTATCATTTGTGGAAAAATAAAGGAAGGGTCACCTTGGCCATCTAGATCCATCTGATTTTTGTATGATGTTGAAAATTTTATTCTCAAAGACATTGTATATTATGATGAAGTCTTACTATTAATATCCACTTGTTCATTAATGGGGCACTCCATCTTTCCTCCCAAATCTGTAATGAATTATAACTTTGGGCATTTGTTATAAAGGACTGAACTAAAAATAAAAAGCATTGTTTCTATTAGATGGTTAATTCCTTTAGGGAAAAAGTGGTTATAAAACTCTGGTTAAATGTAAAAGGCAAAAGTTCAGTTATTTTAAGATTTGAGATTCTAACTGATTGAGCTATTGACCATGTCTAATCAAAGTGCAAATTATAAAATTAGAGGTTAGAATTCTCTTGTGAAAGATTCAAGTACATTTGTGCAAATTTACACCTTAATATGTACAGTAAAAGTATTTTACTTTCTCCGTTAAATTTTAATTTGGGTTGAAAGGTATATGCATTTATCAGTGTAAAGTGACTACATTATTTTGTATAGTTGCTTGTCTCCTGTGACTTTATTTCTAAAACTAATCACACTATGTTTTTGAAAGTTTTATCCCTCTTTAGGTATGAAGTAATGTAAACAAAATATTGTTTATCAATTTCCTGAAAAAGGATAATATGCTTTGAAAAAGTCTCTTCTAACAGAATAAATCCTTTTGTCGTACATTTTCTTAAAGAAAACTAAAATTGTCCATATTTTAGACAAAATTTTTCCCCCTTTGCTTAATATTGTATGTGAAAGCCAGCAGTTTAGGATATTTTTTATTTTAATTTTTTTTTAATAGAAAAGCATATAGCCCATACTAATGTTAAAGCTTGGTTTCCATTCTATTTTACGTAATTTTAAATTTAAGAATTTAATTCTTATAATGATATTATACATGTGCCATAATAAAAATACTTACTTTTTTTTTCTTAATACCTATCATGAACTCTCTTTGTTTACAAACTGTTGACACCAAATGTATGAGTTTTTTCCTCCACCCAACAACCAATTCTCTGATTCTCTGGACACTGTGTACCCTAAAATTCATTTCAATTCTGACATAACTACCTGGAGTTAGTACAGTCCCCGCAGGTGAAGGGCTCAGTCCCGTAAGACTGCCCCAACCTCAGATGCCAGTCACAAATTCCAGGTTGCCAACTCTACTTCTGAACAACTGGCTATAAATTGAGGGTTCCCATAACACCTTCCTAAGGTTTGAAAATTTGCTAGGATGGCTCACAGAACTCAGGAAAGTGCTTCACTATTACTGGTTTATTACAAAGGGTGCAACTCTGGAATAGCCAAGTGGAAGAGATGCATAAGCCAGGGAAGGGGGTGTGTGGGATGCAAGAGCTTCTATGCTCTCTTGGGTCACATCACCCTCCCAGCACTTTAATGTGTCCTCTCAACCCTGTTGTTTGGGGGGGCCGGGGTGGTGGGGTGGGGGGTGGTTTATGGCGGCTCCATTATGCAGGCATGATTGATTACATCATTGGCCATTGGTGACTGAGCTCCATCTCTAGCCCCTTTCCCCTTCCCAGAGGTGGGGGTAGGGCTGAAAGTTCTAACTCTAATCACACAACTGCTTCTCTGGCAATCAACCCCCATCCTGAAACTGTCTGTAGTCCTACCTAGAGACACCTTATTAACATCAACTCAGGTACGGTTGAGAGGGGCTTGTTATGAATAACAAAAAATGTTCCTGTCACCCCTATCGTTTGGAAAACTCCAAGGGTTTTAGAAGCTCTGTGGCAGGAACCAGGGACAAGGACCAAATATTTATTTCATATTATCACACCTGTCACAATTAGGGTACAGGAAAGTGAAAAATGGAGAGGAGGAAGGTTTCAGTGTTGGTTTGGTTTTTAGCTTTCAATCTTACTTCAATTAATATCTACGTAAAGGAGAATATTAAAATACAACAGAGCATGAAGATATTCCTTGCATTAATGTCTATATTCCATATAAATAAGACATAACCTAAGTGCATTGTATTTTGGGATAGCAGACAAATTACATCAATACCATGGACTATTAAGATGCTATTAAATAAGAAATGATGACGATTATGATAATCTTGGGGAAATTTTTGATTTAAATTAAGTGAAAAAATTGTTAAGGAAATACATATTGGTTGAGCCTCAGTTAAATGCCAGTCGTATCTCATTTAATCCTTGTTACTATTATAAGATAATCAAAATATGAAAGTTTATGCTATGATTACAATTATCCAATGAACATATATGCATACGTGCCAAGAATAATAATGTGATATGATAAAGTGAAGACTTCACTTAAATTGGTGGAATCATGTGTGTATCATTTAGCGATGGCATTTAGCTGCTTATAAACTGAATCCCCTGCCCCCATCTCCCCACACACACTTTTAGTATGGCTTAACTCAACCAGGGCTCAATTTTTTTCATGTAAAAGAGTCCTGAAGAAGTCCTGTCAGGGTCTTAGACATCTTCTTTCTGCTCTGCTGTCGTCAAGGTATTGCTTTAGCCCTCATGGTTTCTTCATGATTCTAAGGTGGATGCTTCACCACCAATAATCACCTCTGCCTTCTAGGCAAGAAGAAGGGGAAGAGCATAGGGCAAAAGGCTCCTGTCAGCTGATTCTCCCTCCATTTAGTGAGTTTTCCTGGAAATCTCATCTGGGGACTTTTGCTTCCTTGTTGCTGATCAGGGCTATGGCACACAGTTATCATTAGCGGAAGGGAAGTCCAGAAAATTTATTTTTTTAAAGCTGGGCATAGTGCCACCTGGAATAAAGGGGGGTTATGTTGTTGGGTAAGGAAGATGGGGAGAGAAGACATTAGATAAGTAACTGGCAAGTATCTGCCAAGTTGTTTTTCCTTGAATTCTATGATGCTTTTAATCATAAAAAATAGACTGGCTAAGGCAAGAAGGCTGTCTGCAGTGGGTGAGATGTCAGTGATCCCTAATGATCTCAATTCCTTAACTGATTTTTAGATTGTCCAAATTTTTTCACTTTCTCCTTTTCACACAGCCTTAAACCATTATATCCTGGAAAGTTGTAGAGTGGCAAGTAGCTGGAGTTTTATACTTTTTATAGGACTTATTTGAGAGTTCAGAGGAGAATGGAGCATTGAAACTTCATGCTGAAAGAAAGATTTGGATACTGTGGAGAGATTGTGTAGTACATCTGAGCCTCATGGGGAAAATATAGTAATATGACCTGTTGTGCTTACTTCACAGGGTTTTTGTGAAAATGAAATGGAAGAGGTATTCCCTACATTTTTGTGTAGAGTAATACAACTGACAGTATCACATAAGCCATTTCATTTGGTGGTCCAAAGGCACACACCTATTTTGTGGTACAGGTTAGACTGGAGCTTAGAAATCCTGACTCCTCTTCCAGATAATAGATGGTAGTGTCTCTACCCTATTAGATAACATTACTTTTATAACTACTCTGTAATTCAGCATTTTACAGTATCCCGCTAGGCAGTTCCATATTAACATAACTTGATGGGTGAAAGTATGGTGGTGGTAGGTGGGAGAATCACATTGTTTAAGAAATCTCTGTAAACTGAAAAGTGCTGTGTAGCTACACAAAATATTTATGGAATACAGATGACAGGGAAATTATTTAGGGTTAGAGAGACAGAAAAATCTAGAAAGAATGATCATGTTTACTGACTGTTTAATCATTTCAGCAGTTTGTGTAAGTTTATACTGGACTGTTAGCTGGTCAATCACACCAAATTTTAAAAAATATATTTTATAATATTTAAATGCTGTTATAGAAACAAATGTGAAATCATACAAATTCAAACACAGATTTTTAGAAAATAACATCTAGAGTGTCACCAATAAAAGTGTTTATAATCAATGATTTTCTGGTGCTGGGTAGATATTTGTTAAGTTGAATGCTAAAGCAGTATATCTTTGTATGGATAGTTAATTATTGATGTAAATTTTTTTTTTTTTTTTTTTTTTTTTTTTTTTTGCGGTACGTGGGCCTCTCACTGTTGTGGCCTCTCCTGTTGCGGAGCACAGGCTCCGGACGCTCAGGCCCAGTGGCCATGGCTCACGGGCCCAGCTGCTCCGCGGTATGTGGGATCTTCCCGGACCGGGGCACAAACCCGTGTCCCCTACATCGGCAGGCAAACTCCCAACCACTGCGCCACCAGGGAAGCCCTGATGTAAATATTTTTAAAGCTTAGAAATTATGAACAATTTAACTACATATAGATTGTGTAATGTAAAACTTTTCAAGAACCTTTAATAATAAGAAGTGTGTTGTAAGTTATATGTGTGTGTGTTTTTTCCTTTCTTTCTCTTCAGTGAATTACCTGAGAGAGAAGAAGGTGAAGGAGAAGAAACTCCAAACTTCAGCCACTGGGGACCACCAAGAATGTATGTTGATGACATTATTGGCTTTCTCAATAGGACAAAGCAATTAGTTGCTCTTTTCTTTAACTTCATAGTGTCATTCAGTCATTCTCTAATGATTGCCATAGTTCACACGTACGCTGGCCTAAATTTTAGTTTCATTTTGTCTTATCTAGAGATTTTTAGCCAGGCAAAATGACCGAAACCAATATTAGGAAAATCTTTGTCGCACTCTTTCAGAGAAACAACTTACAAATGTCCATCTGTGATGGATTAAGTATACTTTCTCACTGTATCACTAAGCAAAGCAGGTAGGCCTGCCTTGAATGCAGTAAAGAAGCTCTTTTTTTCAAACAACAACAATAGTTAAGGCTTCTATCACATAGCACCCTCCTCCTCTTGTGTTAGTCCAAGTTTATGCCTCGTTTGCACTAACAGAGTGTGTTGGGCCCATGCTCCCTTGGATACTCTCATGGTTTTAGGTAGTCACCAGGGCTGCACTTTATTAAGGTTATAAAAGTCTTCCTTTAGCTGCTGTCTCTATCTTCATGCATTATTAATTCCACCATGCCACCCAAATTGTTCTTTTCTTGCACTTTTGAGTTTTGTCTTAAAAACTCTTGGGAGCTGTTTTCTGAGTTACTTTTTGGAATTAATTATTGGCCATGTCTGTGCAGTTTGAACAAAATTCATAGTATTTTGAGGGGCAAGTTTTATTCTATACTTTATGAAAATGATGTGGATGTAGGAAGAAGAGAAAACCTTTCCAGCCTTTGGAACTATTAAATCTGTCCTCCACGTAGAGAACCACAGGTTAAAACGGGTGACTGGGAAAAGCAGTATGGGCAGTGAGCCTGTCAGTGGCAAGTTTATTTTTTTCTAAAGGTTTCTGCTTTTTGCCAAAATGATACATGTAACTTTCTTGATTTTTTTTTTCCACCCATTAGTTATTTCCTTAATTCATTCTTTGCTAATGTTATGATATAGATGGAAGGGACTCATCACAGAAAATATATGGTGGTGGGAGATGAGAACATTAAGTCCTTGCTAAATCTCTCAATATTAAGAGTTGTATTTGTTGTTTTGGAAATCTTTTTCAGAATTTACACTTTCACATATACCATGAATTATTGATAGAACCTTATAATTTTGGAGCTAGGAATAACTTCTATAACATTTGTGAAAATATATTTATATAGGATATGAGTCACAAGGATATGGTACACATAAAACACAGTGACAGTACAACAGATTACCTTGTTCATGAGTGAATTTTGTTTTTTTGTTTTTACAGTGTTGAGATTTTTAGAGAACCAGATGTATCTCTTGGTATTAGTATTGTTGGTGGACAAACTGTTATAAAACGCCTGAAGAATGGAGAGGAGCTTAAGGGTATATTTATCAAACAAGTTTTGGAAGACAGTCCAGCAGGAAAAACAAATGCTCTTAAAACTGGAGATAAAATACTTGAGGTAAATAGTGTTAAAATTTTGTTTTTGTTTGAAATGTACTGTAAGACAGTAAAATGATCATTTAACCGGAAGTCCTTCCTTTATGTGTTGGGGTAATGTGTGTACAATTGGTGTATTTTATTCAGATGCTTTAGTTTGCATGTTTGCACAATTTAATGAGATTCTAAAGCTGAGCTGATAGCATATAAAATGATAAAACAGAAAGCCTCAGCTGACTGAAAAAACACAGTTTGACAGAATGAGGCAGATGGTGGACATCATGCTTCTCCCACAGTCTTTAACAGACTCTGAATTGTATATGTCAGTGGGATAGCCGTGCTGTCCTCCCAGAGTTGACCCTGAAAGTGGAAGACTGTATTGGGGGAGAGGTGAATCCATGGCAGGCTTTGCAGAGTGGAGTTTTAAGGGCACATCAAGGCACTAAGAGGTCTGAATCTGATACATTTCTTTGCATTAGGTTTATTGGATGACATCATATTGAATATTTTAAATCCCAGAATCTGCTTGGTGATTCATGCTTTACGATGCTAAACATCAGCTGTGGTGTTTTAGCTCTGAAAGAATGAAAAGAGCTCTGGAGATCATGGGTTAAAGTCTAGATTGTCCTCTTTGTTTTTTCCTTGTTCTTGGACAAATTATGAAACCTATTTTCAGTTTCCAAATAAAATGGAAATGAGATTTCAAAATCCATAGAATCATTGTGAGGATTAAATCAAAGAATTGCGTAAAACTACTCTGTGTATACAAACTTGAGGTTATATTTATGTTTGTGAAATTTAAAAAAAAATTTTAAACATACTAGGGATATGGCAATGAAGCAAATGACCAAAAATCCCTTCCCTTATGGCGTTTATATGACAGCGGGGTAGATAGGCAATGCACAAAATAAGTAATATATAGAATGTTAGATTGTTATAAGTAACTATGGAGAAAAATAACAGGGAGGAGGATAAGGAATGATGTGTGGTGACGGCAGCAGTTGCAATGAATAGATTTGTTATGGAAGATGATATTGGGACAAATATAAGAAATGAGAGACTGAGCAATATGGACACATGGGGGAAGAGGGCTCCAGACAGAGTGAACTGAAGTGTGAAAGCTCTGAGGTGGGAGCTTGCCTGGATGTGTTGAAGGAACAGAAAGAAATCCAGCACTGCTAATATAGGTAGAGTGAACAAGAGAGAGGGTGAAAGAGAAAAGGTCTGAGAGGTAATGGGAAGCCACATCATGTAGAGATTAGAAGGTTGTCTACTCTGAATGGATGAGAGTCCATTAGAGAATTCTGAACGTGTACTTTTTTGAAAAGGATTATTCTGGCTTCTGGGGCAGGTGTGGTTTCTTTTACTTAGCACTTGCATGGTACATTGTTTTATTTTCTTTCCTTCTTTTTCACCCTTATTTGTGATTTTGTTTTAGTTGTATTTTAAGCAAATAATAACTGGATACTGCCTTTTAAAAATCTAAATTGATAATCTTCATCTAATAAATAAGAATCATTTATTTTTTATTTTGATTACTGATACATTTGAACTTAGAACAAAATACAAAAGACATATTTAAAATTATATATTTTTCTTTATATTTTGAAATAGCTGTAGGTTCATAGGACGTTGCAAACAAATGTACAAGGAAGTCCCGCTTACCCTTCCCTCAGCCTCACCCAGTGTTAACATCTTATACAACTGTAGTTCAATAGCAAAATCAAAATACTGATATTGGCACAATTCA
The DNA here is from genome assembly GCF_964270905.1 of Leucopleurus acutus. NCBI lineage: Eukaryota > Metazoa > Chordata > Mammalia > Artiodactyla > Delphinidae > Leucopleurus > Leucopleurus acutus. The sequence continues at coordinate 140,724,869 of NC_139143.1, read as the reverse complement.
TAGACCTTATTAAGATTTCACGAGTTATACATGTACCATTTGTGTGTGTGTGATTATAGCTCTACAGTTTTATCACATGTGTAGCCTTGCATAACCCACACAGCAATCGAGAAACTCAATTGAATCATCACCACAAGACTCCCTTGTCTGACCCCTTTATAGCCACTCCTCTCCCATCCCCTCCACCCCCATCCCTAGCCTCTGGCCACCACTATTCTGTTTCTCCATATTTATACTTATGTTATTTTACAAATTGTTACATAAATGGAATTATGCATTTTGTATCTTTTTTTTTTTGCGGTACGCGGGCCTCTCACTGTTGTGGCCTCTCCCGTGGCGGAGCACAGGCTCCGGACGCGCAGGCTCAGCGGCCATGGCTCACGGGCCCAGCTGCTCCTCGGCATGTGGGATCTTCCCGGACCGGGGCATGAACCCACATCCCCTGCATTGGCAGGCGGACTCTCAACCACTGCGCCACCAGGGAAGCCCTGTATCTTTTTTGACATTGGTTTTCTTCACTCAACGTAATTTCATTGAAGTTCATTCAATTTCTTGTGTCTATCAATAGTTCATCGCTTTTAAAAAATTTATTTATTTTTAACATCTTTATTGGAGTATAATTGCTTTAAAATGGTGTGTTAGTTTCTGCTGTATGACAAAGTGAATCAGCTATATATATACATATATCCCCATATCTCCTCCCTCTTGCGTATCCCTCCCACCATCCCTATCTCACCCCTCTAGGTGGTCACAAGCACCGAGCTGATCTCCCTGTGCTATGAGGCTGCTTCCCACTAGCTACCTATTTTACATTTGATAGTGTATATATGTCCATGCCACTCTCTCACTTCATCCCAGCTTACCGTTCCCCCTCCTTGTGTCCTGAAGTCCATTCTATATGTCCGCATCTTTATTCCTGTCCTGCCCCTAAATTCTTCAGAACCATTGTTTGTCTGTTTTTTTAGATTCCATATATATGTGTTAGCATACAGTATTTGTTTTTCTCTTTCTGACTTACTTCACTCTGTATGACAGTCTCTAGGTCCATCCACCTCACTACAAATAACTCAATTTCGATTCTTTTTATGGCTGAGTAATATTCCATTGTATATATATGCCACATCTTCTTTATCCATTCATCTCTCGATGGACACTTAGGTTGCTTCCATGTTCTGGCTATTGTAAATAGTGCTGCAATGAACATAGTGGTACATGACTCTTTTTGATGTATGGTTTGCTCAGGGTATATGCCCAGTAGTGGGATTGCTGGGTCATATGGTAGTTATACTTTTTATCTTTTTATTTTTTATTTATTTATTTAAAATCTTTTTTGCGGTATGGGGGCCTCTCACTGTTGTGGCCTCGCCCATTGCGGAGCACAGGCTCCGGGCGCGCAGGCTCAGTGACCATGGCTCATGGGCCTAGCCGCTCCGCGGCACGTGGGACCTTTCCAGACCGGGGCACGAACCCGTGTCCCCTGCATTGGCAGGCGGACTCTCAACCAGTGCGCCACCAGGGAAGCCCTATACTTTTTATTTTTAAATTAATTAATTTTATTTATTTTTGGCTGGGTTGGCTCTTTGTTGCTGCACGTGGGCTTTCTCTAGTTGCAGTGAGAGGGGGCTACTCTTCATTGCAGTGCACAGGTGTCTCATTGCAGTGGCTTCTCTTGTTGCAGAGCACAGATTCTGTGGCACACAGGCTTCAGTAGTTGTGGCACACGGGCTCAGTAGTTGTGGGTACGGTCTCTAGATCACAGGCTCATTAGTTGTGGCACATGGGCTTAGTTGCTCCGCAGCATGTGGGATCTTCCCAGACCAGGTCTCGAACCCGTGTCTCCTGCATTGCAGGTGGATTCTTAACCACTGCGCCACCAGGGAAGCCCTATTTTTAGGTTTTTAAAGAACCTCCATACTGTTCTCCATAGTGGCTATATCAATTTACATTCCCACAACAGTGCAAGAGGTTTCTGTTTTCTCCACACACTCTCCAGCATTTATTGTTTGTAGATTTTTTGATGATGGCCATTCTGACCAGTGTGAGGTGATACCTCATTGTAGTTTTGAATTGCATTTCTCTAATGATTAGTAATGTTGAGCATCCTTTCATGTGTTTCTTTGCAATCTATATCTTCTTTGGAGAAATGTCTATATAGGTCTTCTGCCCATTTTTGGATTGGGTTGTTTGTTTATTTGATATTGAGCTGCATGAGCTGCTTGTATATTTTGGAGACTAATCCTTTGTCAGTGGCTCCATTTGCAAATATTTTCTCTCATTCTGAGGGTTGTGTTTCGGTCTTGTTTATGGTTTCCTTTGCTGTGCAAAAGCTTTTAAGTTTCATTAGGTCCTATTTGTTTACTTTTATTTTTACTTCCACTCATCTAGGAGGTGGGTCAAAAAGGATCTTGCTGTGATTTATGTCAGAGTGTTCTGCCTATGTTTTCCTCTAAGAGTTTTATAGTGTCTGGCCTTAGATTTAGGTCTTTAATCCATTTTGAGTTTATTTTTGTATATGGTGTTAAGGAGTGTTCTAATCTCATACTTTTACATGTACCTGTCCAGTTTTCCCAGCACCACTTATTGAAGAGGCTGTCCTTTCTCAACTGTACATTCCTGCCTCCTTTATCAAAGATAAGGTGACCATATGTGAATGGGTTTTTCTCTGGGCTCTCTATCCTGTTCCATTGATCTATATTTCTGTTTTTGTGCCAGCACAATGCTGTCTTGATTACTGTAGCTTTGTAGTGTAGTCTGAAGTCAGGAAGTCTGATTCCTCCAGCTCCATTTTTCTTTCTCAAGATTGCTTTGGCTATTCGGGGTCTTTTGTGTTTCGATACAAATTGTGAAATTTTTTGTTTTAGTTTTGGGAAAATTACATTGGTAGTTTAATAGGGATTGCATTGAATCTGTAAATTGCTTTGGGTAGTATAGTCATTTTCACAGTGTTGATTCTTCCAATCCAAGAACATGGTATATCTCTCCATCTGTCTGTATCATCTTTAATTTCTTTCATCAGTGTCTTATAGTTTTCTGCATACAGGTCTTTTGTCTCCTTAGGTAGATTTATTCCTAAGTATTTTATTCTTTCTGTTGCACTAGTTAATGGGAGTGTCTCCTTAGTTTCTCTTTAAGATTTTTCATCATTAGTTTATAGGAATGCGAGAGATTTCTGTGCATTAATTTTGTATCCTACTTTACCAAATTCATTGATTAGCTCTAGTAGTTTTCTGGTAGAGTCTTTAGGATTCTCTATGTATAGTATCATGTCATCTGCAAACAGTGACAGTTTTACTTCTTTTCCAATTTGGATTACTTTTATTTCTTTTCTTCTCTGATTGCTGTGCTTAAAACTTCCAAATCTATTTTGCATAACAGTGGAGAGAGTGGGCAACCTTGTCTTGTTCGTGATCTTAATGGAAATGGTTTCAGTTTTTCACCATTGAGAATGATGTTGGCTGTAGGTTTCACATATATGGCCTTTATTATGTTGAGGTAAGTTCCCTCTATGCCTACTTTCTAGGGGGTTTTTATCATAAATCGGTGTTGAATTTTGTCAAAACCTTTTTCTGCATCTGTTGAGATGATCATATGGTTTTTATCCTTCAATTTGTTAATATGGTGTATCACATTGATTGATTTTCATATATTGAAGAATCCTTGCATTCCTGGGATAAACCCCACTTGATCATGGTGTATGATCCTTTTAATGTGCTGTTGGATTCCGTTTGCCAGTATTTTGTTGAGGATTTTTGCATCTATGTTCATCAGTGATACTGGCTTATAGGTTTCTTGTTTTGTGACGTCTTTGTCTGGTTTTGGTATCAGGGTGATGGTGGCCTCATAGGTTGAGTTTGGGAGTTTTCCTTCCTCTGTTATATTTTGGAAGAGTTTCAGAAGGATAGGCGTTAGTTCTTCTCTAAATGTTTGATAGAGTTCACTTATGAAGCCATCTGGTCCTGGGATTTTGTTTGTTGGAAGGTTTTTAATCCCAGTTTCAATTTCAGTGCTTGTGATTGGTCTGCTTATATTTTCTATTTCTTCCTTCCAGTCTCAGAAGCTTGTGCTTTCCTAAGAATTTGTGCATTTCTTCTTGGTTGTCCAATAAGCATATGGTTGCTTGTAGTAGTTGCTCATGATCCTTTGTATTTCTACAGTCAGTTGTTACTTCTTCTTTTTCAGTTCTAATTCTATTGATGTGAGTCTTCTCCCTTTTTTTCTTGATGAGTCTGGCTAATGGTATTTCAATTTTGTTTATATTCTCAAAGAACCAGCTTTTACTTTTATTGATCTTTGCTATCGTTTCCTTCATTTCTTTTTCATTTATTTCTGATCTGATTTTTATGATTTCTTTCCTTCTACTAACTATGGGCTTTTTGTTCTTCTTTCTCAAATTGCTTTAGGTGTAAGGTTAGGTTGTTTATTTGAGATGTTTCTTGTTTCTTGAGGTAGGATTGTATTGCTGTAAACTTCCCTGTTAGAACTGCTTTTGCTGCTTCCCGTAAGTTTTGGGTCTTTGTGTTTTCATTTTCATTTGTTTCTAGGTATTTTTTGATTTCCTCTTTGATTTCTTCAATGATCCCTTGATTATTTTGTAGTGTATTGTTTAGCCTCTATGTGTTTGTATTTTATACAGATTTTTTCCTGTAATTATATCTACTCTCATAGCGTTGTGGTCCGTAAAGATACTTTATACGATTTCAGTTTCCTTAAATTTACCAAGGCTTGATTTGTGACCCAAGATATGATCTGTCCTGAAGAATGTTCCATGAGCACTTGAGAAGAAAGTGTATTCTGTTGTTTTTGGATGGAATGTCCTGTAAATATCAATTAAGTCCATCTTGTTTAATGTATCATTTAAATCTTGTGTTTCCTTATTTATTTTCATTTTGGTTGATCTGTCTGTTGGTGAAAGTGGGGTGTTAAAGTCCCCTAGTATGACTGTGTTACTGTTGATTTCCCCTTTTATGGCTGTTAGCATTTGCCTTATGTATTGAGGTGCTCCTATGTTGGGTGCATAAATATTTACAATTGTTATATCTTCTTCTTGGATCAATCCCTTGATCATTATATAGTGTCCTTCTTTGTCTCTTGTAATAGCCTTTATTTTAAAGTCTGTTTTGTCTGATATGAGAATTGCTACTCCAGCTTTCTTTTTATTTCCATTTGCATGGAATTTCTTTTTCCATCCCCTCACTTTCAGTCTGTATGTGTCCCTAGGTCTGAAGTGGGTCTCTTGTAGACAGCATATATATGGGTCTTGTTTTAGTATCCATTCAGCCAGTCTGTGTCTTTTGGTTGGAGTATTTAATCCATTTACATTTAAGGCAGTTATCAATATGTATGTTCCTGTTACCATTTTCTTAATTGTTTTGGGTTTGTTATTGTAGATCTTTTCCTTCTTTTGTGTTTCCTGCCTAGAGAAGTTCCTTTAGCATTTGTTGTAAAGCTCATTTGGTGGTGCTGGATTCTCATAGTTTTTGCTTGTCTGTAAATGTTTTAATTTCTCTGGCAAGTCTGAATGAGATCCTTGCTGGGTCAAGTGATCTTGGTTATAGGTTTTTCTCTTTTATGACTTTAAATATGTCCTGCCACTCCCTTCTGGCTTGGAGAGTTTCTGCTGAAATATCAGCTGTTAACATTATGGGGATTCCCTTGTGTGTTATTTGTTGCTTTTCCCTTGCTGCTTTTAATATTTTTTCTTGGTATTTAATTTTTGATAGTTTGATTAATATGTGTCTTGGCATGTTTCTCCTTGGATTTATTATGTATGGGACTCTCTGTGCTTCCTGGACTTGAGTATTTCCTTTCCCATATTAGAGTAATTTTCAACTCTAATCTCTTCATATATTTTCTCAGTCCCTTTTTTTTCTCTTCTTCTTCTGGGAGCCCTGTAATTCGAATGTTGGTGAGTTAAATGTTGTCCCAGCCGTCTCTGAGACTGTCCTCAATTCTTTTCATTCTTTTTTCTTTATTCTGCTCTGCAGTATTTATTTTCACTATTTTATCTTTCAGGTCACTTATCCATTCTTATGCCTCAGTTATTCTGCTATTGATTCCTTCCAGAGAATTTTTAATTTCATTTTTTGTGTTGTTCATCATTGTTTGTTTGCTCTTTAGTTCTTCGAGGTCTTTGTAAACATTTCTTGTATTTTCTCCATTATGTTTCCAAGGTTTTTGATCATCTTTACTATGATTACTCTGAATGCTTTTTCAGGTTGACTGCCTCTTTCCTCTTCATTTGTTTGGTCCATTGGGTTTTCCCCTTGCTCCTTCATCTGCTGTGTATTTCTCTGTCTTCTCATTTTTCTTAACTTACTGTGTTTGGGGTCTCCTTTTCACAGGCTGCAGGTTTGTAGTTCCCGTTGTTTTTGGTATTCTCACAGTGGGTAAGGTTGGTTCAGTGGGTTGTGTAGGTTCCTGGTGGAGGGTACTTGTGCCTGTGTTCTGATGGATAAGGTTGGATCTTGTCTTTCTGGTGGGCAGGACCACGACTGGTGGTGTGTTTTGGGGTGTCTGTGACCTTAGTATGATTTTAGCTGCCTCTCTGCTAATGGGTGGGGTTGTGTTCCTGTCTTGCTAGTTGTTTGACATAGGATGTCCAGCACTGTAGCTTGCTGGTCGTTGAGCGGAGCTGGGTCTTAGCATTGAGATGGAGATCTCTGGGAGCGCGTTTGCCGTTTGATATTATGTGGGGCCGGGAGGTCTGTGGTGGACCAGTGTCCTCAACTCGGCTCTCCCACCTCAGAGGCTCAGGCTTGACAACTGGCCAGAGCACCAAGACCCTGTCAGCCACATGGCTCAGAAGAAAAGTTAGAAAAAAAAGAAAGAAAAAAAGAAAATATAGTTATTAAAATAAAAATTACTAACAATTTAAAAAATTAGAAGTAATTAAGAAAGAGAGAGAGCAACCAAACCAAGAAACAAATCCACCAATGATAACAAGCGCTAAACACTATACTAACAAAAAAAACAAAAAGCCAAAAACACGTACAGACAGAACCCTAGGCAAATGGAAAAAGCAAAGCTATACAGACTAAATCACACAAAGAAGCATACACATACACACTCACAAAAAGAGAAAAAGGAAAAAGAAAAAAATATATATATATAAAGGAAGAGAGAAATAAAAGAAATCTACTATTGGTAATTAGCTGTAAATACTAAACCAAGATAAACGTAAAACCAGAAACAAATTAGAGGCAGAAAGCAAACCCTAAGGCTACAGTTGCTCCTAAGGTCCACTGCCTGAATTTTGGGATGATTCGTTGTCTATTCAGGTATTCCAGAGATGTAGGGTACATCACATTTATTGTGGAGATTTAATCTGCTGCTCCTGAGGCTGCTGGGAGAGATTTCCCTTACCCTTCTTTGTTTGCATAGCTCCTGGGGTTCAGCGTTGGATTTGACCCCGCCTCTGTGTGTAGGTCGCCTGAGGGCATCTGTTCCCCGCCCAGACAGGACGGGGTTAAAGTAGCAGTTGATTGGGGGACTCTGGCTCATTCAGTCGGGGGGACGGAGGGGTACTGAATGCGGGGTGAGCCTGCCGTGGCAGAGGCCGATGTGATGTTGCAACAGCCTGCGGCGCTCCGTATGTTCTCCCGTGGAAGTTGTCCCTGCATCTCAGGACCCTGGCAGCGGTGGGCGGCACAGGCTCCCCGGAGGGGAGGTGTGGATAGTGACCTGTGCTTGCACACAGGATTCTTGCTGGCTGCAGTAGCAGCCTTAGCGTCTCACGCCCATCTCTGGGGTCCACGTCGATAGCCACAGCTCGTGCCCGTCTCTGGAGCTCATTTAGGCGGTGCTCTGAATCCAGTCTCCTTGTGCACCCCGAAAAAGATTGCCTCTTGCCTCTTAGGCAGTTCCAGACTTTTTCCCGGACTCCCTCCCGTCTAGCTGTGGCGCACTAGCCCCCTTCAGGTCGTGTTCACTCAGCGAACCCCAGTCCTCTCCCTGGGATCCGACCTCCGAAGCCCGAGCCTCGGCTCCCAGCCCCCGCCCGCCCCGGCGGCTGAGCAGACAAGCCTCTCGGGCTGGTGAGTGCCGATCAGCACTGATCCTCTGTGCGGGAATCTCTCCGCTTTTCCCTCTGCACCCCTGTTCCTGCGCTCTCCTCCTTGGCTCTGAAGCTTCCCCTCTGCCCAGCCCCCATCTCCACCGGTGAAGGAGCTTCCTAGTGTGTGGAAACTTTTCCTCCTTCACAGCTCCCTCCCACTGGTGCAGGTCCCGTCCCTATTCTTTTGTCTCTGTTTCTTTTTTCTTTTGCCCTACCCAGGTACGTGGGGAGTTTCTTGCCTTTTGAGAAGTCTGAGGTTTTCTGCCAGTATTCAGTAGGTGTTCTGTAAGGGTTGTTTCACATGTAGATGTAGTTTTGATGTATTTGTGGGGAGGAAGGTGATCTCCGCGTCTTACTCCTCTGCCAACTTGAAGGCGCCTCCTCGTTCATCCCTTTTTATGGATGAGTAGTATTCCATGGTATGGAGGTACCACCGTTTAACCATTCACCCATTGAAAGACACTTTGGTAGTTTCCAGTTCTTGGCTATTATGAATAAAGCTCCTATAAACATTTGTATACAAGTTCCTGAGTGAAAATAAGTCTTTGTGTCTCTGGGATAGATGCCCAAGAGTGTAATTGCTGGGTTGTATGTTAAGTTCCTTTTTAGTTTTAAGAAACTGTCAAACTATTTTCCAGAATGGCTGTACTAGTTTGTATTTCCACCAGCAATGTATGAGTGATTCAGTTTCTCTGCATCCTCATCAACATTTGGTGTTGTTACTGTTTTTCATTTTAGCCATTCTTGATAGGTATATAGTGATATCATTGTTGTTTTAATTTGCGGTTCCCTAATGGCTAATGAGAAAGAACTTTTCATGTACTTGATTGCCATCCAATACCCTTTTTGGTGAAATGTTTGTTTGTGTTTTTGCCTGTTTTTTAATTGGATTGTTTACTTTTTAAATCTTTTTGAATTTTGATTCTTTTTCTCATCTTTCTCTGTGCTCAGTTGAATATAAAGTATTCTCTCATTTAATCATCATCACTCATACTAATAAGAGTCCACTGTTTTAGCTCATATTTAATAATTTATATTTCTTCAAATTCACAACAGCCCTGAAATGTTACACTCTAATATATATTTTGTGAAGCATAATGAGTCATTTGTTTACTTTTTTCTATGAAAAGCATTACTTGTTTGTTTTGTTAGTGAAGTTTAATAATCATTTCTCTTTGTCTTGAAACAATTGCTTGAAAGGTTTAGGTCTGTATAAAGAAGAGTTTTTTAAACTAGGAAGTTAGAATTTAATGTAATTTTTAGAAATGGGTCTTCATCTGTGTGAATGAACATACTCTTAAGTTATAATTTTAAAGCTGAGAAAAACTAAGATTATTTTTGTGTTGTAATATGACAGAATACTGTTTTTTTCCTACCTACCCGACTTCGGTGATTTGCATTTAGCAATGTGGACATCTCTGTTAGGGAAACAAAAACTGATTATTACTAGAGAAGGAAGTAGTTCTCATATAGCCTCTACTTCTCTTACTGTTGAATATTTTGGGGATCAGGTTATTTGAAAGAAGCTTCATCAAACTGTTGTGACAACTTTTATGTGTCACTTTAATTTTTGTCTGTATTTTTTTCATTTACTATTATTTGTATCCTTCCTCAACTCATATGGGAAAAGAGCTTTCACAGAGCATTAAAATCTTCATTGATACCTATTAGAATAAAAAGCCAAAGTTCTTGCCAAGGCCTTTTGGATTTTGCAGGTGGCTTCGGCTGCCTCCCTGGCCTCACCTCTTTCCGCTCTCTCCTCTTTCTCTGTATTTTAGACTCAACCTGGCTTTAAACCCCTCTAACACACTGGGCTCGTATCTCCTACCTCAGGACCCTCGCTTCTGTCTCTCGGCTTCTGGCATGCTCACTTTCTTCCTCACTCTGCTCAAATTCAGTGACTTATCATCCAATCACTCCCTTGCATATACTTCCAACTCCTTTGATCCTCTTTCCTTTCACTGAACTTGCCCGGGAGAACCAACCACATCCTAGTTAAGTGCAACTTTTTGCTTATTTCAGATCTCTAGCACGGCTGGAGAAAATAACCACCCATGCTGTCTGGTCTCATTTTAAATTCATGACCACCCCCTCAAGTGGGTCTTTAATTCTGCCCTGTAGCCCTGTAATATTTCCCGAGTTGTTCCATTCTTCTACTTTCAGAGGTAACTACTTCAAACCTCCTATACCTCCTGCCACAGTCTTAATCTCTGTTTAAGGTCCTTGTTTCTTATTTCATTGAGAAAATAGAAGCAGTCAAAAGAGAGTTTCCCCTTGCTCCCACTGCATACCAAAGCTTTTTTCTGACTGATTTGGCACAGCAAATGAACTATTTATGTTTCTTCTATCCAGAGCCAGTCTAACTTGTACAGTGGAAGTCATTCCCTCTTCACTGTCCAAGGATTTGCTTCCACGGTCATCATTCCTCTCTACCCTTCATTTTTCCTCTCCACTGCATCATTATTACTGTAATCTGTAATCAAAAACCAAACTTGATCCCACATCCCTCTTCACTTACATTCCTATTTCTTTGATCCCCTTACGGCAAAACAATATTCACAAATTGTCGCTATCAACTGACTGTAAACCACCTCAACTTTTACCAAGGCTTCCTTACATTATCAGTTTCAAAAGTTGGTTCTTGTAAATATGTTTGATAATACAGAATGCTCTTTGAGATTATGGACATGTTCACAAGTTATGTTCTCCCAGATTTATATAATAAGGAGATGTTTACACTTGCCCCAGTTTTTTAAATTAATTTTTATTGGAGTATAGCTGCTTTACAATGTTGGTTAGTTTCTTGCTGTACAGCAAGGTGAATCAGTTATATGTATACATATATCCACTCTTTTTTAGATTTCCTTCCCATTTAGATCACCACAGAGCACTGAGTAGAGTTCCCTGTGCTATACAGTAGGTTCTCATTAGTTACCTATTTTATGCATAGTAGTGTATATATGTCAGTCCCAATATCCCAATTCATCCAACCCCCCTTCCTTCCCCCCTTGGTAACTGTAAATTTGTTCTCTACATCTGTGACTCGATTTCTGCTTTGCAAATAAGTTCATCTCTACCATTTTTCTAGATTCCACATACTCAAATTTGTTGAACACAGAACTCTTTTAGAAAGAACCTATGGGTGTTTTCATACTTCTTTTTTGATATAATTTGAGAAATGTTCAGCTTCTCAGCTGTGATAATGGGCAATTTGCTTAAAATGTCATTCTTCTCAGTTTACTTGAGAGAAGGTGAGTCCAGAGAGATCCCCACCCCCTGCCCTCACTCAGAATTGTGTACTGTGATAGTGGCAGAGGTGACATTACAAGTTCAGAAGCTTTTGAAGGTTCTGTTACTGACTGAGCTACCTATTTTGGATAATTATATTTAATCAGGGCCATTGTTATTAAGATATTTACCTTAGTTACTTTTCTTGAAGATGAAACATTAATATCCTTAAACATGATCTCCTAAAACAGTAAAGCTTGTTTGGGTCAATCTTATTTTTTTCTGGCTTTGGTATAATTCATTCGACTCTGGCTCTTCTTGTAACTAGATAATACGCATGAACTTTGAATTAACCTATCCACAAGATCTGCTGCCCTTCTAATTGAAATAAATTGCTTCTGTGCTTTTAGGTGTCTGGAGTAGATTTGCAGAATGCCTCTCACAGAGAAGCGGTTGAGGCCATTAAGAATGCAGGAAACCCTGTGGTGTTTGTTGTTCAGAGCTTGTCATCCACTCCAAGAGTAAGCTACTTAAAAAATATTCTCCATATCTGTGGACCAAGGTTTTGCCTCGAAGTATTTTTCAATATATTTTTACTGTTATTCTACTATTACGTAAAGGAAGCATTAACTTCATTAAAATTTAGTTATTAACCTCAATTTTCCCTTTCTTCCTCTGATTTTGATTTCCTGGTCAAATTTGAGTTATTCCAGTGTGCAGTGGAGTCTAACAGACCCATTTTTGATTCCTTGATTGCCTGTTTACCATTTTTGCTAATTTGGAGGCAAGTTACCTAACCTTTCTGAACCAGTTACTTTGTTTATAAAATACTTTGAATACAGAGTAGGTCAGGGTTAAAAACATTCTAGAGGGACCACCAAATGGTATTTTTACAGGCATGTAAAAATTCAGACGTATTGCATTGTTGTATGTTCTGTTAAAGATTCTGAATTCGCAAAGAGCAGTATTTAATCATAGAATTTTTTTTCTATAATAAATTACTTATTTGGTATGGAATTAGAACTCTGATACACAGATGTTAGTGGCAGGATGTGTATTTTATATTGCAATATGCAGCCCCGTAAGCCCTGTACCTGGAAGCAATGTTTATTTTTCTTTATTTTATAATGGAAGACAGCTGTTCAAAACATAGACACTTATGAACAGTAGAAAAACTCTGCATATTTTTTAAAAATTTGCTTTTCAACTCGCTAATGCAGTGCCTTTCAACCTTTTTTTTATGTCAGGGAATACAGAAAATAATATTTGTATAGCAAACTGTGTAAACAGATGTCTGGCTGTCCCAAGGGCGAAGGCATCAACATGCTATTTCAGCACGCTTGTAGCCTGCCTGCACACAGTGGGTTGCAGCCTCACCCCACCTGGGCAGCTCTGCTGTGGTGCACTGCACTGCAGCACAGTCCCTTCTAGTCTTAGTGCTCCGTTTATACCATCAAGACTAATTGAGAGAGGTAAACTGAATAAGGTCTTCACATTTTTATACAACTTGAAATTCTAGATTTCTTGGAATCCACCTTTTAACTCTTATAATATTGAGAAAGTCATTGAGGCCATCACTTGTATTTCTGGAAACTGAATTCTGTGGGAAAATTGGCCAGATTATTCCCTGCCAAATGACACTTCCAAAGAAATAGTTTTGAGCGAGAATGAACCAATCAGATTATACATTTATGTGGCCACTTGCAAATGCCCCTCTGAAAAATATTCAAAGCATTTTAATAGTTTATAAAGTCAGCCAAAATGGCCAAGATTTTAATCCAGCCTTTGTTGGTGAGCTGAGGTCGAAATTTTCATTTGGAGGACATAAACAGTACAATTTCTTTCAACTGTTCAAAAAAGGGAAAATGTCTTCAGCATCGCCCGATGTTCAAGTTACTTAGCCCTCAGGCAGCATCACAGACTGTTACATTGTGCATTGGGTTCATCAAGCATTGAACTATCTGTGATTCTAGCCAAGGGATGGAGATGATATTAATGTCCATGATTTGTTCCTTTTTTTTTTTAAGAACAAAGTGATTCCAGTTGAATAAGGAAATGAAAGGAATCAAATTTCAAATCTTTGCCACATGGTGCTCTCTTTGGCTTACTTATTCTTGCAAGTTATATTGGTCATCACAGGAATAGAAAATATAGCCAAATTCTTAATTATTTTTGATCAGTTTACATTAAACTTTGAGACTTTCTTCAAAACCCCCAAATAAGTCATTTCCATCAACGCCCTGTGTCTAAACGTGCCTTGGTTACATGGAAATTCTCATCAACACCATGAATTGAGCAGTGGTGTTTATATTTGTACCTTTTTTTTGAGTTGTATTTTATTTTTTTATATTTGTGCTTTTAGCAGGTGGTTTAGGAGGATCAACAACACATTACTTTTTTAAGCTTTTCCTCCTGAATTTCTCAACTATTTTTTCAGCCTGCTAGAAAGAAATGTGTGTATCTGCTTAGATTTACTTGGTAAATGCTTATTTGAGAGCAAAATTCATGATTTATACTGTACACCTCTATAGAAAGTTTTTATGCCAAGGTAACTTTTTCCAGTTAAAATTGCATTTCACAGTAGCATTAGGGTTTTTTTTAATATATTAAAAAACAAGCCCTTTTGAAATTGGCATCATGCCTTCAGTTAATTAAATTTATTATCATGTGTTGTTTTATTTTTTCCTGTATTCCATCTGTATTTCCCTAATGTCATTGTTTCATAATGGCACCTAAATTTTTTGGACACGTGTACATTTTGTGTATTAGTCGTATAGAAATATATTTTTTACTTTCATAAGAAACATGTGCTGTCCTACTTGTCTTAAAGATATAGTCTTTTTGGTGGGCCTTTTGTCTTCCAAATTTTGCTAATGGTATGCATACAGAAAGATATTTCTCTGCTCTTTGAAAAGCAAACATTGCAAACTTTGTGAATGGCAGCTAACATTTTGTCCCATCACGAAGCTTCTGCCATTCAGTTTCAGCTGTTTTTTTTCAGAGGAGAAAGTCGATCCAGTGTAGGCAGATATTATAACTTTCTAGAGAGAGACAAAGTATTTGTTTTAAAATTCTATTTATTTATTTATCTATGGCTGCGTTGGGTCTTCGTTGCTGCGTGTGGGCTTTCTCTAGTTGCTGTGAGCAGGGGCTACTCTTTGTTGCGGTGCGTGGGCTTCTCATCTCAGTGGCTTCTCTTGTTGCAGAGCACAGGCTCTAGGTTCGTGGGCTTCAGTAGTTGTGGTGCACGGGCTTAGTTGCTCCACAGCACATGGGATCTTCCCGGACCAGGGCTCGAACCCGTGTACCCTGCATTGGCAGGCGGATTCTTAACCACTGCGCCACAAGGGAAGCTCCTGTTTTAAAACTCTTTGGAACAAGAAACATATACCTGTAGACCCACCAGTTTTTGAACTCTGACTTAGGTTGTTGTATATATTAAGCAGAGAACTTCCCTGATGGTCCAGTGGCTAAGACTCCACACTCCCAGTGCAGGGGGCCCAGGTTCGATCCCTGGTCGGGAAACTAGATCCGTCTTGCTGCAACTAAAGGAGTCCGCATGCCACAACTGATCCCGCATGCTGCATAGAACATCCCGTGTGCCGCAACTAAGACCTGGCGCAGCCAAATAAATATTAAAAATAAATAAATAGAGAAATAAATATTAAGTACAGTGTCTATTTACATAGGAAGCACCAAAAACATGTTGCTTTATCACTACTGTTGGTTTTTACTTAAGTGAAACATTCCTGAGACTTTATTTATTCCAAAATTAATTTCCTTAGACTCTAAGTTAAAAGTAAAGAAGAATTAATCTTAAATTGCCTTTATTTTTTATTTTTTTTAAAGATTTTTTTTTGGATGTGGACCATATTTAAAGTCTTTATTGAATTTGTTACAATATTGCTTCTGTTTTTTGTTTTGATTTTTTGGCCATGAAGCATGTCGGATCTTAGCTCCCTGACCAGGGATTGAACCCGCACCCCCTGCATTGGAAGGTGAAGTCTTAACCACTGGACTGCCAGGGAAGTCCCTTAAATTGCCTTTAGAGAGAAGTGTTTTTTTTGGTTTTGTTTTCTAAATTATCCCTAGGCAAGAAGTTCCTTTAATTTTCTGAGAAAGAATATTTATTTTTCCTTTTAATTTGCATGTCTGTCATCAGATTTCATACCAACATTATTTGTGTTAGCTATTTAAGGATCCTTTTAAAAAAATCACTAACAGTTTTGTATTTTCCTAAGATGTTTTATAGATAGTTTTACAAAAAGAAATGAGTCAAAAAGTAATCTATGATGTTGGCACCATTAAGAATTAAAATTATTTCTATGAAATTGAACTGTTTGACTCATTTATAAACATTTATTCAACACTACTACGTATTAGGCTTTTTCTGAGTAACAGGGTTATAGTGATAAATAACACTAAATTCCAGCTCTCATTGACCTTTTATCCAGGAGTGTAAATAGCTTTGTAATTTATTTATATGCTAGCAGTGATAGTGAAATATTTATTGAATGTGCACAGTGTGCTAGATATCATACTTGAACTGGGGTACAGTGATGAATAAGGTAGATCTATGAAATAAATGTTGCATTCAGCGTTCTAGGAATTAACTTTGCTTACCCTTAAAAGTGTATTTCGCAAAATGAGATGTTTGGATGACAGTAAGTATTGTGACCTTCTTAGTCTTCATCTTCACTTTCTGGATCTACACAAACCTGTGAATTTATTGCCCCTTGATGCTATACACACACACACACACGCACGCACACACACACGCACGCACGCACATTTTGGGTTTTATAGCTTGTTAGATTTCCCAAGTAGTATTGCTTGCCTTGAATTGTACTTCTCGTGTCTTTACTTTTAGGTGAAGTTAGAGAGTTAAGTAGGATTTTAATTGTTTTTTAAAAAAATTAAAGCCACGTAATGATTGTGACATTTAAATGTTTTCCTTTTCCCCTTTCCTTGTTTTTGTGGTGGTAGGTCATTCCTAGTGCACATAACAAGGCCAAAAAAATCACTAATAACGAGGACCAAGACACCCAAGAAAAAAAAGAAAAGGTAACCTAAACTCGCAAGCTTTTAAAAAATGTTTCTGGTTTCTTTTTGCATATCTGAGCTGCAATTAATAAGTGTTTTTTTGATGAGTATCAGGATAGAAGTACTGTAGTTATAATATTTTCCTTCTGTGAACATGACTGATTCTGGCCTGGATGAAGGCCTAGTGGAGTATAGGTGTAAAAATGTCATGACGCACCAATCAGCCATCATCATCTTTCTCTGTCTTTCCTGTTCAGCTGGGCTGGTTGTCTGTCTATTCCCAGAAAGTTTCTCAGACTTTGATCTTGCTGCTCCCTCAGCCTGGAAGTCCATTTTCCACATTGCTCTTCCTTTTCATTCTCGAAGGAGCAGGTCAGAGGTCATCTCTCCTGAGAAAACGTTTCTTACTGTCAATCACAGTTAATCCTCCACTCCTATTTTCCGACCTCTATTCTAGTAGAATTAGTTGATATAAAGTTTATCTTAGGGTATGGTGTCAGGTAGGATGGATTTTCATTTTTCCCCATAAAGATAAATAATTATCCCACTCTTTTAAATAGGCCCTCCTTTGCACCACAACCTCTATCATATCTCAGGTTATCAGGGGAAGATTGTTTCTGAGCTTTCTCTTTGTTCCATTTGTTTATCACAGCACAAATGCCGCCCGGCCTAAATTATTAAAGTCTAATAATAAATCTTGTTTTCTAGTAGAGCAATCTCCTTTACATATTTCTTTTTCTTTAGAAGTGTATTACCTATTTGTGTCCTTTTTCTTTTCCATTTAATTTTATAATTAGCTTGTCAAATTCTACCAAAAAATCTCTTTGACAATTTTGACTGGAGTTGTGTCAGATCTATAAATTGTAAAGAATTTACATCTTTATGATATTGAGCCTTCTTAACCATTAACCTGGTATGTCTTTCTATTTATTAACTTCCTCTTTTATTTCTTACAATTAATTGTTATCATTTTCTTCAGAAAGGCATTGTAAATCTTTGGTTTATTCCTAGAAATCCTTATATTTTGTGTTGCTTTTAAATATTTTTAAATTGCATTTTCTGTTGCTAGTATGTAGATATGAAATTGAATTTTATATATCTTTTGACATCTTGTAACATTATTCTTTTATTCTTTTATAAAATAATCTGGTTCAGGACACTGGGAAAACCAAAATGCTAAAATAAAAAAGTTAAAATCTCTCATAAACCCACCACCTAAAGATAAACTTATTAAATATTTTATGTAGAAGCTTTTAGTGTCTTGGTGTATGTACTTCACATATACATATATATATATATATATATATATATATATATAATTTTTAATAAGAATATGAATCCCAAATTCTAGTACTATGTAGATTTTCATTTCTGAATTTTCTATATGGATAATAATAACCACTTTGGATAAAGGCAGTTTTCTTCTTCCCTTTCCAGTATTTCATCCCTTGTTTTATTATATCTGCTAAGACCTCTGTGGTGTTTAATGCAGGTAATAAGAGCTAACATTCTTATTGTTTTACCTCCTGGTAGTTAGGAAATTGCTTTCAATATTTAACCATTAAATATGATGTGTGCTGTAAGTTTTTATAGATTATCCTTTGGTTATGGAAGTATTCCCTTTCATTCTTATTTTGCTAAGAATTTTTATCACAAATGGGATTGACATTGAATTTTATCAAATGTATTATCTACATTCACTGAAATAATTTGTATGTGATTTTTTTTTCTCCTTGAATTCCTTAATGTGGTGAATTATATTAATAGATTCACTTAATTGATTCAATTAATTGTTATTAGATTCAATTAATTGTCAATAGATTCAATTAATTGTTAAACCAATCTTAAATGAATTTGGTCATGATCTTTTTTGCCTGTTTGCTAGTATTATTCCTTTTAGAATTTTTACATCTGTGATTTTGAACAAGTTTGGCCTGGAATTTTCCGTTTATATACTATCCTGTCTGGTTTTGGTTATAGAAGACTACTAAAATGACTAGTAGGAGTACTTCTTCTTTTCAGTTCTCTGAGAGTTTGTGTAAAATACTAATTATCCATGCCTTACATGTTTGGTCAGATTAGCTTATGAAGCCATCAAGGGCCTGTGTTACTGAGCTATTCAGATTTTCTGTTCCTTTTAGAGTCAGTTTTGATTACTGACTCTTTTCTAGGAATATTGATATCACCTAATTTTTGCATTTGTTGGTATAAAGTTGTTTATTCTCTTAACGTGTATTATCTGTGTTCTCTTCAAAGTAGTTCTTTTTCATTATGAATATAGTTTATTTTTTATTAATCTTGAAAGTACTTTTTCATTTAATTCCTCATTTTGAAGAATTAAGTTTTGAGCTGTTAGTCTTCTCTGTTATATCTTTATTCTGCTTAATTAATTTTGTTCTCATTTTTATATTGTCTTATTTGGGTTTATTTCCTTCCCCTCCACCTAATAATCTTTAGATAGTTGTAAAATTTATTAATTTTTAACCATTCTTTTTTTCTAAAATAGTCATTTCAGACCATAAATTTCCTTCTAAGGTCCTCTTTTTTTTTTTTGGCCATATGCGGGCCTCTCACTGTTGTGGCCTCTCCCGTTGCAGAGCACAGGCTCCGGACGTGCAGGCTCAGTGGCCGTGGCTCACGGGCCCAGCCGCTCCGCGACATGTGGGATCTTCCCGGACCGGGGCACGAACCCGTGTCCCCTGCAATGGCAGGTGGACTCTCAACCACTGTACCACCAGGGAAGCCCCCTTAATACTATTTTAAAAGCTGGCTGTCCTTGTTCTGAGCATTGTCTTTCACTTAGAATGATCTGGTCTGAGGAAAAGGTTTGCTGAAAATTCATTTGCCTTTATTATTCTTCATTTAACTCACTTTTAAGTTTTTTCAAACAAGAATTAAAGAGACGCCATGATCACATTTCTGAATTTTTTTGTTGCTTAACAAGTACTTTGTATTTGGCATCTTCTCTTCCTTCATCACTCTTGCATTTTATTGATTTTTGGATTTTCTATAAATGTACAAAGTACTGTTTTGGTTAGACATTATCTTAAATAAATTTGAGTGTGTGTTTTTCTTTATGGATCCCAAATATTGTTTTCTATTTTGGAGGAATTTATTACATGCCTGCTTTCTGTAATGGACCAGTCATTGTCCATTTACTGAAGTGTATCCTGCCATTAGTGGCTTTGTCCTATAAAACATAATTGCTTTATTGAAATCCTGTAGCAAAACAAATCTTAATCTGGTTATTTTGGCTTTTGTGGAGTGCTTGTGTGTATCGGCTCCCATTCTTCCCAGCAGCTTGGATCTCTCCATAGTTGGGCATGTTTTATTTTTCCCAGCGTTCAAGAAAATGTCAACATTCTGTGAAGGTAATCTGATCATAAAGTCTACTTTAATTAAGCCTATTTGAACCAAATATTGATGTACCGTATCATTTGGTGTGTAAATTTAAAGAATACTTATACAGAAATACAAAAAATATTCATCATAAAGCTTTCTCTTTCTTTTTTAAAATATTAAAACGTGTGTTGACTCTTTATGCGTTGTAGATGAATACCTCTTTGGTTAGAAAATCTTGGTATTTCAAGTAGTTTTTAAAGAATGAAATCTGTACCTTCTACAGTTGAATAAAAAGTTTAAATAATTGTAGGATTAACACGTTGGGTAGTTTTTACATTTAGACTTAATTTTGAAATGTTTTTCATTTGAGTTATTTGGTCAGAAATAAAGAAAACTAAGCCTCAACAGTGTAAAGAAAGTACATATAATTGACTTTCTCACTGGAGAAAGGAACTCATTCTTCTGGGTAGGTTAACAGTCTTAAAAGCTGTGCCTTTGAATTCCTGTTTTCTGTATTGGTGTGTTTACATCACAGAGTCACTTTTACATAATAACATAAACATAAGAGAATGAATTGTATTTATTTTACAATCCTAGTGATGTGATGGAAGTTGGATAGAGTCAAAACATTTACAGATTATCTTTTTTATCCTGTTTGTCATTGAGGAAGAGGTTATACAAAGAAAATTAACACTTCTCTCAAATTTTGCATCTTCAGAGGCGAGGAACTGCTCCACCTCCAATGAAACTGCCGCCTCCTTATAAAGCTCCATCTGATGACAGTGATGAAACTGAAGAAGAATATGCATTTACCAACAGTGAGTTCCTTTTCATTATTTGGGGTGGATGCAGAATTTATTATATTATGCTTTAATGATTGTTGTAAATTGTCAAATACAGTGGTATAGCTTCTTAGAAAATGTGCATGAACATATCTTGCTGAAAAAGAAAGTTTACGTCTCCAAAACTTCTGTGACTTTATTTTCCTAAGTTTTTGTCTTTGACACTAATATAACAGAGTGAGTATCAAAGGCAGCTGGGTGGTAAACTTTTATGTACATTCCCTCCTAGTCTTCTATTTGGTTATGATTACACAAATGCTAAGAAGTCCTTGAAATTGGAGTTTGACCCATAATAATAAGAGTTGAATGTAGATTTTAGGCCTTGATTACTTGCCCTACTCAAGTGGATGGTGATATTGCCAATGCAAAATTACAGAGGGCCAACGAAGTCATAATTTTTCCTTTAGATGTCATTTCATGACGTCCTTTTACATTAGTTGTATCAAATATACATTCACACATATATTTAATGGAGGCTTTATTTAAAATAATTTATATATCTTTTATGTATGTAAAGTATATGTAGGTTAGATCTGATTGCTGTTGTGTATGGAATTTATTTTGGGGGTGATGAAAATGTTCTAAAATTAGATTGTGATGATGGTTGCAGTGGCTATACTGAAACCTACAGGATTATACATTTGAATGGGTGAATTTCATGGTTTTTGAAATTTACATATTTTAAAATAATATTTTTCTTTCTATAATATAGAAAAGGAGTCTGATACAGAAATTGAAAGAGTTAAAATTCTGGCTCCAGTACTTCCTAATGTGTGACCTTAAGCATGCCCTCTTCTATGAAAATAATGGTACCTACTTCAAAGGGGTTGTGATGAAGATTAAAATAAGGTGATAGGACTTTAGCCTGGCGTATTGTGAATCTTCAACAAGTATTATAAAGTTGACTATAACTTTATATTTTTCTAAATATAATAATATATAAATGAAATATAAAAATAACTATATAACAATTAAGTTGACTTTATAAAAACTTGGTTTGTACTTTGTGATTTTACAGAATGCTTTCTCATGCATTTTTATTTGTTCACCAATCTCTGTTGAAAACCAACTGCTTTTCACTAACAGTGCCAAGTGAGTCTTCTGTGAGATAAATGAAACATAGCTCCTTGTTTTCTCTGTGGGGTCACCAGCCTGGAAGGGAGGATACAAAGGCATGGAAACAAAATTTCATAAAGGTACTTGCAGTGCCTTGGTTCTCAACCTCTTTGGAAGAGCAACACGTGATGGATACGATTGATATATGTGTGCGTTTGTGTAATGTAATCCCTTGTTTTGATATAGTTATTAGGGCAGCTGCAGCAGAGTGGAAATAGCTTGTTGATTATTCATAATTTCTGGGATACTAGAATGCCTATATTTGCATGGTTGTTAGGAAACCTGGTTTAAGCATGTGACTAAGATTACATTCTAATCCTAGCTCTACCATTTAGTTGTGAATACATGGATAAGTTTCTTAACCTCTTCATGGCTCACACTTTCCTATCAATATGGAGGAGAGGGGATGTCTTATAATAATCTGCCTCACAGGATCGCTATGAGCATTAGAGGAGAAAGCATTTAAAGAACTTAGTATAAGGATTGTGATACCTAGTAAACACTCTGGTTTACTATGTGCCAGGTCTTCATATGTGTTAATAACTCTATCAACATAATAACTTTGTGAGGTCTCTAAATGTACAAATAAAGAAACAGGCTCAGAGAAATTAAGGAATATGTCAAAAATTACACAGCTAATAAATAGTGGACATGGAGTTTAAATCCAGGCACTCTGACTCCAGAGTTGGTACTGTCTGTCATCTACTCTTCCCATTACTTAAAACATTACTATCCCAGAAATAGGAACAAAGTGACTTGGGGTTATCTAGTGAATATCACTTTGATACCATTAGATAAACAGAGCAGTTCCCCGGAGTTCCAAGACCATGTGTACATGTGTGTTCACAGCACACATTCACAGCGTTAGAGGGGTTCAGGAAGGGCATTGATTTACACTGAAAGCTGATACAGTAAGTCCCCTACATACAAATGAGTTCCATTCTCAGAGCACATTCGTTAAGTCCAATTTGTTCGTTAAGTACAGCAAAGTTAGCCTAGGTACCCAACTAAAACAATCAGCTTATAAAGTACTGTACTGTAATAGGTTTATAATACTTTTCACACAAATAATACATAAAAGACAAACACAAAAAATAAACATTTTTAATCTTACAGTACAGTACCTTGAAAAGTACAGTGGTACAGTACAACAGCCAGCATACAGGGGCTGGCATCGAGTGAACAGGCAAGAAGAGTTACTGACTGGAGGAGGGAGAAGAGGTGGGAGATGGTAGAGCTGAAGGATCGTCAGCGATAGGAGACAGGGCAAGCTGCAATTTCACTCAGCCCTTACGTTGACGGCACAGGTTCTGGTTCCTTGCTGGATTCAATTCTATCTAACCTCTTGATTCAATTCTATCTAACCTCTTGAAAAAAGATCCAGTGATGTCTGGGTAGTAGCTCTTTTTTTCTTGTCATAGATGACACAGTAGCACTGGATTGCATTCTGAACGGCTGTTGCAACCTTCGTGTACCATTCTACGTTCGGGTCCTGTGCCTCAAAACTAACAGTGCCTCCTCAAATAAAGAAAATCCCCTTGCCATTTCCTGTGTCGTGAATCTCTTCGGTTCTTCAGTTACTTCTTCCTCTTGTCTCTCTTCATCCTTTCTCTGGGCCTCCAATTCCATCAGGTCTTCATTAGTAAACTCCTTGTGTTTCACAGCAAGGAATTCAAACAAGTTGTCCTCTTACAGATCTAGTTTGAAATACAGATACTGTACTACTGTAGTCTATACAGTACCTTTCAGTAAAGTACACAAAGGCACAACCACTTGTGGAGGATGCACACACGTGACAGTGTACACAACACACGTGAACTAACTTACGTGATTGGACATGCAAATGCACGTTCACATCTTTGAAAGCTGGCAGCTTGAAGGTTCATATGTAGGGGACTTACTGTATAGACTTCTAGTATCAAATTCATCTCCTAACTATGACATTTCACAAATTCTCCAGCAAATCTGGGCTGTGAATATGACTTTCCATTCATTTTGCTCCCTATTTTTTCCCTTCCCATTGAATTTTCTGTTAACCTTCTCCAGAAGGGTTTGAACCGTATGGAGCTATGAGACGGTTCACATTTAAAATGTAGGTGAACCTAAAGCCTCTAGCTTTCCTGTATTTCTCCTGATATGGATCTGGTGAATTTTTCTTTGCTCCTAAACTCTTATTAAATGAATACTCCGCTCATCTTTCCAAAACTAAAAGCAAATTGGTTCACTGTTTTATCAGATTCTTATTGTCCCAAAACTAAGCATTTCTTTTTACAGTGGTGAAAGTATGATTACGTAACTTTCCCATGGTCCAGGACTAGGAAGTGGAAGGCTGGAATCCAAGCTGTAGGCCTACCGGGAAGTGATGATTATGTTAGAGAGATCACCGACGTGAGATACTCATGATTCTAAAGTGTCGTTTAATCTAACTTAGGTGAGCTTTGGCAAGTTACTCATTTACAAAGTTCATCTGGTCAAGAAATATTTATTGAGTGGGTATTTTAGGTGGGCAGACACTGTTTTAGGTGTCGGGAACAAGATCTCTCATTAACTTATATTCTAGAGGGGGAGAAAGCTTATAAACAATAAGATAGTTTAAATATTGATAAGTACTGTAAATAACTAAATAAAGCAAGGTAGTGTGAGAATAAATCCCTTGGAGGAGGCAACATTAAGTGGAATGGGTAAGGAAGGCCAAGCAAGGTAGGACCCAAATGACAAGAAGGAACCACAGAGCTGACTTTTTAGTCATCATATCGATCAGATTTTTTTTCAGACTGTGATCCACAGTAACATATATTTTATTTAACAACCGAATATAGATGTGCACGTACACACACACTAACATGCATATATAACTGAAACAAAAGTTTCATGAAATATAACTTACCTTTATAACATATGAAGAAATTATTCTTTTTCTATACTATTTTTTTTTTTTGGCTGCACCACGTGGCTTGTTGGATCTTAGTTCCCTGACCAGGGATTAGAACCTGGGCCCACGGCATTGAAAGCGCTGAGTCCTAACCACTGGACCACCAGGGAATTCCCTCTGTACTATTTTATTTCACTTTTTAAAATGCTGTTTGCAACTCGTTTTTTTTCTTGTCGACTAATGAGTCACAACCTGCCGTATGAAAACCACAAATCTGTGGTTTTCAAACTTCAGTGTACCTCAGAAGCACCTGTTGAGCTTGTTCAAACACTAATTGCTGACCCCTACCCCCAGTTTCTAAGTTCTTACATCTGGGAGCACCCAGTAATTTGCATTTCTAGGTGACGCTGATACTTCTGATTCAGGGCCGACCTTCTGAAAACTGCTGATCTGGATGGTATTAAACTCATGGGAGCAGGTGAGGTAGAGAAGTGTGTGTAGACAGCAGCAAGAAGGGAACCCAGCACATGCCTAGCATAAGAGCATCCTAGCATAAGAACACTCTGAGGAGATTGTAGAATTAAGTAGTTTAAGAGAATGTGTTTCAAGAAAGGTTCTGTCACTGAACCTCAGTGGTCAACTGTGGAATGATTCCGAGAGGTTGGAGACAGAATAGTAACCGTTGAACTTAGCAACATGGGGTTGCTGAGGAAGAACAGAAAGAGGATACTTGGTAAAATAACCAACAGAGTTATTGTTCAGGTTGTTGTGAGAATTCAGTGTTACAGCCAATGCAGACATGCCTCCTTTTATTGTGATTCTCTTGATTGCCCTTCACAAATGATTGTGTCTCTTACTAATTGGTTTGTGGCAGCCCTGCATTGTCAGATGATAGTTAGCATTTTTTAGCAATAAAGTGTTTTTTAATTAAAGTATGTACATTGCTTTTTAGACATAATGCTGTTGCTTACTTTGTAGATTGCGGTGTAGTGTAAACATAACTTTTATATGCATTGGGAAACCAAAAGATTGGTGTGACTCACTTTATTGCGGTGATCTGGAACTGAACACGCGACGTCTCCCACGTATACCCGTATAGACAGGGTGTTACATAACAGGCATTTATATTATAGATCACTCATCTTGCATAGTTGAACATATGACATTCTAGTGTCTAATTTCCATGAGAAGTCTTACAACCATCTTAATAATGAAAATTTCTTGAACTTTAATTAAGAATTATGAAACAGTTAAAAATTAAGAAACAATATCCACCTAAATGCTTAGCTGTTGACCAAACTACTATTGTCAGACCTGCAGGATTTGTCAAAGGGAGGTATCAGTGGTGCAGAACTTTTTGCTTTATGGTATAGTCTTTAATACCTAAATTTAAAGCTTGATTGCCCTGTCAGAGGTTTAAGATCATTGAGTGCATGAAATGATCACTCAGTTCACTATCACATGGTGACTTTCTAATCTTTGTTTCTGGCCTTAAACTCACTCTGATATCCTGACCCAAATTTTCAGTTGGCTGTTGGAAAGATGCCATATCTTTATTATCGTTCTTTCTACAATGGATCAACAAATGTAGATGAATCTTCTTTCCCAATCTCTTCTCATATTTGTAGTTTCCTTTGTATTTTTATTACCACAATTTTAGTAACTATATGGTAGTAGTTACTAAATTCTCCATAAATTCTCCCCAGATCTTTAAGTGCATTCTCAGAAGAGGCTTTGAAAGGAGATATCTCTTCTGCTGATTTCAGCTTCATGTCGCATTATTTGGAAAACCTTGCCCGACTCCTTCTTCTAATACTTATTCCTGTATTTTTCTTTCATTGTATTAACAAAATGTAATTATTTATATATTTATTAGATTAATCTGTCTCCCCCACCAAATCTCTAAGTTCCATGAGGCTAGTTACCCTCTGTTTTGGCCTGGCACATTATAGAAATTCAGTATTTGGGGCAAGTTAATGAAAGAAGGTATGTGACTCACATAGTTACATGGGGGTGCACTGAAAACCCGGGTGTGCTCCTGGTGCCTTGGAGGTACCCTTTCTCCTGAACTGTACCATCGCATTTTCAGAGCATTCTGTCCAGAGCAGCTTGACATCTCTTTCTCAATATGCCACCCATTACTTTATCAAAAAGTTTCGATCCCCAGGGGGATTTGCCACAGTCTCCAGAAAGTCTTGCTTTGTTCACCTTCGATCCCAGAAGTTAAATGCTTTTATATCACTTGAGTGATTCTAACCTGTTGGCGTTTACTCTTTCAATTATGGTTTTAAACTGCAGGGAGCAGAAGGTTTGGAATGACTTACTGTAACATAAGAGAGTGAAGCAATGAGAATCATACAATAGACATGTCTCTTTTTTTTTTTTTTTGCGGTACGCGGGCCTCTCACTGTTGTGGCCTCTCCCGCTGAGGAGCACAGGCTCCGGACGCGCAGGCTTAGCGGCCAAGGTTCACGGGCCCAGCTGCTCCGCGGCATGTGGGATCTTCCCGGACCGGGGCACGAACCCGTGTCCCCTGCATCGGCAGGCAGACTCTCAACCACTGCGCCACCAGGGAAGCCCAGACATGTCTCTTAATGTCTATTAAATCCTCGGAATTCAGAATATAATTGACTTATTTGACACCTGGCTTTTTAGTGCTGTAACAGAGATGTGAATGGAACCTCATGCGGACGGTCTCTTAAAGCCCTTTTTTTATCCTTTAATTCCAGAATAGAATACTCTCCTGAGGTATTTTGTTTTTCCACCTTTTTTTTTTCCTCAATAAGGATCTGGTTTAATTATGACAGTGATACATCTTTATGGCATTTTGCTCAGATTCCTCCCTCCCCCCAATTATATGTCATAATATAATATTTGGTATAAGAAATATATTTGGGTTATGAAGCATAATAAAATTAGCCCATGAACCACACCATGCAAATAAAAATTAGATTACAGATACCTTGCATCTTTGTGTTTTACTTTAATTCTTTTTGTTTTTATTTCAGTTGTTTTTAAGGATAAGATACTAGCTAAGACCTTCTGAAATGTGATTTATTAGCAAATCGCTCAGAGTCACACTATGTGTAAGTTTAGAGCTTTTTAAAAAACAGCAACTTTATTGAGATATAATCCACATTACCATACATCTACTTAAAGTGTCCAATTCAGTAGCTTGTCGTATATTTAGAGTTGTTGAACCATCACCAATATCAGCAACCCCCCAAACCCTGCTCATTGGACGTCACTCTTCTTTACCATATTTATTCAAAAATCCCTTACATTCATGTATAAAATACACAAACACATATTTTAATTTTTTAAAAAGACTTCATAAATAATCTTCCTGTGTTCCCATGGAGTGGTCTGGGGAACCTGTCCCAAACCTCTCTTCCTCTTACAAAAAATGCCCCCAAAACTGCATTTAAATTTGGAAGAAGACAAAGCTGCCTGCTAGTCCCACTGTCCTCAAGAATCTAGCAGTGCAGTAAGATCACCTCTTCTTCCCAGCTCAAAAAACAAACAAAAAAACAAAACCAGAAAGAGAAAAACAATATTATTCACAGATAATACAGTTGTCAATCTCAAAAATTCAAAACCTAAAATAATCTTTTAGCAAGAGTAAGTCAGGCTATATATTAATTGCGCATATGAAAAAAATCTTCTAATCAGTATTATCTACTTAGGAAATGTGATAGAAATTTCCTAATAGAAATAACAGAGAAACTTTTTAAAAACCCAGTAATAATACAATTAGAAATGCAAATCATGGCAGTGACCCATAACTTTTGAGTCATTTACTGTTTGGCAATGTGATAAAAGCTATAAACCTACCCTCAAGAAATATGTATGCAGATACACAGAAACATTGTCACCCACAACCCCTCCCCGCCCCCACCCCTGCACACACAATTTTAAATAGGCATCATTTTGCCTATTTAGTGCAAGTCCTGAAGCCCATTTAAGGTAATTCGAATCTAAATCCTAAGAGTGTATAGGCATTTTTTTTAAATATGAGAATTTCATTGAACACTGATTTGGAAATGAAATGCTAGGCAATTTTGGAAAAGAAACATATTGAGAGGAGGGGGACACATACTTCCCTAGTATCTGAATATATTCTAAACTGGTGTTTTTCAAACTCGATCTGGAACTTTTAGAAATGAGTGGGAGAATTTTGACCTGTCTGAAACAGTTTTTCTCAACCTTGATTACTGACATTTTAACCTTTAATTCTTTGCTGTGGGGGACTGACCCTTGCCTTGTAGGATGTTTAACAGCATCCTTGATCTCTACTCACTAGACGCTAGTAGCCTCTTCCTCCCATCCCAGTTGTGACAACCAAAAATGCTTCACACATTGCCAAGTGTCCCCTGGTCTAAATGGATGGGATATTCTACTGTTATTTATTAGTTGAGGTGCCAAGGGCACTGCATTGTATGGGATAATCTTGTACAGTAAAGAATTCTCCTGCTCAGAGTACCAGTAGCACTTCAGATTAGAAATATTCTTTAAAACTACAGTAATTAAATCAGTTTAGTATTTGCATTTGAAATAATCCTGAAATAGACCCAGGTGTCTCTAAGATTTTAAAAAATATACTCTTGGTACAGGGAAAGGGTTTCCATATTATTATAATAACACTGTAAAAGAAAATAGTAAGCTGGCTTATATAAAAATTAAAATATATACACCCATATTTTTGTATACATATATATTCAGAGGACAATAGAACAACAATAGAAATAGAAAATAATAGAAACAATAGAACAACAATAGAAATAGAAAATAATAGAAACAATAGAACAACAATAGAAAAACAATAGAAAAACAAGCAAATATCAGCCATTGTGTAATAGATTTGAGCAACAAGTACAAAAAGTGTTCAGCCTTACTAACAATGAGTGATATGAAAATTAATAAAAAATCAGATTTTTTATCCCATCAAATTACTTAAGATTTTAAAAATTACTGTTGCTCATTGTTGGAGAGGTTGTAGAAAAAAGGAGTTCTTTTATACTGTTGATAGGAATTTGAATTCATGTTATCTCTTTCTAGAGACTCATTTGGCGGCACATATAAAAAATTTAAATGTGCATATTCTTTGAATAATCTAACTTCCAGTGATATATCTTAAGGAATTTGTTGCCCATGTGAATGTGTGTCTGTGTGTACATATACCTACAAAGAAGTTTGCTGCTGCATTTTTCACTAGTAGCAATTAGATCAGTACATGTTATATGAAATTAATACATACTATAAAATCTCTAAGCATTTCTAGCCATTTGACCTGGAACAAGTTGCATATCTTTCCCTTAGTTTCCTCATTCGTAAGATGGGGATGATAATAGTACTCCTTTCCCTGGGTGCTTGTGAGAGACTGGAAGAAATGATGTATATAACATGCTTATATGGGAAGTGACACATACATAGGAGGTACTCCAGAATGTTAGCTGCTACCTTTTATTATTATCAATACAACATTCTTCAGTGTTTGCCAAATATTGCCATTACAGAATGAAATTCTGGCATAAGTATATATTAAAAATTTTATCCAGAAGTTTTTATAATTTTTTTTAATTTTAGAAATCAGTGTTTTGAAGTTTAACATTATTATGTCGGAACATTACTTTATTAACACTGTCTACTACCGACGGTTCCTTGATCACTGTTGACCATTGTGACATGTTATACTTTCACTTTCAATGGAGGTCATTAGAAGAGAAAGATATTTTGGAGTACTTCATTTTTCTTTGATACTTTTTGTCATCTTATTCTTTATTTTCCCTGGACCAAAGGTGGAATTATCATAGAAGGATTTATTTCTGATTTTGTAATTTTTCCTTCCCATGGAATTTCAATGTGGTAAGGTTGGCATTTTACTTTCATTTCATTCCTCACAGTGTGGGAAGAATACACAGGAGAAATTTTTGAGAAAAATTCATGGTCCAAAATGAATGAATATAACAAAACAGAAACAGACTCACAGATATAGAGAACAAACTAGTGGTTCCCAGTGGGGAGAGGAAAGATAAGGGTAGGGGATTAAGAGGTACAAACTAATAGATATAAAATAAATAAGCTGTTACAAGGATATACTGTACAGCACAGGGAATATAGCTAGTATTTTTATTAACTTTAAGTAGAGTATAATCTATAAGAATATTGAATCACTATGTTGTACACCTGAAACTAATAGAATATTGTAAATCAACTATACTTCAATAAATTTTTTTTAAAATTCATGGTCAAATAGAATTTAAAAACTAAAAATACAACTTTTATTTATTTATTTTTAAAATAAATTTATTTATTTATTTTTGGCTGCATTGGGTCTTTCGTTGCTGCGTGCGGACTTTCTCTAGTTGCGGCGACCAGGGGCTACTCTTCCTTGAGGTGCGCGAGCTTCTCATTGCGGAGGCTTTTCTTGTTGCGGAGCATGGGCTCTAGGCACGTGGGCTTCAGTAGTTGTCACACGTGGGCTCAGTAGTTGTGGCTCTCGAGCTCTAGAGTGCAGGCTCAGTAGTTGTGGTGCACAGGCTTAGTTGCTCCGCGGCATGTGGGATCTTCCTGGACCAGGGATCGAATCCGTGTCCTCTGCATTGGCAGGCAGATTCTTAACCAGTGCGCCACCAGGGAAGTCCCTAAAAATACAGTTTTAAAGGTTACTTTGTTTAATATGAGTGCTAGTTTGCTGAACAATCCTACAAAGTTTATGACATAATTTAATCTCATGCTTTGTAGTATTTAAATATTTTAAAAATCAACAAAATCAACATTTGTTGATTCACAAGGGTTATAATCTTTGTAGCAGTAATGTTCAATATTCATATAACTGTCAATATATTTTTCTACTTAACCTTTTAAAAAATTCAATAATTTTAATACAAAAATCAGCTTTTATCCTTATCTTTATTTGTGGTATTTTACTCTTGTAATAGTAAACAAATATTTATACTTTGGTAAGCTGATAAAATTTCAACATGTCAAGCATATAAAGAAATTTTTCATTCCAACTTACATCAAGAATGCTAACCTAGCATTTCTATTCTAGTGAATAGCCTTGTTTGAATCACTGCCATTAATACATAGTTTTTTATTGTTAATCCATGTTGCCCCAGGATTATTGATCTATCACTGGTTCAGAGGTACCTGAATGATACCCAAGTGTCTCTCAGATCTTTGGCCTTCTGGAAGCAAAGCCAAATCGCAGATTTCAGTCAAATTCTAAGGCCAAAGCTGAACTTCATAGAATCCCTAGTATTTTTTCATCGAAAAAAGTCCAGAAGCATGCAGGTCAAACTGCTTCGAGAGGGGAGTTTTGAGAAGAAGCTTCTACTATTTATTTGATCCACTTGAATTTTGTATAACAAAATATGTTTATTTGGAAGAAAAAAAGCATTTTTGTCTTACAGCTCAATAATAAGAAAACAAGCAACCCAATTTTTTAAAATGGGCAAAACTTGAAATGACATTTCACCAAAGAAGATATATAAAAATGGCTAATAAGCACTCGGAAAGGTGCTCAGCATCATTAATTTATTAGGGAAATGCAAGTTAAGCCACTACACATCCACCAGAAGGATTTTAGTTAAAAAAACAGACATACAGCTAGAACCCTCATACACTGCTGGTGGAAATGTAAATTGATACAGCCACTTTGGAAGATGGTTTGACACTTTCTTAAAAAGTTGAACATAAGTTTACCATAGAACCCAGCAATTCTACTTCCAGGTATACACCTAAGAGAAATGAAAACCTATGTCCACGCAAAGACTCCTACATGAATGTTCACAGCAACATCATTCATAGAAGCCAAGAACTGCAAATAGCCAGATGTCCGTCAACTGGTGAATGGAGAAACAAAATGTTGTATATCCATACCGTGGAATATACTCTTCAATAATAAAAAGGAGCAAAATACTGATACATGCTCATTATCCTAAGTAAAGGAAGCCTGATGCAGAAGACTACATACTATATGATTACATTTCTATAATAAACAAATTTTTAGGACAGAAAGCAGGCCAGTGGTTGCCTAGAGTTTGAGTTGTGTTTGGGCTTGAAGGAAGTTTTTAGTAGAATGTTCTGAAACTGGATTGTGGTGATGGTTGCACAGCTCTATAAGTTTACTAAAAACATTGAATTGTGTGCTTGAGTGAATTTTATGTTGTGTAAATTATACTAAATAAAGCTGTTAAAATTATTTCAAAGTTAAGCATCATCTTACACTAAAGAACCACATCTGTAAAGGATAGTTAAAACTTATTAATTATAAAAAGGTCTCTGTTAAAGGAAGAGGGCAAACAAATAGCAAATTACTATAAAGAAGGGAGCAGAGGTGTCTTAATCAATGGGTTCCTTGATGGTGATGGCATTTAAGAACCATCAAGTTCAACTGGTCTAACTAATTTTACAGTCCAGAATCCTAAGACCCAGAGCAATTAATTTGCCCCGCGTCACAGAATTAGTTATTGTTGAGGTCAGTACTGGAATCTAGGTCTTATTTCCGGGCCACATTTAGGCTCTCCCTTCAGTGCCTTCCTATGTGCACCATGCTAATTTTTAAAATTATTTATTTATTTGTTATTCTTATTTTGGCTGTGCTGGGTCTTCATTGCTGTGCGCAGGCTTTCTCTAGCTGCGGCGAGCAGCGGCTACTCTTTGCTGTGGTGTGTGGGCTTCTCATTGCGGTGGCTTCTCTTGTTGCAGAGCACAGGCTTTAGGCACGTGGGCTTCAGTAGTTGTGGCTCGTGGGTTCTAGAGCGCGGCCTCAGTAGTTGTGGCGCATGGGCTTAGTTGCTCTGCGGCATGTGGCATCTTCCTGGACCAAGGCTCGAACCCACGTCCCCTGCATTGGTAGGCAGATTCTTAACCGCTATGCCACCAGGGAAGTCCCCATGCTAATTTTTAACATGAAGTATACTCATGATTAATGAAGATTTGTTGAGCAACTAGTCATTCTTTCTGTTTAAAAAAATTTTTTTGTTTGTTTCCTTGTGGGCTCTGTAGTTGATCTCTACCTGGCCTATAGATGTCACTACAGTCAACAGCAGTTATTACCAAGGATTTAAAGAATGTTAAGAATACTCACCTCATAAGCAAACAGCGTTCATTAGTGGCTTCTAGTGGTCTTTCCATGTTCATTTTACTACTAAATATATGAATGTATTTGCTCTCTTCTTTTTTTTTTGACACTGCAAAGTAGGATGGGAAAGATTAAGACATAAAAGCTAAAATTTAATTTTTGTTTTCTATAAATTATTTTTCTCATTTCCTATAATTAATTATCCTTTTCTGGACCCTTCTCTTTATAATTAAGTAAAATAAGTAGAATTCTTATTCTAGCCCCATAATTGGAGACTGGTGAATACTGCTTTCTATTTCAGTTGATTTTTTATTCTGAAAACTTCTGAAGCTTCAGTCCTTGAAATAATTTGGATGCATTTATGGGAACTATAATTAAAGAAATGTATTGTTTTAAGATCTCTTGAAAACCATTTAAATTATGTTCAGGTGTTCTTGACCTTATATTACCCATCCATTTATTTAATCAGTGATCAGATAGATGACTTCTTATTCCACATTTTACAAAGAAAGGTCAGAAGATACTGTAGTGATTGATAGAAAGGTAATCCTGAAGCAATTGTGGTTGGTTATATGATTATATTAAGGTCTGCTGGAGTTGGGGTGGGACAGGCGATGCAGTGTAGCATTTTAAGTGAAGTTGAAGAAACCTCAACCATTTCTCTAGTGATTTCTCTGAAGCTTCTGGGTTTTTTTTTTCCCCCATAATTTTTTTTTTTTCCTCAGAAAGCTAACTTGAAGACTTGACTGCTTAAATAGGATCTTTACTGCACGCTTAGAATGTTACTGAGACACAAATGAATCTCGCTAGGGGATATGAGTGTTCAATGTGGTTCACCAGTTTCTTTGTTATAAAAATGATTCGGTGCTGTGAGCAATAGGAGAAAGTTGATGACCGACTCTTCCCTTCACTTCAGAAAGGCTAAATCGACTGCTGTTTCCTTTTAATCTGCATTAGAAAGATGCAACTAATGTGAAGAACTATTTCTCAGCAGGAAAACCGGGTCATTAAAATGATATTAATTGAAGCTGGCCACAAAATAAATGGTTGCGTTTATATTGCCTCCTGCTCTGGAATAGAGCTATCATCCTGATGCGAACAGGGTAACCGAGTGCCACAGTCGACAGCGTGAAGCATCCGAGGGTCAGATGTTGGAAACCCGGGATTCTGCTTCTCCCGGCAGACTTTCCTAGGCAGCTCACCTGCTTGACAGATGTGACTGTTAGCTTGAGGGGTAGCTGGAAATTAGCTTAATTGATTGCTTCTCGTGATAGAAATAGACTGACAACTTGCCCTGAAGGAGAATAAAATCTGAGAGGGAAAAGAAAATAGGCCCAAGGTCGACAGAAGAGAGAGCACAGAGTCCGTGGTGAGGATTTGAGCTGCTTCCAGCATTGAATGTTTATCAGGAATGCAGATACCCTGAAGGGAACACGGGTGCAACAATGGTCCAAGGGGGTTTCCCAGGTAAGAGATCTGTGCCTCTGTGATCTGGGGTTCTTTTGGAATGCAGTCTTCAGCCGTTTTGGTGTTGATGCAGAATGTTGTTTTAAAGGTTTGAACAACAGTAAGCTAAGGCATTTATCTTCAGTCAGAGAGTGAGGGTATATATGCATGTGCAAAGCAATTGTATATTAGAAACAAACCTTTAAAAATTTCATTTCATGTGTGTTGTAACTGGAATCGTCCCTATAATGTTTTTGAAAAGTGGAACAATTTATCAGACTGTCAGGAATATACTAGTAGTTTCAGTGCCAAAATTCTTAACACTGTGTTCATGCAGTATCCTCTCAGAATTGTAACTGAGAACTAGACCTTGTGGACATTTATTATTGTTGTTGTTATTTGTGACTTCACCATAATCAAAGGGGATGCTTTACATTAGAACAAGGTTATTCTGATTAATTTTTAAAAAGCTGATCATTCAGCATTTTGTTATAGATAAAAGCAAAATATCATTAAGAAATCCCAGCAGTAAACAAAAGCCTGCTTTTTCTTAATTGTAAGCTAGCACCTTAAATAAGTATTATTTGCTAATTGTGATTGAGGTCCCATTCATCGAAACGTACAAATTCAAATTCATAGGGGTGGGGGCTTAGCACTTGGAAGTATTATCAGGAACTTCCTTGTTAGCATATGGTTCTTGGAGTCATTGCTAGGTTGGTAATATAATTACATGCAGTAACATGCTCTCTTTAGTGTATGCTTTTGTCTTGACTTTTGAAAATTAATTTATTAACATCAGAGCTCCTTTTTTTATCCAAGTAAGATATGGACTGTTTAGACATAATAGGGGTCTTCTTGTCTAAGCATTTATCGCCTAAGGGAGGCAGTTGTAAACTCAAAACATTAGACATCACATTGTAGCCTCTTTCTTTTCAGCAGTGCACACGCAAATTAGGTTATTTCTACTGCAACAGCAGGATACGTGCTATATTCCTGATGTAAGCTAGCAAGCCTTATTCCTGGCTATGCTGTCAGAATAACTGAGCCATAACTTTTCTTTTGTCTAAAATATAATTTAGTGTTGAAGTCCTGAGCTATTTAGTATCCAATTTTGTGATTTTGGTTTAGAGGAAAGGTTATAGCTCTTAAATGGATGCGTCACAGATTCCTTGTAATGACAACTGTCCATAGTGTGTTTCTTCCCATTCTATAGTTGGAATTCCTTTCAAGTATCTAAATGTCATCTTTTTAATACTATTTCTCAAACTTGTATTGACAAGGCAGCTGTAGGAATGATCCTGAATATCTGTGGACCCTCCCTGCTTTTCATCAGAGTCCCTAGAGCAGTTTGTTCATTTTCCTTTTGTTTTAGGATGTTTCTTTATTTTATTTTTTTAAAATTTTTATTTTATATTGGAGTACAGTTGATTTACAATGTTGTGTTAATTTCAGGTATACAGCAAAGTGATTCAGTTATACATATATATATATCTGTTCCTTTTCAAATTTTTTTCCCATTTAGGTTATTATGGAATATTGAGTAGAGTTCCCTGTGCTGTGCAGTAGGTCCTTGTTGATGATCTATTTTATATGTAGTAGTGTGTATATGTTAATCCCAAACTCTTATTTCTCCAGATTGAAAATACATGAGTGCTTTAGTTTTCTCAGTGTAACCTGCTATCC
This sequence comes from Leucopleurus acutus, assembly GCF_964270905.1. NCBI lineage: Eukaryota > Metazoa > Chordata > Mammalia > Artiodactyla > Delphinidae > Leucopleurus > Leucopleurus acutus. Next base: position 140,688,156 of record NC_139143.1, on the reverse strand, counting down.
CTGATAATTTCCTTAATTTCTATCTCATCATTGTGAAGTTGCCACTGTCCAGGCTTCATAAACCCCAGTAGAACCCTCAGGATTCCCCACAGTGGGTTTTCCAGAAATCGAATAGAGTACATCTAGTCAGTAGGAATTTCTGTGTCTTTTGCATTTTATTCAAAAAATATATAACTCAATTTTTAAAGAATGTTATTCACTATAAATATGTCTTATAAATAGATATATGTTTGTGTTATATGTGTTACTTTTCCAGGGTTCCTGCCCAGGATTAACTGTTCTTGATTTTCATAATAAATATATTCAGCATTTATTAAAGGTTCCTATTTCTGTATACACTTTTAACTCCAAAGTATTTTAATGCTTTGTAATAGTCTTTATATTACTTTCACTGCTCAGCATTCAGTTAATTTCAAAAGCATCTTTCTATTTCATGTCTCTTTTGACATGTTCTACAAAAAGTTATACCTAGGATGATAAATAAAGGATGAGGCCTCAGTCTGTAGAGAATTTACTTTTTCTTTTGTACTTACGTAGAAACGTTATTTTAAATGGGTTTGTGCTGCTTTGATATCAGTGGTTTTATGTTGCTTTAAAATATTTCAAGTTTGCATATATGAATTTAGGTTATACACTCATCCTTTTAATCGATCCAGTGTTGAACAAAGAAAGTATTATAATTTTAATTAGAGAGAGAGTGTGTCAAAAATTAAGTAGTATTTAAAGTTATTTCCTTGAGAGACTGCCTCTGTTTTGGTGAATATAATGGGGAGGGAAGCTAAGAAATATTACTCTTAGGTTTCTATTATATTCTCTTTAGATAGTTATGTTATGTGTGTTTTTTTTATGTCACATTTATCTCTTTTCCTTTACATTTACGATATGTCAAGACTCTTAAGATACTTACATAGTGTGAAGAATTCATTTTGTATATTCTGAACATATCCCTAGTCAGTTAGTCTTATTATTCCCATTTTATAGATAGTAAAACTCTTTTTAAAAGAAGGCTTGGAGTGGTTTATCCATGGGTTGGTAGAAGTATGACATAACCTCAGTTGCTATGATGATATAACATTAAAAAATTTTGGAGCCCAATTCAGTCCTAAGCCTATGGGGAGAAACACACTAATCTGATCTCTGCCCTCAAGAAGTTTATGATCTTCCTAAAAAAAGAAAATGTGGATAGGTGCAGAAGCAGGTGTATTGGAAGGCCCTCAGGAAGAGACTGAGCTTGCGAAGTGGGTAGGATTGGCAGGAGTGTGGCAGCTGCAGACTGGAGAGTCCACTAAAAGGCGAAGAAGTTTCCAAGCCAGGTGCGTAGGAGGGAGAAGGCAAAGACGATCTGTACCAAGAGGGGATACACGCAGGAAAGCAGAATGGGTGAATCAAGATCGGATGTTAGAGGAATAAGAGTGCTAAAACGTAAAGCACAAGAATTTGCTGTTTTCTGAAGTGTGAATTATAGTGATAGCTAACCCATGGAGACTACATTTCAGAATGGTGACATAAAATTTCATTTTATTTATTTACTTTTTTTTGCATACTTAAGTTCTAGGCACTGTTCTGAATGCTTTACATATATTATTTTCTTCAATCCATATACTTTTATGAGTTTCTTTTTCAAAGTCTCATTTTATAGATGAAGTGCAAATCCTGTACTTTTAACAAGTTTTTGTTTGTTTGTTGTTGTTTTTTTTGTGGTACGCGGGCCTCTCACTGTTGTGGCCTCTCCCGTTGCGGAGCACAGGCTCCGGACGCGCAGGCTCAGTGGCCATGGCTCATGGGCCCAGCCGCTCCACGGCATGTGGGATCTTCCCGGACTGGGGCACGAACCTGTGTCCTCTGCATCCACAGGCGGACTCTCAACCACTGCGCCACCAGGGAAGCCCAACAAGTTTTAATTTTACATATTTTCGAGGATCTTCTCAAGTAATCCATTGCATTGGCAAAGACAAATTGATTACTATCATTCTTTTCAGTGATTGGGCAAAAGACATGTAATTAGAATTCCAAAAAAAATAAAAAAGAAGTTCCAAATTCTTAAAAATGTTTATTGTATTCTTCAGCAAACCACATTTTAATGTTGAAAGTTCCAATTTAAGAGAAAAAGTCACAAACCAAATGAAGCTGAATTGGGGAAAAATACAGTAATGGAGGCGTGCCATTAGTCTTCAGGGTATACCTCACCATGGTATCACACACAGCACGGCATGAATCAGGCTTCTCAGCGTAAACAAATTTCTTTTCCATTACTGAAAAATTTCTACATTTGGAGAAGAAATAGCAAGTCTCCTGATGCTGACAAGAAGGGAATGGGTAAGTATCTAAGGTTAATCAGATGTTTAGATGAAATTTTAAAAAATTTATGAGTCGTTCAGTATTTTCATATTCATCCTAGGTGAGATGGGAATGTATTAGCATTTTGGTAAATGTTTTGAATTGCATTTGGGTTTTGGTTCAGTGTTGCCTGTACCTGTTTCAGGTTTTCAATATTTGCTCTCTCAAGTCTTTCAAAAGCCAATACAGATGTAAGAGTGTGCTGGGAATGAGAGGGTAGCATTTTTTAGCTTCATGAAGCAAAATATCATGAGGTTTAAAAGGTTAAAAAAAAAAAAATTTACATTTAATGGACAGTTTACGAGCTTCCCATCTAGGTGTTTCCTTGAATATATCTGATGTTTCTTGGAAACATTTTGATTATACCTGCAGGGATAAAACACGTACATAGTGATAGTCTAATAACAAACAAAATTATATTGGTTATGGCTGTTCATCCATGCCATGCGAAATCTCTGACAGTAGCTCTCTGCTTCTGTGCAAAATTAAGTTAAATGCTTTGGTTCCTCAAATGACAGACGTTGCATTTGATTGATTGCCAAGGCACATTTATATAATACTTTGCAAGTTGTTTAGTCTCCTGTTTTGATTGTTCTTCAAGAAGACTTTTTTTTGGCAGATAGATAATCTGTATTTTCACAGATCACGGAACCTACAAAAACTAGCTTCCAACTCTTCGGTTCCTATGGAGTCTATAACCTTCATAATATGTGTGTGCTCTTATTTCATTCAGTTTGTGCTTAAATAATATCACTTGCCCCATATGAATATGGCTCTTAATGCATTTACAGTGCTGTGTTGAGATTAGGTGTTTAGGTGTTAATCTCCTCCATAGCCAATGCTTGGGTCATTGTTGATGTTCAGTAAATGCTTTTTGAACTGATGTAGAAAAGCCATTTTTGCATGTAACCTAATGAATATGCATGAAAGAATGGCCAGATCTATGCAATTTGTAAAGTGGGCATTCTCCTGGAACCGTGAATCACTAAAGAAAATGGAATAATTCTACCATCTACATGTATTACTAGAAGGTTCTTTTTATGGGCCGCATAGTGCAATGATAGTATATAAGAAAAGGACATTTTCACCCAGTGGAACAATGGATTTTCTTGAAAAAATTTTTTCAATAATCATAAAGAAGTTCTTAGGATGGGCACAAGAGTAATGAGCGGACCAGTATATTTTCCTACTGTCAGTCTTTTTTTCATTTAATTGATCAATCCATCCTGTTTGCTTCTTCAGTGGTTTCTGAATAAATCGGTAATATGATTTATGCATTGTAATGTGTTCAGGGCAAGTAACAGAATAGTTTCCTGGTCAAGCAGGAAAAAGTAGCCACTTTTCCATTTTGTAACCAGCAAATCTTTGGTGCAGGGTGAGCTAATTTTAAATTAATCATTTATTCCAGGATTCAGCAAACTATAGCCTTGCACCAGATTTGGCCTGCTGCATTTTTCTGTAAATAAAGTTTTATTGGAACACAGACATACCCATTTATTTACATACTGTCTCTAGCACTTTCGAAATACAAAACCCAGCAGAGTTGATCAGTTGTAACAGAGACACATGGCCCACAAAGCATAAAATTTTTACTGTCTAGCTCTTTCCAGAAAGTTTGCCAAACTTCACCTTACTCCGTAGAAGTTAAGGCTTTGAATCAGGTGTGGATTCAAATCCTGCCTTACAGCTTGCTACCTGTGTAGCCTTCAGCAAATTACTTATTACAAAATTGTTTGAGCTTTGATTTCCTTTTTTATAAATGAGGATGATAACACCTACCCCATATGTTTTTCCTGGTGATTATATGGCATAAAATATGTAAAGTTTTTAATGTGCTGATTTTTAACCGGTAAGCACTCTGAAAAAGTTAGCTACATATAAAAAATATGTATTTGTACATTATTTTTCCTTTGTGCAAGATTGAAAGTTAACTTTACTGTGGTACACTCTTACTGTGAAAAAATTGTTTACATGCTTATTGTGTTATATTTTTATCTTATAGATACAATTGGTGATATACTCACTATTTCTAACTCTCTGTACTTGATGGCATAAATTTTGTCAACCAAGTTAGTTATTTAGATTTTTCCCATGCTGTAAAAAAGTCAACTGTACAAACCTTAAATTAACTTGCAGTTAAAACATGGCCCTAATTCTTCTGGTAAATGGTGCTTCTGTAATTAGGGTCCCAACATAGTCCTTTGCACGTAATAATTGCTTAATGTTCTGTGAAATAATAATGTTTTGAAGTTATTTATTCAATATCAATGTTAGTTGTATATTGTTATGAAAGTCTAATATCTTCGACCATATATAATTTTATATAACCCGTAAGTTAGTGGTTGAGAGCCTGGGATTTGGAGCATCATAATTTTAGTCCCAACTCATTATTAATCTCTCTGAAACTCTTTCCTTAACTATAAACTGAAGACAAATGCACCTACCTCATCTGATTGTTTATAAGACTAAGTGACATCATGTACATAAAATGCATAGCATCCTGCCTGCATGGAGCAGATATCCTGCGCATGGTAGTTTTTATCATCATGATCATCCTTTCCCTTGTGCCATCCTATTATATAAATCTAAGCTCATCATAAAACATTGTTTTAGTATAATTTTTATGGAGAACATTTCACATACCTCTTGATTCTTTAAAAATGTCTCCAAATCTTGATGCCAATTAGTACTCTAGAAAAGGTAATTTTATGGAGCATTTTTCTCAGTGTTCTTGGTTTCATTCACAGTTCCAGATGGGGGAGACACTGATTTCTGATGTTTTGGTTTTAACAGGATGGATCTTCACTGAAGGGGGCAGAGTTAAAGATGGAAGCATTGATATCTTGTTAGCAATACCTAAACATTCAGATGAAAAAAGATGGAAAGATAAATGAGGGTCCAAGGATATGGTTAAGCTCTCAAAATGGGCCTGAAAAGGAGACTAAAGTTCTCTTTCCTGTCATGTGGAACATCTAGAACTCTGTATGCCTTTGTGTGAATTGGGAATAGCCCTTCCTTTTGGGAAAACACTGGCTTAGAAGCAGGCAGATGACTTAGCAAGGTGAAGGCCTTTGAGCAAAGGAAAAAGGAACCCCTTAATACTTTGTATACAATCTCTCACAGGATGGGAACTCCATGAGTGGTGCACGGATCAGAAATCAGCCTCTACTTACTATCTTAGGCACTCTTGTGCAGTGCACATACTGTACAATGAAACATGGATGGTTCTGTCACTAAAGTTTCTGAAACTTAGCTTTCTGGCATCCTGACAATTCCTAGCCTAAGCACAAAGCCATGAAAGAAATGATTAGAAGTGGTGTCCAGAGGCCAAAATGAATATGAGTACATTTGCACTCAGCTCATTTTCTGTACTCAAAAATGAATCCGTGACTTGAAGATCTTGTTAGCTACCAATTTGCAGATAAAATTTTTACTTACAACCTATCATATTTTGCATTCATATAGAATGAGACAAAAACTACTTGGCAAAGAGACTTTAGACAGGCCTGCTGATTGCAGGATTCACAAATAAAAAGTATCAACCTGACAGCAAAAGAGGTAGAAAAACTAAAGATCCAAGAAATATGAATACAGCAGACTCTATTTAATTGGACAGCAAGCAGCCTTTCACACCAAAGCTCAAACCCTACTTACTGTCTTTTCTTCTTGTTGGGAAACCTTTCCTGATCATCTCTGCTGAAAGTGTTGTCTTCTATAGCTATTTCTATTGGTTCTTCTCTTATTTCACTTTTATTTTCACAACCTACAGTGATATTATAGTTATTCATATATGGTTATTCATTGTATTTATAGCTTCAAGAGAGTAGCATGTCTTGATGTACATTTAATTCAGGATGTCTTGTCCATACCTTGGACAAAGGACACTCTCAATAAATCTTAACTGAACGAGTGAATGGGTAAACATTAGAATATGTAAAATTATTCAGAAGGCATGTGAACGGAAAGGGTTTGGGCATTGACTATATTCTATTTTTTTAATATTTTTCTCTTCTTGAAATATTCATTTCAAATACCCTGTCTGGAGTTTAGTTTTGAGTTACTGGTACAAAACAATTTTACAGTTGACAAAGCAGTTACAAGGCAAATCAACCTGCATGTGTAGAGGAATTGGATAAGGTTTGTGGTGTGATGCTGCAGGGCTTGGGATGAGGAGAGACTTGTGCTTATAGTCAGGAGAGGACTGTTAAAGCTATTAAGGCCGAGAAAAAATCTTCTGACCATAACGTTAAAGGAGAATTAACTTGATAGTTTACAATGAAAGAAGATAGAGAACTACTTAGAAGATACATTAGTCTGTATGAAGTTCCAACTGTGAGCAAAGAAACCCTCCAAATAACAGTTATTCTAGAGGAAAGAAGTTTATTTTTCTCACAGGTCTGCATCTGGAAATGGGCACTGCCTGGTGTCTTGGACCCAAGCTCCTTTCCTGTTGTTGCTCTTCCATGTGGGAGCTCCATTCCGTGCATCACTTCAGGGCCTGGAGGACACTAACTTCAGCTATCAGAGCTTATTCCAGCTGCCAGGAAGGAGAAAAGAGAAGGGAAGGGCAACCTTCTTCCTTTTAATGATAATTTCTAGAAAGTTACACTTACAGCTTATATTTCATTATCCAGAGCTTAGTAGTACAACTAGCTACAAATGAGGCTGAGAAATGTTATTTTTATTCTAGACAAATAGCTAAAAGTATTTGCTTCTGTTATTCAGAAAGAAAGGAATAATGGATATCAGACCTTATTAACAGAGTTTTTAATGGTGAGGGTTTTTTAATATTCTAGGAAATATGGAGAGAAAGCCATAAGCTAGTGTAAGTAGAACTCTTCTTAGAAGATAAGTGATGCATGCATTCAGTTATTCAACAAGCGTTTATTGAGAGTTGTCCTGAGAGCCTAGAGTAGTTCAAGGTGTAAAGGGAGTTATCGGTGTGAGTCAGTGATCAAAGCTGTGAGATCAGCTGTGATGGTCAGGGAGAGAGTGTAAAGGCCTGGCACAAGACCCCTGAGGACCATCAGAAGGAACCTTTAAGAGCAGTGCCCAGGCAGTGCGGGAGAGGTGGAGCGTTTAACCTTAGGTAAGATGAAAAGCACCTCTTTCAGTTTCACAAGAGAAACTAAAGACCTTAGGCCTGTGGACACCTCAGAGAGAGCCCAGCACTTTCACTCTTCTGCCCCATCAGCCTTATAATAACTTCTTTTCTGTTCCATTCTGGCCTTAACCATCATTTTATGTGTATGTTATAGATTTAAAACTTTGGAAATAAGAGTAGGGAAGAGTCTACGGTATAATATTATGTTTCCTCTGCACACTTTCATATTTGTAGAATGCAACCCAAATATACTTTCTACATAGTACTTGAAGAGCTTTAAGAATAGAATGAAAAGCAGCATACCTTATCCCTTTTTAAAATGTGTTTATTTGCTTGCTTGTACTTATCTATACAAACTAGAAGAGAGTGAAAATTTTGGCCTGTATAGTATGTTTTTTAAAGCTTTCTTTTTTTGTGGTTCTATAATTTATTTTATAATCAGCTTTAGTCCTCATCCACATTGGCTGTAGATTTTTTTCTTTTTTGGCCATGCTGCACACAGCCTGTGGGATCTTAGTTCCCCAACTATGGATTGAACCCGTGCCCCCTGCATTGGAAGCACGGAGTCTTAACCACTGCACTGCTAGGGAAGTCCCTGGCCTGTATAGTATTTTATATCTCTTGGAGCTATTTCTAAAGGTTTATGATTTTAGTTGAATGTTGTTTATTCTAATATAATGATTTCTAAAGGTAATATGTATTTCATTATTGTTTATTATAGTTTATATTAAGGTATATTAAAAAGCAATATGATTTATGTGTTCTTGACTATTCTTAAAATAGCCAGTAATATAAAAATGTGATATATTGGCTGATTGAAACTTACAGAGATTTCTTTGACATATAGAAAAGGTACTTAAATTCTGCCTAAGTTGTAATTTGAAAAGAAAATAAGGTAGCATTTACTCTTAAGGGAGTTTGTAAGTTAGAGCTGAAAGCAAATCATGTATAAACCCGCTACTTACATACACTACCTGATCATTTGATTATATATCCTTAGAATCCTATAAAAATGAATAGGATATTAGAAAACTTAATTTTATAATTTAAAAAAATTTAAAAACCTCTACTCCGTGGTTATATGTATAAATAGGGTTTTATATCTTTCCCCGAGTATTAAAATGTGCTGTGCTGGTGAATTCTTTTTTCCTTTTTTCTTCTTCCATTCGTTTGTTTGTTGTTGTTTGTTTGTTTTTTGTCTGCTGCAAAATCTACATTTGCCTGCTTCTTTGGAAATTAACATTATAGTGTTTTTTATATTTAATTTAATTGTAGTCTTTAAGAAAGCTTTCACTTTCACTTATGACATGGTTGTTCATTTGGATACCTTCGTAGATAAGTCATTCATCCTGTTTGGCTGACAATCCCTGCCCCCCAGTTCGGTGACTTCCCATTGTAATTGTCTAAGGGTTCTCATGGTCTTGCCCTGATCTCTTTACACATCCCCCTGATGTCTTCTGTGCCCCTTACCCTCTGGGTTCCCCCTGTAGTGGTAGTTCCTCCAGAACGCCATCCTCTTCCTTGCGTCAGAACCTTTGCACACAGTTTTCCCCTGCCTAATAATACTTCCTCCATTCTCTTAACTCAGACCTTACTTCCTTAAGGAAGACCTCCTTGATGTCCAGTTCAGATACAGATACTTTTACTATATATGCCCTGTGATGCTTTTTCTTTATACCTTTTACCTGAGTTTGTCTTATGATTATTAGATTAATTCTTTCTCTTCCACTACGTGATAACTTTCCAGGCCGGGTCTCCACTGTCCATCAGCACCTAGCACCATGCTTGTCAAGTGATAAGTATCACTGAAAACTTTTTCGAGTGAGTGAATGAGTAAGCATAATTTTCAGCCTTTATACTTCGTACTGGAGACCTAAGCAAAGTTCACTTTTATATTACTGATTCTAATCAAGAAAAATACATAAATTTAACTCACTCTTATCTTTGGAATTAAAAAACCCATATAGTGTAATCAAAAGCACCTTTTTATATAGAGTCAGAAGATCTGTATTCAAATTTGAGCTTAATCCCTCTCTAGTTGTGCTGTCTCAGTCAAGCCACTTAAACTTTCTGGTTAGAAACAGGTTATTCTTCTTCAATATACACAGCTAATGCCTACCTTGAATATTAGTTTGAGGATTAAATGAAAAAAACATATATGAAGGAGCCTGTTTCAGTGCCTAATATAAAACTCATTCTCAGTAAATATTATTTGCATTGGAGTATAATTAGTCGTTATTATCGTCTGTGTTCATCATAACTGTTTTTGATAGCTCTAAGCTGAAAGTCACATAATTATTTAAGTGAACCCAGTGGTTCTGAGAGTGCAACCCCCCACCGCCACCCCCTCTGCATGTCAGTCAATGGAAACTTTTTTTTTCTATTCTTCTATCTCATGGGATAGAATTGGGGACCTGGGAGTTAAGGATTTCAGTTGACCAGGGGCAGAGTAAACCAGTGACAAGGGCAGAAATTGAGGAGTAGAAAGGGCACAGCAGTCTGTGGGCTATAGGTAGCCTTATTTTCATGTGGAAAAATTGCAGATGTGGGACGCTCTGGGATTCTGCAAAGTAAAGAAAGTGGAGTGAAAGTGGGAAGTAGGACCAGGTGTTGTGTTATGCTTCAAATGCATTATCTTACATAGTCCCCCAAACGACTCAAACACGTGGTTACCATAATTATTTTCACTTTATGCATGAGGTGACTGAGAGAAGTAGGAGGTTAAGCAGCCCAAGGTTTCCCAACTGCAAGTGACAGAAGCAGGATCGGAATGCACAATCTGATTCCAGAGCCCACACTCTTAGTCACTGGGTTTTATTGCCCAATTTACTGAGGAGGCATTGCTTTGCATAGTCAGAGTACCAGGGATTTGTACCAGGAGAGTTTGGGAGAGTGACACGGGAAGATGCAAGCTCCCCAGGAGCGCTCACCTGAGAATTCACCCAGGAAACTGTTTTATAGGGTTTAAAGTGCATTTTCGGTGCCCTTTGTACCAGGTCGCTTGGATTTTCTCTTGCCAGTGCCCCATTGTCTTTATTTACTTACTTACTTACTTACTTACTTACTTATTTATTTATTTATTTATTTATTTATTTATTTATTTATTTTGCGGTACGCGGGCCTCTCACTGTTGTGGCCTCTCCGTTGCATAGCACAGGCTCCGGACGCGCAGGCTCAGCGGCCATGGCTCACGGGTCCAGCCTCTCCACGGCATGTGGGATCTTCCCGGACCGGGGCACGAACCCGTGTCCCCTGCATCGGCAGGCGGACTCGCAACCACTGTGGCACCAGGGAAGCCCTGTCTTTATTTTTGAATGATAATCTCTTAGGGCCAAAGAACTCCATCAAGATTTAAGCAAAAGTGAATTGCCAGGAAAGACAAACCTGAGAAAATACTCAGTCTCTCATCCTTAAGTTCTTTGAGGCTGAAAATCAAGTATTAATCATTTAACTGAGTGCTTACTATGTGTCAGATTCCATGATAGGTGTTGGGTACAAAAATGAGTCAAACACAGGTCTGGTTCTCAAGGAGCCCCAGTCCTATGAGGAAGATGAAGTCCGTCAGTTTTCACAGTGGAGGGAGAGCTTTGATAGAGGAAGGCTCAAAGTACCTTGGAAATAAGAAAAGGAAATCCTGCCTGAGGAGTCATAGAGTGCTTCTCTGAGCATTGTGCAGTCACTAAGGCATGGAAAGACAGAGGAGCCATGATTAGGGTGCATCCTGCAAGGGAGCATGGCAGAAAATGGAGCTCCACGGGAGTATTTGCTGAGCTTTTTCATGTGTTATGGACTACCCTGTGTTAATTAGGCTATCGAAAATATAAGGGGTCATTTTATTTTTAGCTGGCTATACTAAATTAAGAACTCTCCTTTTAGTCCTAAAATCTATTTTTTAGAATTTTTTTCTAAACTTTTGATATTTTTTGTATTACGAATTTTACCTTAAATTATCTCTGAAGAGTTGAACGTCCTGTTCAAGGAAAGATACTTTAACAAGCATTCAGTACCTGCTCTTTATAGGGTTGACTTGACTACACATTAGAAAAAAGTTGAGTATTAGATACAGTTTCATATTACCTTTTAAAGAAACACGGTGGTTTGTAATTTATAAAAGAGATAGTGATTTATGTTAAAATATTGACTCTGCCCTTTGCTAGCTAATGTTTTTGGGCAGTTCAATTAATCCCCCCAAGTTTCAGTGCCTCTTATTTCTAGAAAGGACAATCAAAGTATTAAACAAGACCATTTATTTGGAGGTAACTGTCCCTCAAAAGGCAGCATTTGTTATTATAAATTTGAGTTCAGAATTGCTCTTAAGAGATTTTAGATTAGTCTTCAGCAGATGTTTCCTTGCTTGCTTTCCTCCTGTGCCATTGCTTTTGCTTTTCTATTATTCTTGTTTCTTACTCGCAGGTCTGTCCCCTCTCATTTATCTTTTATCTTGTGAGAAGGCAATTGCTCAGTGACGTGCAAGATCCCATCCAGGTTCTGTCAGCTGCTTTCAGAGTGTGATCAGTCTAAAGACGAGACACATGGGAACAGACTGGCTACAATGCTTGAAACAGTTCCTTTTTCATGTTATCATCTTCACTGCCTGAATAAGAGCCAAAAAGATATCAAAGCCCAAGGGGTAAAGTATAAAATGGTGCAGAAATACCAGCACCAGAGAAAGAAACAGGTATCAGTTCCTCTGTGGGAAGGAGATGAGTGGCAAATGTTGTCAGTTTATTTTGACAGTCTCTGGTATCTTTCCTGTATTTTTTATAATCATCTTAGGTACCAGTGTTTTAGAACTTAATCTTTTTGGTTTTAAATTTATTTAGTTATTTACTTATGGCTGTGTTGGGTCTTCATTGCTGTGCGCGGGCTTTCTCTAATTGCGGCGAGCGGGGGCTGCTCTTCCTTGCGGTGCGCGGGCTTCTTACTGCAGTGGCTTCTCTTATTGTGGCTCGCAGGCTTTAGGGCTCAGGCTCAGTAGTTGTGGCGCACGGGCTTAGTTGTTCTGTGGCATGTGGGAACTTCCCAGACCAGGGATCACACCTGTGTCCCCTGCATTGGCAGGCGGATTCTTAACCACTGCAACACCGGGAAAATCCTAGAACTTAAACTTTTTTGTTGGCGTCTTCAGGTATGTGGAATACATGCTTCCTTTCATCAGCAGCTTTCCTACAGAATATTTATGTGGTTTCCTTCCTAAATCCCAGGTGTTGTTTTGGCAAATGCAGATCTCGATCACAACATAACCTTGAATAAATTTTCACAGGCTAACTTTTTTTAAAAAATAGACTATCTTATTTATTTATTTTTTATTGTGGTAAAAAATTATTGTGTATAGTGCTGCTATGAACATGGGTGTACAAATATCTCTTCAGTACTCTAGTTTAAATCCTTCTGGCAGGAGTGGGATTGTTGGATCATATGGTAGTTTTATTTTTAAGTTTTTGAAGAAGCTCTGTACTGTTTTCCATATCGGTTGCTCCATTTTACAGTCCCACCGACAGTGGACAGGCTTCCAACTTATTCACATCCTTGCTGACACTTCTTATTTGTGGTTTTTGATAGTAACCATCCTAATGGGTGTGAAGTGATATTTCATTGTAGGTTTGATTTTCAATTCTCTGAGATGATTGGTGATGTCGAACATCTTTTCATATGCTCGTTGGCCATTTGTGTATCATCTTTGGAGAAAAATCTATTCAAGTCCTTTGTCCATTTTTAAACTGGGTTATTTAATTTCTTGTTGTTGGGTTGTAGGAGTTCTTTATATATTCTGGATATGAATCCCTTATCAGATTTATGATTTGCAAATATTTTCTCCCATTTCATAGCTTGCCTTTCCAGATTGTTGATTGTGTCCTTTGATGAACAAAAGTTTTAAATTTTGATGCAGTCCCATTTGTCTATTTTTGTTTTTGTTACCTGTGCTTTTGGTGTTATATCCAAGAAGTCATTGACAAATCCAAAGTCATGAAACTTTCCCTTGTGTTTTCTTCTAGAACTTTTGCAGTTTTTGATAAAATACTTTTGTATGTATTTTTTAAGACTTTTTAATGCAGAGCAGTTTTAGGTTCACAGCATAATTGAGCAGGAAGTTAACAGTTACCATATGCTTCCTGCATGACCCATGCCCCCCCTCCACATACAACTTCCTGCACTATCAACATCCTCCACCAGAGTGATACATTTGTTACAATTGATGAACCTACACTGACATGTCATTATCACACAAAGTCTGTAATTTACATTAGGGTTCACTCTTGGAGTTGTGCATTCTCTGGCTTTGGGCAAATGTATAATGACATGTATCCATCATTATAGTATCATACAGAATAGTTTCACTTCCCTAAAAAATTCTCTGTGCTCTACACATTTATCTCACCCTCCCCAGTAAGGAGTTAACTTTTAATCAGGAAAATGTTGAACTGTTCAGAAGATACCACCATCAAAGTATTCATTGTCCAAACTGCAGAACTACAAGACACTGATGAAATTTTCAGTCACCTGGTTTAGTAGTCATTGAAGTAAGAATTTAATCAGGACAGTGTTCCCTTTTTGTCAATAAGTCTTTATTAACAAAAGCTTCAAAGCTAAAAACTTTAAGAGCTAAAACTTTACATTATTTTAGAGGATGACACTTTTTTAGGGTAGTTTCACAAGTACTCTTTATTTGATCATTTTAAAGATACTGTGAGACAGTTAAGGCAGGCAAGATTATTTTCATTTAACTCATGACCAGACTGAGGCTGGACAAAGGTAAGTGATTCGCCCAAGATTTCATGGTTAGAAAGTAGAGTCCTGGGAATTCCCTGGCGGTCCAGTGGTTAGGACTCCTCGCTTTTGCTGCCAAGGGCCTGGATTCGATCCCTGGTCAGGGAACTAAGTCCCACAAGCTGTGTGGCACAGCCAAAGGGAAAAAAAAAAGAAAGAAAGCAGAGTCCAGGTTCTTAACCCCAGGTTTGATTTTTCTCTCCACTACACCATGTTGCCTCTCCTCTTGGACTTGGAAACGAATGTGAATATGCTATCAGCCTATCGCAGAAGTAAGTGAAATCTTTCTAGTGACTGGTTTCTTTGCCTAAACTGTTTAAAACATCACAGCATCTGACATGTTCTGGGATGAAATTTTTAAACAAAAGTTTTGCTATTGTTTAAAATTACATGAGCAAAATTAATTATGTATAAATCATTATGACAAATTATAGAATTAGTCTTCTTTCTCATAAAACCTCTGAAAGTGTCATGGGATACTATCTTGTCATTATTTAAAAATTAAATATTAAAATATACAATGTACTTTGCAACCTTATGCCTGTTACTTAAACTCTCTTAGCCTGTTTCTTTATTTTTAAAATAAAGACAATGATAATAATTTTAGAAAGCAATGCTATGTAATTAAAACTGGTTTGTATGGTACTTTAAGGAGCTCTCCAACTGCAAGAGCTAAGGGAGGAAAGTTGTAGCTGGTTAGGGAACAAAGGTACAATTCCTACTATTACATTAAGCTAGCCACTTTATATATACTCTTTAATTCTATCTTCTCAAATTCATGGGACAAGTGACTGTTCTTTTTTTAAAGATGGGAATGTGAAGTTGAGTGACTTGCAGAAGGTCAACAGATGCAATGTGGCGTTAGTGGAATTCGAACAGTACTTCTTTTTTGACTTCACCATGTGAAGATCTTTCTAAAGCTTGTGTACTTGTTTTTTGATTGACTCTGGCTCCATATACCTAAAAGATAGTGTTTCTAATAATATTAAAACATGAATTACCCAAAAAAGTTGTTCTCAGCTTAATTTTGGAGTCTTTTATTACAGTTTAATTCTTAGGGAAAATAAAACTGTGTTTATTAGAAATTTTGATTAACCTAAATAACCTGTTTCTTGACTAATTCAGATAATGAAGAATTTGTAAGTTTGTGTTTCCATAATTTATTCATACGTTTATGCTGCACCTCCTCTGGGCCAGTAACTCTAACTCGACAAAGCAGGTAGTTTCTCCCCTTATGATAGCAGAGGGCACAAACAATAAACAACTGAAGACACCTACACAAAATACTGTCAAATCTCAGCTAGAATTCCACTTCTTCCCTGAATCTTGCTCTGATGGTTATTGGAACTAATATGTATGTACAGGGCCTTGGGCAAACATAACCAGATGGTTTCCTAAGCAGGTAAGCAGAGGGGAATTTGCTTCCAAAGTATCAGTTCCTAAGGGGGCCAGGTAAACTTGGCAAATACTATGTTATATCCCTTTTTCTGCATTCTACTACAGTTTGCTTTAATTATTGGAAACCCATTTCCCCCCCTCCAGAAAATATTATTAAACACTTTAATGCTGTCAGTGCCACTGTTGATCACCGTGATCTGTTGTCAGTGTGGAGCTTTTGTTGAGCATTATTGCATGACTAGGTAACGACCAAGAAGCAAAATCAGCCCAACTCTAACACAGTTCTACCATGCTCTAACCATAATGAACTTGCAACTCTGAGCTTTTATAGTGATTAAAGAACCATATTCTATGTTCTCTTGATATTTAAAATGTACAACAAATGATTGTAAAGAGTGCTTTTTTTTTTTTTTTTTTTGCCGTACGCAGGCCTCTCACTGTTGTGGTCTCTCCCGTTGCGGAGCACAGGCTCCGGACACGCAGGCCCAGCGGCTTTGGCTCACGGGCCGAGCCGCTCCGCGGCATGTGGGATATTCCCAGACCGGGTCACGAACCCGTGTCCCCTGCATCGGCAGGTGGACTCTCAACCACTGCGCCACCAGGGAAGCCCAAGAGTGCTTTTTTTAAAATTAATTTTTATTGGAGTATAGTTGCTTTACAATGTTGTGTTAGTTTTTACTGTACAGCAAAGTGAATCAGCTATACATATACATTTATCCCCTCCTTTTTGGATTTCCTTCCCATTTAGGTTGCCACAGAGCAATGAGTAGAGTTCCCTGTGCTATACAGTAGGTTCTCATTAGTTATCTATTTTTTACATAGTATCAGTGTATATATGTCAATCCCAGTCTCCCAATTCATCCCACCCTTCTTTCCCCCGTGTATCCATACGTTTGTTCTCTATGTCTCTGTCTCTATTTCTGCTTTGCAAATAAAATCATCTATACCATTTTTCTAGATTCCACCTATATGCGTTAATATTTGTTTTTCCCTTTCTGACTTACTTTACTCTGTATGGCAGTCTCTAGGTCCATCCACATCTCTACAAATGAACCAATTTCGTTCCTTTTTATGGCTGAGTAATATTCCACTGCATATATGTACCACATCTTCTTTATCCATTCCTCTGTTGATGGGCGTTTAGGTTGCTTCCCTGTCCTGGCTATTGTAAATAGTGCTGCAGTGAACATTGGGGTGCATGTGTCTCTTTGAATTATGTTTTTCTCTGGGTATATGTCCAGTAGTGGGATTGCTGGGTAATATGGTAGTTCTGGTTTTAGTTTTTTAAGGAACCTCCATACTGTTCTCCCTAGTGGCTGTATCAATTTACATTCCCACAAACAGAACAAGAGGGTTTCCCTTTTCTCCACACCCTCTCCAGAATTTATTGTTTGCAGACTTATTTTTAAATTACTTTTGGCTTTTCTCAGTGCTGTTTTCAAAATCAAAACATTACTGATTTGTCTCAAGACTTAGTAAAAATCTGAGGTCAGTAACAAACTCTTTTTATACCTTGTTTTCCAGCACCTCTAAGGGTCATTAAGGCGTTTTGAGCTTGGTTGGAGACTTCTCTTGGTTTTTAGACATTTTTCTTTAATGTGTTTAAGAATTACATAGAGATATGTTTATAAAAAAAAAGGGATGACTCCTTGGCTGTATCACAAGATTTAGATTTTGTAGATGTGACATGGAGCCCAGTCAACTGCATTTTATACACAACTACCTTGGGTGATCTGTGGACCACACTTTGGGAAACACTGGTTTGGGTGTATTGGTGCTGTTGCAGAAAGGTCTCACTAGGCATATCCATCAAGACTGATGATGTGTGATGCAGCCACTATGGAGAACAGTATGGAGGTTCCTTAAAAAACTACAAATAGAACTACCATACGACCCAGCAATCCCACTACTGGGCATATACCCTGAGAAAACCATAATTCAAAAAGAGTCATGTACCACAATGTTCATTGCAGCTCTATTTACAATAGCCAGGACATGGAAGCAACCTAAGTGCCCATCATCGGATGAATGGATAAAGAAGATGTGGCACATATATACAATGGAATATTACTCAGCCATAAAAAGGAACGAAACAGTTATTTGTAGTGAGGTGAATGGACCTAGAGACTGTCATACAGTGTGAAGTAAGTCAGAAAGAGAAAAACAAATACCGTATGCTAACACATATATATGGAATCTAAAAAAAAAAAAAGAAAAAAAATGGTCAGAAGAACCTAGGGGCAAGACAGGAATAAAGATGCAGACCTACTAGAGATTGGACTTGAGGATATGGGGAGGGGGAAGGGTAAGCTGGGACAAAGTGAGAGAGTAGCATGGACATATATACACTACCAAATGTAAAATAGATAGCTAGTGGGAAGCAGCCTCATAGCACAGGGAGATCAGCTCAGTGCTTTGTGACCACCTAGAGGGGTGGGATAGGAAGGGTGGGAGGGAAACGCAAGAGGGAGGAGATATGGGGACATATGTATATGTATAACTGATTCACTTTGTTATAAAGCAGAAACTGACACCCCGTTGTAAAACAATTATACTCTAATAAAGATGTTAAAAAAAAAAGACTGATGATGTGAACCTATATGTTTGAGCATGGGTGCAAATGTAACCATCTTCCTTAATTAGGGTGTATTAACTTTCCTGCGTGCTAATTTCATTTTATATTTTAAGCCTAAAGGTAGTCAGTGAGCTTGCACCTTGCCTTTGTAGATAGATCATTTGTCAACTGCATCTGCCTCCCTGAATGATTGCCTTGCCCCACATCCCTCATTATCAGAGGGATTTAGCAGACTGGTCAGTTTTATCATAACATGAAATAAGGAATTGGGATGAGATTTGTGAAAATGAGAGGCAAAGATAGCCCACCTACAACTTCAGTTTAAACCTGGCCTAATTGCCCCAGTATCTGAGACTTAGAATAGAGAATCTGGCCTAATTAATGAGGACTTTGGATTCCATTCCTGGTTTTGCTGTTTGCTTCCAATTGATCTCTCTCATCCTTGGTGTCCTTGATCATGAATGCCCTGGACTGGTTTGTTTCCTTCTCCAAACTAAATGTGTTTCTTAAGAGTTTAGATAGCAATTACAGGATCTTCTTTGCCTGCTGTTAAGTGACAGAAAGAAACAGCCCAATCATATTTGGAATTTCTTATGCTTTTGATAGTACCTAATTCAGTCTTTATTCCTTTCTCTTTTAATTCACCCTTATATCTTTAGCAGGTAGCCTAAGGCCTGGCCCAGAGCAGGCATTCAATATTTTTTTTTTCTTTAGGAATGAATAGAGTGGAGTCGCTCCTTTCTCTGATTCCTTAAGTTCCCTTTTCTATTCCAGCTGGCACCTTAACCCAGTTTATATCAATTTCCTATCACTCTTGGGTTGCATAGTAATGGCCTCCTAAATGGTCAGGTCCCCCATTCCTCTCCTCTGAGCCATCCTCCCCAGAGTTGAGTGCTAATTCATCCTCAAAGAGCGCTCAAAGTGTTTCGTCCCTCTCTGCCTTATCTAGCAGCAGTTCCAGGCTTACTTCCCATTCATTCTTGAGCTCCAGGCCGAATTCAGCTGCTCTCTGTTGTTGATACCACAAACCAGCCCATTTAAACTAAATCGTCACCTCCTTGTGCCTCACTCCTTGTCTTCAAGGATCGGACCTTAGTTTCCTTGTTCCTCTTAACCTTCCTTTACCTCAGATATCCAAACAGTTCATAAGCCTTATTGATTTTTTCTTTTGAATTATTTCCTACCACCACATGCGAGCTGCATTCTAATTTTTTCTCCACCATTTTTTTTAATAGTCTTTCTCTTGGTCTTCCTCTTTTCTCATCTCTCCTCTTCAAGTTGTCCTATGTGTACTGCTGCAAATTAATCTTCCAAAGGCTAGACTATGGGGATTGCCTGTGTCTGTTCTAGGTCTCCCCCTAAATCATGAATTCCAAAAGGACTGAGGCAGGTTTCAGAGTTCACTTCTGCCACTGTACCACATGTGGACACAACATGCTTCTCAATCTTTCTTATGTGGTGGGTAAGCATATGGGATTTGGAGTGAGGCAGACCTGAATCTGAACTCTAGGTCTGCCAATCCCTAAATGCGAGTTTGGGCAAGTTCCATAACCTCCATGATCCTCAGTTTCATCATCTGTAAGATGGGATGATTATACCTTATAGGATTGTTAGGAGGGTTTTATTTTGCTTTTCTTGTAGTTGTGAAAATTTTCAAACATTTGCAAACCTGAAGGAGAACAGTGAGTGAATTCCCATATATTGTTCTCCTGGACTTAGTAATTAACCAAGTTTTGCTGTAGTATTTGTTTTACCTATCATTTATTTTTCTTTTATTTTTCTTTATTGAAATAGTTTAAAACCATTCTCAGACTTGTCATTTCATTCATACATATACATCTCTAAAAGTACAACTATAATATTGTGCAATGTATATTATACAATATATATAATTGTGTATATATACAATACGTATACACACAGTATAACCCAATACTTGTTTGGTTTTATTTAATATCTAATCCATAATCATATTTCTTTATTGTCTCAAAATGTAGTTGGCTTGTTCAAATCAGAAATCAAACAAGATTCTCACATTACATTATCTTATTAAGTCTCTTTTTAAAAAATAAGTTTATTGAAATATATACAAACAAAACTGTACCACAATTTGATGAATTTTCACCCACCAAACAGAACATTACTACCACCCAGAATCACTTCATGCCCCCCTTTGATTCACTGTTTCTTCTCTCTTCCCCAAAGGTCAACACTGTCACTGTCTTGACTTCTAAAACCATAGATTAGCTTTGCCTGTTTTTAAATTTGATAAAAATGGAATCGTGTGGTGTATACACTTTTCTTTCTTGGTTTCTTTCACTCAACAGTATGTTTCTAATATTCAAACATGTTGTTGCCTATAGCAGTACTTGTTTGTTTTCATTATTGAATAAAGTTCCACTGTATGGATATGCCACAATTTGTTTATCCAATTTACTGAGAATGGATGTCCTGAAGACTATATTTCATAATACCAAATACACAAAGGGATCAACATAGTGTCTAACAGAGAAAGTTCAATTGATATTAATACAGTGCCTTATGTTTAAAATTTGCTCATTGCATATTGATTCATTTGAATTTTGTTTCATCTAATGGGAAAATTTTCGATTTTCACTATTGAGTATTTTTTTTCTCACACTATGGTGTCTTAAGGAAATAATTGTAATGATTCTTGTTCCAGTTGACAGCCTGAATTATGTCACTTTAAAATTATGGTTGCTTTCCTTTTCCATTCTTGTATCTAAAATGGATTGAATTTTTGTGAATGAAAGGAAGGAAATGACTTAACTTTTCTGTTTTCCTTCCAAGTTCTGTATATACTTTTTGTTTAATTCTAGCCCTGACTCTCACCTGAGATTATTGACTCCAGAGCCGAAGTCTTCAGTTTCAGATCCCTATTTTACCACTCACTAGCTGTGTTACTGTGCAGGTTACCTATCCTCTCTGTGCCTTTGTTTCCTCATCTGTAAATTTGGGGATAATAATACCTATATTACAGGGTTTTCATAAAAATTAAATGAGTTAAACTATAGTAAAGTGCTTAGAACAATGTCTAGCTGTTATTTTCATACTTAACTGTAGTTCTCATGTTTTGTGTCTCAATTATTAATTTCTAACTGTAGGTCCACATGATATTATCAAATTTGTATACTGGCAAAAACATCTATATTTAAGAGGAAAGTTTGTTTATTTGTCACGTCAAATATGGTTTCTTTACGCTGACACATTTGCATTATTTTCTTTATTTGGTCTGGAATTTCACTTGAGATTTGCTCCTTCCTGCTAGAGTTCACGTGCTGTTTCTTCTGATTGGTTATGAATTTTTTTTCCATATGTTTTTACTTCTTAAATCTACATGTACTAACAGAGAACTGAAAGTTGGTTACTGTGTAAGAAAATTAGATTAAGAGATGCTTCTCATAACCTGATTATTTAAAAGTGGAAAGGTTGTATTTAATGTATAAGAAACATATTTAAGTATTTCCTCTGTATTAAATTATTTTGTGTTGTTTGGAAACAGACCAGGTAACTAAATGCTTCTAAAATTGTATTGGGTCATTATTCTGGTGCGTTGAACATTTGTTATTAAAACACTGGGCATTGACTTGAATTGTTTCTTTCTTGGGAGAAAGGCTCCATTACTTAGCAACACCTAATATCCTATGATGATACGAAAACACCCTGAGACCACACTGGAGAAATCTTATTGGCTTTTGTGGACAAGGAAAAACACCGATGCTTTGATACAGAATTATGAGCAAATTGGGATTCCTTTCTTCAGATAACATTGTCACAGGGCTGGAAAATCCATGTTTAAAGCAAGTGTGCCTATTCAGCTGAGTCAAAAGACTGTTCTCCCTCTCTAGTTATTCTAGTCTGATGTTCATTCAGAGGTACTTGAGTAAAGCCTGGTGCCAAAAGAAGTGGGTTACTTATCTCCTAATCTCTGTATTTAGAAATGGAAGGCATCTAGGTTATTTGGGATAGGAACTACTACCACGTGACTAACACACTGTGGAAGTCAATGAAAGTCAATATAAAGGTTGGCTGTTTGTTACAAATATTCCTAGGAAATACCGGTAACAGGTATGTTACTAAAAGCTAGTACTTACATGATTTGTGTGTGTGTGTGGAGGGGGGCGGGTGTTTGTGTATAGGAAACAAAGTATGGGTTCTTTGTATTTTTTTTTTCTTAGTTTTAGAGAAGAAACTCATTGGCTTCAAATATTACTTTATTATTTTTAATAGTAGTATTATTTTACTCTTTACCCCACCTCTTCAATTTTTTTTAGTGAAATCAAAATAAGTTTTAGGAAAATTGTTCTCTTTATACCTTTTCCCCCCACATATCCTTTTCCTCACTCACTGGTTGCCATGGAAACAACTCCCTGCAGCTCTTAGAGCAAATGCCAGGCAGTGTGGGTTTCCCCTGTAGTGGGATCACATGTCTGAGGCTGTAGAGCAGTTTGTGCTGACTCAGCCATGCACAGGATGACCTCAGCTATGATTTCTCTCTTAAATGCTGAGTGAGCAAACTTGCTTGTGGTGTCTTGATTCTTCCAAAGATGAGAATTCAGGTCTGCTTTCCCCGCACACACTAATTTTGTTTTCCTTCTCCCCTTTTGAAATTCTAGATCACCTTTTTTTTATACCCACAGAGTAGAAGCAATTGGTAATGGAAGTTACGGAAAACATCTGAAATTGGAGAAGGAGAGGTGCAGCCTAGGAGGAAGGGAGATAGAGGGAGAAAGACTGAGATTGAGATTTCAAAGTAATCTATTGTATAGTCAAGATAAATCTCTTATTTAATCCTGAGGTATGATTATGGAGCCAGATATAATCTCCATATCAGATTAGTTTTGTGTCAGGCATATTTAAAGGCTGCCTTAAATTTGGTATCTGTGAACTTTATGGTTGACTGTCATGTCCGCTGTAGAAAAAAGTTTTTGCATTGCATGGGAGATTAGTCTGTTATTTACAGACCCAGCTGCCTGTGAGAATAATCTAAGGACCTTGTTACAAAGAAAACTTTACCCTGTTTCTAAATTTTTCCCCAGACTTACTGGCTCAGGATCTGCTGGTGGAGCCCAGTCATGATTCTGTTTTATAGGCTCTAAGGGTAATTTTTAGGTAGCCAGCCTGGCAGGTAATCTAAGGAGACTAAGCCTGGGAACCACTGTTTTGAGTTCCCCTAAGTGAACTTATTATTTAAAATTCTACCAGTCTAAGAGATAGCTGTGATGTGAGAGTACAAAGCTCTTAGGTTCAGCAGACCTGGCCCAAACACTGGCCAAATCACCTTAACTCTCTGTCAGTCCACTCACCTGCAAAAGGAGGTGTTTACAAAGATGTGGGAAGGATTCAATGACATGATGAACTGCGAAATGTTTTTTTTCATGTAAGGAGATAAACGATAATATGAGTATTCTAAAGATAGCTTCTTTTACTGAGGGAAAAATTGGAAATCATTTTTGTTCTTTGAGGTGTTATTGGGGAAATTTAACATGATTTGGTAAAGAAAAATTGAACTACAAACTAGAAGACCTTAGTTTCTAGCTATAAATTAGCATTATAGCATTATATTCATTTCTTTAGTCTTATTTTTATTTATAAATTGGGGAGGCGGTGCGTGCTGTAAGAGAAGGTAGCTTTACACGATACCTTAGTTTCTTTCGCTTGATTTAAAAGTCTCTGGTTTTATGGTATGGTGAAAACATGGCATTTAATTTATCTGAAGAGCTGGACCTGTCATCTTTCAAGTCCCTTGTAGTTATGGGTTTGAATCAACATTGTAGGATAACTCAAATTCTGAGGCCTGAAAATCATAATACAAATTTAACTGAAAATTAATGATCATATGTGTTACAGAGCATTTGGCATTTTTTGTGTGTGCATGACCACAATCTCCTTTGTTACACTTACAAATAAAATACTTGTCCACAACATTTTCTTAAGACTTCATTTGTTTAGAGTAGTTTAGGTTCATAGCAAAATTGAAAAGGAGGTACAGAATTTTCCATATACCCCCTGCCCTACACATACATAGCCTCCACTGTTATAAAAATCTCCCACCAAAGTGGTACATTTGTCACAATTGATTAACCCGGATTGACGCATCATATTCACCCAAAGTCAGTAGTTTACCTTAGCATTCACTCTTGGTGTTGTATATTCTAAGAGTTTGGAAAAATGTATAATGACATGTATGTATCATTATAGTATCACACAGAGTACTTTCGCTGTTCTAAAAATCCTCTGCACTCTGCTTCTACAGCATATTGAAACTGGAATGCAAAGTTGTCTTCGTTACTAACATATATTATTATTATTTTTTAACATCTTTATTGGGGTATAATTGCTTTACAATGCTGTGTTAGTTTCTGCTGTATGACAAAGTGAATCAGCTATACGTATACATATATCCCCATATCCCCTCCCTCTTGCGTCTCCCTCCCACCCTCCCTATCCCACCCCTCTAGGTGCTCACAAAGCACCGAGCTGATCTCCCTGTGCCATGCGGCTGCTTCCCACTAGCTATCTGTTTTACATTTGGTAGTGTATATATGTCCATGCCACTCTCACTTCGTCCCAGCTTATGCTTCCCCCTCTCTGTGTCCTCAAGTCCATTCTCTAAGTCTGCGTCTTTATTCCTGTCCTGCCCCTAGGTTCTTCAGAATCATTTTTTTTTTTTTAGATTCCATATATGTGTTAGCATACAGTATTTGTTTTTCTCTTTCTGACTTACTTTACTCTGTATGACAGACTCTCGGTCCATCCACCTCACTGCAAATAACTCAATTTCATTTCTTTTTATGGCTGAGTAATATTCCATTGTATATTTGTGGTATCTGGCATTTTTATTGTCTTACTGCTCTTCCTGTTTCATGATGCACCAAAAAAAAAAAAAAAAAGAGAGAGAGAGAGAGAGAGAAACTTGCTTTTCAAGTTTCTTCAGTTTAATAGAGTTGATTTTTAAAATATATTGTATACATAGTCCTAATGGATTTTGTTACTTTTGAATACAAATCCAAAGAAGAAACAAACCATTTTTCTACTTCCTTTAACTGAAAGAATACATCGTCTTTGAAACAAATTGCATGTGTCTAATGGTTTTAGGTCTCAGATGGCTTTTATGTAGCATTGTTTGGGCTTTTGGCAGAAATGTAGGCAGAGCAATTGAAGAAGACCTTAGAAATCATCTGTCTATGCTTCCAACAGGCGTATATTGTATATATTAACCACCTAATAGATGTCAGGCACTGTTAAGTGCAGAAGACAGCAGTGTGCTACATGTACAAGGAACTTCGTGGAGTTTATATTACAGGATAGGGCAATAGAAAGAAAGCAGAAATCTAAAAAGATACTTTCAGATAGTACTGTGAAGGCAGACAAAACTGGGTTTGCATCCTTATTATATCAGTTTCTAGCTGGGTGACCTTTGGCAAGGTCCGAGTCTTATTTCCCACATCTAGATGCAGTGATGATAATTTCTACCTGATAGGGTGGTTTTTTAGCATAAATGGAGAAAATTTATTGGACGATTTTAGTGCAGTTTCTGCAACTTAGCAGGTCCCCAATAAATTATTACTGAAACTTCATAACTATTCAAGGATACTCAGCTCTTAATTGTTCTAGGATTTGCTTCTTTGCTGAGCTCTGTTCTGTTGAGCTTACCCCCTTCTATTTAAAAAAAAAAAAAAGATAATTTTAAAAGTCAAGGAAAGCTGAATAACCCATGTTTAGGTAAATAAAGTTGGAAGAAGTTGGATGCAGGATTATTGGAAATGTCAGCTAAAATGAGTTTTGAGCATTATGCAGGAGAAGTTATATATGACCAGTAGAATGAGAGTTGGCTGGAATATCTATGATATTCAGTGTAGTTTGCAGACATTAATTGGTTTTCCTGACGACACAGTGAAATGGATGGGTGACTTCAGCTGCTGGTATTTTTCTCATAGTTTTTCTCTCTCTGAATTAGAATTATTGATATATATGCTTGTCTTCAATGATAGATTTTAAGGTCCTTGAAAACAAATTCAGTAGTGTGCCCTTCACATCACAAGCCTGACATGAATTTGGATTCAATCAATATTTGTTAATTGAAAAAATGGGAATGTGCCAGTGTCATAACAAAACAATTGGCCAGAAAAATAGGGCTGGAGGTTTCAAAAGTTTGGGATAACAAATCTACAACTTAGTCCCTTGGTGGAATGTTGATAAGGGAACCAACTTTTTGAAGGGTCTTTTAAGCCTATAGATAGGGTCTTGTTTTTTTTTTTTTTTAAATAATTGTCATAAAATATACATAACAAATACACCATTTTAACTACTATTTTTTTTTTTTTTCGGTATGCGGGCCTCCCACTGTTGTGGCCTCTCCCGTTGCGGAGCACAGGCTCCAGACGCGCAGGCTCAGCTGCCATGGCTCATGGGCCCAGCCACTCCGCGGCATGTGGGATCTTCCCGGACCGGGGCACGTACACGTGTCCCCTGAATCGGCAGGCGGACTCTCTACCACTGCGCCACCAGGGAAGCCCCTTAACTACTTTTAAGTGTACAGTTCAGTGGCAATAAGTACATTCACATTGTTGTGCAACTGTAACCACCATCCACCTCCAAAACTTTTTCATCTTCCCAAACTGAAACTGTGGAAAGGGTTTTAATTCCACACTTGGCTGGCACACAATTTTAAAGCCACCTCAATGACCTATGAACCATGGGACAGTCACTTGAAACAGTGCTGTTGTTCCTTTGCTCCTCAAGAAGTTGTCCTTGGGACTCCTCAATATAAGTAACTCAAAGAAGCGAATCCGGGGAATAATGATGCTAGAGCCCCTTCCTCTCCTGATTCCCACTGGAGGACTGTGTGCCTGCTTCCTTCATGCCATCATGGGGAACCACTGTTTCCTTTCACAAGTCTCAGTTTTCCTCAAGATAGACAAGGTTAAAGAAGAAAAAAGTAGCTTTGTCACCAATTTTAACTTAAAACCTCAATATAACTAAATGATGAAAATGAAATCATGGTTGTGTTGTTCCCCTAACATTTGGACCCTATGTCCTAGGAATTTTTAGTTAACATCCATTTTAAGGTAACAACCTTATTTTACAAATAAGTTAGTAGAGGTTCAGTATTTGGTCCAAGGAACCAGTGGTGTTAAGTGCCTCAGCTAGGACTTGAACCAAATTCTGACCCTTTAGCCCTTGCTGTTTCTATTCAGCCACAAGAATGCATTGATAGAGATTCACCTTTGGTAGCACAATTTGAGTTGTTCATCATTTGTGATAGAGCCACATTTTACCAAAGGAGGATCCCTCGTGTCATTAATCATTTACATGTCTAAGCAGTTGAATGTATAGTTAATGGCCATAAAGGTTATTTTTTTTCTCTGAAGGTTGAACAAGTCAGACACATTTTGGAACCTGGAAGTCTTTTTATATTAATTTAACACTAAAACCTTTCTCAGCTCATTCTTTTTTTCAGTCCCCAGGGGCAGAAGATTGCACTAAATATAATCCTTCATAGCATGTTACCATCATTGGCCATCTGAGAGTCCCTGTTTGGTTTTCTTTGCTCCCTTGTATTCCTGTCTGTTTACACCCAGTATAATTAACCATACTAATGTGTTAAATATTTGTGTTTTTGTATGTGCACTTGCAAAATATGTGTTGTGGTTTTTGTGCAGAATGTTAATTCGCATAAATATTATTACATAATGATGTTGACCCCATTCTGTTTTTTCCCCATTTCATTCAGCACTATTTTTTTTTTTTTAATTTTTTTTTTTTTTTGCGGTACGCGGGCCTCTCACTGCTGTGGCCTCTTCCGTTGCGGAGCACAGGCTCCAGATGCACAGGCTCAGCGGCCATGGCTCACGGACCCAGCCGCTCCGCGGCATGTGGGATCTTCCCGGACCAGGGCACGAACCAGTGTCCCCTGCATCGGCAGGCGGACTCTCAACCACTGCGCCACCAGGGAAGCCCCAGCACTATTTTGAAAATATCTTTATGTTAATACTAACATTAATTTATTATTAACTATTAATTTATGTCAAACAGAAGAGAGCTTTAAAGTTATTTTATTTTATTTATTTTTTGCGCTGCGCGGGCCTCTCACTGTTGTGGCCTCTCCTGCCACGGAGCACAGGCTCCGGACGCGCAGGCTCAGCGGCTATGGCTCACGGGCCCAGCCGCTCCGCGGCACGCGGGATCCTCCTGGACCGGGGCACGAACTGTGCCCATTGCATCGGCAGGTGGACTCCCAACCACTGTGCCACCAGGGAAGCCCTAAAGTTATTTTTTGTCATTATAGTTTTTCATAGTTTTATTGCACTATGTCCAAAGGCACAGCCTGTATGATATTGATTTTTTTGAGACATATTGAAGTTTCTTTTATGATCCAATACACAGTCTGTTTCTGTAATTGTTCTGTGTGTGCCTCCCCCAAAATGTGTACTTTCTGTCTGTCAGATGTCACAGTCTCTTACATATAATACCTTGAGCTTATTATGTTGTTAGTCTTCAGTTTCTTTTTTTTTTTAATCTTTTTCTGCTTTATTATTTTCTGAGAAGTATGCGTTAAAATTTTGTTTTATTTGTTTCATTAACTGTGGTATCATTTCTTAACCATCTTACCCTATAAATCCTGTAAACAATACAGGTGAAAGTATAACTGCTCTGGTTGAATCTGGGAGAACAGGTCTTAAATCGAGTGTCCCCCCAAGGCCCCATCCCCAGAGTACCTCAAGGCACTTCTGCAGAGTCCCTAAACTGGAATATTATTTCTTTTTTTAAAAAATTTATTTATTTTTGGCTTCATTGGGTCTTTGTTGCTGCATGCGGGCTTTCTCTAGTCGCAGCAAGCGGAGGCTACTCTTCATTGTGCGGGCTTCTCACTGCCGTGGCTTTTCTTGTTGTGGAGCACGGGCTCTAGGTGCGCGGGCTTCAGTAGTTGTGGCACACGGGCTCAGTAGTTGTGGCTCACGGGCTCTAGAGCACAGTCTCAGTAGTTGTGGCGCACAGGCTTAGTTGCTCCATGGCATGTGGGATCTTCCTGGACCAGGGCTCAAACCCATGTCCCCTGCATTGGCAGGCGGATTCTTAACCACTGCACCACCAGGGAAGCCCTGGAATATTATTTCTGTAAACAAACTGTCAATTAATCTTTTAACCTTGTACTCTTATTTCTTGTCACCCACCCACTAACCCAAACAATTTTCCGTTCAAAGCCAGATGGGCTTTCACGTTCTCTTCCTCACCCACCTGCATAGATGCTTTTTCCCTTGTCATTACATCTACCAGGACTCTTCTTCACATAACCAAACTCTGTACCTTATTCAAAACCCTTCTTGTTTATGTAAACAATGAAAACAGTAACTCGAAAAGATATACACAACCCAGTGTTCATAGAAGCATTATTTACAATAGCCAAACAACCTAAGTGTCCATCCATAGATGAATGGGTAAAAGAGATGTGGTATATATATACACAGTGGAATACTACTCAGCCATAAAAAAGAAGATCTTGCCATTTGTGACGACACAGGTGGACCTGGAAGGTATTACACCAAGTCAGATAGAGAAAGATAAATAAATATGATTTCCCATAAACGTGGAATCTAAAAAATAAAACAAATGAACAAACTAAATAAAACAGAAGCAGACTCATAGATACAGAGAATAAACTGGTGGTTGCCAGAGGTGGGTGGTGGTTGGGCAAAATAGGTGAAGGGGATTAAGAGGTACAAACTTCCAGTTATAAGTAAGTCATGGGACGCAATGTACAGCATAGGGAATATGGTCAATAATATTGTAATAACTTTGTGTGGTGATAGGTGGTTACCAGACTTATTATGGTGATCAATTTGTAATGTATATAAATGTTGAATCACTCTGTTGTACACCTGAAACTAATATAATATTGTATGTCAACTATACTTTAATTAAAAAAATAAGAGAAAAAAATTCTCAAATTCTGCTTCTTCCATAAAATCTCTTCTAGCCATATCAATTCTTAGAACTCTAAAAGCAATTATTTCTAGTGCAATTAATTTAATGTTTATTCACTGACCTAATTCACTAATCATTTAGTATTTATTCAGTGACCAGCACTTGTAGTGGTTGGAATTTCTATTTACACAACTGTAGTTGTTTAATATTTGTTGTATTTGTTTGCTTCCCCTATTTTGCTGTAAAAGCATCTTGAGGGTACCATGTGTTTTGTATGCTCTGTTAAGGTACCCACATAGTGGCTTGTTCTTGGTAGTTGACCAACAAAAATACTTTGAGTTTATTTACTTCAGTGTTGATATGAATAATTTTATTTCTAATTAGAGGACAGTTTTATTACATTGCAATTTCTTTGTTTTACTGTATTTTGCTAAATGTGTTCTTTATTATTAATAATAAGCATTATCAGTGAAAGTTCTTTAAGATTCTCTTCAAAATTCTTGTAAAGCCAGCAGATTTAACCTCTTTATAAAATAAGCAGTCATTAAAAAATAAATAAATGAATAAATAAGCAGTCATTTATCATTCTTTCAATATAAATTTATGCATAAAATAGCTTTTATGGGTTTAAATTTATCTCCACTTATAAGGCAGTGTTATATCTGGTAAAGTGATGAAATGGACTAGGCTGTCTTCCTTCCCCTACCCCTTAACACTAATTATTCAAGTTAAGTTTTCAACTTGGAAGGTTCCTTCTAAGGACAATGAACTTAAGTCAAGTGTTAGAGCGTAGAGAGTTTCAGGATAGTCACAAGCTACTGCTGGGTTATTCAGCTGATAAGATGATTACATCACACAATGGATTAGTCAGCAAACCTCTGAGCCCTGGCAGCACACCTGGCCTGAGCTGGTGCTGTGTGGGGTACAAGGCATGTCTAAAGCAGTATCTATCATTCCCAACACTGACCTGCCAGTGTGGTTTCGTTGCACAGAATCGACACAAGTGAAGTATAACCAGCCAAATCCTAAAATAGGTAATTTAGAGCATAAAGTGGAGATTGCAAGGTGAGACAGAAGATCAAATAAAAGAATTATAAAATACCTGTAAGTCACGAGCCGTTAAGTTCTTTAACGTGTATTTTATTTAATTTACCCAACTTCCATAATTTACCCAACTTCCATTTTAAAGAGGAAAAAGTGGAATTCCATAGAGGTAATACAATGTATTAATTATTGGACATTGAGTAAGTGGTAGATTTGTGTATTGAATTCAGATCTGACAAGTAAATCAACATCCTTAGTTCCCCTTGTTTTTACTCACATAACACCCAATATTGTTTTGTACCCTTTGTATACTTTAAAGAAATGTAATTATTTAGAATTAATTGTTGATTTTCTTTCCTACTGGACTGCAAGTCCATGAGAATAGCACCATGTCTGTTTTGTTCAGCACGATATCTCCAAGACCAAACACTTTGCTTGTTAACACAGCTGGTGATCAGTATATATTCTTTGTTTCCCTTTTTCTTTTTTTGGAAGTTGGGGGGTGGCGGGGTAGTGCAGGGAGGCTAGGGTTTCCACCACATTGTGTTGACTCTCTTAGGTAAGAAAATAATATGTAGAAAGTCTAGGCCAGTGTGAACCTGAACAATCAGGGAAGGTTTTATGGGTGAGCCAACCTTGTTAGATGGAGATAAAATAATTTTTAACTGTAACCTATATATAAGGCTTTGAATGACCTCAAGTACTTCGCTCTCAAGAAGGGACAGTTCTTTGTAGAGGCATCATCAAAGATGGGGAAATGCCAGTATCTTGCTAATATAGATTCAAGTGCTCTATTTAAATTTTTTTTACCTTTTTTTTTTTTAATAGAAAAAATCAGGCAAAGATATGCAGACCTGCCTGGAGAATTGCACATTATTGAACTTGAAAAGGATAAGAATGGACTTGGACTCAGCCTTGCTGGTAACAAAGACAGGTCACGCATGAGCATATTTGTGGTGGGAATTAACCCCGAAGGACCCGCTGCCACGGACGGGCGAATGCGTATTGGAGATGAACTGTTGGAGGTGAGGGGCATATATTCTTTTTTTTTTTTTTTCTGTTAGGCTCATTTGATTCTTCTAATAAAATCTGTCCAGTTACTTTCATTATAATGATCACATAAGGGCAAAATCCATCCATATATTTATATATACTCTGTATCTAATATATCCATCCATCTAGAGGCATATATCCTGAGTTTCTGTTCTGGTGAGATGAAGGGGTATAGAGGATATTGTATAGGAAAATGAAGTGAAGGGGAAGAATGTTATAAATTACATTTTCGTCAACTATTTATTATCATTTTCCTAAGCGAGAACAAAAATCATATTGTTGCTTACAGTTGCTGTTTGCAGCTTGAGTAAAAACTAATCTCACAGGGACTTGCCTGGCGGTCCAGTGGTTAAGACTTAATGCTTCCACTGCAGGGAGCACAGGTTCGATCCCTGGTCAGGGAACTGCATGCTGTGTGGCATGGCCAAAAACCAAAACAAAACCAAAACAAACAAAAACAAAAAAACTAATCTCACAAAATAATTTAGGGGTCCTTAAGTAAAATCTCATGGAAACACATTAAAAGAATAGGGCTTGTTTTTACATATAAATTCCAAAAGGTTCAAAACTAATTTGTGATTAATCTGATGTTATTAGTGTTTATCAAAATCCTCTTCAGCTTCTGAATTAACCGTAAGTATGACATTTCTTTTTGTTATTGTTGTCAGTTAGTTTTTTGTGAAGGTGTTATAGCCGACAAAACTTTATGAACTGGTTGTCAAGGATTGGTTAATATCTGTGAAGTTGGTGATGTGGTTAAGGCCACAGGTTAAGGAATAAGATTTCTTATTTAGGAATAGGAGAAAGATAAGAGAAGGTCAGAAGATGACTGATCCTCTGCTACTGCTCTGGATGAGTTCATCAATAGTCTGAAAAGGTTATCCTCATTTTCTAAGCTTAAAGTCAGGGTTTCTGCTCTGAATTTATCTTAGTTTGATATTTGTTTGCCTGTTCCTCATTCAGCTAACCGTTTTTTGAGCGTCTCTTAAGACTGGACACAAAGAGATGAATACATCCAGTCCCTTCATTCAAATAGCTCACATTCTCGAGGAAGAAAAGAGACATAAAAAGATTGTCGCATAACAAAAATGAAAAAAAAATTATAACAACAATCGTAACAAGAGCAATCTGTACTTGGTACCAGACATAGCTTTACTGCTGAAGTCACAAAGTAAATGAGGTGCTGGGATTCAGTATCAGGCAGTTTGACTTCTTAGCTCCTTGTTAACCAGTGTGCTCTAAGGCCTCTTGGATAAAATGCTCCAACACTTGGACATTTGGGGGAGCTGAATCACAGAGGTACCGAGTGTCAGACTGCTTACTTAAAATGAGGGCTTTACTAATTTTTCATTTTACAGTTTCCTCTTCAGACTCAGAATAGAATTCATAGTCATCCACAGTGTGACTTGCCTAATAATATCTACAGCTAAAGCTGATCAGACACAACTGTGGGGACACTAGTATCGCCCTCTGTCTTCTAAGCCCCAGTAGTTTCTCCCCATCTAAAACCTGTTTTCACAAAGAAGTCACTTCTGGAATTACTTTTCTTTGCTTGTTCTTTTGTAATATAGCATCATGAAAGGGACTCACATTGGGTAGTAGCACTGATTAGCATAATCATTATGTAAATAAAAATCAAAGGTGACAGTGTGTATTAACCAATATAATTCATTGTTTCACGTTCATTTCCTTTGGCTCATGTTTAGAGATTTCTTCATAAATGAAACTGAAGTGATAGTGGTGGTAATAAGATGAAAGTAAAAGCTAATTTACTGAGTTATTCCTAGCATTTTACCTATGTACTCGCACATTTGTATTCAGTATTCTTAAGAGCCCTATATGGTATGTACTGTTGTTATCCCCATTCTGTGGATAAGAAAACTGCATAAGTAACTTACAGAAATAAGTTACTAAGAACCCAGGCTTGCCAGGCTCCAAGAACCATGCTCTAGCCACTGAAGTATACCGCATTCCCCATGGTGCTTCAACCAAACCCAATCTGTTTAGATCCACGAGAATCCTGATTTATGATGCCCTAGGCTTTAGGAAATCATGTATATTAAATCATTCTGTTGTATTATATGTACCTAAACACATACTTCCTGTCTCATGTGGTACATGGAAATGTTCCAAAAGCTATACTTTGGAACATGAAGATTCTAGTTCTATTCTCTCTCTAGTTCTAGTCTCTCAAGACTCAAGATGGAATGGCCGATGTGATCCAGACCAACAGGAGAGCTGGTATTTAATTTCTCTGTCTGACATTTTATTAGACAGAGGTAACAGATGAGCTGTGGCTGCACTGAGAGTGTTTTACAGGCCATACAGAAAAGTCCACACTCTGCAGGGCAGTAAGCACTGGACTAGGAAGACCTACTTTATCTTTTTTTTTTTTTTTTCTTTTTGCGGTACGCGGGCCTCTCACTGTTGTGGCCTTCTCCCACTGCGGAGCACAGGCTCCAGACGCGCAGGCTCAGCGGCCATGGCTCACGGGCCCAGCCGCTCCGCGGCATGTGGGATCTTCCCAGACCGGGGCACGAACCCGTGTCCCCTGCATCGGCAGGCGGACTCTCAACCACTGCGCCACCAGGGAAGCCCCCTACTTTATCTTATCCCAGTTCTTTCAGTTATTAGTTGCATTTCAGAAGGGGCTTAAAGTACATGGCACATGGTTGACTGTTAATTAGATCACATTTCCTTCCTTAAAGACAGAAACTTTAGGTATTTGTTTTCTAGGCTAGAGGCTAGAAGAGTTCTCCTGACTGAAAAAGAATATTAACATCTTGCTATTTCAGGTCCCTCCTATTCCTTCCTTTGACTTTCTGGATTTGGTCTTTTGTTGCCATTCAGTAACTTCATCTTTGTTCAGAGTTGAAAAGAACAAGATTAAATATGGTAATAAGTTAATCGCCCTGCACTCTCCACTGAGTCTCCTATTTAAATAAAATAAAATATGTTGGAACACAGATTCTAGCATCACAGACCTTTGGCTAGTTATTTATTTTCTCTAACCCTCAGTTACCTCCTTTATCAACTGGACATTTTTCATTTATTCAGCAAGAACTTTACTGTGCATCTGTTGTGTAGGAAGAAGTATGTGAACACGGTGCGATTTTTTCATTGGTGAACAAAATCCATGGTCCTGTTCTCATGGAGCTTACAGTCTAGTGATGGTATAGCCTCAACCTCAGAGGGTGTTATGAGAATTAATGAGAGAAGATATGTCAAGTTTTGCCACAGTATCTGGCACCTGGTAATACCATAATGAATTTCAGATGATAATATTTATAAAATAATATTTTCATGTGGATTTGTGTATTTTGGTTCCTTTTAGCTTGTTTATATTAATACATTTGTCTATGAAGGTATGTTCCAGAGGGAAGCCACCTTCTTTTTCTTCCATAGCTCCATGCAGCATCTTGAAAAGCTGAGAGAGTAGAACAGTGCACATACTGAATTCTTATGCAGTTATAAGTCATCTTCTCATATGCTTCTGGCTCTAGGTCAGGGATGAAAGGAAAAAATTCATGTGGGAAATATTTTTCTGGTTTATTTTTAGGGCTGAGAAAAACTTTCAATCATTTCTCTATGATATGTGAAAAATTTGTATATAGCATAATATCAAATCCAGTGTGCTTCTGAACTGAGAATAAGACATTGATTTAACGATGAGTACCAGGAAAGCTGGAAGCAGTGTTACAATAGCTGTTCTTTGGATAAGCAGTGTATTAGATTGCAGAAGGACACTGCATCATGAAGGAGGCATTTACAATGGGCTTTTAGATTATGCTTACAAGATTTCTGGGCTAGAGCAAACCTTTTGTATTTGCTTACCCATTCACACTCCATTTAATTTTGTCAAATGAGGTAAAGTTATCCATGTCTTCATTATTCTTCCAACTCCACCATTTGCTCATGTTGTTTCTCATAATTGCTTTGTTTTTATCATTATGTTATTACTTTGCTCACAGCTTCTTTTATTTATAGTTGATCTAACTTCTTTTAGACCCTCAGATGAGGCTAATTTATAGAAAGTAGAAACGAGAATGATCAAACATACACTGTAGCTTCTCTGAAGTGAGAAACTCTGCATCTCTACTCGAGCCCCATCCGTGACTGATTTTTGGCATGACACCCGCCAGC
Organism: Leucopleurus acutus; assembly: GCF_964270905.1. Lineage (NCBI taxonomy): Eukaryota > Metazoa > Chordata > Mammalia > Artiodactyla > Delphinidae > Leucopleurus > Leucopleurus acutus. Next base: position 140,651,785 of record NC_139143.1, on the reverse strand, counting down.
AGTTTTGTTGCTGTGGGACTGCATCGTTACAGTGCTAGAGCAGTCCGCGAGTTCTGTCGATTTATGGCTCATGTATAAAAGAAATCTTACATTGAGCTCCCAGAAGACAATGTGATTAAATCTCAGCTTCTTTCCCCTTTAGTGTGATGCTGGTGTAGGGGTTCTGAATTAATTTCAAAAGGCATTAGCATATAATTACCATGTAGACTGGAATGAGACTTTCAGTAGATTATTGGCTTTCCCTCAGCAATTAGTCCCAGAAAATACACAGGCCTGGGCATGGTGCTTTCATATGAATATAGGATTTATTTATAGTCTTCCCTACAGTGAAAGTGTGGGGATAGAGAGCTGATGGTGCCCTGTGGGGAATTGGTGTGACTTGTCAGGTGACAGAGGCAGCCAGAAGGAACAGTGTGGTGGCACAAGAAGTGCACAGTGGATGGGGCTAGCATGTCTGGCTCCCACACCCTTCAAGACAGAGGAGGAAGTTCGTTCCCTTTATAACATTTACCTGCGGCATAGTCTAAATTAAATCTTGTTAATTTTGCGCGTGTATAATAGGTTTATGTAAGAACCATTAAAAATTAAAAGTATGAATACTTTCCATATTTGCCAGGGATAAAGACCTAGAACTACAGGTAAACTCAGATCTTTTTGTCTAGTAATACTTATTTTATAAGAGGAAAAAACTGAAACCGTAAAAATTAAATGACTGACCCAGGTAGCTGTAGCTGCTTTAAGACAAAACTCCTGTCTGAGGGTCCCTATCACCACACCAGTCCCAAAGGTTGAGCCTTCACTCTCTGCTTGTTGCCAGTGAATTATATTTGGAAGACTTAGATGCGATTTAGAAGTACACTACAGTAGTGAATAAATCACCAGCTCTTAGGCATCCATAGATAAGATTCTAATTTACAGTCAAACGTTTCTATCATCTTAGATTGGCTCTTTTAGATTACCATATATGGATGTAATTTTATAAAGTACGCTTCTTAATGAAGTAATTATTCCCCAAGAGACCTCATGGAATAAAATATTCCATTGTGGAAACACTAGTTTGAGGAGAAGAAAGAACAGTAAAGGATTTCAAAATTGCAATAAAATTATTTTTCCTATGTTTTATTAACAAAGATAGGTTTATAATAGCTAAAAGTGCAAAAATAAATTGATTGGCCAAATTTTTTTATTGTGTCCGTGGTATCAAAACATATCAAATTTTACATTTTAAATAAGTGATTTATTGTATGTCTATTATATCTCAGTAAAGCTGCTAAAAAATGAGTTGATCAAACCTGACAAAAACCGTGAGCAGGTCCTGAATATGACCTTCCTATATACAAAACTAAAGTCACCCCATTTTCTGACTCTCAAAATAGTCTCCAGCCTAATTCACAGCTCTGAAAGTCAAAAGAATGTGGTGCTGGCTGAGTGGTCAGCCTCACACAGAAAACTGTCCTGGGACCCCTGATGTGTATACATTTTTCCTTTCTTCCAAGTGCAGTCTCCCTGGTCATTACAGCATTATAACCAATAGCTGTCTGCGTTTTGCTGAATCATTTTCCCTAAGTAATCCATTGCATTACATTCAATTTGAGTTACAAAAAGATGAGATTATTAAAAGAAATCAGGGGTAGGGGAGCTCTGTTGGGAATTGAGCTAACATTGAACACTTACTATTTGCTAGGCAGTGCTAACTTCTTTACATGCATTCTCTTTTATAACAAAAGTAGGTGCTATTTTAATACCCATTTTACAGATAAGGAAACTGAAACATGAGGGGCAGAATCAACATGTAGACACTGGCTTTTCTGGCTCTAAAGGCTATGTTCTTGAGTTTAGTTCTGGATTGATAATGATTCTAGACACTAACCAGTGAATTTCTCATCATTTTGTAGTTTTGGTAGATTTAGATTAATGCAGTTAATCCAATACCAGTTTTAAAATATATGAGATAGGACTTGGTGGTGCAGCGGTTAAGACTCCACGCTTCTACTGCAGGGGGCGTGGGTTCGATCCCTGGTCTGGGGAACTAGGATCCCACATGCCGTGCAGCGCGGCCAAAAGAAAAAAAAGATAAAATAAACAAATAAATTTTCTATTAAAAACTAAAAAAAAAAAAATCTGAGATCGTTTCTCACAGTGCAATACCCTGTTAGTCTTTTTATCTTCAAATTTAATGCCACTTGGATTCATTAAAAGAAGAATGCAGTCAGTGAAGTTATAGGCATCTCTTAAGAACCAAAGAAGAAGAATGTTTTTTTTGTTTTGAGATTGTTCTTGCCCAAGTTGAGAGCTTTCCCCTTCAGTGCCATTATAGAGTTCAGATTTTATTTCAGGCCGTAGGAAATATTATGGAAAACCTTGCTCATATAGTTTGGCCTGATTCTTTTCTGTGTTTCCCAGAGTGAAGTCTTTGAGCTGTACTCTTGGCCATTTCTGTTTCTGTCTTTGGCTTGTCGGGGGAAGTGTTTTGAATTATTCGGTCACACGTCATTATCTTTATGCTGCTGAAATATTTAGGCTAAAAATCTATTTTATTACTGATCTTTTGGAGGAATGGCAATCACTTAATTTTTATTATTGCAGTCCTCATTATTGCTCCCCAAAAGCTTTGTATGGGATCGCTACAGTGAGCCACGTTGTCTTAAAATCATGGAGAGAAAGTGGCATGAAAGAGAGAGTAAAAATGAGGATATTCGAAGGAACTCAATTACGGTGGAAGATTATAAAAAAATAGGCATAGGAATGTATGCAGGGGAAGAAACATGCCATTTGGAAGGAATCAGTGGATTTCAGCAGTGCCTCTCAAGACTCTCCTTAATGCAGTCTTCCCTCGGACCCTTACATGACATATTGGGATAGTTGTCCAGGCCTCTGGTCTCTCCTTTTTCCAATTTCTTGCCCACTGCCTTCCAGCCCCACTCATTGTCATACTGAAATACAGGCTGGAAAGACATGCTCTTCGGTTATGGAAGAGTGTTTCCTTATGTCAGCCTCCTCATATAATTTATTTCTATATTTTGCTTTATTTGCACAATAGAAATTTCTTACAGTCACCATGCAATCTTAAGACACAAAGCCTGAAAGAAAAGTGTTAATGAAATTCTTATTCCAAGTTTGACTTACTAACAGTATCAAACACCTGCTTGAACTCATCACAAACATGGGTCCTATATGTGTGTTTTAATTATAGTTTTTAAGAGACAGGCCTAAAATCAGTAATCCAACCAGAAAAGCAGGTGTTCCACCCAAAGCAGTAAGCATATGCCAATTTCTCATTAAGTCAGGAAAAATTATGCATTACATGTCAACCCCAGACCACACATCAGTTTCCTAAAATGCAACTAAGACACAGTAAAGATATTGTATATAGGTAACACGTAATTATGTTAAGATGTAAAGTGTCTAATATTGCTTCAGAATCACAAAATAATATGATGCTAACACACAGTTGCTTTGTATGCAGTAACATGGCTTCTGTTGGCTCTGCCAGCGTCTAAGCTGTACATCCTCCTTGTTGACACTGAGTTTGTGTCTCAAAATATCTTCCTGTGATCCTGTACTTGAAATACAGCTCTGACCTTTTCCCTCACAATGTTTTGTTTAAAATCTTTTGCTTTGTATTGGGAGTATAGATATAAATTTTTCCTTTATAAGCATTTATTGAAAAATATTGTATTGAGAGAGATGTAGATTCTATGAAGTTTGAGTATTAAAAATCAAAAGGTATGGGAAAACGTTAACTGGGGAGGTATACCCTTATATGTTTTCTGCCCTTTTAAAAAAGCTTTATTATGGAGTTTTTTTTTTTAATCTACAAAATAAACAGAATAACATAATGAAATTCTCTTGTTAGCCATCACATTGATCAACAATTACCAATACTGTCATTTGTGTATCACCTGTACCTCCATATACCCACCCCACTCAGAAAATATTATTTTTATAGTCCTGTGTGTATATGTATGTGTGTTATAATTTACATAAAATGAAATGCACAGATTTTATCTGTACAATTTTGACAACTGTGTACACCTGTATAACCCAAACACCTATCATTTCCATCTCCCCAGAAACTTTTGTGGAGTATCAGTTCTTCTCCTCGTTTTTAATTATTTGTCTTTTTATAATTGAATTGAATGTAGGAGTTCCTTATATATTCTGGATACTAGTTCTTTATCAGATATATGGTTTATGGATCTTTTCTCAATCTGTGGCTTGCCTACTTATATTCTTAATGGTATCTTTATATGTATAGAAGTTCTTAGTTTTGATAAAATCTTTATTCATTTTTTTCTTTTATAGTTGTTGTCTTAGCTAAGAATCTTTGCCATCCTTCAGGTTGCAACACTATTGTCCTATATAGGCTTTATAATTTTAGCTTTTATATTTAGTTCTATGATTCATCTTGAGTTACTCTGTGTATGTGGTGTGAGATAGGGGGTGGGGCTTATTTTTTCCCCAGCTGAATATCCAGTTGTTTCGGCACCATTTGTGAAAGACTTTTCTTTCCCATTGAATTCCTTTGCACCTTTGTCAAGAATGAGATGACCGTGTAACTATACGTATATTTTCAGGCTCTCAGTTCTCTTCTATTAATCTGTTTATCATTTATGCCATTACTGCATTGCCTTGATTAAAATGTATCTTTATAGCAAGTCTTTAATTCAGGTTGTGCCAAGTCCTTTGTTCTTTTTTGAAATTTTTTATAGTTGATGTAAAATTATAGTCGATTGTAAAATATTACATAAGTACAGGTGTACAATATAATGATTCACAATTTTAAAGGTTATACTCTATAGTTATTATATAAAGTACTGGCTATATTCACTGTGCTGTGTAATATATATTGGTAGCTTATTTTATTTTATTTTTAATTTTTGGCTGCGTTGGGTCCTCGTTGTTGCGCGCAGGCTTTCGCCAGTTGAGGTGAGCGGGGACTACTCTTCGTTGTGGTGCGCGGGCTTCTCATTGCGGTGGCTTCTCTTGTTGCAGAGAACAGGCTCCAGGCACGTAGGCTTCAGTAGTTGTGGCACATAAGCTCTAGAGCGCAGGCTCAGTAGTGGTGGCGCACAGGCTTAGTTGCTCTGCAGCATGTGGGATCCTCCCGGGCCAGGGCTCGAACCCATGTCCCCTGCATCAGCAGGCGGATTCTCAACCACTGCGCCACCAGGGGAGCCCGGTAGCTTATTTTATACCTAATAGTTTGTACCTCTTAATCCCCTATCTCCATATCACCCCTCCCCTTTTCCCTCTCCCCACTGGTAACCACTAGTTTGTTTTCTATATCTGTGAGTGCACTTCTTTTTTGTTATATTTACTAGTTTATTGTATCCTTTAGATTCCACGTATAAGTGATATCATACCATATTTGTCTCTCTGACTTATTTGACTTAGCATGATACCATCCACGTCCATCCATGTTGCTGCAAATGGCAAAATTTCTTTTTTTATGGTTGAATAGTATTCCATTGTGTATATATACCACATCTTCTTTTCCATTCATCTGTTGATGGACACTTAGGTTGCTTCCATATCTTGGCAATTGTAAATAGTGCTACTATGAACATTCGGGTGTATGTATCTTTTCAGATTAGTGTTTTGTTTCTTTCAGGTATATACCCAGGAGTGGAATTGCTGGGTCATATGGTAGTTCTATTTTAAGTTTTTCGAGAAATCTACGTATGATTTTCCATGGTGGCTGCACCAGTTTACATTCCCACCAACAGTATTTGAGGGTTCCATTTTCTCCACATCCTTGCCAATGTTTGTTATTTGTGTTCTTTTTGATGATAGCCATTCTGACAGATTTGAGGTGTTACTTGACTTTGTTGTTTTCTTTTAAATTATTTATTTATTGAATTATTTTTATTGAAGTATAGTTGATTTACAATATTATGCCAATCTCTGCTGTACAGCAGAGTGACTCAGTTTTACACATAGGTACATTCTTTTTTAAATATTCCTTTCCATTATGGTTTATCCCAAGAGAATGGATATAGTTCCCTGTGCTGTAGAGTAGGACAAATGTTGTTTATCCATTTATTATTCTAAATGTAAGAGTTTGCATGTACCAACCCCAAATTCTCAGTCCATCCCTCTCCCTCCCCCACCCCCCTTGGCAACTACAAGTCTGATCTCTATGTCTGCGACTCTGTTTCTGTTTTGTAGATAGGTTCATTCATGTCATATTTTAGATTCCACATTTAAGTGATATCATATGGTGTTTGTCTTTCTGTTTCTGACTTACTTTACTTAGTATGATAATCTCTCATTGCATCCATGTTGCTGCAAATGGCATTACTTTGTAATTTTTTATGGCTGAGTAGTATTCCATTTTATATATATGTGCCACATCTTCTTTATCCATTCATCTGTTGATGGACATTTAGGTTGTTTCCATGTTTTGGCTATTGTGAATAGTACTGCTATGAACATAGGGGTGCATGTGTCTTTTTGAATTATTTCAATAATTTTGTCCATACTTCACTTTGTTCTTATTCATCAAAATTGATTTTGGCTACTCTAGGTCATTTGAATTTCCATATGAATCTTAGAGCCAACTTGTAAATTTTTATTTAAAAAAAAAAAGCCAACTAGAATTTTTATTGAGATTATATTGAATCTGTAGTTTAATTTAGGAGCACTAGACATCTTAACAATACTGAGTCTTCCAAATTATGAACGTGATATCTCTCCATTTAATTACTTATCTGCAGTGTTGCATAACTTTTGGTGTAGAACCTTTCCATTTTCAGTTAAGTGTATTCTTATGTATTTTATATTCTCCAGTTCTCTTATTGCTAGTACATATATAGAAATACAATTGATTTTCATATATCTGTATATTGACCTTGTATCCTATAATCATGCTTAACTAACTTATTGTAGTAGTTTTTATGGCTATCTTAGCATTTTCTAGAGGTAAACAATCGTGCCATCTGTGTATAGGGAGTTTTATTTCTTCCTTTTCAATCTTTATGATCTTTTATTTTTCCTTCTTTCCTTCCTGCCTGCCTTCATTCCTTTCCCTCCTCCTTCCCCAACCTCTCCTCCTCTTTTCCCTTTTTAAATCACAATTTGACATTGTTTTTTTTCAATTACTTTTTCTGCACCTATTTAACTTATTTGTGCATGTTTTAAAATGATATTTAAATATAACACAAAAGGACACACTTGTGGGATAGTCAAAACTCTTTACCCTAATATTCAAAGTCTTTCAAAAGATATCTTTAGGGCTTCCCTGGTGGCGTAGTGGTTGAGAGTCTGCCTGCTGATGCAGTGGGCATGGGTTTGTGCCCAGGTCCGGGAGGATCCCACATGCCGTGGAGCGGCTGGGCCTGTGAGCCATGGCTGCTGAGCCTGCGTGTCTGGAGCCTGTGCTCCACAACGGGAGAGGCCTGCGTACCACAAAAAAAAAAAAAAAAAAGAGAGATATCTTTAACCTACCTTTCCAGCTTCTGCTACTACTTCATCATTCTATGATCCCACTACATTGAACCATTTAAATAAGTTCTCAGTACAGATGTGCATTTCTCTCATTCCATTCTTTTGCCCATGTATTTTATTCAGTATACTTTGGCATTTTTAAGACCTAGCTCAACTGTTTTAGCATAAGCTTACGAAATTATTTTTGTTATTATCCTAAATAAAAATCGCCTGCCAATGCAGGGGACACAGGTTCGAGCCCTGGTCCAGAAAGATCCCACATGCCGCGGAGCAACTAAGCCTGCATGCCACAACTACTGAGCCTGCACCCTAGAGCCCGCGAGCTACAACTGTGGAGCCCACGTGCCACAACTACTGAAGCCTGTGCGCCTAGAGCCCATGCTCCGCAACAAGAGAAACCACCACAATGAGAAGCCCGCGTACTGCAACAAAGAGTAGCCCCTGCTTGCCACAGCTAGAGGAATCCCGCGCGCAGCAATGAAGACCCAACTCAGCCAAAAATAAATAAATAAAATTTTTAAAAAGAAAAAAAAACACCTTTAGATCTGATCTCTCTTCTTAATATAGAGGGTTTTTCTTTTAATATTTTTTAACTTTAGGTAATTGGCTTGAAATTCAATGGTAAAGATTACAGAATGGAGAAACAGATATTATTAGTTATTATTTGTTGAAAATGTACTTTTTTTTTTTATGAGAGATGGCTTCTAGTACTAGATATATTTTTAAGTAACTCTCTTTCTTGTATAAGTCCCTTAATCTCTGATCATCACTTAACTAGAAGGAGAGTCAATAATATCATCGAGAAACTTTCAAACTTAATGTTTTGTGATTCTGGGATCTAAATTTTTGCTTCTCAAATTTCAGCATATAATTTAGCCTAAGGTATTTCTTATCTCTATTCTGGGGAACATAAAAGCTGTAAATCAAAAAAAAAAGAAAGCTGTAAATCCCTTCTCAAAAGGTTTGCAAAATAAATCTCTTTAACTATATAAGTTGCTCTCAACTGAGGTTGTGTATCAGAATCATGGGACAGTTTCACCTAAATAACAACCCTTCACCCCAGCCTACTAGATGAGAATCTCTGATGTTGAAGGCCTAGGTGTGCTTTTTGTAAGTTACCTAATTGATATATGGTATAAATGTAATCAGGAGTCTAGATGTGAATTTTTGCTCTTCTTATAGAACACTGACAAAATACCAGGAACCTCTGTAACCTCACTGTAGAAAATATAACCATTTGCTCCTCAGTTCAGATTCCGTACCAGTTGCATGAAATAAAATGGTGTACTCAGTGATGGGACTAGCAATTTCGGCAACCAATTCAAGTAGCATTGAATGTGTCCTTGAATCTGCAAAGGACAAAGGAGAGATCCCTACATGGTCCATAGTACTTCCTGCCCTTCATTTTGAGTCTCTGTCTCCATCCATTTACTCTAAATGCCAAGAGAAGCAGGACTGATCTAGACATAGGGGCTGTGGCTGGAAAAATGAGGGCAGGAGAGCTGAAGGCTCAAAATTTTGCACAATATTTAAATATAATTTAAAATTATTTTGACTAAATTTTATTGCCTGTCCTTGTTTCTGGCTATGAGTCAAAAGTATTAGGTTAGCAAATATTAAAAAATAGAAAAAAACTCTAATGGATTCCCTAACATACTGAGTTGTTGTAAAGGTTTTGCTTCTTATTGTTGTTTTTCTCTTTTTTAACTTAGAGAAACTTAACTTTTTGACATGTTTTTAAAGTAACATGTAATCATAAAAAATTGTAATTGTACAGGTAAAAATAATAATCTTCCCTCTTTTTCCTCTGTAATACTACTCCTCCAGAAGAAACCACTGTCAGTTTACCATCCTTCCTACTGGTCTCATGCATGATCATACACATTTGTTCAAATATAGGTTTTATAGTTAATAACCACAAATAGAATCATACTGTACATACCTTTTTTAATGAATGATGTATCATTTTCCATATCAGTACAAATAATACTATAACATACTGGTGTATATGTCTTTGTGCAATTCCTGTGGCATGAATATATCAAATCATCTTTCTTTAGTGTTATACAAATTTTCCACCCCACTACCAGTATGTGAGAGAGTGTTTCCCACCCCCCAAATCTGGCAAAACATTGAATATAATCAGACCTTAGCCAACCTGCCAGGTGCAGTTTTTTTTCATTGAAAAAATTCTTCACACATATACACATAAGGAAGTGACTGAGAAGATAGTCCTATACTCTGGTGAGACAGAGTTTTTAAAGTTGACACTTGAACTGGATTTTTCTAGGCCTTCACCACTGTACAGAGTTTCGAATGAGAATTGGGTGCTGGGAATTATTTTGGACAAGGAGGGAGGTGGTTGGAGATGGCATATGGGTGATTAAGATGAGTACTAAGTAAAGTAGCAGGAGTCCCATGGCATCAAGTTGAATATACATTTCACCCATACCAAAGGCTGCATCCTCACTGGAAAGACGCTTTGGGATCGGAAGACTTGAGTTTGGATTCTGAACTCTGCCACTACCTCACCTAGAACCCTTGCACTAGTTACTGAGCTTGTGAGTCTCAGTGTCCTCGTTAGAAAAGTACAGGAGCACCTGTCTTGCCTACCTGTCACACTGAGCAGTGTGACAGTGTTGGACTCTGTATGAGGTATGCTTCAAAAGCGATAAAATGTGTATGATGGAATTCTGCCTCTACAACACTGATTCACTGATGAGACTTGTGTTTAAAAAACGAAAAAAAAAAAGACAGAAACTGTGGCTTGAAGGAGGAGAGTTGGGGACTTTGATAAGGTCCTTTGATGACTGATTTTGTGGCTGTAGACACAGCAAGAAAAATGTTTTGAAGTCAAGAGAAAAAAAATTCTGGTAGCAGAGGGAATTGGAGTAGAGTGCTAATCAGATCATTTGTTTGAAAGAAACAACTATTAATCTGGGTCTTACTAGTCTGGGGGGAAGTCTTGACTCCTAGTATGTATGGATGTTCTTAGAAGAGGAATTCCAGGTCACTATTCACCTGAGATCCTATTTACTTATTTGAGTAACAATACCATTAATAGAGGTAGGCTGTAATGCCTCAACCTCCTAGGAAAGCATGATTCCTCTGCAATATGAATGAGCTGTTCAGAGGTAGATTATACTTATGACTCCATTCACTTATTCCTTTCTATTCCCTGCATGTAATAGGAAACTCCACAGACACCCTATTTCATTTGGTCAAGTGAACCAACCTATAGCAGGTGGGGCTATTTCCACAGAAACACTAAGAATCAGAGCAACACAAAAACATATTTCTCTGCTCACTTCCTTGAAGTTGATATTTTTCAATTGTGTCAGGGTTTAGAATTCAAAGGAATATCTTACTATTTTCCTAATATATCAGATTTGGAGAGATGTGAGCTGCATACTCATACTTTGCCTTCAGAAGGTATTTCAGTTTAATTCGTTTTGTTTGAGAGAAAATAAATCTCTCACGCTTAAACCTTGTAAATTAATGTGTTCCTTTGGGAACAATGTATTTCACAAGAAATAAATGAAGTTGCAGAAGACCTTATTTCAACACTGTTTATTAAATTTAGTTCTTAAAACCTGCTCTTTTACACAACTATTAAGTTATTAGAGGTTGAAGTATATTATTTTGTCTTTTGAGAAAAAAATTAATGTGAAAATTTATCCAGAAATACCTTTTTGTTATAGTGAAATTTTGTTTTCATGTGAGTTTCAGTCATCTTCCCTGTTCCATCTCTGCCTTGGTGCCTCTTTCTTCCCTTCATTTCTCCGATGTGCAGAACTGAAGGCAGAGGTTTGGAAAGTGAGGATTGTTTTTCATGGGGGCTGGTGCCCAAGATTTTTGGAAAGGGAAAATATTCTACAAAGTCTTCTTTGAACAGGATCTGGGTATCTTTATTCTGTTAGTCTATACTCTGCCCCCCAAAGCTATACCTGTGGCTCCTAGGAAGAGAGCTGCAGTTTCCTACCTACATATCTTATTTTTTAATTTAATTTTATTTATTTTTTTATACAGCAGGTTCTTATTAGTTATCCATTTTATACGTATTAGTGTACACATGTCAATCCCAATCTCCCAATTCATCACACACACACACACACCCCACCACTTCCCCCCACCTTGGTGTCCATACGTTTGTTCTCTACATCTGTATCTCAATTTCTGACCTGCAAACCGGTTCATCTGTACTATTTTTCTAGGTTCCACATGTATGTGTTAATATACGATATTTGTTTTTCTCTATCTGACTTACTTCACTCTGTATGACAGTCTCTAGATCCATCCACGTCTCTACAAATGACTCAATTTCATTCCTTTTTATGGCTGAGTAATATTTCATTATATATATGTACCACATCTTCTTTATCCATTCATCTCTCGATGGGCATTTAGGTTGCTTCCATGACCTGGCTATTGTAAATAGTGCTGCAATGAATATAGGGTGCATGTGTTTTTTTGAATTATGGTTTTCTCTGGGTATATGCCCAGTAGTGGGATTGCTGGGTCATATGGTAGTTCTATTTTTAATTTTTTAAGGAACCTCCCTACTGTTCTCCATAGTGGCTGTATCAATTTACATTCCCACCAACAGTACAAGAGGGTTCCATTTTCTCCATACCCTCTCCAGTATTTGTTGTCTGTAGATTTTCTGGTGATGCCCATTCTAACTGGTGTGAGGTGATACCTCATTGTAGTTTTGATTTGCATTTCTCTAATAATTAGTGATGTTGAGCAGCTTTTCATGTGCTTCATCGCCATCTGTATGTCTTCTTTGGAGAAATGTCTATTTAGGTCTTCTGCCCACTTTTGGATTGGGTTGTTTGTTTTTTTAATATTGAGCTGCATGAGCTGTTTATATATTTTGAAGATTACCCCTTCGTCGGTTGATTCATTCGCAAATATTTTCTCCCATTCTGAGGGTTGTCTTTTCGTCTTGTTTATGGTTTCCTTTGCTGTGCAAAAGCTTTGAAGTTTCATTAGGAACCATTTGTTTATTTTTGTTTTTATTTCCATTACTCTAGCAGGTGGATCAGAAAAGATCTTGCTGTCATTTGTGGCAAAGAGTGTTCTTCCTATGTTTTCCTCTAAGAGTTTTATAGTGTCCGGTCTTACATTTAGGTCCCTAATCCATTTTGAGTTTATTTTCGTGTATGGTGTTAGGGAGTGTTCTAATTTCATTCTTTTACATGTAGCTGTCCAGTTTTCCCAGCACCACTTATTGAAGAGACTATCTTTTCTCCACTGTATACCCTTGCCTCCTTTGTCATAGATGAGTTGACCATAGGTGCGTGGGTTTATCTCTGGGCTTTCTATCCTGTTCCGTTGATCTATGTTTCTGTTTTTGTGCCAGTACCATATTGTCTTGATTACTGTAGCTTTGTACTATAGTCTGAAGTCAGGGAGTCTGATTCCTCCAGCTCCATTTTTTTCTCTCAAGACCGCTTTGGCTATTCAGGGTCTTTTGTGTCTCCATACAAATTTTAAGATTTTTTGTTCTAGTTCTGTAAAAAATGCCATTGGTAATTTGATAGGGATTGCATTGAACGTATTGATGGCTTTGCATCGTATAGTCATTTTCACAATATTGTTTCTTCCAACCCAAGAACATGGTATATCTCTCCATCTGTTGGTATCATCTTTAATTTCTTTCATCAGTGTCTTATAGTTTTCTGCATACAGCTCTTTTGTCTCCCTAGGTAGGTTAATTCCTAGGTATTTTATTCTTTTTGTTGCAGTGGTAAATGGGAGTGTTTCCTTAATTTCTCTTTCAGATTTTTCATTATTAGTGTATAAGAATGCAAGAGATATCTGTGCATTAATTTTGTATCCTGCAACTTTACCAAATTCATTGATTAGCTCTAGTAGTTTTCTGGTGACATCTTTAGGATTCTCTATGTATAGTATCATGTCATCTGCAAGCAGTGACAGTTTTACTACTTCTTTTCCAGTTTGTATTCCTTTTATTTCTTCTCTGATTGTTGTGGCTAGGACTTCCAAAACTATGTTGAATAATAGTGGTGAGAGTGGACACCCTTGTCTTGTTCCTGATCTTAGAGAAAACGGTTTCAGTTTTTCATCATTGAGAATGATGTTGACTGTGGGTTTGTCATATATAGCCTTATTATGTTGAGGTAGGTTCCCTCTATGCCCACCTTCTGGAGAGTTTTTATCATAAATGGGTGTTAAATTTTGTCAAAAGCTTTTTCTGCCTCTATTGAGATGATCTTATGGTTTTTCTTCTTCAGTTTGTTAATATGGTGTGTCACATTGATTGGTTTGCTTATATTGAAGAATCCCTACATCCCTGGGATAAATCCCACTTGATCATGGTGTATGATCCTTTTAATGTGTTGTTGGATTCTGTTTGATAGTATTTTGTTGAGGATTTTTGCGTCTATATTCATCAGTGATATTGGTCTGTAATTTTCTTTTTTTGTAGTATCTTTGTCTGGTTTTGGTATCAGGGTGATGGTGGCCTTGTACAATGAGTTTGGGAATGTTCCTTCCTCTGCAATTTTTTGGAAGAGTTTGAGAAGGATGGGTGTTAGCTCTTCTCTAAATGTTTGATTGAATTCGCCTGTGAAGCCACCTGGTCCTGGACTTTTGTTTGTTGGAAGATTTTTAATCATAGTTTCAATTTCATTACTTATTATTGTTCTGTTCATATTTTCCATTTCTTCCTGGTTCAGTCTTGGAAGGTTATACCTTTCTAAGAATTTGTCCATTTCTTCCAGGTTGTGTCTATTTTATTGGCATAGAGTTGCTTGTAGTAGTCTTAGGATGCTTTGTATTTCTGCAGTGTCTCTTGTAACTTCTCCTTTTTCATTTCTAATTTTATTGATTTGAGTCCTCTCCCTCTTTTTCTTGATAAGTGTGGCTAATGGTTTATCAATTTTATCTTCTCAAAGAACCAGCTTTTACTTTTATTGATCTTTGCTATGTTTTCTTTGTTTCTATTTCATTGTTTTGTGCTCTGATCTTTATGATTTCTTTCCTTCTGCTAACTTAGGTTTTTGTTTGTTCTTCTTTCTCTAGCTCCTTTAGGTGTAAGGTTAGATTGTTTATTTGGGATTTTTCTTGTTTCTTGAGGTAGGCTTGTATAGCTATAAACTTCCCTCTTATGACTGCTTTGGCTGCATCCCATAGGTTTTGGATCACCATATTTTCATTGTCATTTGCCTCTAGGTATTTTTTGATTTCCTCTTTGATTTCTTCCGTGATCTCTTGGTTATTAGTAACGTATTGTTTAGCCTCCATGTGTATGTGTTTTTTACTTTTTTTTGCCCTGTGGTTGATTTCTAATCTCATAGCATTGCGGTCAGAAAAGATGCTTGATATGATTTCAGTTTTCTTAAATTTACTGAGGCTTGATTTGTGACCCAAGATGTGATCTATCCTGGAGAATGTTCTGTGCGCACTTGAGAAGAAAGTGTAATCTGCTGTTTTTGGATGGAATGTCCTATAAATATCAATTAAATCTATCTGGTCTATTGTGTCATTTAAAGCTTCTGTTTCCTTAGGAATTTTCTGTTTGGATGATCTGTCCATTGATGTAAGTGAGGTGTTAAAGTCCCCCAATATCATTGTGTTATTGTCGATATCCTCTTTTATAGCTGTTAGCAGCTGCCTTATGTATTGAGGTTCTCCTATGTTGGGTGCTTTTATATTTATAATTGTTATATCTTCTTCTTGGATCGATCCCTTGATCATTATGTAGTGTCCTTCCTTGTCTCTTGTAACATTCTTTATTTTAAAGTCTATTTTATCTGATATGAGTATTGCTACTCCAGCTTTCTTTTGATTTCCATTTGAATGGAATATCTTTTTCCATCCCCTCACTTTCAGTGTGCATGTGTCCCTGGGTCTGAAGTGGGTCTCCTGTAGACAGCATATATATGGGTCTTGTTTTTGTATCCATTCAGTGAGTCTGTGTCTTTTGTTTGGCGCATTTAATCCATTCACGTTTAAGGTAATTATCAATATGTATGTTCCTGTTACCATTTTCTTAATTGTTTTGGGTTTGTTTTTGTAGGTCCTTTTCTTCTCTTTTGTTTCCCACTTAGAGAAGTTCCTTTAGCATTTGTTGTAGAGCTGGTTTGGTGATGCTGAATTCTTTTAGCTTTTGCCTGTCTGTAAAGCTTTTGATTTCTCCATTGAATCTGGATGAGATCTTTGCTGGGTAGAGTAATCTTGGTTGCAGGTTCTTCCCTTTCATCACTTTAAATATGTCATGCCACTCCCTTCTGGCTTGTAGAGTTTCAGCTGAGAAATCAGCTGTTAACCTTATGAGAGTTCCCTTGTATGTTACTTGTCATTTTTCCCTTGCTGCTTTCAATTATTTTTCTTTGTCTCTAATTTTTGCCAATTTGATTACTATGTGTCTTGGCCTGTTTCTCCTTGGGTTTATCCTGTATGGGACTCTCTGCGCTTCCTGGACTTGGGTGGCTATTTCCTTTCCCATGTTAGGGAAGTTTTCAACTATAATCTCTTCCAATGTTTACCTGGGTCCTTTCTCTCTCTTCTCCTTCTGCGACCACTATATTGCAAATGTTGTTGCATTTAATGTTGTCTGAGAGCTCTCTTCGGCTGTCTTCATTTCTTTTCATTCTTTTTTTCTTTATTCTGTTCCGCAGCAGTGAATTCCACCGTTCTGTCTTCTAGGTCATTTATCCATCCTTCTGCCTCAGTTATTCTGCTATTGATTCCTCTAGAGTAGTTTTCATTTCAGTTATTGTATTGTTCATCTCTGTTTGTTTGTTGTTTAATTCTTCTAGGTCTTTTTTAAACATTTCTTGCATCTTCTTTTTTTAAATTTATTTATTTATTTATTTTTGGCTGTGTTGGGTCTTCGTTTCTGTTCGAGGGCTTTCTCTAGTTGTGGCAAGCGGGGGCCACTCTTCCTTGCGGTGTGCGGGCCTCTCACTGTCGCGGCCTCTCTTGTTGTGGAGCACAAGCTCCAGACACACAGGCTCAGTAGTTGTGGCTCATGGGCCTAGTTGCTTTGTGGCATGTGGGATCCTCACAGACCAGGCCCAAATCCGTGTTCCCTGCATTGGCAGGCAGATTCTCAACCACTGTGCTACCAGGGAAGCCCTCTTGCATCTTCTTGATCTTTGTCTCCATTCTTTTTCCGAGGTCCTGGATCATCTTCACTGTCGTTATTCTGAATTCTTTTTCTGGAAGGTTGCCTATCTCCACTTCATTTAGTTGTTTTTCTGGGGTTTTATCTTGTTCCTTCATCTGGTACATAGCCCTCTGCCTTGTCATCTTGTCTATCCTTCTGTGAATGTGGTTTTCGTTCCATGGGCTGCAGGATTGTAGTTCTTCTTGCTTCTGCTGTCTGACCTCTGGTGGATGAGGCTATCTAAGAGTCTTGTACAAGTTTCTTTTTTTTTTGCAGTACCCGGGCCTCTCACTGTTTGGCCTCTCCCGTTGCAGAGCACAAGCTCCGGATGCGCAGGCTCAGCGGCCATGGCGCCCAGGCCCAGCCGCTCCATGGCGTGTGGGATCTTCCCGGACTGGGGCACGAACCCGTGTCCCCTGCATCGGCAGGCGGACTCTCAGCCACTGCACCACCAGGGAAGCCCTTGTACAAGTTTCTTGATGGGAGGGACTGGTGGTGGGTAGAGCTGGCTGTTGCTCTGTACATATCTTTTCATATATGAAAATAACTTTTCCCCAGTGCCAGTGCCCTTCCTGCCACTCAGTTAACTGTGTGCCTGCTAAGCTTCTGTCTATTCCTCTAGACCCACCCACCCATCTCCAAGAAGAGATGATCACGTCTTGCTTTATGCCTACATCCATCATACAGCAATGCAGTTATTTGTTTCCAAGACTATGTCACTTATTAGAGTTCCAGGTGCTTGAGTGCAGGAGCCAAATCTGACTAAATAAAAATACTACTAGTAAAGTGACTTTCAGAGAATGGGTATCTGGAACATAGTTGGTGCTCAGTACATGGCAGCTGTGGTGATGATGGTAATGAAAATTCCTGTTTCCTCATCAGTTGCACAATGACTGCTGAATAAGTGAATAAATTGATAGATATAACACATAGCTATTATACTTTTACTGGAGTATTTCTTGGTCTGGGGATTCTATTTTGTGAAGCCCTGTTAATTGGATTTAAAATTGCATAGGATCAAAAATAAGTTACTTACCCTATGGCTTTCCCCCTACATCCCCATATCCTTAATAATGGTTTCTAATTATTCATAGGACAGGCTTTTGGACTTAAACAGAGTTGGTTATAAATACTGGCTGTAAATATATTGGTCAAATTCCTTAAACTCATTAATCCCCAGTTTCTCCATCTGTATAATGAGGTAATAATGCATTCCTCTACTGATTTGTGTGAAATAATGTATTTAAGGCATATATGTATGTTTGTGTGTAGTGTATATGCCTTGTATGTTGTGAGCAGTTATAAATGGTATTGTTACAAAGTAGTTATAAAATATCAATATAAAAAAAACAAAATGGAAATCACCTTAAATCCCACCAAAGATACCATCATTGTTGATATTTAGTAGAGATACTCATAGAGCTTTCTTTAGACTCAGAAGCTTTTACATAAATGAAAACAATGTGAAAAATAGATTACATGGTATTTTGTCACTTACTTTTTGCACTCAATAATGTTATCTTTTTATGGCAATGGATTTAGATCTGTATCATCCTCCTTTACCTTTTTTTTTTTTTTTTTTGCGGTACGCGGGCCTCTCACTGTTGTGGCCTCTCCCATTGTGGAGCACAGGCTCTGGACGCGCAGGCTCAGCGGCCATGGCTCACAGGCCCAGCCGCTCCGCGGCATGTGGGACCCTCCTGGACCGGGGCACGAACCCATGTCCCCTGCATCGGCAGGCAGACTGTCAACCACTGCGCTACCAGGGAAGCCCTCCTTCACCTTTTAATAGCACAGTTTTCCATTTATTGATGTATTAAGACAACTATAATAAACCTTTTGTTGATGAATGTATAGTTTTTTCTATTTTTTTCCATTATAAGTTATAGCCACGATAGGCATTTTGACACCTTGATTTCTTTCTTTTTTTTTTTTTTTTTTTGCGGTACGCTGGCCTGTCACTGTTGTGACCTCTCCCACTATGGAGCATAGGCCCCGGACTCACAGGCTCAGCGGCCATGGTTCATGGGCCCAGCCGCTCCGTGACATGTGGGATCTTCCCAGACCGGGGCACGAACCTGTGTCCCCTGCATTGGCAGGCAGACTCTCAACCACTGTGCCACCAGGGAAGCCCACACCTTGATTTTTAATCTTTATAGGATAAATTCTTAGAAATGGAATTGTAATTAAATTTTTTTTTTTTTTTGGTTGCATTGGGTCTTTGTTGCTGCTCGTAGGCTTTCTCTAGTTGCAGTGAGTGGGGGCTACTCTTTGTTGAGGTGTGCAGGCTTCTCATTGTGGTGTCTTCTCATTGTGGTGGCTTCTCTTGTTGCGAAGCATGGGCTCTAGGCACGTGGGCTCAGTAGTTGTGGGCCGCAGGCTCAGTAGTTGTGGCACACGGGCTTGGTTGCTCCATGGCATGTGGGATCTTCCTGGACCAGGGCTCGAACCCACGTCCCCTGCATTGGCAGGTGGATTCTTAACCACTGCACCACCAGGGAAGTCCTTGGAATTTTTAGATTAAAAAATAAAGTGTAAGAAGATCCATTAAGTTATAAAACTTATGATTTGTTTTTTTTCTCTACATGTGTTGTAGTCAGTGAGAGTTAATTTAAGAAAAACGTTAACCTGTAGATTCTAATGTCTTGAAATGTAAAGTTTAGAATATATTTACAAGTGAATTAGGGAGGACTCTCAGATTTCATCAGCAATTTCAGTTACTTGAACTCTAACTCAATTTTTTAATAATAATTTATTACTGTTCATAATAAATCATCCTATTTAATAAAAGCATGGGCCAAGGGTGTGTTTTTGAGCATAATATATTTTAACATATTCAAACCTCAGGCAAATCTGTTGCTTGAACTAAATTTTAATTTTTGTAGAATTAATATTTCTAATCTAAGCTTAAGTTAATTAACTTTTACTTCCAATTTGGTACATTTTTGAGTAGATTTAATTGAGCTGCTCTCCAGCATAAATTTATATTCATGTTCAGTTTAACTATGGAAAATTAAGAATAGTTGAAAAGCTACCTCTTCATGATATTTTTGAATAATTAATTTTATTGAAACAAATCTCATTAAGGACTTCTAAAGTGAAAGCTTATGTAGTATTACAAAAGGATTTATATCTGTTTACTTTTGCTGAATCATTGCTGGATTAACCTAATTCTACTTCTACAAACTATAAAATATTGCAATTAAATATTCCATCTCTGTACCTGAATATAGAGGGTTTACCTCAAATCAGTGTTTTTTGGTTTTTGTTGCCCCCCCTGCCCTGAGTAGCAGAAACCAACCCCTGAGGGGAAATATGGATCAAAGTGAAAACCCATTATAATATGATGTAAGTTTTCCAAATACAGATGTTTCTTATTTGAAGCTATTGTCTTCAGTATGTAGAACTGCTGTAAGTTGCTCCTGAATGACATTTCATTCAGTTGGAAATTCAGAACTTAGGAAAAGATGAGCTAACTTACCCATGATAAAATATTAGTGTCATTCGGGACCAGAGATCATAGAGCTGAGATAGAAGTTACTGACCTTGTGGAGGATCTCAGAAAGGCCTTTTTTTGTCAGTAATCAGAAGAGGAAGCCAAACACAGATAAGAAAACCAGAATTGTAGATCAAGAGTATAAAAAGCTCCTTCATACAGAAAGTATATAAAGCTCCTTTAAACCCCCAAAAAAGAGAGAATCTTGATGGTCCCAGTCTGTGTCATATGTCCTCCAGCTTCAGCCTGGAGTGGCACGACAAACAATACTAACTTGGCTGTCAACCATTATGGATGGCGTTTGTGATGGGAAGGTTGGAAGGACCATCCCTGGTAAAGGAAGTGGTTGTGTGCTAGCCACAATCCCCAAAGTCTCTACTACATCTTTTCTCATTTAGTAATATGGAAATCAAGATGGAGTATCATAAAATACACCTCCCATAGTCATGGCTGGGTGAACGTGGGAAAAGATATTATTTATCACCCAAACTTGGTTACTTTTGAGAGGGAGCATTATAAATAATGGGAACAACGTGCATAAACTGGACTGTCCCAGACTTAGAATATATGGCTACCCTTTAATGGAAGAGTTGTACATCTCAGATTTTAAGATAATAAATAGACTATTTGGGGGGAGTTGGAATAACAAGTCAGGACTAAGGATAGTTCTTCTTGCAATTATTAGATAATATCAAAGATAAGGATATATCTAAATAATTTATTATTTTTTCTGTATATCATTGAGTTGCCTTTGAAAGGAGAAACTTTGGGCAAGCACTTAGTTTCTCTACTTCTCAGTTTACTGGAAGTATATGGAAAATAATAATGTGTTTTCCAACCTCTAGATAATCTGAGTGATCACATATTCTGAAAGGATGAAATATTTTAACTGTTTTCCTTTGGCTTGGGTCAGAAAAAAACTTAAAAGTTAGTCAATCTTTGTCTATTTGTATAATGAAGAAAAAGTCAAATAAGTATATATTACTGTTCAGGGTGTAGCTTGTTTGCTCAAAAGGAAAGGTGCAGTCTTACAGAACTGCATACTGCATTAGGGATTTCAAAAGCCTATCAGGTCTTGCCTCTATGCATTGTGGTAAAATGCTTGATTCTGACTTGTGTATCTCAAAATTCCAGGACCTAAGATGGTAGGTGTTCAGCTCAGAGTTTATTTAATAGACACCTTTACAAAGATGACTTTAGAAATCAGCTGATTTTTTTTTTTTTTTTTTTTTTTTTGCGGTACACGGGCCTCTCACTGTTGTGGCCTCTCCCGTTGCGGAGCACAGGCTCCGGACACGCAGGCTCAGCGGCCATGGCTCACGGGCCCAGTGGCTCCGCGGCATGTGGGATGTTCCCGGACCGGGGCACGAACCCGTGTCCCCTGCATCGGCAGGTGGACTCTCAACCACTGCGCCACCAGGGAAGCCCGAAATCAGCTGATTTTTATGTGCACCATACGGATGATAATACCTCTAGGTGTGCCTTAGGAAAACAGGGTTTTCAACTAATAGCTAAATCACCTTGGGCAAATTACTCAAGATCTTAGAGTACCAGTTTCATAATCTGGTGAAAGTACGTAACACCTGGTTATTCTGAGATTTAACTGAGATGCTGTGCGTCAAGAGCTTTGCAGAGTGTTTGGCACGGAGAAAGCACTCAGTGGCTGGTAGTTATTATTAATTAGAATTAACCTGAAAAACTTCCAGGAGATACAAAATACTTTCTTTCTGTCTATGCTATACTTAGAAGACGTCCTCCATCTGTTGTTTAAACAATAGTGCCCTCAGAAAACAGCACCTTCTCAGAAATAGGAAAAGTGACAGTCTGAAGTTAATTTGCATAAAATGCATCATATTCTTTCTAATTACTTACTGAATTTTCTCTGGAATGGGTGTCCTTAGAAATGAAGAAATATAAAAAACCTGCTTATGTCATTGGAAGCTATATACCTTTTGTTTAAATAGTGAAATTGTTTTGTATACAATAAGATCTAAGAAAACACAGAAGAGATCTTCCTCTCCTGAAACTCAGAGGGCTGCTAATGTGACATTTCTGAAGCCAGAAAAGAGACTTTGTCTTGGATTATTTTTATCCGGAGATCTGCATTTTTCCTTTTAGATTTAATCCAGTAAAATAAGGTTTCACTCTATCTTGAGTTTCCTGTTCCGTTCCCAGTTTTCCACTGAGTAGCAGAGTCTCTCTGGAGGCCCCTGATCATTGGCAGGGAGCAGCTGCCTTAGCAGTAAATGCCACAGTTGTTGGCACTGGAAAAAACATTGCCAGCAAGCAAGCTGCCTCGCCTTTCTACTGCCAGGGCCTCTGAATATTCAGAAACAGCACCAGGAAAGACTTATAACTTTAGCTTTACTCTTAGGTAAATTGAAATTAATGACTTGCTTTCTTCATTTGGGCTATGATTTTTTCCCCCTTAGAATAATACTGCCATGGATTCTATTCTATCAAAATGGAGCATCACAGCTACATGACAGGCATATCCATAAACATGAAACAGCTCAATTTTCTATATGTTCAAGCTTTTGCTAATCAAGAAAACTTTTTTTTTTTTTTTAAACTTCAATCACTTTGAAGGCTGGAGCCCACCTCAGAGAAAGCGTACCAGCAGTTGATTAATGGAAGTGTTACTTCCATTCAGGGCTCTGTGATTCAGTGCATCCTCACTGAGCACCATTGTATGCAAGCTGCGTATGAAGGGTGGGGAATACCAAGAAAAGGACACCAGTTCCTGCCCTCAAGGAGTTTAGCTCTGTTCAATAAATGTTATATGCCTGCATGGATGCTTTCCACCTGACAGGGGTTGACTTTACCATGCAGGTGAGGTGCAAATGGAATAAGAGGAATTTTTTAAACCTAGTGCCATAGAATTCAAAGACAAGAAGGTTTGATAGGTCGTGGTTTAGGAAAGACTTTCTTAAAGCAGAGGCCAGGCCCTGTGGGGAAGATATTCACACATAATCACCTGAGTGCCAGGCGTTGGATCAAGCATAGTCCATGCATCGTCTCATTTTAAAATTATGATTTAAACTTTCTGATTTGCAGTTCATTATCCATTAAAGAGATTGAAAACTATGGTTAGCAAAAAAGGTGATCATGCTAGACATACTATGTTGTAGCCAGGCTTTGTCACTTAATACATTTTTGATATTTCTTATGTCATTAAGTATGCTTTTTCACATCACTCTTAATGACTACATGACTTTAACTATTTCCCTTATAACTAAGTTAGGTAAGAAGATGTAAATATAAGAAAAATAAAACCATAAAAGTATTAGGAGAAAATATGTTATCTAGAGGGTGGGCGCTTAAAAAATGATTTTTTTTTTTAGAGCAGGAAAATTGAGAGGAAGGTAAAGAGATTTCCTATGGACCCCCCATCCCCAAACATGCACAGCCTCCCTCATTACCAACATCCCCTTCCAGAGTGGTGCATTCGTTACAACTGATGAACCTATATTGACCCATCGTAATCACTCAAAGTCCGTAAGTTTACATTAGCGCTCACTCTGGGTGTTGTACATTCTGTAGGTTTGGACAAATGTATAATGGCATGTATCCATCATCATAGTACCATACAGAGGGTGGGCACATTTTTAAATACATCATGTTAAAAAGGCAGAAATTTTAACAGAAAAATGAGTAGTTTTAACACATAAAAATTAAAAATCATTTGGGTATCAAGATTACTGTAAATAAAATTTAAAGACATTATTTAATTCTCACAATGGTTTTATGAAATAGGTGCTTAGATTCCTTTTAAAGAAGAAGAAACTGAGACGCAGAGAAATGACTGTGGAGATCAGTGGATTTCTGGGAGATTGATTATCTTGGTGAAGAACAAAAGCTGATAAAATGAGAGGCATAGTGAAGCAGTGGTTCAAGTTTAGTCTTTGCAGTAGCCTGTGATATGAGTACCAGCTTTATCACTTTGAGGTGGTGGATGAGCTTCATTTTAGACAGTTAAAAATATTGTATTTTCATTCCATCCTTTGAAGTGTTTATTTCCAAATACTTTCTCATTATAGCTGTTATGACAAAAATGATACCTTTTCCAGATGTCTTCAAATGCAAAAGTTCAGAGACATCAAGGACAGACAAATTATATGCTAATTGCATAAAGCATAAATTCCTTTTTACTATCCCTATATAGTGTTCTATACTATCCCTTAAATAATAGAAATTATCAAGGCCTCAGTTAAAAAGGGACAGTATGACATAGATCATTACTTATTGAAGAGACAAGAGAGAAAAAGCCAAAACTGTGTGAGCTCTTATCAAATGGCTGAAATAAAATAAAAGATTGATTATGACTATCATCATACTTTAGCAGTGGGGAAATCTGGAGTGAAAAAATTTAGAATATAAATGTTTTTAGATAATATTTAGGTGAATTCAATCAAATTAAAAATCCCACCACATCTTGGATAAGAGTGGATGCCCCATTGATTGGGTACAGTAAAATGTTTCAGTGCAATTGCTCTAATATTTGACTTAAAATGGGGATGTAATATTTACATCCTCTGGAGTAACAAAATTTATGCTATGTAATAACCTTGACACATTTACAGAATCATATTTAATGGACACTCCAGAGCTCTGATGAATACCACAGTTTGGTCTGTTTTCTGCATTTTTTAGGAGTCTGGAAAAGCTGTAGGAAATGAAATATCTATCATAAGGTTTTTGCATCTAGCTCAACTGCTGCTGTCAAGTTTAGCAAAAGGGTCAAAAACTGTATGTTCTTTATTAACTGCATTCAAATTAGAATTTAAGAGATTTTAGCAGTTCCTTAGAATTAGTGTTTGAATCTATACTGTGAAGAATGTTAAGATTTTTAGCATTAAAGAGTCCTACATCTACCTACTTAAAAATGAATGAACTTCATTTTTTAATTCCAAGTACATACACATATACTTGTATACATGTATATATACATATATATTTTCATACAAAATATATATATATTACAATTTTACAAGTGCATTTGATTTTTTACCCCACAGATAAACAATCAGATCCTGTATGGAAGAAGTCATCAAAATGCATCTGCCATTATTAAGACTGCCCCGTCAAAGGTCAAGCTTGTTTTCATCAGGTAGGATAGATACATCTGGTTTGCTAAAACTTAAGATCTCCTCTTGAGATGTTATCATTTGTGTAAGACTATTTCATCTTTCGTTTGTTTAACAAAATCACTGTATTCTAAAAATATATTTCCCTCTTGAGATTGTCACTTCAAGAAAAGTATAGATCGTTTCGATTGTGATGTGTTCTTGTTACTTACGTTTCACATGATAGAAGTGGTCATTGAGGCTTGTACTTTTATTTCCATTTAAAAAAAATTCTTCCTGATTATCCTCTTTATAAATATGATAGAATATTCTAGCTTCTCATCCTACTGTCACCATCATTTGGTACTTTGCTGAATCATTAATGCCTTCATCAAAGAATATGCAGGAAAAAAAAAACCCAGGAAAATTTTAGAAGCTT
This sequence comes from Leucopleurus acutus, assembly GCF_964270905.1. Classification (NCBI taxonomy): domain Eukaryota; kingdom Metazoa; phylum Chordata; class Mammalia; order Artiodactyla; family Delphinidae; genus Leucopleurus; species Leucopleurus acutus. The sequence goes on along the minus strand of NC_139143.1, from coordinate 140,626,196 downwards.
CATATTAAGAGTGCTGGTGAGAAATACAGAGGAGAGGAGATGTGAGCTCTGCTGTCTGGAGTCGTGTGGTCCGTTTGGGGCTCCACATTTGCCCACACCTCATCTGCTAGCTGACTGAGCCCTTTTGGCTTAAATGAGTCAGAATTGGGACTCCTCATTGGTGGTGGCCATCACCAGCAGTGGAAGGAAGCTTGATTCCCTGTTATTGGACTGAAATGACAGATGAGTCTGAATTATTCTTGGGGATGTAACTAACCCTGTATGTTAACTGTCATGCTGTTTCTTTTTGCTTTGGGCCTCAGTTATTATCTGTAAAATGAGGGCTATAAAGCACTTACCTCACTCATTGTGGTGTTTCAAAAATTAGAAATGCTTACCACAGTGTCCAGCATGGAGTAAAGGCTTGAAAAAATGTTAGCTGGTCCTTTATGACGGTGATGATCATTGTTTTTCTCCCCCTTCTCTATAGTTACCTGTTAGTAAGACCTGTCCATTCCCAGGAGATGGCTGGGATTAAGGGGGAGTTTTATTCCCAGATATGGGCACTAATGTAGGTGATTGAAATATTCCTTTCCACGCCATCACTTCAGCCTCACAGGTGTTGGTGCTTTGCTCCTGAAGAAATCCTACATCCATGCCCTTTTCTCTTGCTCAGTAACACTTTCTGGATTTCCAGGGGTTTTTACCCTTTTTTCTAGGGGGAGAAACCTTCCTCCTCTCATCTATCTTTATGTATTTATTAAGACGACCACCTCTGGCTTACTCACCTTGAAGTCCTCTGTCAGACACCAATCTCTTTTTTGGGGTTTCTTGGCCCTTGATGTTGCCAGAGGTTACAAAATTAGAGTTAGATGATGAAAACATGAACAGACTTGAGGAAAGGTCAGCCCCTCAAAAATTTAAGATGTCCATCAAGAGAAGTGCATCCAAGTAAAGAGGTAAAGCCATTTAGGCTTTAGAACTTTGTGTAAAGCTGTGTGAGGATCGCATGAGAAGACGTTACATGGCACTCAGTAGAGTCTGCACATTAGTGCTCGGCACATGGTGGCAACTGCTGCAAGGGACATTATTAATGACAAACATTACTGTTACCTCTTCAGCATTTGTGGGGCCTTTATTACTCATGCCGCGTCATCCCATTTTAAAGAGAGCAAAAGAAAATTGAGTAGGATCCAAAGGAAATCATTTAATGCAATTAAGTAGTTGGGAAATAGAACCCCCCTCCTTCAAGAAAGAAAGGTTAAATGAACTGAAATTATTTAGAGTACAGAAGAGAAAGCTGAGAAGAATTTTAATAATAGTAATATACTCCCATTAATTTAGTGTCTGGTGGTTTCAATTTTGATTGTTCAGAATCAAGAAAAAAATTTGTTCAGGAAATTAATGGTGTAAGCGTGATTGAGGATGCTGCTGAATACTTATTTACTGGAAGTGATTTTAAGAAATTTAGAAGGATCAAGCTACATTCAAAATATGTCATCTAATTATGAGCCTTTCTTACATGGTCATTACATTATAGTGCCTAGCCCATAGTGGGCATTCAGAAAGCTTTATTGAATAAATTTCCTTTCAGCTCCTACTGAGCAATCCAGATTATTTATTCTACAAAGGCAACAATCATAGTAAGTTAGTTTGACTTATTTTGTGGATTCAAAAATGCATATAGACATATAACTCATATTTTACAAAATTCCTCATACTTTAGTCCCTCTCCCTACTACTTTCTCAAATAATCTAACTTAGGGATATTTTCTATATCTTCTCCTATAGGGGGAAAAATGATGTGGGCTTGATTCTGAACAATCTATCATATCCACTTTTAGACTGTCTGAAGGGAAATGAGCTTGAATTGTATCAAGAGAGATGTACACACTGCTTACAACCTTTTGTTTTATTCAATAGATATGTATCTAATAATTTGTGTGCCAGCATTTTATTAATTAATTCATGCTTCAGTTTCCATAGGGAAGGAACTAGTCATTTGACTAAGAACTCTTACCTTGTTTTCTAAAACAAGACTGAACTCTAAGGCTTAGTGATTAAAAAAAGAAACCACAGTTCACCCTGCCTGGGCTTGAAACCTACTCTGTGATATCCCAGATTTGTGAGCTTGGTCAGTTTCCTGAGCTTTAGTATTGGGATAATATAGCTATCTCTATATTTAGAATGTATTTATACATGTCTAATGTATTTATACATGTAAATTGCCTGGCAATATGGACTCAACAATGGTGGCTGCTATAGTGATGAAGATGCTGGTGATGATGTTGATGGCAGAAGAAGGTGGGGAGGGAGGGAGGACAGAGGTAAAAGAGAAGGAAAGAAGTAGTTAGGGAGAAGGGAAGAGGAGGGGTAAAAAGAAGAACCACTTCTCATATATACTTTGTCTCATTCCAGAATCTTGACCAATTTTTGAGTGAAGCGCATTCACAGTTTTAGAATGCTTTAATTCACATCATAATGATTAAGCCCTGGAAGAGATAGGTACGGACATTATATACATCCATTTCTGGCAAATGTTAGAATAAGAGACAAGGACACAGCCTGCCTAAAATGTCTTTTATTTCCCTGTCTGCTGTTGTTGAGCTGCTGCTGCTTCTGCTTCTGTTTCTTCTCCGTGGTCTTCTTTTTTAAATGATGACCTGATCCTTCAACAAGGAGTGGAACGCTCTTTAATTGAGGACTGTATAAAGAGAAATCTAATTAACATCAGTTAATCCCCATGTCAATAAAATGTATTATAATAGATTTTACTGAGGTAAGTGATACCAAGTAGAGTCGGAATTTAAAGCACTTAAGGAAATCAAAAAGGAAAATACTTTCTTGCTCATCAGCTCTTTACATCACCAATAAGGGTATCATGGTAGATTGGTGTCCTATTCATGTGAGGTAACCTGTGCATCTGAGGTGCTATCCAACACATCATCCTCGCTTCTTCAGGCTGATTGTCTAGTTCATTACTCATTTAGTTACATCTTTCAGCCTCTGCCTATAAATTACCTCTTTCAGGCTGTTGTTACAAGAACTCTAATTTTGCCTATTTTGGAACCAAATCCTGAAACAATTAAATACTGATTTGTTACCAAGTTTCAGGAATTTAGCACTTAAATCATCTCAGTACAACAGACGCAATTGTACTTTTCCTTAAAACGGCATAACTGCTTTGTGTGATATAATGTTACTTTAAAAACTGATCTTTATAAATTGTATTTCTTTGATTAGTGCTTCTCTTTGGCAGTATTTCCTTCCTTAGTTGAAATTAGTGATTCCCTGTGCATTTCCATTATACGGAAAATTTTGGCTTTTATACCTGAGCAACTCTTTTTCAAATTTATTGACAATTGAGATAAAAATGGGAACCGGCCACAGGTTTGGGAGAATGATTAGTAGTAATCACAGAAAGCTGTTAAAATATGCTGCAGGCAACATTTTAATTAACTAGGGTCTTTAGTCTGTAGTGATGTACATTTGTGTGATCACATCCTTATATTCTTTTAACACTTGTATTTATTCGTATACTAATTGATCTGTAATTCACAAAAGGGGTGTGTGAGTCATCAAGGAAAATTAGCAAGTTGCTGCTGTGTATATATGACTTACATAATCACTTTTTGCCCTTAGCTCCCTACATTGCTAGATTTTGGACAATCCTGTAATCATGTAATTGTGCCCAATGGCACATATAGACTCTGGTATACTAAATTATTCTACTCTAGATCATCTAGATGTATATTACAATCTGGGGGCTTACTGTGTACCATACATTCAATTCTGTGAGTTTTCCTGTTCCACATGAGCCCCTCTACACAAGCGCTCCGATTTCAGTACAGGAGGAACACTGTATTAATACGATCAAGAATGAATTGCTGTATTTGGCAGTGCAGGGATCCAAGAAGATTAATGATCTTGCCTGCAGCTCTTGTCATACCTTCCCCCACTATCGAAAATTAAATGTCATGTATAACAACTCACTCTCCATTACTTAATTACATGTGGAAAATGTGTCCTGTTAAAAACTGCTGGGGCTAAAGGAGGCCAAATGAAACCGTAACCCTTGGAAAGATTTAGTGCTAGCTGTCAAGCCCTAACAAGTGAAAGTGGACTCGCCATGGGATCCACCTTACTGTATCCACTGAACATGTCTTGTTTTTATAATTAAAAATATGGTGTGGCCTGTTGTCCTCTAGCCATGTCCCTAAAAGATGAAGTTGATTTGAAATTAATGTGAATGTCAGAGTAAGTCCATCTGAATAAACAAATTGAATGCCTGTTTTCAGGACCTTTATTGTGCTCTTGATTCTTTACATCTAGTTTTGATCAATAGGAGGGAAAAAAGATTGTGGGAACAAGTATGAATTTGACTTAAGAAACATTCATGCATTTGTTTGACAAGTATTTGCACAGTGCCTACTTGTGCAAGTGTTGTGGAGCGAGTGACACAGAGAACACAGTCTCTGCTCTAAGAGAGGACACAGAGAGTAAAACAGTCCAGTACCTTGTCCAGTGGTGTAAGTGCTGTGATACTATAGGAACATATAAGAGACACACCTAACCTGGTCTTTGAAGCCTGTGGGAGGGTGTCACAGAGAAAGACGTTTAACCTCAGACCAGAAGGATAAGTAAGCAAAGTCATAGCATGTATAGAAACCCAAAGATTTCTAGAATTGGATGTTATGCCCAATACACCTGAACATTACTTCTAGAAGAAAAGCAGTCCTTCTTTAGGAAAGTATCATTGGATGAACACAGCTATGTGTGTCATTTGATTTGATTTCTGTAAGCAAGCATCCTTCTCACTCTCATAGACCATTAAAGAATGCAAGGCCCCTTTTCAAGTGCACAATAAAATATCATCCATGGCATATATGACAAGAAGTTTTGAGGAGGAGGCCTGTCATTAGCGCTGAACCATGTTAGCAGTTGTAGGAAGTAGAGACTCTCCTGTAGTTTCAAGGCTCTTCTGTTTCTTTGTTTAGTTGGACCGTGTGGTAGAGCCATATAAGTCTCTCAGGTGCTCTGAAATGCTGACTCTTGCTTATTTCTTCCATACTTGTTTCCTGTACTATCCATTTTAAATAGTAATTTTAAATTCATAAGTAGAATTTATAAGACTTTTGGTTCAAGAACCAGGTGAAATTAGAGTGTTTTGTGTTTTGATCTTTTGTCAAAAACATTGGAATTTATATATTGCTCCCTTTGACAGACTGTGGTAACCTTGGGAAGCTGTATATTTAATCCAGTTATCATTCCATCGGGTCATACATTTCTGGAAACATCTTGACAGCCTATGACATATTCTTTTGAATATCCACAGTAGCCATAAATGTTTCTCTTTTGAGGGTGGCTGTAGCTAGGTAGTCTGAAGTAACCAAATATTTTACAGGGCCATTCGTGAATTCAGGTGAATTTAGTCAATTAGGTAAAGTGCTGCTGCCAAACAAGACCATCTTTCTTGTATGACTTGTAAAGTACCTTTGAAAACCACTGTTATCATTGCATGAGTAGAATTGCTAACTGTTTCTTTGCTGCTCCTATTTCTTAACACCAGCTTGTGGGAATCATGACTATATTTGTTTCGCTTCTTTTGGCACTCAGAAACAGCTAGTTGTGATAGTCACAGGGATGATGGGATTTTTTTTTTTTTTTGGCAGTATTTTTACACCTTTCTACACAGTAGAATGCCTGTTTCCTTTGCTAGACTCCTCTCCCCCAAACACACACACACATGCACACAATGTATATAGTATGATGGAACAGTAAAAGCAGTAAATCTAGATACCTGTCTCCCTCTGTAGAAGCTGAAATAGATCTCTCTTTCACTGCCAAGGTGTGGCCAGTGGGTGGTCATGCAACCTAAGTTTGGGCAGTATGATACCTTAGGCTTAGAACAGGAAGCAAGTAATGTGAGTGACTTTATATGTATGGTGTTTATTCATGGAGCCACAGGGCTTTGATCAGAGGCTCCTGCTATGACATCATTCTGCATCCTGCTTCCTTGTCCTCTGGAAGTCTCTTAGTTCCTGGTCTGTTCCAAGTCTGATCATATAGCCTGCCTATGTTTTGTAAGATTCCAATATCCCTCTAATAAATTACCTTTTGCTTCAGGTGGCCTAAATTCATTTCTATTGCTTGCTGCCAAAGAATCCTAATGAATGGGAAGGATGCTAAAAGTAGAGCTCTCTGAACAAATCATGAGCAACCAGAGCGAGTTCTCTCTGCACATACGCTTGTCACATGTAGGCTCTAAGCCTTGATCCTGAGAAGGTCTTATTTTTCAGACTTCTTTAGCAGAGCACAAGACCTCTGAACAAGTCTCTACTGAGGATCTCCAGTATGACAGGTTTCCATGGCCATTGGCTCTTGAAATGAGATTACCACGATGATTTCAGAGAAATCAGGCAAGATTTTTCCCAGATTTATACCTGCAGGAAGAGTCACCTTTCCTAGCACATGGCCTTCCGGTGAGGGCTGGATACCTGAACAACATTTGGGCTTTGCCAGCCGGAATAAAGAGGAGAATGGCTGTGGATATCTACTGTACTAGCTTTAGAAAGAGTCTCTATGAGAAACTTGGTAGGCTGTCATCTATCCCATCCAGTCCTAAAGCTCCCCATATTAACTCTCCTGCCAACCTTCACTGCCAAATATTTTATGAGTCAACTTTTCCTCTGTACAAATGGCAGCCATTATTTAGAACTTACCTGGGGCCACCTTTGTAAAATGTGGGTCTAGATGCTGAGTTACTCCCAGCAGCCCTCAGTTAGTGATTGACATTGTTAGGAATGCCATAAATGGAGTTCATAATTCCACTCACTAGGCATTTATTTCAGATTCAGCATATTTAGCTATTTTGGTGGTTTTTCCAGTTGGAAATTGGAAACTATTTAGTGTATTCATATAGTTAGAAATACCTCCTGGAATCTTTTCAGAAAGGAGTTTTGCTCCCACTGAGATATAATGATTTGCTTTGTTTTATATGTTACTTCTGGTTCATTTACATGGAGGTTTCCTGGCTGAATGTTAATTCAATGTCATGTTCCAATTACTATAGCAAATGTAGAGTTTATTTTCAAGTGTCTCACATCACTGTATTTATTGATAATGCAGTCAGAAAAAATTATCTAGGCCTGTTTAGTTGTGTTCATGTGTTCATTTATTCAGCTTTTTGTATGTGTACACCTAAACAATGTGCTAGCCACTAGATTGTAGTTATAATCATTTTAGAACAGGTTGCAAAAAATTAAATCAACGTACTCAGTACTCCTGGTTGAATTCAGGCACATAACTTCTACTTTTGATATAATGCTGTTTTGTGGACATAAAATAAGATTTATGGGTTTAGTGAAAGTAAATTTCCAAGTGGTAAGACCAGAGCAGTCCTGAAGACAAAATGGTTTTAAGTGATATTCTAAATAATTCAAATGTATTCTCATCACACTTGTACTTTGTTTGGTCTTAGTTAATTTTTTTAATTGTGGTAAAATATGCATACCATAAAATCTACCTTATTAACCATTTTTAAGTGTACAGTTAAAGTAGAATTAAGTATATTCACATTGTTGTACAGCCATCACCACCATCTATCTCCAAAACTTTTTACATCTTGCAGAACTGCAACTCTATACCCATTGACAAATAATACCCCATTCTGTCCTCTCCGCACCCACCCCCAAGCTCCTGGCAATTATCTTTCTACTTTCTCTCTCTCAATTTAACTACACTTGGTATCTCATAAAAGTGGACTCATACAGTATTTGTCCTTTTGTTACTGGCTTATTTCGCTTACCATAATGTTTTCAAGGTTCATCCATGTTGTAGCATGTGTCAGAATTGCCTTCCTTTTCAAAATTGAATGATATTCCATTGTATGTTTATCCATTCATCTGTTGAGAAACACTTGGGTTGCTTCTACCTTTTGACTATTGTGAATAATGTTAGTATGAACATGCGTGTACAGATGTCTGTTTGAGACTCTCAGTTCTTTTCCATATATACCCGGAAGTGGAATTGCTGAATTATATGGCAATTCTATTTTCAGTTTTTTGAAGAACCACTATAGTTTCCATAGCAACTACACCATATTACATTCCTACCAACAGTGGACAAGGGTTCCAGTTTCTCTACAACCTCACCAACTCTTATTGTTTTCCATTTTTTTGATAGTACTTATCCTATTGGGTATGAGATGGTATCTCATTGTGGTTTTGATGTGCATTTCTCTGATGATTAGTGATATTGAGCATTTTTTGATGTGTTTATTGGCCATTTGTGTCTTTTCAAGTCTTTTTCCTGTTTTTTAATCAGGTTGTTTGTTTTGTTGTTGAGTGGCAGGAATTCTTTATGTATTCTGGATATTAACTCATTATCAGATATACAATTTGCAAAAGTTTTCCCCCATTCCATAGGTTGCCTTTTCACTCTGTTGATTGTGTCCTTTGATCCACGGAAGTTTTTCATTTTAATATAGTCCAATTTATCTATTTGTTGTTGCTTGGGCTTTTGGTGTCAAATCCAAGATATCATTGCCAAATCCAATGTCATGAAGTTTGTCCCCTGTGTTTTCTTTAACAGTTTTATAGTTTTAGCTCTTATGTTCAGGTCTTTGATCTATTTTGAGTTAATTTCTGTATATGGTATAGGGGAAGGATCCAACTTCATTCTTTTGCATGTGGATATCCAGGTTTCCCTGTACAATTTGTTGAAAAGATCATCCTTTCCCCCATTGAATGGTCTTGGCACCCTTGTTGAAATCATTTGACCCTACACTGAGGGTTTATTTCAGGGCTTTCTATTCTATTCCATCGGTCTATATGTCTGTTCTTAAGCTAATACAACATTGTTTTGATTGCTATAGCATTGTAGTACATTGCGAAATCAGGAAGGGTGAGACCTCCAACTTTGTTCTTCTTTTTCAAGATTGTTTTGGCTATTCCGTATAAATTTTAGGATGAAACACACTTTCACTTTTAAAAGAAGGAGAAATTCTCCTTGGAGATATCTCAGACCCTGATAAATGAAAAGTTATGGAATTCTACAAATACACACACACACACATACACACAGCCCATTACATCAGATGTCTTTTTTTTTTCCTCATTCAGAAACTGTTGTCATGGGCTCAGTGTGCTTTCCTGAAGATAAGTATGTTCTCCTCATATCTCACTAATCTTTCTTTTAACCACAATTTGTAGTATTCTTTTAGAGTTTACATTAGAGAGAGAATCTCATATTTAATCCTAAGGAATTAGTCAATGATTATTGGATTGATGCTTTAAATAACATGTTATTGAAATCTCTTACTACAACTTAATTATGGTTACAACTTTGATGGGTAAGGAATAAACATAAAGGGTTTTATCAACAAATCCCTGTATGTGACATGTATGTGCTTCTAAGAATGCAGTGAAGTATTCTTAGAAGAATAGAAAGAAGTTGCTGAGAAAAGCCATGTTAGTAGTTTAGAAATTCAGAAGAGAGAGAGATTGCTGTTGTGACAGTGGTACAGCAAGAGCTAGTTAACGCTACCTGGGTAGATTTACATAGGAAAAAATTAAGTCTAAACTGCATGAACAAATTTAATTCAAGTATTTATTGAGTACCTACTGTATCTCAGATACTATATAAGACCACGGAGTTAAGTAAGAAGTTATTCAAGAACTTCCAATACATGCAGATAAATAACTATATATCAGACAAAACTAACACCAGTAGAGGGAACTCTATGATGTTGGGTTATTCAGAGTGCATTTGCAGGCTTGGTTACAGAGAGGGGATTTCACAGTTGAGACGGGAGTGATTTGGATTGACTGAGACACAGAGAAAGCTGTTGTCACAGTATAGACGATGTGAAAAGTGCATGAATTAGGATGGGGACATTGAACTAGAAGAAAAGAGAAAAAAGAATGAAATCTTTCGAATGAGACCTTTAGACTGAATGCTTTCTTTGGGTCTAAGAGTTGATGGGTGAATGAATCAAGAGTAACTGAGGACTTAGCACCTGAAAATGTAAGCATCTGAGACTGAACATCGTAAAACATTAAATGTTAACTATTGTTCCTATGCTTTAGTGTTATGACATTTATGTTATCTCTCAATTCTGTTAGAAGATACTATCCTAATTTTATAGATTAAGAAGCAAGATTTTTTAAAAGTTGCGTAGTATCTTGCTTACATCTTACTGGTAGAACTGCAGATGGAACTGTACGTTTACCTAGGTCTGCTTATGACTGGATTTCTTTCCAGAAGAGCACATAGATGTCTTACACATTATATAATCATGAATTCATTTTTAAACTGGGGTATGATTTACACTCAATGCAATAGATTTTAAGTGTTCAGTTTGTTGAGTTTTGATAATACAAAGCATACACCTGTGTAGCCATCACCCAAAACAAAAATGTAAGAAATTCATTCACCCGGAAAGCTTCCTGGTGCTCCTTTCCAGTCAGTCCCTCCCTGCAGAGCCAACACGTCTGATTTCTGTCACCACAGATTAGTTTTAACTATTCTTGAGCTTCGTGTAAATAGAATCAAGCAAGATCTATCATTCTGTGTCTGGTTTCTTTCATTTTACGTAATTTTTTTGAGATTTATCCTTGTTGTCCTATATATCAATAGTTCCTTTAATTACTGAGGAATATTCCAATCTATGAAGATACCACAATTTTTTGATCCATTCTCCTGAAGGTGGACATTTGGGTTGTTTCCAGTTTTTAGCTATTCTGATTAAGGTACAAGCATGACTTTTCGGAAAAAAATTATTATAGAATAAACTTGTTTAGAACATCTTTGAGTCAGGATAGACTCAATAATGCTTCAAACATTAACTAACAGCCCAAATGTCAGTCGCTTAAAACGACACAGGGTTTCTTTCTTTCTCATTGTACAGGTCTACTGGGGCTCAGCAAGGGGGCCTCTCTGCTCCCTATGGTCAGTTAGGTACCCAGGCAACAGAGGTTCCATCTCAGCCTGTGTTTCCATGATCACCAAGGCAGAAAAGGAAACGTAGTTAATCGAGAACTGGCTCAACTTTAAAGGTGAAGAAAACTACCAGCCAGAGGATTTAGGAACAGCCCTACTCACTGTCAGAGAAGAGTATTGAGGGAATTACACCCCATCATACTATTCACCATCCTACCTGCACTATCAAGCACAATGAGTATTTTACAGTCATTATATTTATTTGAGGGATGAGTAATGTAGCTGTGATACTCCGAACTTAATTATGAAAAGTTGATCGAGTCAGAGTTCGCAAACTTGGAAACCTGCATGCATCTTTACCCTGAGGAAAATTGTGAAATAGCTTTAAGAGTAAATTGTGACAGGGCTTCCCTGGTGGCGCAGTGGTTGAGAGTCAGCCTGCCGATGCAGGGGATGTGGGTTCGTGCCCCGGTCCGGGAAAATCCCGCGTGCCGCGCAGCGGCTGGGCCCGTGAGCCATGGCCGCTGAGCCTGAGTGTCCGGAGCCTGTGCTCCACAACGGGAGAGGACACAACAGTGAGAGGCCCGCGTACCGCAAGAAAAAAAAAAAAGAGTAAATTGTGACCTAGTAGAACTTTTCCCCAAGATGGATCTGGGGATATTAGCTTGCATATATGAGAGAAGATATTTGTGGCTTTGGGTCAGGCTATTGAAATGGAAAACACTGTAATATAATCGTTAAAAGAGTAGGTTTTGAAGCCAGATGGCTGGATTTTAATCTGAGCTTGCTATTTATTAGCTTTGTGACTTTGGTCAGGTAGCTTAACCTCTGTGTAAAATGAAGAAAATAATTATAACTACTACGTAGAATTGTTATGAAGGTTAAATGAGTTAACACATAAAAAGTATCAAAACAGCAATACATGGTAAGAACTCAAAAGTTATGTTTCTGGTGATCGTGTTTTCCAAATCAAAAAGTTTTGTTAGGTATTACTTTTCTCTTGCTGTGTAACAAACTACCACAAATTTAATGGCTTAGAACAACACCCATGTATTAGCTGACAGTTCTGTAGGTCAGAAGTCTGGCACAGAGGGGCTGGGCTCTCTGCTTAGGATATCATGAGGCAGAAATCAAGATGTTGGCCAGGCTGAGCGCTTTTCTGGAGCCTTGGGTAAAAATCTACTTCCAAGCTCATTCTTGTTAAAGTCTATTTCCTTGTTGGTTCTTAGATGGAGACTTTTCTTAGCTTTTAGAGGCCATTCACATCCTTTACCATGAGGCCCCTTTCATGCTCAAGCCAGAGATGGTACTTCTAATCTCTGACTTTCTATCTCTGACCTCCAGGCATTCCTTAAAATTCATGTAGGTCAACCTACTAATTTCAGAGATCAGGACAATGAGGCTCTAAGAAGTGAAATCTCCAGATTTAAAGGGCCCATGTGATTAGGTCTTGCCCAACCTGGTAATCTGCCTTTATCTTAAGGTCAGCTATGCTGTATAATTTAACCTAATCATGGAAGGGAATTCATCCTACTCACAACCTGTAAACCAGGGAGCAGGAATCTTGGGAGCCTTCTTAGAATTCTGCCTAACACGTTTTGCACGATTTTTACCAATATGAATATATTTTTATAACAAGATTGAATTGAAATGTGGATCCAGAATGTGTCTTTGTCATAAATATAAATATTCTACAAACAAAAAAACTGAATTGGGTGTGTTCTAGCATCCTTTTGGAGAAAAACTAAATTGACAGTCCCTAGATAGAAATTCCACTATTGTAATTGTCTGTTTACCCTAGCTGTGTTCCTCACTAATTGCTAATATCATCAAAGGCAGGAATCATGTTTTATTCATTTTTGTATTCATAGTATATATATTTGTTAAACAAATGAATATATTCAAAATGAAATCAGAGCTATATTATTGAGTTTCAACCAATTGAAGTAAACTCTAGCCAGCTTAAATTAAAAGGAGAATGTATTGTAAGAATACAGGGATATCTTGTGGACTCTTAAGAAGAAGCCATACAGCTAAGACTCTGAAGAGAAGGAAGTAGGGCGACTTCAGAGACATCAGCAGAAGGGAGTTCTGAAGCCCCTGTTTAGCCTTGAGCATTTCCATTAGTATTGTCTAGATACCACACTCTTGATCTCTATGAGTCTGTTCTAGATTTTGAGTCCCTGGGAGAGAGAACTGATGGGCTCAAAATGTGGCTGGCATCTGCCCCCTACATCCACTGAGGTTGAGGCCAGCTGTCGGTGTTACACAGTATAGCCCATCCATGGAATCACTGTGAGCTGGGCAGACACTCCGAGAAATGTCCATTAATGTGGTAAATACCAATAGCTGGCTGACTGCAGGCAGCACATCTTCTCTAACTCGTGAAGTAGCTTGGAAAGCATAGAGCACACTCTTGATAGTTCTACTTCATATCTTTTTCCTGCTTTGTCAAGACCCCTTTCACTCAACAGACATTTATAGTACACCTACTCTCGCTGAGGTATCCTGCTACAAGCTGGGGATATAAAGAAATAAGATCCCATCTCTGTGTTTAGAGAGGGAGAAAGAGCAGCACAAATAATCTTTTTTTTTTTTTTTTTTTTGCGGTACGCAGGCCTCTCGCTGTCGTGGCCTCTCCCGTTGCGGAGCACAGGCTCTGGACGCGCAGGCTCAGCGGCCATGGCTCACGGGCCCAGCCGCTCCGCGGCATGTGGGATCTTCCCGGACCGGGGCACAAACCCGTGTCCCCTGCATTGGCAGGAGGACTCTCAACCACTGCGCCACCAGGGGAGCCCACAAATAATCTTAATAGAGCACAGCAAGTCCAGTGATAAGGACATACCTATACAGTGTTCCAAGGTACCCTGGAAACCTCACATTTATCCATGGTAGAATTCCACTCTCTCTCTCCCAACAGCTGTTAAAAAGAATTACAAAAACACCAACAAACAATTACAATTCCTGATTGTATACCGTGTGGGGCACCAGGACCTAAGAAACCTATGTTGATTATACTGGGAAGAAAAGGTTAATTATGAAGCAAACAGATTTCATTCCTTATGAGAATCATGGACTCTGAGGGGTCAGAGGGTCCCCAGAAGTCTTTCAGGTTACCTGTTTGTGTGAAGTGTAATTATCTTCTCTCCTTTGGTTTCCCTCTTCCCATTTCTTTCTCTTTAAAATTGCTGCCCTGTCAGGTCTCCACTTGCTTAATGCCGAGGTGTGTGAACACTCACTCACTAGTGGATTATAACAGATTATGAACTGTAAATTTTTATAGCAGCTTTCTTCACTCCACTGAGGTTTTCTGTACTGTTCTGTTTTTAAAAAATTAATATGGACTTTAAAGGCCAGTAAAGTCATACGAATTTGGGGAAAATTGTTACATTATGAAGGGATAACTTGGTCCAGCTAATCATAATTTCTCAATAAGAATTTATGTGTAGCTATGTTTTTTAATGCCGGTAACCTTTGAAAGAGATATGAAAAGCCATCTGCTTAATTACTGCCAAATATGCTCTGCCCCACGGGCTCTGAATCTGGAGCAGATATGTCCTATTGGCTTTCAGCTCTAAGCTAGAGCTGAGCTCTATTGTGTCATTTCATGGGGGAGACTGAATGGGAAAGGGAATTACCACTGGGAAAATGCTGTTACTTACCCATGGGTAATTGATTACTTCTTCTGTGTATGAGCAAATTGCTGAGGAATGGATTGTACTCCCTGAAAAACTATAGCCATCTCTTAACATAATAGTGCATGCTCAGGGCATCTACAATAATGTCAGAAGAAACAGACATGTTCTTCATGCTCTGTGTCACTTTGTGATTTTCGTTTTTCTCCCTTTGCTTTGGTTTGGCTGGCGTGCTAGATAATCTCAGAATTTAAGAAGGTTAGAGCAAGAAATGGTACCTAGACTTCATCTCTTAATTTATACTCTGCCTTATTCCACAAGAATTTTTATCAACTTAGAATTCTTACAGTTCAACCTACTTATTACTTAAGAGATCAGGAGACGGATTCTCTTGGAAGTGATTTCCCCCAAATCCCACAGCTAGTTCAATGGTAGTTCTAGAACTGAAACTGCCTCTGTCTCTTTAATGAAGTGAGTGATCATTACATTTTTAAAAATAACTCTGTTAAGTACAGACTATTTTCCAGGCAATGTGTTTGCCCTAGATGATGTAATAGAGAGTAGGAAGGACATGAGTTCTGTCCTTGGAGTGCTTACCATTTGAGGGGAAGACAGATTTGAAGCAGGTGTGCGTACAAATCAGTTAGGTACATTTTGAAAGAAAACAGATTTATGATCATTGACAGGTGCTGTGAGCATATAGTAGAGGTTCTGGAAAGCTTGTTTCAGGAAATGATGTTTATGGTGAGCTATGAAGGAGAAATAGGAAAAAATCAGACAAAAGATTTGGGCATGAAGCATGCAGAGCAGAAGAGAAGGCCATGAGGTGGATGGAGCTTGGCTCAGCTGAGAAATGGAGAGGAGGCCTGTGTAACTGGGTTGGATCAGAGTGAGGAAGAGAAGGGAGAACAAGAAAAGGCCAGAGGTGGGAGCTGGGGCCAGATTGCTCAAGGCCTTATAGCCTCCCTAACAGTTTTGAACTTGATCCTAAGTGCAGTAAGGAGCCATAGGAGGATTTTAAGCAGGAGAAAGAAATATAATCAGATTTATGTTTTAGAACCATAATAACTGCTGGGTGAAGAATGGATTGAACAGAGGATGAAGAGTGTAAGTAGGGAGACCAAATAGGATGTTCTTAAATATATTAATTCAGGTGAGAAATGATGATCACTTGTACTAGGATAGGATGGAAAGAAGTGCAAAGATTCAAGATACGTTTTGAAGATAGGATCAATAAGACTTCTTGATGGATTAGGTATACAATTGAGCGGTGAGAGGTTTCAAGAATGACTTTTAGGTTCCTGGTTAAACAACTGGGTTGAATACTGTTGATATTTACTAAGGTGGAGAGGAAGTTGACTGTGGAACCCTCTGGGAACTGAGTGGGATAAAGAGCTTTATTTTATTTGAGATGCATCTAAGACATCTAGTGGAGATGTAAAGTGGGAGTTGGATATGCAGATCCTAGGCTCAGAAAAAGATCCAGGCTAACTGTGAATTTGGAAGACATCAGTATATAGTCTTTGAACTCAAGGGAATAATTCATGTAGTTGAGGTTATTGAACTCACACTGGAGGAGAAGGATGGGTGGGGTATAAATTTTAAAAAGAAAGGCATTTCAGGTAAAGGCAGTGATATGATTAAAGCCTCAAAGTAGGAAAGACATCGACTGATGGATCTTTTTCCAATTGGTGAGACATAAAAAATAAAATGGGATAAAATGGATTTGAGTGCCCTCCTAAGTCAGATAGTGGCTATCCTATGTACACCGGACAAGAGATCTGTGAACAGTCTTAAATCTTTGCACACCAGTGAGAAGCTTCTTCAGTTTATATTGTGAAACCTAAAGTCAAACTTCACATAAATCTTGAGATAACTATTTTGGTTGTGTGTCACGAATGAACAGTAAAGGATAGATTTCCCACAGAACGACTGCTTACCTACCATTTGCTAGTAACATAGTGGAAATAGCCCAAATCACCAGAACTGGTATTCTAGGAGCTGTTCTGTGCCTGTCTTCCTGGTAATGAAGTTTTAGCTCCCACCTCCTCTGCTCCAATTAGACTCCTTCTCACACAGTCCGCCCATGCGGGGACTGTCATATACATCCCATCATCCTTCATCTGGCAGAACAAATTTAGAAGCCAAATGAGGAGGCTGGGAACCTTTCCAGTTCAAAGAACAAAATGCTCCAGACATTAATGGGGCCTAGAGATTGCACACCCCATATGAAAAATTTATACTCCTCGGTGTTGAAAGAGTTGATGCCTTTCCAAAAGTATCCTCTGCAGCACCTGACTTACTAAGCAGAAGTTGGCCAACTTCTAGCATCATCACTCTTTGTCACTAATAATTGTATCTTGGTATCCCTTGAGTAATACATCTGTTTTTGTACCTAATGGCTTTGCATGCTCAAAACCAGTGTATATTTACATTTTTTTTTAATTCTGTGGTGCTGTGAGTGCATTTTCAACTGAGAACTGAGGAAGTGATTCTAATTTGAGCCAAGAACTTAGCGTTTACCGTGTACTGATACTGCCTTTTACTGTGTACTGATTCTGCCTATTTTAACATCCACAGAAATGAAGATGCGGTCAATCAGATGGCCGTTACTCCCTTTCCATTACCATCAAGTTCCCCATCTTCAACTGAGGTAAGATGACTGCTAATTAGCTTAGTGAATGAATTACATGGATTTTCAGTATCTGGTATTCCAAACTCAGAATTTATTTGCTAGGGTATTTCCCTAATTAAAATAGGAAGTATTTGAGGCACTGATTATAAAGTAATATCACAATGTTTAACAAACACATTAGAACTTAACCATATGAGTACTGCCTTTTTCAAAGTTCCTTAAGGTTCATTCTAGATATGCAATTTGTCCTAACTAGGCATTTCAGAATTTATTAGAAAATTCTCTTCTTTAATGACTGAATCGTACCTTTCTTTATGGTTTAAAAACACTTTAATACTATGATTGCTGGTGTCTTTAAATATTTTCATCTATTGATGAAGAAATTACTAGTACAACAAGATTGCTAACATAGTAATATGCTTCTAGAGATGGATGGATAGATAGATAGGTAGCTGGCTCTATAAATAATCAGCTGAGGGATTCCCAGCTGAGGAACGTTACATTCTCTTCTCATTTTTTACTTATTAAATTATTTTTAATTCCCTAAAATACGCATTTATTATAACTAATCAAACAATGCAGTTATTAGAAAATTTTATTTTCCTTTCTGTACCTCCTCAAGGAAGTTAAGTTTTATTGTTTAGTATCTTTCTATACTTTTTCCTTTGCTTCTATAACAAAAATAAACTATTTGAATAGCGTCTCTTTTAGTAAATATTTGATCATATGATACGTATTCTTTCCATTCAACAAGTATTCGATGAATGCATATTACGAGCCAGGTACTATTTTGGGTATTTAAAGAAATAGGCATGAATAAAACAGATAAGTCTCCCTGACATGGTTCAGCTTACCTTCTAATGAGGAAATTAACTAGCAAATGCATAAATAAACTAAGAGAATTATCAATAGTGTTCAGTGTCTTACAGATAATTAAAATAGGGAATGCGGCTTGTGACTACTTTGATTGGTTACAGGGAAAGCCTCTTGGACAAGGTGAAATTTAAACAAGATCAAAATGATAAGAAGGAGCCAGACATGCAAAAATAAGGGGGAAGAGCTTTCTCTGCAGAGAGGACAAAAATAGCTCTCAAGCAAGAATAAGCTGCGGGCGGGCGCATATTGGGAGCCCTGGAGAGTAGTGGGATAAAATGCAAGAGAGAGGGAGGGAATGTGACGTGGGAGGGAGAGAGAGCTTTGTGAGTCAGAGTAAGAAGTTCAGGTTTTAGTCTGTGTGCAGTAGAAGCCACTGGAAGGTTTTTAACAGGGGAGTGAGGTGACCTGATAATATAGTCTACCAGATGGAGAATGGACTAAAGGAAGGTAAAAGTAATACACTAGACGGCAGAAGCCCAGGCAAGACCTGATTGTGGTTGGATGAGATTTTGGGGTTGGAAGCAAAGAAAAGTGAGCTGATGATTCTTGATGTTTTGGATGTTGAATCAGACTTGATTAAATGTGGGAGCCGAAGGGAACTAGAGAATCGTGGATAGACCTAGATTTTTGGCTTGAGCAACTAGGTAGATGGTTGTACCATTTACATTTAGGCAGAAATTAAGAGGTCATTGTAGACTGGTTAAGTTTGAGGTGCATATTCTGCATTCTTCTGGAATAGATTCTATACATTAAAAAGAGAAAAGGTGCTTTATTTTGCTTAATCTAACAGTCATATTTAATATGCTGTATTATATATTGTTTCCAATTGACAGACATTCAGATTACTTTCCAATTTTTTGCCAGTAAAAGAATACCAAAATAAACATACATGTGTGATGTGCGCACCTGCACACATGTGTATGTCAGTCATTTGGTACTGGTGCTTTTATTTCTATAGCGTAGATTTCCCCAATGTACAATTGCTGAGGCAAAAAGTACACAAGTTCGAAATTTTAATCTGTATTTACTAGTTACTATCAGAAAAGATTGTAGTGATGTTGACTCCCCACTGATAGCCATTTAGCCACAGCTTTGCTGGCACTGGGTATTTTCATTCTAACTGAGACCAGAGTAGGCAGTTAGCAGTGGTGGAAATGAGGGGCCCCAGAGGGGTGCTACTTCAGTTCAGATCCTAGCACAGCCATACACAAGACATGTGAACTTGGATCGTTACAGTAACTTCTGTCCCCACTTATCTGTAGGGAGATAACAATAATTCCTACTGTAGGGAGATAACAATAGTTCCTACTTCGTAAGGTTGTCAAGATTAAATGAGAGAGGGAGAGGAGAAGATATCTATATCTATCTATCTAGATCTAGCTATCTTGTGCCAGGCACATGGTAGCTACCCAATAAGTGTTAGTACTTAATTCCTAATTCTTTTGCATTTATAGAATGTCATATAAATCCTTTTTGTTTTGGATGGGTGGGGGTCAGTATTTTAGAATAATTTTTTCTATAGTACTGTTAGTTATGAATGTTCCCATCAAAATAGCATCCGCTTGGAACTGAATTTTTCTTTCATTGCCCGTATTTTTTCTCAGTGCAGTGAGCAACAAAACTAGCCTGGCGTCGAATTGTAAATTGCTATGAGATCCCGCTTTTGTGTCTTAGAGTGAGTAAAGGTGTAGTGCTGGTGCCAACATTTAGTTTGAGAAGACCATTTCTGGGGTCCTGTTTGGTTTCTTTTGTTTACTTTCTGTCAGGAGTGACTTCTAGTATTAACTGTGTATTTTCTCTAGTTTATACCCAGCCAGCTGGTTTCTGCTGCCTTCCTGCTGACAGGACAGCAACTTAGAAAAGGATGATTGAATATAGTATCTACTGTGTCCACTATCTTGGATGCATTGTCCCAAGTCCTATTTACATCCATACCTCTGAGAGACAGTATTTTTATTTCCACTTTACAGAAGAGACTGGGGTCTAGAGCGGCTTTGTAGCATACGCATATGCCCAGAGGCAGCTGTGTTATTCAGCATTACAGTGTATTAACGTGCTGTGCGCTCCACATACATCTGTTGATTTTCCCCCTTATGCCTTTGTTCCTATTGTTTCTTCCACTTGGGTTGCCTCCCCACTTCCTCTTTGTTAATTCATAACCACTAAGTCCATGGAGAATTGCTTTTTGGAAGCCTCCTCCAAGTTTTCTGTGACTCAAAATGAATAAAATAATGTATACAGACAGATTAATAAGCGTAGCGCCTGAAATATAAGTGCTCAAAAACATGAGATACTATTCTTATGACCAACTTCATCCTACACTGTTCCCTTTAATAATCTTTACTCTCTTCATAGTTAAATAATACTCATGATTCATTTAAAAAGTGAAAATTGCCCTTTGTCCTTTATGTGATATCACTTGGGCCTATAGAAAAAGAGGGACCCATTTCTAAATGGGGTTATCAACTAGGATTCTGTCACTTTTCCTTCCCTCGTTATCTCCATGTTTTAATAATGTAGGACTGTAAACACCACACTAAATTGTATGCTTTTATAGGGCCAGACTTACTGTCCTCCTGACCACTGAGTCCTCAGTGCTTAGCATATAGTACTTGCTTAATAAATACTTGTGGAATAAGTGAATGGCTTTCCTGCTGTATCCTTGATTTTATGGTTGCATACTTACTTCTTATGGATTCAGTTCATTCTGCCATTATTTACCAAATACCGGCTTTGCAAAACGTAAAAAGATTAATTGCACATAGTCTTTACCCTCAAGAGCTTGTAGTCTTATAGGGGAAATAAGACATGTATGTTACGAAAACAAGGTGTCCTAAGAGATAAAGCTTTAGGAGGAGTTCACAGAAGGTGAATAGTATTTCCTAGTGGAACAGCTATTTCTGATGGATATATTGTATTTTAAAATATGAATATGGTTAGATAAGAATGTAGGAATAGCACAAACAGAAGCACAGAAGTAAGAAAAATCTGGGTGTGGGATGGGGAGAAGAATATAATGGGTATGTGAAAGAGAGTAATAGAAGATGGGGTTGGAAAAATAAATTGAGGTCAAATGAGAGAATCTTGAATTTAAATCTCGGAAGGTTTGGATGTCACGCATTAGGCACTTGGAGCTGTTGAAGGCATTTTGAATAATGAAATTGTGTGATCAGGGCTCTACTTCACCTAGATTAGTGTAATAGCAAAGTCAAAAATGTCTTGAAGTTGGAAACCCAATTAGGAAGTTACTGCTATGGTATCTCCTGAGAGGTATGAGGGCTCAAGTATACTCGGGAGGCAAGATATTTATTCCATTACTCGACAAGGCAGGCTGAATCTTTTAGAATATCTTTATAGAAGAACGTTCATTTTTTTCTTTTTTCAGAAGTTGTGCTTTTTTGAATACTAAGTGAAATGGAGCAGGCCTCATACAGAATGGAGAGGTTGATTACCCAAGGATTCCTATTAGCATAATTTCCATTTTATCTTTAATTGTGCATTGCCTTTCTGGAATTCTGAATAGCCTTGAAGATATGCTGATAATTGGAAGTAGGAGAAAGAAATTTAATTTGTCACATCAAGTAAACATGACTTTGCAGAAAGAAATATTTGTGAACTTAGGCTGGCAATGAAACTAATAAATCATTTTGTGATTTTTTTTTTTTTTTTTTTGCGGGGGGGTGGTTACGCCGGCCTCTCAACTGTTGTGGCCTCTCCCGCTGCGGAGCACAGGCTCCGGACGCGCAGGCTCAGTGGCCATGGCTCACGGGCCCAGCCGCTCTGTGGCATGTGGGATCTTCCCATACCGGGGCACGAACCCGTGTCCCCTGCATCGGCAGGCGGACTCTCAACCACTGCGCCACCAGGGAAGCCCCATTTTGGGGTTTTTGGAAGAGAGTGTTGGTTTTACGACATATGGGGATGACAAAATTTAAACCAACATAAGTTTTATTTTGAAAAAGAATTTTCAATTATGTCAGAGAGGTATCGTTGCTGGGGTTTTTTTGTTATTAATTTTGCTTAGTAAAATCTTAAAAGGAAAACAGTTGTATTTACTCTTTTGTCATGTTAAATGAGGAGAGAGGGTAGGGAACAACACTATGGAATGTTTATCTGATCAGAAGTGTTTTTCCAAACCACAATAACATCCTTAACTAATTTAACTTTTATTGATAGCCTACTCTCAAGTAAAACATAAATTCCTACTGTCAACGTTCTCACTGTCTAGTTGGAGAAAACTGTAGACAAATACTGGGTATGAAAAAAATAAAGTAGTACAAAAATAAAATAAAATTTATTACCACTTTATGTTGAAGATGTTGGAGGAACCCAGCAGGGGAAGTTTAAAACTTTCAGAGGGTTTGGAAGAGACTTCTCAGTAGGGATTGAGTAGCATTTCTTATCAGTCCTTTTGTGGGGGAGAAGGCGGTAAAGTCTGTGTTCAATGTACAATCATGAGCCATGCCTTTTCCTTTCATTCATCTGTAAAGCGTAATTCACTGTGGAATGTACTGACCACAGTCTTCATGAGGAAAGGTCATTCTCTTTGGGCAGCCTTGGCTGAGCTGGCAGCTTTGGACAGGTGGTTTGAAGATCAGCAACAGAGGAAGGGAACCCAGCCATCCAGATTAGCTGAATCATCTTGGGTGTCAGTGGGCCACCGTCCATCAGCCAGATGGTCTTCAAACCACCATGATGCAATTGTGCTTTGGAAATCATGCCTGCTGACCTGTTTTTCCCTTTCCATCTGACTGATTCCTGTTTTTTAAGCTTCTAGTCAGCAGGGTATTTTATATATATGAGCCATTCTGTTCTCAGAACAGAACCCACATTGTTTTTGTTCAGTGCTTCATTTAAGCATGAAAACTCTTTTATAAACGTTGGCTCTCCTAGGAAAGTAAATACTTTATCGCTAACCTCTTTCAAGTCCAGCTTCCTTTTTACCTGACTCTTCTCTCCATCTAGATTTTGACTTTAAACCCTCCTTATGGAGCTATCTCAGACTAAACAAGTAACTAAAAACAGAAGAAATGCTTTAGAAGGGTCTCAAGGTACAGTTAAAAAGAGCATCAACTTTGAAATGAGACAGACCTAGGATGAATATAAAAATGAATCAGACCAAGGAGATGAATGAGGCTCAGATGGCAGTGTCAGGCATCTTTCCATCTCATCAGGGAGATCAATTCTGTACATACATAATTAGGATACAAATGAGATGATGTATGTGACATAAGGAATTCAGGTAAACTGTTAGGTAAGCTTAGAGGAAGAAGAGACCTCTTCCAGCTAAGAAGAAGGAAAGGATTTATGGAGTAAGGGGCATTTGAGACATGGCTTCGTATGATAAATTCTGTGGATGTAGATGTAAAGGGTATTCTTTTTTTGTTTTTATTCAAATCTTAAAGGATCTGTAGATCATGTGCAACCTAGACTGCCTTCCCCATGTTTTCTTAAATTTTCTAAGTTAAAGCATCAAACGGCTCTTTTCTTTCCCTCTTTTGTATTCATTTTATAAAGACCAAGAAGATCTCATCTCTTTTACTCACTTTGCTGAGAACTGTAAAGACTTCTCTGATTTTTTAAACATCACTTTCCTTTCCCCAAGGAGACATATATTTAATTAGATGAACGGCATCAGCTAACCACCATCCTGGTGAAAAAGCTCCTCTCATCTGGGACAGAGGAGTTGGCCATTTGCAGTGTTACTAGAGAAGCCACCTGTGGATTTGTTTTATAATCCAGTGCTACAGTTACAAGCATTGTTTCCATTATATCCTCCAGTTAGATAGCATAGCCTCCCCAGGGCCTCTTCAGGGCTTCCCACAGCTTACAGAACTAGACACACTAAGTAATCAAGGCATTAAAGGTTTTTCATCTATTATATACTGAGTTTTAAAAGTATAATTTGTTTCTTCAGAATTTTTCTGTCTCTAGAACTTACCCACTGTCTAAAACACTGAAAATCTATGTATTTTCAAGCTTTGTTTTTTAACTTCGGCATGTTTATATTATACGGTAATTTCTTGATTACCCAAAATTCATGGAGAGGAGGATGTAGCTACTGAAATTTTCTGGTTAACAAATGCTAAAATGCTTTTTGTTAAAACCATGGTCTAATGACAGTGATTTTTTTTTTTTTTTAAGATTACGAATCCTGTCTTCCATAAGATTAGTTACCAACACTGAGTACTGAAAAGAAAGAATAAGAGAGAAACAAGAGAATCATTTACTTAGGGCCTGGAGCATAATTACCAAGAGCATGGCCTTTGATGGTACTCTTACCTAGCTGTGGATCCTGGATCCGCCTCTTACTGGCTAGGAGTTCTTTAACAGGTTATTTTAAATGTATCATTTTTGTCATCCTTGAATTGGGATCACAGTGGTACACACTTATTTAGCCTTTTTATGGTGACTACATGAAACAGGTCATGGACAAAGAAGCTGTCTCAACAAAAAGCTAGAAACAAAATTAACTGTACCTAGTGTGCTGATAGACATTTTACGTGTTAGTGCATTAATCTTCAAGGCAACCTGATGGGGTAGTATTTTTAATTGATATTTTTATCTGTACTTTAAAAACAAGCACAAGTTGACCCTTGTAAAACATGGTTTAAACTGTATGGATCCACCTATATGCAGATTTCTTTCGATAGTAAATACTACAGTACTACCCAATCTGCGGTTGGATGCCAAGGGACCACAGATACAGAGGGCCAACTATAAATTATACACAGATTTTCAACTGTGGGGAGGATCTGTGCCCCTAATCCTCACATTAGGGTCAACTGTACTCAGATTTAGAAAGTAATTTGCAGAAAATCTCATAATTCTAATTCTAATGTCAAAGTTGAGATTTGAGTTCAGATCTGACCAATTCTAAAGCCCATGCTACTTACTTTCTTGGATTTTTTTCCTTTTAGATATTTCTCATGTCTCTCCTTTATTGTTTTTAACATGCAGTAATACACACTAATTCTTCTATAATTGAACACTGTAGAAATAACTAACGCAAAAATTCCCTAATCCCTCGTCCTACTCTCCAGAAGTATGCAACTTAAAAAGTTTGTTCTATGTGCTTGCACGTATTTTCCCTGCATTTATATCTACATGATGTATGGGGCTTTTTTTCTGAAAAGATTGTGCTAATTTACATTTTTCAATGGTGTGTGAAAATTCCTGTTTCCCTACAACGTTATCAATACTGAATGTTCTCTTTCTATTCTCTTGTCCATTTGATAGATGAAAAAATGCTGTATCTTTGCTTTAATTTGCACTTCTTAAATTACCAGATTGAATGTCTCAAAATCAAAACCATTTCTCTACTAACAATCCCACCTGAATTTGTACTAATCCCAGATGGTGGTGTTTTAAAATAAAAATCCATATAAATACAATGCAAATACTCCATTTATTATCCTTATTCTCCTCTATGTGTCCTCAGAAAGCAAAGAAAGTAACTATAATATATAATATATCATAATTCAATTGAGGAGATGCCTAATGTGTTTTGGAATTTTAATGTGGCTTATTATTACCAGATGTCTCATTTACATTAAATAAATATTTTTAGGAATCCGCAGGAAAAAAGTCATCAAGAAAGCAAGTACTGCATTTATTGGTTCGGCCAGTATTTATCAAGTGTTTTCCATGTGCCAGGCAGGGTGCTAGGTACCTGAGTTTCACAAATAAACAAGATAAACATAGTCTCCCATCAAACAGTTTAACCTTGTGCAGAAGATAAACAAACGTCTGAGAAAGTTTTGGCTGGAGGGAACAGAGCAGCTAACTCAGACTGACTGAAAAAATAAGTAAGTAGATTAGCTCTCCTTAGAAGATTGCTAAGAATAAGGCTGGGCTTCAGGTTTGGTTGGTCCAGTGGCCCCATTTTGTCATCAGAGAACCAGTTCTTCCATCTCTGCCTCTGCTCTGTCATTCACAGGCTGCTTTCCTTCTGGTTGTGGGATGGCTGCCCATGGCTATTTGCACTTCATGCTCTCTTGTTAACTTGGGAGGTATGGGGACTTCTTGTGGTTCTTTTAAGATCTACGAAGGACCTTTCCAGAAGTCTCCAGCAAACCTCTCTTGGTGTCTCATTGACCAGAACTGGATCACGTACCCATTCCTGACAAAATCATTGGCAAAAAGAATAAGATTAGCCTTAAGGCAATCAGGCCTTCTCTTGGGGCAGAGAGTAGGAATCAGCTTTCTCTAAGGTGTATCTCTGAGCAACAGGTTATTGTAGATACCATGGGAAAAAAAAAAAAAAAACTACTGGAAAGGAAGAAAAGAAGAAACAATATCCACTACAACAATAAAACAAGCAACTATGATTGAGTATCTGTACTACAGTTCAAGTCAGTGCGAGTGAAGAATGACATCTTTGCCATTTTCTTTTTAATGTCTCATAGGATCAGAGTGGCACCAGTGAGGAAGACAGCAGTCTCGAAGCTTGTATCAAACAATTGCCTAAAAGTGAAAGCTCCAAACTGGTGAGAATACTGGGTGTTTCATCCAATGTTCTTTTTAGGGATGAACTGTATATATTTTGGATCAGTTGTGTTTGCTTCTCTAGAAATCTTGAGCTCTGAGACAGGGGAAGCTATTCCATATAGCAAATGACCCAAAGAACAGTGTATTCTCCTACTTTCTTCATATTTGAATTGTGCTGTCTGGGACTAAAGAAGCAATCTCTTTTAAATCTTGTTTAATATTGGGTTTCTTTAAGGCTAGGGTGGTGCTGAATTAGTTCTAGAGGCACAAAAAGAGATGTTAAATGGATTCCTGCGTTCATAATAAAAGATACTTAAACTTACCCAAGGGCTAGAGCATTAGGAGAGAGGCAGTTTTAGAGAACTCTTCCTCCTTATGTGTCCTAACGTTTCATATCTTGTTATTTAATATTTACGGAACTTTTACTGGGTACCGCGTGCTATCCTATGTTCTACATTCATTTTCTGATCCTCACAGCTGTGGGTGGCGATATTTTTCTTTTACATGTGTGGAAACTGAAGGCTTGCTTAGAGATGTTAACTAACTTGCGAAAAGCCACTCACTAGTATGTTCTAGACCTGGAGATTGATCTCATTCGGTCTGACTCCCAAGCCTTTGCTCATAATCTACCTTTCTGTTTTGCAGCCTAGCACTTCCAGGGTTAGACTACAAGTTCTAGAAAGAAATACGGGCTTTTTTTTCCCCTCTGTTTCAAAATATCTTATGAGTCTCAAAGAATTAATCACTTAGGTGGGTCACTGTGATTTTATGACAGCACAGAGTTGTTCATTTTACTTCAGGGAGTTTGAAAAATCATCCATTTATCTTCTTTCAACTTTTACATATATCAGGGCTGGCTTAGATTCCATATCCTAGAAAATGAACTGATTCTTTCAGGCTGAAGGAAAAGGACATTTAGGCAAGAGTGGAAATTATAATGGTCCGCTCTTACACAAACCCTATGTGAGGCATCAAGAATAGTGGGACCAACAGATTATGACCATTGTTCTTGAACAAGACGTGCCAAAGTTACACTGTTCCCTTTCCAAAAGACAAACTGCATCTTTGCACTGAAGAGGAATGAGGAACATCAACGAATTTCAAACTCCAACTCCTTCATTCATTTAAAAATACTACTGAGACTTCCCTGTTGGTGCAGTGGTTAAGAATCCGCCTGCCAATGCAGTGGACGCGGGTTCGAGCCCTGGTCCGGGAAGATCCCACAAGCCGCGGAGCAACTAAGCCCGTGCGCCACAACTACTGAGCCTGCGCTCTAGAGCCCACAAGCCACAACTACTGAGCCCACGTGCCGCAACTACTGAAGCCCACACGCCTAGAGCCCGTGCTCCGCAACAAGGGATGCCACCGCAATGAGAAGCCCGCACACTGTAACGAAGAGTAGCCCCCGCTCACCGCAACTAGAAAAGCCCGAGCGCAGCAATGAAGACCCAACGCAGCCAAAAATAAATTAATTAATTAATTTTAAAAAAAAATTTAAAAACCCTACTAACTGGTTCTTTTTGGCACTGTTTCTCCAAAGATAGATTAAGGAAAAATCTTTTAAAGCAACAGGACTTTGCAAGTAGAGGCCCCTGATTTCATCCACAGAGGAAATGGTAAAAAGAGTGAGAACACTCCCTTGCTTGTTGGGAGAGGCAGGTAGTCCTACAGAGGCTTACTTGTAGGCTGCAGGCAAAAGCCAGCCGTCATCCACCCTCTGTTCCCAAGAAGGCAACACCAGTGATGGGGCTCCAAGTGCCAAAATAATTGGAGAGCCCTACCCTCAGGCAGAGGACCTGAAAGACTAAGGATAATGTTTAGATTCTTTCATACTGCATTTTAATAAGAATAAAAGCTTCCCCAAACCCATTGACTGGTATTTTTCTTTCTCCCCTCCCCCCCTCACCTCCTTCTCTTTTTGGTATTCTACAATTTCTTTGTCACCATTTCCAATAGAATATCCATGGTCTAGTCAACTGAGGAAAGATAGCCAAATATGAACAACTTTTATAGCATAAATATAAATATAAGTGGCCTAGCATTGCTTAAGAGTGTGTCTAACTTGAGCAAGCTAGACCTCACCAAGCCTCAGTTTACTCATCTGAAAGATGGGAGTGACCAGGATGTTATGAGAAACAAATAGGCAATAAAGTATAAACATGTAGTAGAGTATAAGGTATAGTTGGTGCTTAGCAAGTTCATGCATTAGTTGAGAAAATATTTGCCAGATGCCACTATGTTCCAGGCACTGGAGATACAAAAGGGAACAAAATGTACCAGAACGCATGCCTTCATGGAGACTCATTCATGGGTAGATGGGGGAAGGGAGATAGATAATGCATAAATTAGCAAATTATATTAAATCATGAAATTGCTGTTCTTGAGGGTAAAAATTTCATCTGGCTCAACCTAACATATTCATTATTGTCTCATCATAAAGTACAGTTGACCCTTGAAAAATGCATTGGTTAGGGATGCTGACCTGCACAGTGGAAAATCCATGTATAGCTTATAAGGCCCCCCGTGTTCTGGGTTCCTCCACATCCACGGCTCCAACCAACCTCAGATGGCGGATTGTGTAGTATTATTGTATTTACTATTGAAAAAAATCCGTGTGTAAGTGGACCCACATGGTTCAAACCAATGTAGTTTAAGGGTCAACTGTATTAATAACAGTTCCTCATCACTAGTCATCATTTGCTTGTTTCTATTATGAGATTGGCACCAGCTCCCCTGCATTGCTGCACCATTCTAGGATGGTTGCTGGATGCCCCTCGTCAGAGGACAGCATGTGACCTGTATGGGCCTTGACTCCTGTTACCTTAGTTTATGTCCGTTGGAAACAGTAAGCTCTAACCCTTTAAAGGTTGAATTTCTTGCTTCCTGTGGGAGCATATATCTCCTCAGACACTGCTGGCCCCTACAGGAGAGACCAGGAGAAAAACACAGGTCTTGCTCTTAAGCAGCTTACCCTCAAGCATCAGTGAGGATAACAGAATTTGTACCTGGAAAATCAGACCAGGCAGAAGTGTATTAAAGAGAGAGAAAAAAAATGTTACAGGAGTTCAAAAGTGAAAGGAAAACCGTCTCGTTCAGGGATTAAGGACGGTTTCTTAGACTCTTGGCCTTTAAGGTGAACCTTTAAAGATGAGAAAGCGATTGGCTACTGAGGGGTTCACCAGGTGAATCAAACAGTGTGGGTGATGTACAGTGTGCAAAGTTGAACAGTAGCATCAGGTAGAAGTTGAACAGTAGAGTCACAGAACTGAAGGGACTATATGCTTTGAATTATAGATTAACATATTCATCTTTTTATGTTCAGTGCTCAATAAATGTCTCCTTAACTACATGGATACACATATATACAAGGTGCTACCTATGAGAAACTATACTCCAAAGGGCTATTAAAGTGCTTCTCCAAGATTACCTGTTTTCCGAGCTAGACTAAGCCATGAGTCTACATATATTCCAGTGCTTATTTCCACTGTCCAGTGATGATTGGCTTTCGTCCATATCTCAGGAGTCCCCAGATTCACAGCCAAGGAGTTTATAATAACTTCAGTAGATATTAGATTTCTCTAAAATATTTTTTAAAAGGAGAATGACTTGTTTTTAGACAACTGATCAGGTGATGGTTGGTGAAGCATAGATTCCAATTGTGAGAGACTGGAGACAGGGAAGTGTCTGGAATCTATTTCAGAAGTCTAGGTGAGAGCCTGTTAAGACTGTTTTTTAAAGCTTTTGAAAGGAACTTAAAAAAATTTTTTTGCACAGAGCTTTGCAATTTGCAAAACTGCCTCATCTATTATCTCGTTAGCTTAAATATTTTAATATCTATTTTTTCTAACATGATATTGGTTCATAATTTTATTCAATTTTATCCCCAAAATAACCCTATGTAAGAAGTAGGGCAGGAGTTATTTAATCACTGACTTACAGATGAGATCTTAAGCTGCTTAGTGAAAGACCACAAAACTAGAAATTAGAAGAGCTGCACCTCATCCTGAAGGGTCCTTGTCTCCCTGGTATCTTGACATAGAAGAGCATGAATCCCTAAAATAAGTATTTTAATCTTTTGGGTATAGACCTATGTTTTTATCATGCTGGGGATATCTGTGTTAATATAATACACTCTTTTGGGGCAGTATAGCTAAATTATTAAGAGTGCAAAGATTGGAGCCATTCGACTTAGATTCAAATCCTGGTTCCACCATTTACTAGCCATACAACCTTAGGCAAACAGCTTAACCTCTCTGTGCCTCAATTTTTGCATCTATAAAATGGGAGAAAGAAACAAAAGGTTATTGTGAGAGAAAGGAGTTAATAACTATAAAGTACTAGGTAGAACCATGCCAGAGTACCCGGAATGACTGTGTAAGGGGGAGTTGTTGTTAATGATGATGATGATGTTATGCTGATTAAAGCATTAAGCGTCAGCCAGATGAGGATTAGCTGTTCTGAGTGAAGCATTACGTGTAACTTGGAAAACTGAAGTGAATTTTTTCAAACCCCAAAATGCAACTGCTGATAATGGATAGCATCTATTGAATGCCTGTGTGCCAGGCATTATTCTAACATCATTCACATAACAATCCTATGAAGTTAGTACTAGTATTATCTCCATTTAAGAGATGAGGAAACTGAGATACTGAAATGTTAAGTAAGTTGCCTAAATAATCACCTGGTGAAGCCAGGATCCAGGTCCATGCACTGTGAGGCTGGAGGCTGCGCTCTAAACCACTATGCAGTACTGCTTCTCGGAGAGATACAGATATAGAACAAAACTGAAGTCAAGGGACAGCAAGAGAGTTACACTGGGATCTGAACTTTGTGATTTTCATTCCCTAAACCTTGAACTCCAATATAGAAAATTATAACATAGAAACAGGTAGATACTGAAATTTACCTTTCACATTGGTAAATGAAGTGATATAGACCTCCAAACCGATGTTTCATAAAATGAAGGAAACTAAAACATTTCAAGAAGCTAAGCTGTGCCAGGCATTTTCATACTGGTTATCTTATTTAACCCAATGATGCACATGTTTTTAGCCCTACTTTACTGATAAGGTACTGAGGCTAAGAGATGTCAAGTCTGTTCCTAAGGTCTCACAGCTGGTGGGTGCTATGGCTGGGACTCAAACCCAGTTCTCTTTGCCTCTAAACCCCATCTTCTCTTCATTGTGCAGTTCACATAGACAGCCTTTCTTGGAATATCAGAAGTATCACCGTGTGATCTATTTGTTCAAACAACAGATATTAATTGAGTATCTCTTGCATGTCAGACAACATTATGTACAGGGGATTCAGTGATGAGCAAAACTATTAGCACTTCTTAAAGGGCTTGAGATGTTCAAGGACAGGTGTTCACATCAGCTTGCTGTCTTTAGAAGCTCAGTATTTAGGTGGGGAAGAAGGAGCAAGAGAAGGAAAGGAAGAGATAGTACTGTGTTGTTCCTTTTTTTTTCCGGTACGCGGGCCTCTCACTGTTGTGGCCTCTCCTGTTGCGGAGCCAGGCTCCGGACGCGCAGGCTCAGCGGCCATGGCCCACGGGTCCAGCCACTCCGCGGCATGTGAGATCTTCCCGGACCGGGGCACGAACCCGTGTCCCCTGCATTGGTAGGCGGACTCTCAACCACTGCGCCACCAGGGAAGCCCCTGTGTTGTTCTTATAAATATCTAACCTCTGCTCTTGCTACCACCTTTGGATCTCTAACCTTGTCTGATTCTATAGTTTTCCGCCTTGATGTAAAACCAATTTATGTTTTCTTTGGTTCTTGTCTGTCTCCTCCTCCATGTTGTTATAGATACTAATAGCCAGTAAAATAATTTCAGAGCTACTAGCTTACAACAAAATAATAAAAGGACAAATAACTCAATTAAAAGATGGGTAGGGATCTGAACAGGCATTTCGCCATACAAATGGCCAATAAGCACATAAGAAGATGGTCAACCTCATTAACCATTAGAGAAGTGCACATCAAAACCACAATGAGGTACCCCTTCCTACCTGCTAGGAGATTATAATCAAATACACAGATAATGTAAGTGCTGACAAGGATATGGAGAAATTGAAACTCTCATACATTGCTGCTACAGCCAGTTTGGAAAACAGTTTGCAGTTCCTCAAGATATTAACAGAATTACCATATGACCTAGCAGTTTTACTCCTAGGTATATACCCAAGAGAAGTGAAAATACACATCACACAAAAACTTGTAAACAATTGTTTACAGAAGCATTATTAATAATAGGCCCCAAATGGAAACAACCTAAATGTCCACCAATGGATGAATGAATAAAGAAAATATGGTCTATCCATACAGTAGAATATTATTTAGCAATGAAAGATAAAGAAGTACCGATACATGATGCTATAAGAATCAAAATCTGCAGCATGGCTTCACTCCTATTAATAGGGCTATTATTAATAATGCTGCTGTAAACAGTTGTGCACAAGTTCTTGTGTGATGTGTATTTTCATTTCTCTTGGGTATGTACCTAGGAGTAAAACTGCTGGGTCATACGGTAATTCTGTTAATATGGGCACACTTGCCCAGTTTTACTTCAAATTCTTACATTTAAGCACCATTATTTATAGGGGAAACTGAGAGCCAAATATGGTAATGGAGGTTCCAAATGATTATGTGCACTTTGCACTAGAAGACTTGTTAGGAAATTACTAATAAGTTTGCCACAGACATAACAGCAGAAGTGCTTCAGCCACTCACGTGTGTTCTTGTGATTTTAGGTTGCTGTAGATTGTTTAAGACAGCTTATTTTAAAAGTAGAAAAACAGATTTTGCAAGTGCTTGCCATTAACTTGCTACTAAATTCCCAATGTATTGATTGAATCAATAAAAAGCCAGATGTTACCCCCCCCCAAAAAAAAAAACAGAACCAAAATCTATAGAGACAGAAAGTAAATTAGTGGTTGCCTGTGACTGGGGGATAGAAAGTGACCCTAATGGGTACAAGCTTTCTTTCAGAGATTATGAAATGCTCTAAACTTCGATTGTGATGACACTTGTATAATTCTGAATGGTAAAACCATTGTATTGTACACTTTAGATGGATGGATGTTATGATATGTTAATTATATCTCAGTAAAGATGTTTTAAAAAATTACAGGACGAAGAAGAAAGAGGGGAAGACAGAATATAGACAATCCACAAACTGAAACCAAATCAGAAATTTGATTCTAGGTAACCTCTACACTGGAAATTCTGTGATTCTGTTAAAGAACTATAATATCCTATGCGAGGAACTTTTAATGTAGTCTCTCCACATTTTGGAATCTTTTTGCAAGTGTTTAATATAATCTGCACTCAAGTAAAAAAAGCCCCACTTCTTTGTCCATCACAATTAAAGCTTGACTTTACCTTATAAATTCCTGTGTTCAGCCTGTTGCTACACTCTGTGCTAGTTCCTGGGAAGATGCTACCAAAGGTAAACAGACATAGTCTCTCTTCTTGTGTTGCTTACCGTCTTCATGGGAGAGTGGCATCGTGTAATGTTACATATAGCTTGAAATCTCAACTTTGATAAAAGCTAAGAACTAGAGGCGCTTGGTGCTAAGAGAGCACAGAATAGGGGGCTTTGACCTTATCAGGGAGGGCTCTCCCAGTGAAAATTGAACTGAGATCTGAAGAAGCTGGCGCTACCAGGCAGTGGGGCAAAGAAGAAACAAAGGAGGGAGCTGGGCAACCTTAGAGCCTCCGGGAGTTTGGGGAACTGAAATTCTGAATGTTCATGGTCGCCAGAACTGGTGAGATGGGAACTAAACTGGAGTGGTTGACAGGGGCCAGGCCACGCTGATGAGATGGACTCTATGCTAACGGTAGTGGGAAGCCATGGAGGGCTTTCGGAGGTGACTCTAAACTGTAGCTGTAATGTAGCAATCAGGTTGGACAGGGGCCAGAGTGGATACTGATGGGCTGGCTGGGAGTTTACTGCGGCAGAGGCAACGGCAGTCTGCAAGAGATGGCGGTGGCAGGATATATTCTCATATTCTGTCTTTGCAAAAATTATAATAAAATAAACAGTAAGGTAATATATGTGTTTACCTGGTAAGTTCCACAGAGAGTTGCCAGTCAGAGAATTTACCTCTCTTGCTCCCAGTATGCAAACCTTCTGCTGGACACGTGCTTTAAAGCTTTCCTCTGAACGCAGCTTTGGAGCTATTAAAATGGCAGTTGTTACACCATCTGGGTCTTGAGAACAAGCATCATCCCAAGGCTTGGCCAGCAGCCCAAGATAACCTTGCTAGGAAATGCCCCCAGCAGATGTGCCCGTCATTCTAGCCTCACTCTATGACACTGCTTAGCAACAGTGCATGCAGTCTGTGTATCGAGTGATCCCTGTCATTACAGACCTACTTCGTGTGCAGCAGCCTCAAGAACATGTAGACTTTTCAAAATTTTTCAAAATGTTTAGGTTTTTTCACACGGTCTGCCGTGTTTGTCTTTACTGTTGTCTTTCATTATGAAACGTAATTTCTGACCCTTAGGGCAACAATAGAAAAATGAGAGTATTCCAGTCAGCTCGAGGTGGCATTCAACCTGTAGTTTCTTTGTGGAGATTTTAGAATTTACAGGGTAGCAAGATGCCTGGGGAAGCATGAATTGTTTCTGAATTAACTATCATTAACTTAAACGGGCTGTGGCATGGAAATTCACGCGGCAGCTGACAGTGCGTTTTACCATTTCAGAGTCCCCACCAGCCAGAATAGCAACATTTTAGGAACACTTTTTACTCTTTCCCTTCATACACTTGATCCACATAAAGTTTTCAAACGTACTTACTGAAAAATCAGTGTTAAGTGTTACAAATAATACCTGTATCTCCAAATGGTCTGATAGTACTTGCTTTCTCAGATGAAAAAGGCTGTCAGATATAAATCGTGGGCTCTGATATCTGAATGGACATAAACATCCCCCCTGCCGTCACTGGCTCTGACCTAGAAAGTGACTTATCCTGTCTGCCTTCATTTCTCCACCCAAAAATGGGGGAGGAGGAGACCCTCCTATTTTCTGTGAAGATGAAGTGTGATTTTGCACGTGAAACTCTTAATAGTGCTTGGAATGCAGTAAGGGCTCAGTAACTGTAGCTATTGTTAACACCAGATTTTGTCTATATAAAATCAGCGTGTGCTAGAACTCTGGTTATTCAGCACACATTTCCCGAGAACTTGTGATGCATCAAGCTCTAGGAATGTAAAGATAAATAAGACATCTTTCATCTAGGAGTTCACCACATTAGGTCTAATGCAAAGGTTACAAACTGGTTGTCAGGAGATTTTTACATTAAAAATCCTGGTTTCTATTTTCTACTGAAAACAGACCAGCATTCCAAGCTGCCCCTTTCATCAATTATGTACTTATAGTTTATTTCAGACCCTACCTTTCCACCATTCTCTAACCCCTGCTTAGAGAATGCCTGCTTCCCCGTCACCTGTAAGTACTTGAGTACCTACATCATCCCCATCACCTGTGAGTACCTGAGGCTGCATCCCAGGTCTACTAGCTGGGGCCATGCAGGTGGGCCTGGCAGAAGGTGAAAGCCGAGCAGTAGACAGGAACTGGGTGGTGGAGGGCCTTGTGGACCAGGAGAAAGGTCTTTATACCAACAGAAGCCTTTGGAATGGTTTTTAAAGGGAGATTATAATGATGAGATTAGCCTGTTGATAAGATCCTTTTGAGCTCCCTGTGAAGAATCTGCTAGCAGATGTCAAAACTGAAGGCAGGGAGTTTAAAAAGCTGCTAGAGGAAATGAGATGAAAGTTGACAGTGACCTAAACTAGGGGGTCTGTCAGTGAGTGCAGATTTTCAATAAGTACAGGAGTTAGAATTGGTAGACTTGATGATTGTGTGAATGTCAAAGTTGAAGAAGAGGCAGGGTGAGGCAAGGATTCTCAGATTACATCATGGGTAGCTGGCTGACTGCCTGGTTGGTTGATGCCATTCACTGATAAAATAATGAGGAGGAAGGGAATTCCCCGGTGGTCCAATGGTTAGGACTTGGCGCTTTCACTGCTGTGGACCCGGGTTCAGTCCCTGGCCAGGGAACTAAGATCCCGCAAGCCACTTGGAGTGGCCAAAACAAAACAAAAAACAAACAAACAAACAAACCAGGAGGAAAAGCAGATTTGTGGGGAAAGATGATTTGTTCCTTCTTGTCTACTGAGTTTTAGGTGTCTCTGGAAGAGAGGAAACTGTTATTTATTTATTTGCAGTACGTGGTGCTCTCACTGTTGTGGCCTCTCCCGTTGCGGAGCACAGGCTCCGGACGCGCAGGCTCAGCGACCATGGCTCATGGGCCTAGCCGCTCTGCGGCACGTGGGATCTTCCTGGACCGGGGCACGAACCCGTGTCCCCTGCATCGGCAGGCGGACTCTCAACCACTGAGCCACCAGGGAAGCCCGAAACCATTATTTAATGACTACTTATTAGGTACCTGTCCCTGTAGTAGGCACTTTAAAAGATTATCTTATTTATCCCAACAAAAACAGTAGTAGTAACAATAGTAATAACAATACCATCCACCATTTATTGAGCACTTATCATTTGTTAGGAACTGAACACAGTGTATTATCTCCATCCTCCCCGTCGTGGAGCGTTATTCCCTCCATTTGGCAGATGAGGGACCTGAGTATTCCAGTTGATGCACTTGCTCAAAGGCTCAGGGGCAGTAAGTGCCACAGTAAGGATTCAAAACCTTATGTTTGACTCATAACCTTACATGCCTGACTCGTGCCAGACTGCCTCTCCAAGAGGTATTTGGTATTAACCCATAAAGACGCTGAAGTTTAGGAAGTCTAATTTGTCATAGAGCTTGTAACCTATAAGTAGAAAAACCAGGACATTACCACTGTCAGACACCAAAGTCCAAGCTTTCTTCTTTGTCCAGATAATACTAAAGAGTTATTAATTAGACCCATGTGGATCTGTGACGGTTCTCACTGGTCAGTGGGAAATATGAAAAATAATAACCATGTGGAGAGTTCTTCATAAAGCTAAGTTTATTCAATTTAAAAGACTGTGCTTTAAGAGTGTGTCCTACCTAACTTTTTAGTGTTAAAATGGCTCTTCCTACATGACATTGTGGTGGTAATATATGGTGATAGTTGTGGGGAGAGGACTCTAATAGGTTGACCCCTCTTAAATCACTGATATTTGACCATTTCTTGACTCATAA
This sequence comes from Leucopleurus acutus, assembly GCF_964270905.1. Classification (NCBI taxonomy): domain Eukaryota; kingdom Metazoa; phylum Chordata; class Mammalia; order Artiodactyla; family Delphinidae; genus Leucopleurus; species Leucopleurus acutus. The sequence goes on along the minus strand of NC_139143.1, from coordinate 140,588,444 downwards.
ATTAGCAAATTCATATACTCCTAATATTCCTAATATTCCCTTGCTCTCAATTACCTGGCCAAAAGAAAAGGTAACTCTATAACCTCAAAGTCCTTTTGAAAAATTTCTGGTCTTTGAAATCCCAAAGTCTAAGAAAAATCTATTTTGCTTCACGTTGTGATCCTAGAATCAGGAGTACTTTGGAAATGATTAGATGAAAGCAGGCAAAGACAGAGATTAATAAAGGCTGCCTGTGGTTTTATTTATTTATTTATTAAGTAATTTATTTATTTTTGGCTGTGTTGGGTCTTCGTTGCTGCGTGTGGGCTTTCTCTAGTTGCGGCGAGCGGGGGCTATTCTTTGTTGTCGTGCGAGGGCTGCTCATTACGGTGACTTCTCTTGTTGCGGAGCATGGACTCTAGGTGAGCAGGCTTCAGTAGTTGCAGCACGCGGGCTCAGTAGTTGTGACACACGGGCTTAATTGCTCCACAGCATGTGGGATCTTCCCAGACCAGGGCTCGAACACATGTCCCCTGCATTGGCAGGCGGATTCTTAACCAACACGCCACCAGGGAAGTCCCTGGCTGTGATTTTAAACCTCTTAACTGGGAGGCTGACACTGTCACTAATTTAAAAAAAAAAAAGAGAGAGAAAAAAACATCTATGGGAGAAGATAATGAGTTCAGTGTAGAATTTGAAAGGAATAATCTACCACACGACTTCTGATACAGGTTCAGTTTATCAATTTGACTGCTGTGCTTGATTAAAAATTATTCCTAAGTGTTTTTAAAGTGCTGGCATCCAAGTTTGGGGAAAAAAAATAGCTTAAAATGTGTTTCTGATGATTATAGGCTTCTTGTTAAGTCTTACATCCAGGCTGGAATTCTCAGGTGTAATATCCTGCTCATTTTTTTATTTTATTTTTTTTTTATTTTTTCGGTACGCAGGCCTCTCACTGCTGTGGCCTCTCCCATTGCGGAGCACAGGCTCCGGACGCGCAGGCTCACTGGCCATGGCTCACGGGCCCAGCCGCTCCGCGGCACGTGGGATCTTCCCGGACCGGGGCACGAACCCGTGTCCCCTGCATCGGCAGGCGGACTCTCAACCACTGCGCCACCAGGGAAGCCCTCCTGCTCATTTTTAAAACAAGGTCCTGAACTGTGTGCTTAAAATCCATTTTTATCCCCAGTTTGCTGTCCATCAAGAACTGTAGGATTTCTGGTCAGCTACGGAAGCCGATGCCACTGTGTGAATATTATTTTCTGTTTCAAATCCAATATTTCAGATCCAGTATGAAAATAGCATCTATAGCAGGAGTGTAGGCGTTCCCTACAGAAGAATGTGTCTGAGTCAGCGCTGGCCTCTCTTTTGTGACAGTATGCACATTGCCAATGGCAGAGTTCAATTACATTGAAATATGTGCCATTTTTCACAGCTCATTGTACTTTATGTCTTGTATTTCTGAAAATCACTTGAGATTTGCCTACATGATAAATTTCCCTTTCCCAGTCATAAAAAAAGACAGTAGATCTACAGTCAAGTCTCCTTCCTTCACGAAAGTCACAAGAGAAAAGCTTTTGGCTTTTCCTTCCATTCTCTTCCCCTCTACATCGTAATGAAGATAATATAGAGATGTGAGGGTAGCCAGTAAAGTAACCTCATGAACTCAAAGACAGCAGAAATATAGGTACACATTTTTAATACAAATTCACATCTTGGACATCTGCTAGCTTTCTTTCACTCCCAAACCAATTTAATGGCCTGCTGTGGAGACTTGTTATTCAACTTGGAATTTCATCTTGCCTAGAAGGAAGCTGTTGCTTACCAGATAGTTCTAAATTGAGAAAGTAATCTTATAATTATTCAGCAAGCATGATGGGCCCAGAGAAGCTCTTAGTTGTGACAGCTCAGAGCCCTGAACTCATACTTTCTTACCTATGTTTGGTGCCCCATCGTCTGAATCCCAGAGCTTCTCAGAAATGTTACGATGTTCTTTGCATCTGTAAAGTTTTCACTTCTCTGGGAAGGGCTTATTTGCTGACATAATTTTAAGATCATATAACCTAAAACCTATGTTGATTATCTTATCTTTCAAAGAAAGCAGAAAATAGGTGAGTTTATATTGAAGGCCTGTTATATCCCCAGCACTGCAAGCCACAGTGAGCATGACACATAAGTCTTCCCTTCAGAAAGCTTCCAGAACTGCTGAGAATAATGGCAGCTAACTCTGTCACTGCATTTACTATGTGCTCCAAAAGGCATCATTCTAAGTGTATTAATTCATATTTTATATGAGATCAAACCTATTATTATCCTCATTTTATGGATTAGGAAACTGAGGCACAGAGACACTCAACTAATAAGTGTCACAGCCTGGATTTGAATCTGACTCTAAATAAATGACTTAGTGTTGATGAGTACTGTTGAAGGAAAAGTAAAGATGCTGTGGGAGCTTTTGCTAATGTGATTTCACCTGATCCAGGTGGGTAGATGAGTGGGTAAGAATTAGGGTGGGGGCTTCCCTGGTGGCACAGTGGTTGAGAGTCCGCCTGCCGATGCAGGGGACACGGGTTCGTGCCCCGGTCCGGGAAGATCCCACATGCCGCGGAGCGGCTGGGCCCGTGAGCCAAGGCCGCTGAGCCTGCAATGGGAGAGGCCACAGCAGTGAGAGGCCCGCGTACCCCCCAAAAAAAAAAAAAGGATTAGGGTGGGACTGATCTAGGCAAAAGTTGTCCTTTGACTACTTTTAGGCTGAGCAGCTTTCTTTAGTTTGTTGTCTTGTACTCAGTTCACTTCATCTCTATTTACAGACTCAACTCCAGTGAGTTTGTTATTCTGATCGTTTCTGGGCTCCACCTCATTTGAATCAGAAGTCTCTTGGTTGCAAGTGATAAACCCTCAACTTGATCTTATAGACAGAAGGGGAAATTCACTGATAGGCTACAGGTTCTTTTTACATAATTGCAGGAAGGGACAGTTGGAACCAGAGACCTGGTGCTGGCAGAGGTGACTCTGCACATTTGTCTGACTCTCTTCTACTTCAAACTGGCTTCCTCAGCATGGTATGAGCATGGCTGTCCATGGCTCCTAAGCCTCTCTGCCAGAAAGGGGCTGGCTCTCTGCCCTTGGGTCCACTTTGGAAAATCTATAGGATGTTCTTGTGCGGTTCGGGTGTCCACACTTGGACCAGTTACCGTGGCCAGACAGACAGACAGACATGTTGAGTACCCAGCCTTGGGACAGAAGCCAGCCAGCTTTGGTGATTGTAAGCTGGATATCAATCCGTTATTATCTATTATAAAGAACATTCCCAGTGTTGCCTTTTATGTCCAGCCCTCGGAAGCGCCTTCTCTTGATCAGAGTAATTTGCCTGGCCCACCAAGCATTTTCTTTCAGGGGCTCATAGTGCTGCGCTGAGGATTATAACATAATGCACACAGAATGTGTCGTATCAGTATGTTTCATGAAATGAGAAGATCTTTCCACACTCCTTCCTCAGTCTTCTTATTTAGAGGTCCCCTGTGCAAAGTCAACACCTTAAAATGTCCCAGAACCTCATCTTTGAAGGCACTAAGAGCTCCCTTGGAGCAATAGCTGAGAGATTAGTAAGTTCTAAATTTAATTGTAAACACGAAGGAAAGTGACTCACCCAAGGTCACTGCAGTGTCAAGTGCCATGAATTTTGTTTTTCCTGCCCAGGCTCGAAATAAGCAGGCATGCCTTGTTCCGACTTGTTGAATCTAAAAATGGAATCATTATGTTGAGGCCAACTCCTGGGAATCTTGTATGAATTGTTGGGAGGAAGTGAGCCTTTCCCTGCCCCTGTGGTTTACCCCTCGGTTAAGGGCAGGGACTTTGGAACAAGATGTGTCTGTGTTAAGTTCTGGCCTGGCATATACTTTGTTTTGTTTTTTTTTAAATTTTATTTTAATTTTATTTATTTTTACTTTTGGCCGTGTTGGGTCTTCGTTGCTGCGTGTGGGCTTTCTCTCGTTGAGGTGAGCGGGGGCTACTCTTCATTGCGGTGCGCAGGCTTCTCATTGTGGTGGCTTCTCTTGTTGGGAGCATGGGCTCTAGGCACATGGGCTTCAGTAGTTGTGGCACACAGGCTCAATACTTGTGGCACATGGGCTCAGTACTTGTGGCTCACAGGCTCTAGAGTTCAGGCTCAGTAGTGTGGTGTAAGGGCTTAGTTGCTCCGTGGCATGTGGGATCTTCCCGGACCAGGACTCAAACCCATGTCCCCTGCATTGGCAGGTGGATTCTTAACCACTGCGCCACCAGAGAAGCCCCCTGGCATATACTTTGGATTCTCTGTACCTCCGTTACTTCAACTCTAAAATGAGAATGATAGAAGTACCTAACACATAGGTCTGTAGTGTACATCGATATCTAAAATGTGTAACCTGGGCTTCCCTGGTGGTGCAGTGGTTTGGAATCTGCCTGCCAATGCAGGGGATATGGGTTCGAGCCCTGGTCTGGAAAGGCCCCACATGCCGCGGAGCAACTAAGCCCATGTGCCACAACTACTGAAGCCCGCGCGTCTAGAGCCCATGCTCCGCAACAAGAGAAGCCACCGCAATGAGAAGCCTGCGCACCGCAACGAAGAGTAGACCCTGCTCGCTGCAACTAGAGAAAGCCCGCATGCAGCAATGAAGATCCAACGCAGCCAAAAATAAATAAATAAAAATAAATAAATTTTAAAAAAATCCCCAGAAAATTGGAAAAAAAAAAAAAAAGTAACCTGCCTAGCTTGGTAACTGGCAACCATGCTCCGTAAGTTCTAGCGATTGTTTTATCACCATTATGTACTGGCTCTGTCCCTTGGACCAGAGGTTTAAGGGTAATCAGTATAAGAGATGGGACATTGTGGTGGGCCAGATGCTTTTCAGAGCTCTGATTTCATCCTTCCACATTTTTGAGGACAAGATAAGAGAAAGGGAAGGAAATTAATACCTCTTGGGCACCTGCTCTCTGCCACATACCTTCACACATATATCATTCAGTTGTAGTTCAATATTTCCATAATTATTTCTCTAGTTTCTGTCTCACCAGATATGTACATGTCATAAGTGCAAGGCTCCATTAGTCTTTTCTCACAGCACAGAGCAGGTGCTCAGCAAGCCTATGTTGAACTCAACTTTGATGGCAACGCTTCATTCAGGTAGCGGTTACTGCATTCTCACTGTTGGGAGAAATGAAGGTTTCTAAGCACTACTGCTGCTAGTAAGTAGTGGAACCAATCTGAACCCAGATTTTTCTCGCTGCTATTCCAGTGCCCTTTCTTTTCATTTACAAGTGCAAATGATGAGGACAAGTTCTACAATTAGTAGTACCCTGTGTCATATGCAAATTGGGTTTTAAAGTGTTTAGCTGGGGAAGTCAGCTCTTCTGTCACATTGCTGGTTAATCTGGGTTTAAACAAAGGTAGAATTGCAGACCTCTGCAGTATCATTTTCAAATAGAGGCACTTTTTGCTCTTCCTAAGGCCATTTGATCCACACTAGAGGGAACAACACCAGTGGTTTCCGTTTATAAGGTAGTTTAGAGTTCTTATTCTGCAAATTCCCATGAGCACCATTTACTGACTTTCCCATGTCTTTCTTCTCTGTTTTCAGCTGTGATCCTTTAAAATAGAGGCCACAGGGTCACCTTCACTGTGTGGCCTTCCTTTCATGGCTGGCTCTGAAATCCATCCAGGTGCATTTAAGATTTAAGTTCCCGAACTTTGATTCATTTAGCACTAGCCCTTTATCAAGCTTATATTCTATTCTGCCATATGTTTAAAAACAAATAAGACAAAATCAATGATATTAGTATATGAGAGACAAACACATAAGATTTTTAATGTTACAAAAAATAGTGATAAAATAAATTGGTCATGCTGTGAAGGGGCACCACCCAGGGGCTCAGGGAAGAATTAAGGGAAGAGGTAATTTTAAAATTCTTTTTATGTCACATAATCTGTTTAGGAGCAAAGTTAAAAAAAAGAAAAAGAAAAAGCTAGGAATGAGGGAGAGGAGTTCTAGGATCTTCCTTCCATATGGGGGAAATAAGAGAGAATCTAAATGAGAGATAGTTCTGGTCCTAAAAAATGTTACAAGTAAGCAGCTAGGGGTACTCACAGTCATCCAGGGATCCTAGGCTGTAGTCTCAGGATATTACGTGGTGGGGTTAAATCTCTCAGGTTAGAAACTAATAGGGAGTTGAGGAGACAAAAATGAAATTATAACCCAATCTAGTAATAATGAATGGCTGGGCATAGTCTGATCATTATCTATTGTATTGTTGCAAATCTGATGGGAGCCTGTTGAAGAAAAAGTATATCAGGGCTTCCCTGGTGGAGCAGTGGTTAAGAATCTGCCTGCCAATGCAGGGGACACGAGTTCGAGCCCTGGTTCGGGAAGATCCCACATGCCACGGAGCAACTAAGCCCGTGCGCCACAACTACTGAAGCCCGCGCACCGCAACGAGGAGTAGCCCCTGCTCGCTGGAACTACAGAAAAGCCCACGTGCAGTAGCAAAGACCCAATGCAGCCAAAAAAAAAAAAAAAAAAAAAAGAGTATATCAATATGCCCAGAAAAGAAACCAGGGTGGGGGTAGGAGTGGTGGTGTCAAATAGTACACCAGTGTTCCCCAAAGGAGAAAGTGTCCTGTCCAGATAATTGTTTTCACCAACCCTATAGCAGAGTTAGGAACGTAGGTTTATCATAGGTTGATTTCATCTATCATCATTAGCATCTTTATTAAATACCTGCTATTTGCCAGGTACCATGCTTAGTGCTTTTCATGTATTGCTCCATTTAATCCTTTCAACATCCCTAGTGTATAACTGCTCTTATTTTTTTCGCATTTTATATACGAAGAAACTCAGGCTTGGAAAGGTCAGATAACCTGCTCAGGATTTCAGAGCTTTTAAGTTGAGGAGCTAGGGTCACAAACTCCTAACACTCTACTATACAAGTCACACCTTTCCTCTCACCTTGAGATAGATTACCTATCTGCCAACTGTGTACTAGACCCTCTGCCTGGGTGTCTCTCAGACATTTACCAATGGCCAAGTAAACCCATCCTTTCTCCTATCCAGATCAGTCTCTCTCTGTATTCCCTGCCTTGTCCAAGTAAAATGCATGAGTTCATGCCTTAGAGTAAACCATCATATAATAATTTCCCCTGTAAATTGCCTGTAAAAAAGGATGGGATATGGTGGAAGGCAGACAAGCGTTCTGGTCAATTTATCACTGTCATCATTTATTTCAACTAGCTGTCCTTTAACTATGCATCAGTTTCACGCGTGTTTTGATAGTTTGCGTCTCTCCTAAGTCTGAAGTCTGCACTTCTCCATGGAGTTCAGCCTAACTTTTATCTCCCAGTGTCTTTAGTGAGTGCACATTTTTGCCTCTAATTGGATATTTTAAGGGGAAAGAAATTCTAATATCAGGACTTGAACCCTGAAAGGGTTCAAGAAGAAAAAACTCTGGCTGAAATGACCATCAAAAGATATCTGATAGGCTTAAAGCCTGACAGACCTGAAAGGGCAAAAAAGCATTTGGAAATGACAAGCCTGTGTTCATTTCTGAGAGTTAGTCCAGGTGGATGAATAGAACTCTCCTGCCTGCTGTGTTGGTCATTTATGTAGTAGCTTCAAGCCCCATTAAATGGTGCTTGACTGCTGAATTTGGAGAGTACAGTTGAGCCTACAGTTGTAATACCGATAACTGGCCGTATCTTTTACATTTTAGGAAGACATCTCCCAAGTGGTTGGTCAAGGTGTGGTGGCAGGTCAGCAGAAGGCACTGGAATGTCCAACTGACAGCGTATGTAACTGACCCTTTATGTTTGCTCTACTCGGATGGTGTGTGTTATAAATGGGTTCCAGAAAAAAAGGAGATGGTTGCAATGAATTCTGATCCTTTATTACTTGGCAGGAAGTTAAGGTATGTCTTTCAACCTGAAGTCAACCCACAACTGTATCACCGATCCTGTGCAGGATGTGTGGAAATATCCTTTGTATGTCTTCCTGCACCAACACCCTAAGCAGGTGTTTAAAAGTGAGGCATCTCTGAAAACACACTTGCACCTAAATTCTGAGAGCCCCATGCCTTACATAAGGTCATGAATAAAAATTTTAAGAAGGAGAGTTTGTAGTTTTATAGAATTATAAATGCAATAACAAGTGTTCCTTGTATTTATATAGTTTTTCTTCTTAAAAAAACTATAAATTTCTATCTATCAAATTTTTGTCCTATTTTTGCCATTGAACTTTTTTTTGTGCTGCTAAAATTTATATTATTACTATATTAACTATTTTTTATGTTTAAGGAACTATAGATTACTAGAGCTTACAGGAAATATATATTTCAAACATTGCCAAAGAAAATGCCTTTGTAATTAATTTCCAAAATTTACAAGCAGCTCATGCAGCTCAATAACAAAAAAACAAACAACCCAATGCAAAAATGGGCAGAAGACCTAAATAGACATTTCTCCAAAGAAGATATACAGACTGCCAACAGACACATGAAAGAATTCTCAGCATCATTAATCATTAGAGAAATGCAAATCAAAACTACAATGAGATATCATCTCACACCAGTCAGAGTGGCCATCATCAAAAAATCTAGAAACAATAAATGCTAGAGAGGGTGTGGAGAAAAGGGAACACTCCTGCACTGCTTGTGGGAATGTGAATTGGTACAGCCACTATGGAGAACAGTATGGAGGTTCCTTAAAAAACTACAAATAGAACTACCATATGACCCAGCAATCCCACTACTGGGCATATACCCTGAGAAAACCATAATTCAAAAAGAGTCATGTACCAAAATGTTCATTGCAGCTCTATTTACAATAGCCCAGAGATGGAAACAACCTAAGTGTCCATCATCGGATGAATGGATAAAGAAGATGTGGATAAAGAAGATATACAATGGAATATTACTCAGCCATAAAAAAACGAAATTGAGCTATTTGTAATGAGGTGGATAGACTTAGAGTCTGTCATACAGAGTGAAGTAAGTCAGAAAGAGAAAGACAAATACCGTATGCTAACACATATATATGGAATTTAAGGGAAAAAAATGTCATGAAGAACCTAGGGGTAAGAGAGGAATAAAGACACAGACCTACTGGAGAACGGACTTGAGGAGATGGGGAGGGGGAAGGGTGAGCTGTGACAAAGTAAGAGAGAGGCATGGACATGTATACACTACCAAACGTAAGGTAGATAGCTAGTGGGAAGCAGCCACATAGCACAGGGATATCAGTTCGGTGCTTTGTGACCGCCTGGAGGGGTGGGATAGGGAGGGTGGGAGGGAGGGAGACACAAGAGGGAAGAGATATGGGAACATATGTATATGTATGACTGATTCACTTTGTTATAAAGCAGAAACTAACACACCATTGTAAAGCAATTATACCCCAATAAAGATGTTAAAAAAAAAAAAAAGAAAATGCCTTTGTAAAGTATCCAAAATTATATGCTAAAAACCTAAATAAAAACAAGTAGGTGTAGAAAGAACCTTAAAAATAAGGTTCAACTGAAAACAATTCACTTCAACTGAAAGTTGTAAGCGATTTTTAAAAATTTAGAACCGTATTTTTTTTTACTTTATGTAATATATTTGCAAATAGTATTAATGTGCTAGTACTTTACATACTGCCACTTATCTCAAGACATATATCAAACATCTCTAAAATTTTATAACCATAGAATTTTAGAACTGGGGTGAATCCAAACATTCTCTGGCCTTTCTTTTCCCTGCTGAAAAGTGAGCACTTAAATATCTAAGTCATTCTCCTTTCAGAAAGTGATTATTACCCTTTTCTATAGCTGCAGAAGAGAAATGACCCAGAGATCATTGGGCAACATCTGCAGTGAAGCTGTGTCAGCTCATCATAAACAACTTCCCAACCATTTGAGCTATGACAAAAGGAATGGGATTTCTTGTGGAAATGGAATTTTTCATCCCTGAAGGTTTTCAGTCAGAAGCTAGCTGATCATTTATTAATATGTTATCAAAGGACATAAAAACATTAGTAGCTATTATTAATTGAACTCCTAAGTTGTTCCTGGAATAGTGATAGGTTTATTTATGTACTTTTATCTTCAGTCTCTACAACAACCTTGCAAGGTATAGAGGTATCACCACCAATTTACAGATGAGGACATTTAGGAGGTTGAGTGGCTTGCCTGTGATCACACAGCTAATTAGTAATAGAAAACTCAGTCTGTCTTCTTTTGAGTAGTGATTTTTTTTTCTTACCATGAAGATCTGATGAAGTGTAGACTCTTTCCCCAGAAAAACACTGGTAAGTATAACTTTGATACAACCGCAGCGGTTTTATAGTTCCTAGAATTCCCTCTATAAATCTCTTAGAAACCCATTTATCTTGTGTTAAGAATCCATGATTTAACTAAAAAATAAGTTTCAACTTAAAAAAACAAACACCCCCCCCAAAAGAAAACACACTTGACTGAGCTCCACACCCCTAGTGCCAATTTCTTTGGTCTAGAATGGGGGTTCTAGCATTCATAAATTTTAAAGGCTCCCTAGCAGTTTCTGTTATGAAGACAGGGTTGAGAACCCCTGGTTTAGTTAGGCTGGATGACTTATAAAGTCCACTCCAACTCTGATGTTCAAATACAGTAACATTCAACAGCAAATCCAATCTGTCTTCTTTTTTAAAAAAATTTTTTTTGAATTTTATTTTATTTACTTTTTTATACAGCAGGTTCTTATTAGTTATCTATTTTAATATTTATTTAATGTTTTTTTTATACAGCAGGTTCTTATTAGTTATCCATTTTATACACATCAGTGTATACATGTCAATCCCAATTGCCCAATTCATCACACCCCCACCCCCACCCCCTGCCGCTTTTCCCCCTTGATGTCCATACGATTGTTCTCTACATCTGTGTCTCAATTTCTGCCCTGCAAACTGGTTCATCTGTACCATTTTTCTAGGTTCCACATATATGCGTTAATATATGATATTTGTTTTTCTCTTTCTGACTTATTTCATTCAGTATGATAGTCTCTAGATCCATCCACGTCTCTACAAATGACCCAATTAAAAAAAATTTTTTTACATAATTTTTAAGGGTTACAGTCCACAAATCCAAGTTTTCTAATCTTTCATACTTGGTAGTTTGGTTTTATGTCAATGGATGAGTCGTGGGAGCTATGTTCCTCCATCACCACATCTACCAACAAGTGGTCTGCCTCTAAACATATGTTTGTTTCACTTGGTTTCTATGGACTACTCCCTTATTTTTTCAACCCATATCTATTAGAAACCTACCTAGTATGCACAATGAAATGGATGCTACATGAACTGGGAAATAAAGATGAGCAACAAACATTCTCTGCTGTTAATAAAAGTCATGATGTAGTGATGACTGTCTCTTGTGCTTTTCTGTTTTAAAATTCACACCATTTTTCATAAGAGAGCTCTGTAGCTGGCATTTAGCTTTATTATCAATTTTCTTTCTTGAGATTATACAAAGGAAAGGTGACATAAGTACTGTGGGTTAAGATTATGTTCAATTGCTGCAAGAAGTTTCTCTTTTACCTAATGGTGTGGCTGTGATCAGTTTGAGGATGACATGGTATCTCCATGGTGTCACGGACCCAAGCACCTCTTATCTGATTACTGTACCATTATTTGATTACTCTACCATCCTCAAACTGTAGCATCCATTTTTTTGGTCTAAGACTGCTGCTCCAGTTATTACCATTGCATCCACATTTCGTCTAAAGAAGGGGAAGGCAAGATTGTTCTCCTTAAGAAAATGACCTGAAAATTGTACAGTCCATGTTTGTTTACATTCCATTGATCATAGACTAGTCTGTGGTCATGTCTGGCTTCAAGGAGGCTGGGAAGTGTGGTCTTTAGAGTAATTGGATATTTAGGTGGTTCCATTGTTCAGTTTTCTCGTAGTAACCCCTAGTTTGTCATTGTTTCACTTTCTTCTTTTTAAAATCACTGAAAATATATATTCAAAAAAGTCTTTTTAAATAAGTGAACGGTCATTATTAAATGATGGTGATAGAAAAACTGCAGAGAAAAAAAAAAGAACATCAGTAGAATCATAACCTACCAACTGTTTGAAAACACTTTAAACTTGCAACATTCTTCAAATGCCGACTTTTCGTCCTACTTCTTCCTGTAATTAGCTGTATGATTTCAGATGTCACTTGAGGTTTGTGTCTTGGTTTCTTTATCTGTATCTTCCAGCTGGGGATGGGTTTCCTGGCTAACTACAGATCCAGAAGGCGGGCCAGGTCACTACCTATATTTCTTAACTGCCTGTTAAGCAAGCATGGAGTCCTTTTGGTTTTTCTTAGTTTTCTAATACTAATATTCATTAGAGATATTATCAACAAAAATTCAGAATTACAAGTTAATTTTCCAAAGCTTGCACAGCAAAGGTCTCTGTACCTTCAATGAATTACAGATTTATTTCCTACTCTGAGTTTCCATGTCTTCAGTTTTTCTTTCTGCATTCATTCATTCATCAAACATTTATTGGGGCCCTACTATGTTCCAGGCACTGGGAATCAAAGGTGAATAAGCATTCTTTTAGGTGAATTGAAGTGTAATGATGTACCTGGGTTTGTTGTCTCTTCCTAACCCTAATGCTCAATTAACCTACCTCAGGCATCTTTGACTATGTTAATATGTCCAGAAAAGTTGGGCAGTGTCATGTGCTGAGAACATCTGCAGCACAGATGTTTTTCACTAAGCACAGCACAGATATACAGACTTCACACTGATTTCATCATGTAAAAATGCTCCCTGGCCCCAGCTTCATACACAAACCACAAAGATAGCTTCTATCCTTCTTCCCTTCCTTGATCCATCCTTCACCGAAGCATTTTAGATATAAAGTTAAATAGGGAAGCATGGGGAATGGGACAAAAATCATCCTAACTTCCCCATGCCACCTCTCCAACTCCAAATTTTCAAGAGGCATTATTGGAGTGCACCATTGTTTTGGTAACAATACACCAATTTTAAAGTCTTCTCCTCTTGTTACCTTTCTCCTCTCTGACATTCATCTAATTTTCCTTTCTTTTGTAGGCCGGCAGCCAAATGAAACAGCAAAAATATTCAACGAAAGTCTCCTTCAGTTCACAAGAGATCCCTTTAGCACCATCTTCATACCATTCAGCAGATGCAGACTTCACAGGCTATGGTATGAGTCTTTCTCTGAGCAGAATTGAATCCACTCATCAAACCTTAGAAAAAGAAGGGATTGTGATGTCCTGAAGAGAGCACTGGACCAAGAGTCAGGAAGCCTGGCTGGCATCCCTGCTCTACTTCCTGGGCTTTGGGACTTGGGCAGGTCACTTTACTTCCAAAATCATTTTTTCTCATCTCCACTAGTGGGATTGCCTATTACTTATTGAATATAAAAGTAGTAGCACAAAAAAGGCCCTCAGCAAATGCTACTTGAATCTGAGTCTTGCAGATTATTCTCTAGTCTCTCCAAAATATTGTGTTTAGTTCATGAGTAATGTCTCTTAAAAATCACATTGAACCAAATTGTAGCCTTGCGTATGTCGATGTAAGCTATTTAAAGACTTGATTTTCAGTGCTTAAAGAAATTGATAATCACTTTCTCTCTTTGAATTCCTGGATTGAATTATGCTGACTAATGGTTGAAAATAGACCTTCAAAATGAATAATGAGTATTTCCATTTTGCTTTTATGCAATGTAAGCCAGTTTTAAAAGAAGGACTATTTAAAACACATGCTCACCAATGGTAAAGCATAACCCTGCATGAATTTAGCAGACCTGACACCTTTATGATATCTGCATTTTACATATTTTTTCATGAATATTAACTCATAAAAAATTTATGAGCAGGTATTATTCTAAAGCACTAGATTTTTTACTAAAATACTTGATGGATGCGGTCAGCAAACTATGACCCCTGGGTCACAGTTGGCCCACCATCTGTTTTTATATGGTCTGCAAGCTAAAAATGGTTTTCACATTTTTAAAAGGTTGAAAAAAATCAAAAGAATGTTTCATGAAAATTATATGAAATTCAGACTTCAGTGTCCATAAATAAAATTTTATTGGAATACTCATTTGTTTAGGTATTGTCTACGACTGCTTTCACACCATAAGGGTAGAGTTGAGTAGCGGCACCAGAGCCTGTATGGCCTGTAAAGTTCCAGATATTTACCATGTGGCCTCTTACCAGAAAAGTTTGATGACTCCAATGTAGACCAATTGAGTTTTGATAATATATATCCCATATCTTTACCTCTATAGCAGAAATTAATCATCCCACAATTTAATCTGTGGAAGTTGTATTCATTCAGCCATCCACTTACCAAACATTGATTGGGGGCTTGGTAGGGGTCAGGCTTTGGGCCGGATTCTATGAGAGAAATAAATACCAAGACTGACTCAGGACTGGCTATAGGGTAGCCAGAGGCAGAAGCAGAGGAGGGAAAGAAATGCCTCCTCCAGTATCTCTTACTATGTTTTCTCTCCTCACTCAAGAGACTAAGCTAGTGATTTACATAAGGAGTATAAACTATTTAAAGCATCCATGAAACTATGACACTGTCATACATTGTTTTTATTGGAAATTAGTGAACAATGTAGCATGAAATACGTATGTTGCCAAAAGATCTCGAGTCAAATTAGGTTTACGATTTACTAGCCTTCTGATATGGCCTTCTTAAATTGTTGCGAGGTTGTGTCATTGTTACACAAGAGGCCATTCGATTAATAAATTCCACGTGGTCAGGAGCGGTACCTATATGAAAGCCACACAGTGCCAGTCCCTGGGCTGGGCACCTCAGGCACATTGTTTCCTTAATTCCTCAGACAGCCTCCTGGATAATGATTACGTGCATTTTTCTGTTGACGAATGATCCTCAGCTGCACCCACTATTAATTTCCTTCTTGGGAACTCACATCCACTTCTGTACCACCGCGAAACTTGTGCCCTTTGGTCCTGAAGACAATGATTATCGCTGAGTCAGAGCAGAGCCCTCACAGGCTTATTTAGGGCCTGTGTTCTTTTGTTTTCTACCAAGTGTCAGCAAACTTCTTCTGTAAGGCGTCAAGGAGTAAATATAAGGCTTGCGGGCCACGTGGTCTCTCTGTTGCAGCTACTCAGCTCTGCTGTTAGCAGCCGTAGACTAGATATAAATGAATTAGCAGGGCTGTGTTCCAGTAAAACTTTATTTAGAGACATTAAAATTTAAATTTCATATAATTTTCACATGTGTTGAAATGTCATTTTCCCTTGGATTTTTGTTTTTCAACCTTCTGAAATAAAAACCATTCTTGATCCTCGGGCCATAGTGTACTGGCCCCAACTTGTACAGAGGTCTGTGGATCTCAGCTTGGCCCCTCTGCACTAGCAGCAGCTGACCAGCAGATGGGGCCCTTTATTATCAGACCTTTACCAAATTATATCGCTGTGTTAGAATCAGTACTCATGATCAAGACTAGTTATCAAAAAAGATGACGTTCTCTAGAAAATACTATTTGTATAAGAGTCTCTTGAAACTAACATTTTGAATGTTTGGATTTTTCAGTGGGCTAGGTTTGACTGAAGATGCATATGTGTTAATATTTTTTTCCCCCAGTTTTTAGAAAAACCCAGTCTAAAACAATGATTTTTAAAAGTAAAACAGCAATAACTCTTTTCACAGCCTTTTCAGTTATGGACCCAGCAATTAATTCTACAGTGTTATGTTTATAACACTTTTTTTTTTTTTACTATGTATATTTATATTTGGGGATCATTTTTAGGTGATGTTATTTTCAGTTGTGCCATACTTCATTGATTAGATACTTTATACATTTTAATTCATATGATTTGCTCTAATTGAAAGTACTTAGGCACTATTTCTTAATTAGTATTTTATAACTGTAGCTCAGCATTTATACCAGTCTTTATTCTCATTATAACATCTACCTATATGTACTTAATCATTTAATCAACTTAAATTTTTCCATACCAGTTTTCATGGTATATATTAAGATTTTAAAAATTTCAAGTATAACTAAAATGGTTGATCGTGTGGGTTGGTGGTAGCTATTGTTTTCATCTCAAAAGTGTCATAGGAACGTCATGTTTCATCCCCGGGTGAATGGGCAGTAGTGACCCAGCTTTTCACTTCATGGTGCTTGGGAGGAAAAGAGTGAAATGATAAACACATGTAAACGCTGCACTCCCCAAGCAGTGGAGTGTGCAAGCTGAGCTGCATCTCCTACTTGCCAGTCATTCTTGTGTTCACTCCTTCTTCAGGTGGTTTCCATGCTCCTATGTCAGTGGACCCTGCCACGTGTCCCATTGTTCCTGGCCAGGAAATGATTATAGAAATATCCAAGGGGCGTTCAGGGCTTGGTCTCAGCATTGTGGGAGGAAAAGACACACCCTTGGTAAGTTTCTAGAAGTGAACTATATCCACTGGCACAGAGTTAGACACTGAGCCTTATTATGGCCTTGGGTCACTTCTGTGGAAGACTTCGCTTTTTCATAGTACGTAAGTATATGAACTATTGTTATTATGATCATTATCATCATTATTATATAGTGGACTGCTACATAAAAGTGTACATCACTTACTCCACTCCCAAAGTTTAGGCTTGGCTTTATTTTATTTATTTATTGCGGTACGCAGGCCTCTCACTGTTGTGGCCTCTCCCGTTGCGTGTGCTCCGGACGCGCAGGCTCAGCGGCCATGGCTCACAGGCCCAGCCGTTCCGTGGCATGTGGGATCTTCCCGGACCGGGGCACGAACCCGTGTCCCCTGCATCGGCAGGCGGACTCTCAACCACTGCACCACCAGGGAAGCCCGGCTTGGCTTCATTTTGACCATGTTCACGTCTACTCGTAATTTTTTTTAATTGGTCTAGAATGTTAATTTTTACTTGAATTATGGATCTTTGATTATTCAGTATTTTGATTGTCACTGATCAACAGTGCCATTAAAGTGTAAAAGTTCCTGGGTTTTGATTTACAAATATGTGATGAATCAATGTGCATGTATTACTTGAATAAGTAATACATGCACATTATTCAAAGTTAAACTGACACAGAGGATATAAAGGGAATGGTAAATCTCCCTCCTATCCTTTTGCCCTAGCCTTGCCCTTCAACCCCACCCCCGATCCCAACCAGGGCCTCCCCCTAGAGACAACCACTCTTACTAATGAATATGCTTTTAAATGAACATTTTGGTATTTCTTTTGCTCATTTTATTTGGTAAGAAGTAAATTGTATATGCCATATTTACAGTTAAAACAAGTATAGTATCAAAATAATTCTTTCCATTTTTGACAGAAATATGTTTCTGTGTTAGTACTGTTGGAGGGGGCAGGGAATCCTGTTCTATTTTTCGTAATGAATATTAGTCCCCTTAGGCACTAGGCAACTCAAGAACAGCATAGGCTGCAGAAACCAGGGTCTTACCGCCTTCTACATGTTTCCTTGTCATGTTCCCCTCTCTCCCGCTATCCGGACTGATCTAGAGAATGCTATGTTTAGTTTGACCCTACTAGTGAGCCACCTGAACCTGAATGTGCGCAGAGGCTGGTGTTTATTTATTAAAGGATTTTATTTCCTTCAGCTCAATTAAAGTATTGTTAAAACTTTTCTCCAGGGTTCAGAATAATTTATTTCCTGAATTACTCCGCCTTGGCCTGTGCAGGCAGGAACTGCTGTGTGTAGCGTCCAGCGTGCACTGTGACGTTTTCATCAGGTTGGGTGGAATTGGGAACACCTGGAGTCAGCCAGCTCAGCCAGTTTTAGCTCCCAGCCCTTTCATGGGTCTTTGGCTCCTTAAGGTCCCAGAACTTTTCTACTTTGTTTGTTGTCTGGCTTGGAATGCTCTCTGTTCAGCTTTTGTCATTGAGGAAAGGGGCAAACTCTTCCTTAGAAGCTTCCCTTCAAGTGATTTGGTCTAGGTTATATTTTCAAATTGTGCTTTTAATAATGCCTTCTAATTATATGTGATCTGGCCTTTGAACAGTTCATAGAATCACTTCAGCCATCCAGCAAGCTCCTACTGTACCAGGAGGTAATATACCACCAGTAGAGGACCAGACCAGTGTTACCCAGACCCACATGCATCCCAGCCTCTTAGACTCTCTCACCTCCCCTCAAACTGCTCTCTTCTTGCACCACCTACCCGCCCATCAAGATTCTGTACCTCCTCCAGCCCCCGCCCCACATCTTCCCTTGCTTCTCCAGCCTCCATGATCTCTCCTCAGCTGATCTGGGAGCTGCTGGCTGACCATCCCTCTCCTTTAGCTCTCAGCCATACTTCCTCTCTACCATTCCCAGCTGGGGCAGGTTCCTTAACCTCTCAATTTCCTGATCTATTAAAGGGGACTGTAATACCTTGTAGAGTTACCAAGAGGATCAAAGAGATGACCTTAGCCTGGTGCCTAGTACATGGTAAGCAACTGCACAAGACATGTACCTTCTCCAAGCCTCAGTTTCCACGTATACTAAGTAAGCCCAATAATCCCAAATCACTGGGTTGTGGTGAGGATCAGAGACTTTGTAAACAGTAGAAGATTTTCTGTATATACATATATATCATTGTTCTACGAAGGCCATCGGGGTAGTTTTCAGAGACTGCGGTTGACCTTGAACGTTAGAGATGTCTGCCTCCCATAGCCTGTTGCCTCGTTTTCCCAAAGAGATGTCCTTGAATAGTAAATAAATTGAATTTGTATAAAGTTCTGTTTGAAATGAACCAGAGAAATTACGCTTTAAGGAAATTCTTCAGTGAATTCTTTCATAAAGAAAAAGTCACCCTCTGATTTATTTGTTGTAAATATACGTCTCTTAATAACTGGTTAAAATAAGACAGCATTAGATTTCCCAGAGGGAATTGGAAGACTTCAATCAACATGTCTGGCCTAGCTGAATGAGTTCGTTGGCTGATTTTTTTTTTTTTTCCTTTCGTTGTTATCGATTTGATTTTTGCTTTGTGTGGGTTGGTTAGATGTGCCTTGTCTGCTCTTGGGTCTTTAATACTGTGTACATTTGTGCTGCTGGCCTCCAGCTTGAGGGCTTCCACTGCTTGACATCACCTTCTGCATCCTGCATGAGAGGCTGTTTGAGAAATACCATGCTCTGCTTCTCCTGCTACCATGAGGCAGCCAAAAAAAATTCTTTAAGAGCGTCTTGAGATTCATAATATATGGTTCTGCCTTTTGAGACTGCAAATCCCATTGTCCTTGGAAGCACCACTTAAAAATGAGAAATGAGACACAGCTTTTATTTCCTAACCTCAGGTACCTCATCAAAAGCTGTAAAGCTGTAAGTTAGACTCACAATATATAGGCATGATATTTTGGTGAGGCTGAACAGGAGGTGGGTGGAAGGTGCTTTAACAAATAAAACCATTGTTTACCACAGTGAGGGTCTTTCTTTTTTCCTTTTCCCCCCGCCTGGCTCCAAATTCTGATATGGGACACATAGCCTAATTGACACTCCAGGTCACTTTATCCCATCAGGTCCTGGGAGTGCATCCAGCCAGCAGGAAGTTAGCGAACAAAGATGAGAGCATATTAAAGGAAATCGTGGACAATGTTGAGATCCACTGACAGAAGCACCTTTGCACTTGCTTATTTGCATCCTGATATGCATCCTTATTTTAGCTCTGGTGCTAGGAAAGAGCACATTCTAAGGGCTGGTGATCCTTCTTAAGCATTTGCCCCAAACCACCACCCCCCTTCCCCACGCCCAGTTAGGGTTTCTGTGCCCTCTTTGTTGTGTGTCCAACAGATATTTTTTTGCCATCTTTAGAGGAATTAAGCCTCTGGGACTTGGTCTTGACACCACATAAGTTCTATCTGCTATAAATAGTTTCTCTGGATCCAAGACAGGTGGTTTCTGAGATCACAGAGGGAGATCTCACTTAGCATCTCATTGTATTTGCACCCAGTCATCTAAAATAGACCTCTTAAAATACCAAGGTAATGCTGAGGGTGACCCCCTTGGGAAGGTTGAGGAGCACACCTGGACCCAATCCTCAGTGACAACCTTTTCTTCTGTTGTTTTAACCATATGATGTGTCCCCAGGTCTGCTTTTGGTGAGTGTGGCTCCTCTGATAGGAAGCATGTGTTTGCTCAAAGGCTGCCCTTTGCTTAGTGCTGAGGATACAAAATTGAATGAAATAACCCTGCCCTTAAAGAGCTCACACACTCATTTAAGTTGATTCTACTACCTTTAATGTTTGTGGTCTATATAGGGGATCAACCAATGAAAAATCCTAATAGGGACTGTTAAAATAGGGAATTTCTCTGGAAAGTGGAAAAAAGTAAATCTGTAGTATGAACTTTCTAGATTTAATTAATACAGGCTAATTTTTATGTGTTTCTTGTAAGCAGGTGTCTTAGTCTGTTCAGGCTGCTGTAACAAAATACCACAGACTGAGTGGCTTACAAACAACAGAAATTTATTTCTCACAGTTCCGGAGG
Source organism: Leucopleurus acutus (assembly GCF_964270905.1). NCBI lineage: Eukaryota > Metazoa > Chordata > Mammalia > Artiodactyla > Delphinidae > Leucopleurus > Leucopleurus acutus. The sequence continues at coordinate 140,567,981 of NC_139143.1, read as the reverse complement.
CTGGAAGTCCAAGATCAGGGTGCCAGCATGGTCGGATGAAGGCCCTCTTCTGGGTTGCAGGTTTCTTGTATCCTTCCATGGTGAAAGGAGCAAGGGAGCTCTGCAAGGGGGCCTCTTTTCTTTTTTGCATTTTTTTTTTGCGTTGTTTTTTTTTTTTTTTTGCGGTACGCGGGCCTCTCACTGTTGTGGCCTCTCCCGTTGCGCCTCACAGGCTCCGGACGCGCAGGCTCAGCGGCCATGGCTCACGGGCCCAGACACTCCGCGGCATGTGGGATCTTCCCAGACTAGGGCTTGAACCCATGTCCCCTGCATTGGCAGGTGGATTCTTAACCATTGCACCACCAGGGAAGCCTACCTCACTGTAGATTTTTTTTTTTTTTTTTTTTTTTTTTTTTGGTACGTGGGCCTCACTGCTGTGGCCTCTCCCGCTGCGGAGCACAGGCTCCGGACGCGCAGGCTCAGCGGCCATGGCTCATCGGCCCAGCCGCTCCGCAGCATGTGGGATCTTCCCGGACCGGGGCACGAACCCGTGTCCCCTGCATCGGCAGGCGGACTCTCAACCACTGCGCCACCAGGGAAGCCCAGGGGGCCTCTTTTATAAGGGAACTCATCCCATTCATGAGGTCTTTGCCCTCATGACCTTATCACCTCTCAAAGACCCTGCCTCCTTTGAGCAGGGGCACTAGGATTTCAACAATTGCATTTGAGGGAGGCACGCAGCCAGGAAACCAGATAAGGCACATTACATAAAAGAGATCATATATTAATTAATATTTTTAAAATGTCCTTCCATCCATCTATCTAGCCATCTTTTCATCCTGTCTCCCTCCGCCCCCTTTTTGGTCTTGGAGTGGTAATTTGCATGAAATCCTGTGGCTCAGAAGACTTGGCATATTCTGCCAAATGGAAGACCATGGACTCTTACCTCTTATGATGCTTGCATCATATTTCTTACACCTGTCCTGGAATCCCTCAGTGCCCCCTTCTCAGAAATGTTTGCTTACTGATTAGAAGTTTTATTTGCAGTGTCCTCAGAAGAACTAAAATATAGCTCTCCAGTGTCATTTATGGGGGTTATTTTAGTATCAGTCTTGGGAATTCTAGAGAAGAGAAAGAAAAACTTAAATGTTTTATTTAAACATATTGGCAGGCTTGAACTGTTCTTGGGATTGAGCAAATGAAGTGAAGAAAGAATGAGGAGAGTTGCTCCAGAACCCTCACTCTGCATTTTCCTTTCTCTGAGTACCATTGTCAAAGGTCCCAGACTATAGACAGTGTTTCTATTAAACCTAACAGGCAGCATAGCAGAGTAATGATGTTGATTCTGCAGTATCAGCATCCCAGATCTTTAACTGTGGTGGGACCTTGGACAAGAGACTTAACCCTTCTGAGTTAAATCTGCTTCTTCCTTTGTAAAACAGTGGTGATGACCACCAAATCTACCTCTTAAGGTTGGAAGGTTGGCATGGAGATTAATTAAGATAAAGAATATTAAGGACTTTTCCCAGTGCCTGTCTACACTGAGTTCAGTTATTATTAATTATCGTTAAACATTCGTCTTAAAGTAGATCCTTTGCTCCCTTCATCTGTGTGTCTTTAGTATGTTTCCTGCATATTGAGAAACATGACTCTGTTTCTAGATAATTAGCCATTTGTTTTTCAGCATCAAACTTTTAAAAAGTGATGCAGGTACTGTTCTTAATACATAATTGATAAATACCATCTCATTTAACCTTCACAACAATCCTATAGGAGAAGTAGTAGCATTATCCCCATTTTATAAATGAGGAAACCGAGACACAGGTAAGCGAGGTAACTTCTCCAAGGACACAGTACTAGCAGTTGGTCCGGTTGGAGTTTAATTAGACAGTCTGACTCAAAAGCCGCACTGTTTGGACCCCTTTTCTAGCACTACCACTCTGTGTCGTCAACCTGCACCTGGGAAAGGGACTTATCCATCTCACCCACCAGACCCTAAGCTTCTTGAGAACAGACCTGTTTATTTTGTGTCTTTGGTACCCCATATAGAGCCTTGCACACTTAAAAATATGACGCTAACCAGCCTCGTTGTACTCACTCTGCATTCCAGCCATGCCAGCCTTTTGCAGTTCCTTTAATGAGCCTTGTTCCCACCTGATACAAGGCTTTGGCACATGCCGTTAGATCTGTCTGGAGTGCTTCTCTGACCGGTTTTAGCTATAGCTAGAGTGTTCTGTTCATTTCTGGGCATAACTATGTGGTTGACAAGAACATTGTTGGAACCACGTTATCTCAGGAAGAATTGAACAGACTGGAAAAGGGAAGACCAGGAAGGACAACAATGACTTTCTGCAAGCATGTAAGGTTATCTTCTTGTGGATGAAGGATGAGAACAATGCAGGTGCTCCCAAGGTGCCCAGTGAAAAACAGGTTTCACATTATTTTAAGGAAGAATTTCCTAAACATCCGCTGACCAAAGATGGCATGAACTGCCTGGGGATAGTGAGCGCCCCATCTCAGGAAATATTTTGACAAAGGCAGGCAGCCACTCTGCAAGGATATTATTATTATTAGACTTTGTTTTTTAATCAAGGAGCAACATTTACATTTATAAATCTCTTTTTCAAAATGATAGTATAAGAAAATTCATTCTCCTCCCACCCCCTTTGCCTTCCTATCTCACAAATTTCTTAAAACTTCAAAGTCCTGAGTTTTTTAAACTAGAGAATAAGGCATAATTATTGTTCTGTTGTTTTGTTTTAGGGAAGCTATTAATTGTTATCACTTTTGGAAAGGAAAGTTCATAAATATAAGTCCTAGTTGCTGTACTGGTATTCTTCTGGGTCCGGAGATAAGCTTATCTCTTTGCAAGAGGAATACAGTTAGACTTAGGGCAATTGTTTTATCTTTATATTCTTGGTACCATCCTGTTGTAAATGAGGTCAGTGGATTCCCTGGATAGATTGTAAAATTTAGATATTCGTAGTATTAAAAATGCCTGGGAATGTCATATTCAGAATCTTGTCATTTGTCTCCAAGTTGCACACCTGTAACTTTTTCACCACCTGATTTAGTACCAGTTTAATTCATTCTTATTAAACAGAAGTTCTCTAGGGCAGGTCCATTAGCAAGAAGCATCAAGATAGAAGGACTCTCCCATTTGGACACTATGTGGCGAAGTTCTTCCATCTAGAAATTGACGTGAAGAATATCTGTCCTTTAGCTATAACCATGTGTCAGGTTCTGAAGTGACCTGATTTAACACTTCACCATGCTGCATACCATTGTTTAGCTGTTACATCTTCTGACCATTTAACTGTAGGACTGTGGCAACTTAAAGCACTAGATATTTTTTAAAGTAAGCAGAGTAGAAAACTATTTTACATTTGATTAAGTTTTTTATCTTGCTGTTCTCCTTCAAATGAACTTTGCACAGTCTGTTTCATGAGGAGCGTGGTTTGCTTTGGCGTGTAAACCCCCAAAGCCAAGTTCCTTTTACTGTTATTGCTTAAGTCATATATTTTTATACAAAACATCTTATTACCTTAGTTTTATTTTAAATCAAAGCAGAGTTTGCAAAAAGTCCATGAATCACACTGAAAGAATGTTAACGAATAGTACCTCTGAATTTCCAGATTTGGGCATTTCTGATCTTAAAGGATATGACTGTAAGCAAAAATATTATGCAAGCTGAGTAAAATTTAGATAAATAAGTACCAGATGGAACTATAGGGACTTATAAACTATAATGCAAATATTATCCCATTTCCTTAAACCTATATTTCAGTATGAAAAATAATATTCATATTGATAAGTATCAACTTTTTGCTAAATCAGACTTGGCAGAGGAACTCCATTTTAAGTAAATATAAAACAGTTTCTTTTCTGAGCTTGAAGAGAAAGCTTTTCAAAGTCTTAAAATGTGAAACATTTTTATATATTCAGAGCAATTTTTTTTTTTTTTTTGGCCGCGTTGGGTCTTTGTGGCTGCACGCAGGCTTTCTCTAGTTGTGGCAGGCGGGGGCTACTCTTCGTTGTGGTGCGCGGGCTTCTCATTGCGGTGGCTTCTCTTGTTGTGGAACACAGGCTCTAGGCACGCGGGCTTCAGTAATTGTGGCACGTGGGCTCAGTAGTTGTGGCTCATGGGCTCTAGAGCGCAGGATCAGTAGTTGTGGCGCATGGGCTTAGTTGCTCCGCGGCATGTGGGATCTTCCTGGACCAGGACTCAAACCCGTGTCCCCTGCATTGGCAGGAGGATTCTTAACCACTGTGCCACCAGGGAAGCCCTCAGAGCAATTCTTATATTAGCTGTTTTATTGCTGTGATTTTCATTCCACATTTTAGTTACATATAAATAGTGTGCAAGAATTTGCAGTCCCTGAGTTTGAGTTTTAGGAAAGCTTACCTAGTCCATTGCTTTGACACACACACACACACACACACACACACACACACACACAGAGAGAGAGATTACTTCCTGTGTAACTGATCATTTAATCCTTACTTTTTAAAAAAATTTATTTATTTATTTTTTTGGCTGTGTTGGGTCTTTGTTGCTGCACATGGGCTTTCCCTAGTTGCGGCGAGCGGGGGCTACTCTTCGTTGGGGTGCACGGGCTTCTCATTGGGATGGCTTGTCTTTGTTGAGGAGCACAGGCTCTAGGCGTGTGGGCTTCAGTAGTTGTGGCTCACAGGCTCTAGAGCGCAGGCTCAGTAGTTGTGATGCACGGGCTTAGTTGCTCCGCGACATGTGGGATCTTCTCGGACAAGACTTGAACCCATGTCCCCTGCATTGGCAGGTGGATTCCTAACCACTGTGCCACCAGGGAAGTCCCTAATCCTTACTTTTACTTTTATGTCAAAAGAGCCTCTATGTCTATTGCTGATTTAATGCTTATTTATGTTATCTATAGTTTATTACATGAGAATATTTCAGTATTCCAAAATTATAGGTACTGAACACTGTGATCCATTTTCCTTCTCTTTGAGGTGTTTGGTAGGTGCAAGTCTTCATACCCTACCCCAAGCATATTAGAATAGATGAATAAATTGAGATTAGGATATATAGAGACTCTGTTTCTTTTGTAGCAGAGTTTTATGGGGATTAATTGGAGTCTTGACTGTGTTCTGAGATTCTTAGAAAATCTGTGTTGTGAACTCTGTTTAAAAGGGAGCAGAATAGAGAATCCAGATTTTAAAAACTGTGATTCCAAGTATGATAGATAAGGTCCTTTGACTCTTGCTGACTTCCCTTCTATAACTATAGCCCCTTCAGGTTTTCTGAACAGAAACAATTATATATTCAATCTATGAAGTTGGCAAGCAAAACTACATCAATTTGATAAATACTATACTTCTTCTTAAGTAATAATCTTATTGTATTCATGGTGGGAAAGCAGTATATTAAATGTACTCCAAATTATAAAATTGTTAAATGAGAAAAAAAATCATCTTAGAACAAAGGAAATAAGATAATTATTGACTACATTCTGCCTCGGGTCCTGCATGTTCTTATGAAATATTGAAAGTAACCTCTTAACCTTTTGCTTCTTATGAATCGATGAGGGTATGCCAAATACTTTTTGCATCAAAGAAGGGGAAAAAATTCTTGGTCTGAAAGTAGGGAAGATTAGCTACTTTGCAACTTGTCTTGGATCATCTTTGCATTTTACCTTTGTAATTCAAAAAATGGTTCAAAAAATATAGATCCACAAAACACCTTGAGTATAAGCATAATAACACATGCCACAGCATAAGAAAAATGCGTTGCTTCTTCTCACCCTGGGTTAATCAACCCACTGCCTCAGTGTACCAAGGACAGCCAAGAGCTGCCTTTGGCCACATGAGTCCTGCCATCTCTATTACAGATAGCATATGTCTGCATTTCTACCTTTATCAGCTTTCACATTAGGTTTCCCAGTTTTGTTGTAGTCAGGTAACACCAGGGAAAAGCAACAAGAGGAATTACAGTCAGTTCTTATTCATGGTAATTATGTTATATAAAGTTGCAGCAAACACTGAATTAATGAATACTAAACCATTGCTTCTAGAGGAAAGACAGGGTTAGATCCCTCCTCCAAACCTCTGGTCACAACATTTTTAACCGATGATAAATATATAACCTTGTTTTATGTGTGTTTCTGATTAAAGATACTTTATTCAGTACATATTGTTGACTCATTAACATTGAATGGCCAACAGCTCTATAACTCATAATCGAATGAAGGTTGTCTACCACATGTAATTTCTCGGTAAGGCACATAACAGCACAAAAATGCGAAACATGTGGCACTAAGAAGACCCTTTAAGGGAAGCTTGTTTCCAGTATGAGAGCTGAAACAAGAAAGCATAATGTTGCCTTGTTCTACCTCAGCTAGGAATAAGTGAATCAAGCAACTCAAATTTTTCACCACTCTGCTCATGTCTGCAAATTACCATGAATGCACCAAGAGCATTGATTTGGGGAAGCAGGGGAATTTGCAAATACAGAATCCACAAACAATATGTTTCAACTTGATTGAAACAGAAAAATCAAAATATCTGGGAACAGGGCTCTTGTAGTGTGGTTTACATCTTGTTGGCATCTGGATGGTCTGTTGGACTTAGCCCTGAACAGCCCATGACTTGAGAAAAAATAACCTAAAATGTCCTTGTTGCATAATCTTTCTTGAAAAGAAGCAATCAGTTATATTGTAGGATCAGCATTGTAACAGGAACATTAGAAATTTAAAAAATGGACCAAGACTGGTGTCATTCATCCTTAGAGTTGTGAATTTTGATCGCTCTGACATATATGTATTCCTTCCTTTATGTGCCACATGTGCCTCTTAAACCTTAGATATTTATATATTGGGAGCCCTCATTAGCAGTTATTTAAAATCTCTTTGGCTGACACTTTGTTTGACATTACATATATAATCTTATTTCATCCTCAAACTCTAACAGGTAGGATTTCTGAGTTCTGTTTTACAGAGACAGAAACACTGGTTCCGACAGTGTTAACTTAATAGAAATAACAAGTTGTGATAGAAATATCACAAACCTATAAGTGTTAGAGCTAAAATCTGAACACAGGTTTATGTGGCCATAGCCAGTACCATTCCCACCATGTGTTGCTGCCTTCCATTGTTGACAGGCTGGAAGATTCCTCTGGCTGACTTGATAAAGTCTGTAGTAGATTAAAATTGACCATAGGGCTTCCCTGGTGGCACAGCGGTTGAGAGTCCGCCTGCCGATGCAGGGGACACGGGTTCGTGCCCCGGTCCGGGAGGATCCCACATGCCGCGGAGTGGCTGGGCCTGTGAGCCATGGCCGCTGAGCCTGAGCGTCCAGAGCCTGTGCTCCGCAATGGGAGAGGCCACAACAGTGAGAGGCCCGTGTACCGCAAAAAAAAAAAAAAATTGACCATAAATTTTGTGCAGTTTTTTCAGATTCCTCGAATCTGAGCTGACCCATTGACTTGCTTTGACCAATAGTAGTGAAAGTGGCATTGTGTGGCTTCGAGAGGCCTTACAGCTTAGCTCTTGTCCTCTTGAAATACTGCCACCTTGAGAACAAGCCGGGAGTGGTCTCCTGGAGGATGACATACACCATACGGAGAGAGCACTTGGAGGGAGAGGGAGAGGGACCCAGCCATCCCAGCTGAGGCCCCCGCCAACGTAACTGCAACCTCATAGGGGAGCCCAACTGACACAACGTAGAGCGAAAGAACTGCCCTGCTGAGGCCAGCCCAGAGTGCCACCCTACAGAATTATGAACAAACAAATGGTTAGCTTTCGTTTTAAGCCACTACGTTTTGCAGCAAAAGATAACTAATACAGTCCGACCCAGCCCCCATATCTTTCTGATCTCTCTTAGCCTATGAGAGTTTCTATTCTTCTGGTCTGTCATTTGGAAGGAGGTCTTGGGCTTCCCTGGTGGCACGGTGGTTAGGAACCCACCTGCCAATACAGGGGACACGGGTTCAAGCCCTGGTCTGGGAAGATCCCACATGCTGCGGAGCAACTAAGCCCGTGGGCCACAACTACTGACCCTGTGCTCTAGTGCCTGCGAGCCACAACTACTGAGCCCATGTGCCACAACTACTGATCCCGCGCACCTAGAGCCCGTGCTCCACAATGAGAGAAGCCACTGAAATGAGAACCCCACACACCGCAACAAAGAGTAGCCCCCGCTCACCACAACTAGAGAAAGCCCACGCAGGAACGAAGACCTAACGCAGCCAAATATAAATAAGTAAAATAAATTTAAAAAAATAAAAATAGAAGGAGGTCTTATTCCTAGGCGGGGCCTAAGCATCTGTGTAAAACAGAGGCTTTCTCTGCTTTGCTCTGCACACGGTATGGGTTCATCAAGGTCTAAAGTTTTGGAGCTAGAATGACTTTAGAAGTCACATAGTTCAGCTCTGTGCTTTACTGATGATGATAAGTATCATGAACAAAGGGGTTCAGGCAGAACCCCTTGTAGAACTGGCTACTGCAGAGCTGTCAGAAAATTGAACCTCTCTCACTCCTAGTCCTGGGTCCTTCTTCCACACCCTACTGCCTTTTTTTTTTTTTCAAACCACTTTTTGCATCAAAGTGCAAATCACATTCTAATTGAAATATAATAGGGAAGCTAGGTTTTTAAAGATGTGGTCACAAAGGATTTGGGATAGAAAAAAAAAACATATTCTAAGACACTCCATTTATTTATATAAATACAGTTTAGAGCCCTTCAACTTTGCTAAAAGTGAGATATACTTTAGCAGTTGTAACCCACACTTTCTTTTTAAACTGTCTAATGGCAGTAGACATCACAAAGCAGTAACTTAATACATCTGCATGTGTTTTTCAGCGTAGAGTTGAATGTAGTTTTGGTTTGCACATTTTACTACCCCCACTGTATTATCACCTCTCATTGGTTTGGCTTTCCTGCTGAGAAAGTGGTCTACTGTATAGAAGACATGTCTGTATGATTTCTGAGCAGTGACAGCCATAGAGGGGAACTTTATTAAATGACGTTTAAAAGTAGCATTAATCCTGTAAGGCTGCAGATCTGAACCACGGTTTCTTCCACAGGGACAAAAAATGCCCATTTTATATATGACATTTTAAATTCTTCTTTTAGTCCTCATAGGTCTTTCTTGTTAGGAGGGATTTTTTTTCCTGTAAAGCAGGAAAACAGGATGTAACACTCTTTGGATCATCAGTAAGTATGTTTTCCACCTAAATGTGAAATTTAATGGGAAACTTTTATATGGTTAAAATGTCCCTTAGGAGTGGGTGCGGGGGCTTTTATGAGTAGGACAAAAATTGGATTTAATTCCAGAGCAAAATCCAAATTAAGTAAAATGTGCCTTCAAGCAGTAAAATTAAGCCATATATACGTAGTCCTTTATAATAATGTCTATTATACAATTCTTTATCAAAGTTTTGCCCTAAAATGCTTGTTAAAACAATCCACTGAATATCTAGAAATGAAAACTATAGAATCTCTTTCTGTGGAAATAGTTCACCCACACTGCTTATTGGTATCCTTCGGTCCACAGGAGCATCCTTAGTTAATTTTTCTAACACATGGCTTCTTAAAGTGTTATAGGCCTATTGTGACAGCAATAAAATTTCCTTTTGCTGAATGATTGGTGTGTTTATGAGTTACTTTATCTACTTGTTGGCAGCTTGAACAGTAAAGAAAATGGTGATTGATGGGCTAAAGTGTCTGATGGCTCTGCCACTGTCTAAGGATACATTACCACGTGTTGTGAAATTCTTTTCCAGCAATTCAGAGTTTAAATCCCCCTGGAGGTGTTTGTGATTTTTGTGGGGCTCCATGATAATTAATCCCTCATACTTGGCCTTTTAAAATTGCTCTCCAAGCTAAAGTAAATCCTCTGGAAATTCAGATGGATTTAATATCCATGTGTGATGGGTATTTTGGTTGTATATCACTTTTACCATCAGAAACTTGTTTTGATTACGGTAAGATTATGACATACTAACCCTGCCAGCTTCCTCTTTCTGGGTCATTTTGATGCCTTTTTCTATCTCCAGCAAATGTCTTGATGATCATTTAGTAAACATTTATTGAGCAGGATACATGAGCAAACACGTATCCTGCTCAGCACCAGGATACAAGGAGGAGTTGGGAACAGTTCCTGTCTGGAAGGGTTCCACTGAGGGCAGGAGGTGGTATAGGAGCTAGATCCATGAACAAGCTATCGTGATACTGTGAGTTCAATAATGCTAAGATATAGTAGTGACCCACAGGACAGGTTGATCCACTCTACCAGGGAAGAGGGTCAAAGAAGGTTTCATAGAAGAGGTGATGCTTACCTGGCTCCAGTAGAATTTCATGAAACAAAGTAGGTAGCAGATAAAAGAAGGCACGACCTTCAACTATTTGGTGCCCTTAGTACTTTCCAAATATAGATATATAGACTAACTCTGTAAAAATACACAAGAAACTGAATACTGTATGTTTCTGATTAGGGAAATTGAGTGAAGGACAGGTGCTGGAGAGAAACTTCTCAGTGTATACTGTTTTGAGTCTAATACCATGTGCATATTTTATCTATATCTTAAAATAAATAAATACTTATTCTTTTAGGAATGCGGACATTAAGACAGTGATTCCTTAAACAATATGATGAATTGGCTAGCCAGCTACTTCTTCCTGGCTCTCGATTTTTTTTACTTGTCCTTAATCGTGGAATAAAGAAATTTTTTTCAAGTTAAACATGTTTCAGATATAGACTGGTGAGGGAGAAGTTTCTAAGCAGAAGATTTTCCTACATCTCTGAAATCCTGCCTTACCCTTCTGCTTAGGGAAAACCCATTGTTTGAGAAACTCTCCAACTCACTGATCAAATTCTTCTCTGGCTCTAGAGTTGGCAAGTAAAATGAGTAATTTAGAGTTTCTAGGGGACACTATTGGTCTTACCTCAGGCGGTAAGTAAACAGACCATCTTACTCAAATTCCTATTGTCCCAGTGAAAGTCACACAACTACCAAGAGGAAATTACTTTTTTATTATATGTCAGTCTTGTTCATCTATAAATGAGTCTCAGGTCTGCCATTAGGAGAAATTAATCTGTTTTCTTGGATTGAACACTTTTTATTTTAAACATCAATTTATCACTTGTATATAATGTTGTTCTATTTCTGCTCCTGTAGAAAAAAAATCATTCAGTGAATCATATGGGTACACAGAAAGAGGACTGAAAAGGTGAAAGGAAGGAAAGAAGGAGATAAGAATAACAAGTGGAATTAAGGAAGACTTTATATTTGGTGGGGAGAGGGCCTCCCCATCATGCTTTGTGTAGTGCAAACCCCTAATCAGGTACCAACACTAGCAGCTGAGACCCATAGATCATCACCCCACCTCTAAAGCCTAAGGCTTCAATTTTTACTTCAACACTTGTCTGTTCACTGTCTATAAAATGATCGGCTCATGCCCTCAAGGTTTTTGCTGTGGAGCTGAGGAGACAGTATTTCAACAGAATTGATGCCATATGGAAAATCCCAAGTTTTATTTTGCACTTATCTTTATACAAGTGCAAAATAAAATATTTAAAGCAGATGAGAAGCTTGCAATAGTGATAGGAACACAGGCTTTGGTGTTAAACAGCCCTGAGCTGGAATTTCATCTTTTCTACTTAGTAGCTGCAAAGACCTGGTCAAATCTGACCCTTCTGAACCACCTTTTCCCTAACTGTACACGAGACTAATAACACTGAACTTGCTTAGTTGTTATGAGGACTAAATGGCACCAATGGGCAGTATGTGGCCTCTTTGGCACAGAGATGTTAAATAAGTGAGATGTTATCGCTTCCTTACTATGTGCTGGCATTGTACATGAAGCTTTATGTGTAGATAATATTGTTAGAACCATATAAAGATGGGGCAGCTGAGAGGTTAACAGTCTTCCCATGGCCAGAAGTAGCAGGGCCAGGATTTGGATTGAGAACTCTGATTCCAGAAGCCTAGCTCATAATCATTTGTCTCTACAGCCCCTGTTCAGCATAAGCCAGCAACCCACCCACAGGGAAATGATTAATAGATTGCTTCTAGAAGAGATGTGTTTTAAAAGAAGTCATTGGTACTGGTAGACAGAGTCACTGAGTTATCCAGGGTGGAGTGTTATTTATTTATTTATTTATATTTTTTAAATGAAAACTTCTTTCTTTCTTTCTTTTCTTTTCTTTCTTTCTTTCTTGCTGTGTTGGGTCTTCATTTCTGTGCGAGGGCTTCCTCCAGTTGCGGCAAGTGGGGGCCACTCTTCATCGCGGTGCGCGGGCCTCTCACTGTCGCGGCCTCTCGACACAACTACCAAGAGGAAATTACTTTCTTATTAGTCTGAGGCTCCAGACGCGCAGGCTCAGTAGTTGTGGCTCACGGGCCCAGTTGCTCCGCGGCATTTGGGATCTTCCCAGACCAGGGCTCGAATCCTGGCAGGCAGATTCTCAACCACTGCGCCACCAGGGAAGCCCGAGTGTTATTTAAATACACAAAGATATGAATGTGGGAGGGAGTTGGTGGAGGAGAAGGCACTCAAAACTGTGCCAGCAAGCAGCTTTTTTAAAAAAAGATTTATTATTTATTTCTTTATGTAATTTATTTTTGGCTGCATCGGGTCTTAGTTGAAGCACGTGGGATCTTCGTTGAGGCGTGCGGGATCTTTCCTTGCGGCGTGCGGGCTCTTCGTTATCGTACGCGAGCTCTTCAGTGTGGTGCGGGGGTTTCTCTCTAGTTGTGGCATACAGGTTTTCTCTTCTCTAGTTGTGGTGTGCAGGCTCCAGGGTGTGTGGGCTCTGTAGTTTCTGGCACGTGGGCTCTAGTTGAGGCATGTATGCTCAGTAGTTGTGGCACACAGGCTTAGTTGCCTTGCGGCATGTGGGATCTTAGTTCCCTGACCAGGGATCGAACCAGCGTCCCCTGCATTGTAAGGCGGATTCTTTATCACTGGACCACCAGGGAAGTCCCTAACAAGCAACTTTGCTTGAATAAATAGCTCAAGAGCATTAAAATTAGGAGGATACAATGAGCAGATGAGAATCATGTGTATAATCAACTCCAAATTTTTATTTGAAATAGTAAAGGTCAGTCTTTCATCAATGACCCACTATTTCATCTAATCGCAATTTTTTTCAAACCAAGAAAGAAGTAAAATTTTAATATAGCCTTGTCAAATAGATGTCTAAAATATCCCAAACCAGTGTCTATTTTACTATCCTGTTCTATGCTATGAACTATATAAGTTTTGAAAAATAAATCTTTTTTTTTTCCCAATTCACTAGCCCACATTTCTAATTTGGTCCCTACCTCGCACCTCTATCACCCCCAGTTAATGCAACTGTCCAGAACCACAGTTTCATAGAGCACTTTGGGCACATGAGGGCACATGGTAAGAAATGTGACCTTCTTCTATTGACAGGTCAAAGTGCCTCACATTTTCTTGTATTTTCACTGATGACTTTAAGAGAAGCCACGACTGCAGTCGAGTAAAAGGAAAGAAAGAAATGGAGTTTTCCATCTAGAAAGACTCATGGACCAAAAGCAGATCATTGGCAGTGAATTCAGCATTTATTTGAGCCTATTAACAGTATATTTATTTTATGTATGATAGTTCATTGAGCACCCAGAAAGTATCTAAGAGTTTTGGATTCAGGCTACTTTTACTGATTAAAAACTCCAGTGGGTCTTTTCCTTCCCTTTGAGTATGAACGAAGAGAAATTTCCCATTTGACTTTTGTAATGTTCCAAGATCAAAGGAGTTTATGCTGAAAATTCAGCTCTGTAAAAGCCATGTGTAGCATAAGTTCAGTCTGACTCTCCCAAATTCAGTGAAAACGGGGCATTTGGCCACCAAGCTTTGAAAACCAGCATTACAGAGGGTGTAACCAGGAGCTTGCATTAATTTCTCCCTGAACTAGCTTCATGAAAATGGCCCTTAGTGTCATCTTGGCAGTGTTGTTGGGATCGCCTGAAGCCACTGACCCAGCAAATTTCCTTGAAATCATTCCCCTGAAACAGTGCAGAGAAACAAACTCTTGGCAGTATAAATGCTCCCTGGGTCTGGAAATTTCATAAGTCAGAGTTAAAGCAAAGAATGGTCTAAAATCTATTGCTGGTACAGAATCTGAAACGTAAATTGTCTGGATCAAGGAACCCTTCCCGGCTCTTTGCAGCTGCCTCTCTAATTGCTATAATAATAAAGAATGTTTTCAGAACTGTGTGGTGATCAAATGAAAGCATTTATTATTGGGAAGATCTTTGGAATCCAGATGGGTCATCTGGTTAAAGACCTCTGATATTCTTTGGTTGTTTCTCTACTAGAGCATTTGTACAGGAAACTTTTTTTTTGAAAAGTAGGTTTGGTTTGGAGGTCTTTACCTATCTTATATTTTTGCAAGAAATATTTCATTTATTTACTTCAAGTCAATTTAATTCTAATTCTGAGACTCCATGCTTCTGGACTGAGGTGGAATCAACCTCAGTCATTTTGGAGGTCCATTGGTTCTCAGGGTTCTGGTTCTGTCTCAAAGCTCCCCAACACTGGGGCCCCTGTGGTCATTGTCATCAGTCCACCCTGGTAATCACCAAGCCCATGCTTACCCAGGCCTGCATGATCTCTTCACATCCGAAGTCCTGCCGCTTCCAGGCCCCAATGCTTGGGACTCAGGACTTCTTTCAAGGTGGGATCCATTACACCTGTAGGCCGCAGCCCTTGACCATTGTCTGCAGGGTCTTGCAACCTGTGTGTGGGCTGGAGGGGCAGGGAATGGAAGGGCACTGGGCAGTGCAGGGCTCAAATCCTCACTTCTCAGGGACCCACAGATCTCTGTTTCTAGTCTCCATTCAAAAGCGCTTTTCCTCTCCAGTGGCCCGCCAAGACACCTAGCATCTCCATTACCACCGTCATTTCAGTGCCCTTCAGTGTTTTTGTTTTTTGTTTTTGCTTTTTTTGCGGTACGCGGGCCTCTCACTGTTGTGGCCTCTCCCGTTGCGGAGCACAGGCTCCGGACGCGCAGGCTCAGCGGCCACGGCTCATGGGCCCAGCCGCTCCACGGCATGTGGGATCTTCCCGGACCGGGGCACGAACCCGTGTCCCCTGCATCGGCAGGCGGACTCTCAACCACTGCGCCACCAGGGAAGCCCCCGAGTCAGAATTTGAAACCACAGTGTCTTACACTTAGGTCTGTGAATGCCCTTTCCCCTACTCCGTGCTCTGTCCTCCAGGGCCAGTTCATTCCCCTAAGTTCTTACCTTTCATTGCCCAAGTAATGAGGCCTGACAAACCCCCTTCATCAGCCCACACTTCTATGCCAAATCCTTGAATACCAATAAATACTTGAAACCATGTTTCAAAATATACCATCAAATGTAAATAAGAATGAGACATCGTTCACCTCAAGTGTATACACAGCAGCAGTGTACACAGTTAACAGGAAAACACATGGGGAAGTTTAACTTGAAATATTAGGCAAAACCAGTCCTAAAAGAATGAAATAATAAACTTAGGAAAAATCGACTATACCTCTGAATATACCAAAACTGTGTATTTTGTTTAGGTCAAATAAAATATGGCTTTATTAACAAATAGCAAACTATGGGTTGCTGCCTATGGTTTGGTTGCTGGCTTAAGGAAGCATTTATGGTTGTTAAAAATTAAGAAGGATTTGTTTTTTATAGGATGCTATAGTTATACATGAAGTCTATGAAGAAGGGGCAGCAGCCCGAGATGGAAGACTTTGGGCTGGTGACCAGATATTAGAGGTATGTGATTATGAATTCTATTTTATACCAGCAAATATGGTTCCTTTAGTGACCTTGATCCACAGTCAGTTTACCTATTCACTGTCTTCTAGTCAACTATATCCTTACTATTTCTTTCCCAGTGTAATAAAACATGTACTTTATTCTTTTTTCTTTTTTTGATGTACATCAAATAACTGTCATTAGAATCATGACAGATTACCAACCTAAATCTGTGTGTGAAAACTTTCTTTAATTAAAGGGGAAAGTACAACTAAAGGTTCTATAATCAAACGAAACTGTATAATATTGCAATTTGATCTTTTTGCCTCTCCACCTTACTAAATGCCCTTCTAAAAACACATATGTATAGACACACACATAAACATGCACACCTGATATTTTAAAAGAATTTATTGCAGCTTTAAGTATTATTTTCTTATCCCTAATAAGTATATTTATGTCAAACGGAGGTCCACGCCATGGTACCTTTGTTTCCTAGCTGATGAAAACGTAGAATCTTCTTCCTTTAGGTGGTATATGGTACTTATTAAAAATTTAAATGCTTAACTTGCCTCTTTTAAAAGGACTCTCATTTAAGCAAAGGTGTTAAAGCCTTTTAAAAAGAGCCAAGGCAGGCAGTGTCTGAACTAGGAAACGGATGAATGGAAAGTCAATGCCAGGCATTCTGGTAGGTGGAACTAAAGAACTTTTTCAATGGTGTGAAACCTTTAGGCAACATTTATTTCTTTCATTGGATGAATTTAATTGAATAGTTAACATTTTATGGTGGGCATGTGCATTTTTGCTTTGCAGCTTTAATGTAGCACATTATGAATGACATCATAGAATTTTATTTTTCCCTTTGGTGGTTCAAGTCTGCCTCCCAAGATGAAACCAGAGTTATAATTAAAGGTAGAAAACATAGGCAAGAAAGGGTTAAAGGAGAGGCCAGGCTGAGTGCAAATTAAATTCAGGGCAACTTATAGGGTTTCTCTGCAGGCCTTTACTGTGCTTCATCATTGGATTAGGACATATTCCCAGCACATTCATTAAGGTGCAAGTGTATGAGGTTAGAAAAATAAATGTAACCTCTTTGGGAATGGACTTGACTGTTTTAGCATACAACATCATTTTTTAGTGGTCAGGAGTTTTGAGGGGTTTTTTTTCCTCCCTAGATTTTCTAATTAACTGGTGCTATCATAATTGGCTTTATAGAGGAATAGATTGAGTATTCAGAAGAGTACAGATGCATACATGTCTTGATAGTTAACATAATTTGTAAGCCCACAGATTTTTCTGTAATGGACACGTGGACCTAAATCTAATATGTGCATTTCTTGTTTATGGCGATGTTTGCACAGGTATAAATTCACATAAATTCACAGTATAAATCTTTAAATATGTAGTGTTTATTTTATAGCAGTTATACCTCAATAAAAGAAAAAAATTTAATTTATCTATCTGTACTGAATAGACCCTCAGCTGTAGCTGCTGTCTTCCATAAAATATATTCATGTATAAGTGAACACTCAGGACAGATAAGCATGAAGAAAGCAAATTTGTTTTAACTGCAAGGAGAATTTGAAAGGTCAACTAAACCATTTCCTGGCATCTGGCCGAATTGTATTACCCAGTGTGGATGGATGGTCTACACTACACTTCTCATTAAAGATAGCCAGACAGGCTCTTCTCTTGCCCCAGACAGGATCTTGTCCACAAAAGCATGCTGTGTGTTTAGTTAAGAAATGTAGCTCTCAGGTTGGTCAAGGAACATGTTTCCCAGCTTTAGATTCCACATTTGAACTTGTTCCAGTTGTGGCTGCAGTGTACAGATGCATAATGAGGCATAGTCAGCCTGGGGCCTGCAGGTTGCCTCGAGAAGAAGACAGGCCAGCTTTGGTGATACATTTCGAGACTGTACTTTTTCCAAACAATGGCTTTTCTGCTCATGAGAGTCCTCTGCCTGGTGCAGGCTGGCCTTCCATGGTTTTATACTATCCTCATGTTAAATGAGGACAAGCCAGGTTTTGCTTACAAAGATATAGTCAAATAAATTTTTAGTCCGGTAAGATTTATGATTCTATGATTAACATGGACTGTCTTCTTTCTGGTTCTTTTTTAAGGTTCAGACCCTCCTCTTACCCTACACCTATTCCCGTTATCCCCTTCTATTTTTGTGCAAGTGGGAGAAGAAAGAGTAGAGGGCTAATGCCTGGTTTTCCCTGTGGGGTAAAATAATAAGAACTGCTGCCCTAGTCTGGTTATTCTTTCCTTCCAAAGCAGCACTTCACCCATTTCCCCGAATGCCTGTCCTCGCCAAGGGACATGATATACTCCCATTGACAACTGGGGCTCCCTATGGCCCTTCTCAAATAGGGAACCCTGCTGTTACCACTCCTACCCCTCTACAATCAATGTTCTAGATAATGCATCTGGTGCTTATGTAAGGCACTTAAGGTAATACATCACTGCACGATATTCGAGCCACACAGCAATATTTCTCTTACAATTATTGGTACATTTAATGGTGTCTCTTGATAAGCAGAGGAGAAAATGAAAACTGTGAACTTGGAACAGATCACTTTGAGCAGACATCTTGATGCTGGCATTTAGTGTGAATTGCTTTTGTAATATTAGAGTTCATGACAATGCTTTTAATTAAAAGCATAGTTGTTAGGGCCTTTCAAAGGGTATTTTAGAGGCTTAGAGAATTCACCTTCAATCATGGAGGTAACTTTTTTTCAGTTGAGTAGCAGAAGTGGTCTTGTGTGCCATCTGTTGGAATACAGGAAAATAATCAGCTCAGGCCACATTTTCTGGAGACATTCTTTCCCCCTTTGTCTGTGGGTTTACCTCACAAACAATGAAAGCGCATTCGTGGGCCTGAAGTGCATTCGTGCGCCTAAAGTAACAGTGAATGCTGGTACTGAGAAAATACAGCCCTGACTGCAGTTACTTCAGTTCCTTTTAGAAATATCAATTGCTAACTTCTGTCAAGCTTAACTGTATGCCAAGCCCTGTGCCGAATGTACTCCAGGGTTTATTTCATTTAATCTTCACAACACTACATGGATATTATGATTATTGTTATTATTATTATCTCCAATTTGTGGAAGACAGAGTTGAAGCTGGCCTTGAGTAATCTATGTAAGGTTTCACATAGTAAGTTAAAATCAGCACTCAAACCGAATTCCATCTATATCCAAAACCCCTGCTTAAACACTGTTATTCTGGGTGTAGTTAATCTGAGTTCACAGACCCACCAAGATATACCAGAAAAGAAAGAGCAGCTTGAAAATTAGGCTTTTAAACAATTTCTTGACTCATAGCATCAGCTTTAAATAATAGCTCAAAAGTCACCTTCTCCAAGAAGGGCTCATTCTTCTCTTCTCCCTTCTCTGTAACCATTCTTTATGCATGAGTCCTGAGTCTTTGGAATGTTAGAACTGGAAGAGCCTTAGACCAGCCCCTCATTGTACAGATGAAGGAATGGAGGTCCAGAGGTAGGCTTGACCTGCCCAGGACACCCAGGGATGGACCAAAACACAGACTGAAACCAACATCTTGAGAGAACTCTGCCATCCACCTGGCCATGGTCTAGGCCCATCCTTCCCTTGGTTTGGCTCTTTTCCTAGCTGGGACCTTGAAGAAGTGACCCATGATTCCCTTCATTTGAGCCTAGGCTACTCTGCCTCTTAATTTCCCCCTTGTGTCATTGAGTTACCAACATCAATACTTGATTTTTGCTGTGTCAGGGAGCTCCAAAAACCCATTCTAAGAATAAGATGAGGCAGCATGGCATAGAAACTAAGGGTGGAAAGATAATCTGGGTTCAAATTGTGTCTCCTCCATGTACTAGCTTTGTAACCTTGGTCAAGTCACTTAACCTCTCCATGCTTCAGTTTCCTCATCTGTGAAATGGTAATAGTATCAGACAGTTAGTGTAAGATTGAATGAGGAAATTCTCATAAAGGGCTAATACACAAGCATTTATTAAGTAAATAAATAAGTTGGCTATGATTTTGCCATTTAACAGACAAGGAAATGGAAGCTCACAGAGTTTACATGACCTGCCCAAATTCACATGATTTTCTAGAAGCGGGACCATGGTTTTACTCAGTGCTGCTTCCAGTATAGTCTGCTGTCTAACGCATGGTCCTGTCTATGCTCACTCAGATACAGATTCAGATGAGTGGACTTCAGGGAGTCTTTGACGCTGTCAGAAATACCAGTCCCTCATTTCCTTCTGGCCTGTTCTGAAGTAGTCACGATGTTAGCAATTAAGAGTGAGGATGTCAAATTCAATCAGCAACTGAGTCCAAGAAATGCTGACCAAATACTAATGTTTATTTCCCCTTTGACCTCAATTAAATGAGCCAAGTAGTCCCTGCTGTCTCATGTTGAGTTCACAGTAAAGTTCACAGCCACCTAAAATTGCATTATCATGCGTACTAACCCACCCTCTATGCTTATTTGGGGTGGAGGTGTGTAAGGATTACGGCCTTTGTGTCTGAAGCAGCTATGACTGCTAGTGGTCACTCCCTGTGTGCTTTGGGAATGGCTGGACATTTCTGGAGGTTTTTCACTGGTTGGGTCAAGGAGCTAACCCAGACAGAGAGGCCTCTGCTGTCAGCAGCGCATCTTGGATGCCCGTCATTCCAGGTTAATGGGATTGACCTGCGGAGCGCCAGCCACGAAGAGGCCATCACGGCCCTGAGGCAGACCCCCCAGAAGGTGCGATTGGTGGTGTATAGAGACGAGGCGTACTACAGGGATGAGGAGAACTTGGAGGTTTTCCCCGTGGATCTGCAGAAGAAGGCTGGCCGAGGCCTGGGCCTGAGCATCGTTGGGAAGCGGTAAGGAAATGCTGTGAAGGTCAGGATTGATTGGCCTCCTTCCTTCGGAGTTTTAGGGGCTAAAGCCTATAAACACTGAAAGATAAAGCTTAGTATAAACTAATGATATGATTTCTAAAATTAACATTTTTATGGATACTCGAACGAGATGGGTCATGTTTCTGAGCAAGCCCAAAAATGTGTCATATAAAGATAGAAGCCCAGTCAACCCAGACTGTTCAGACTTTTATCCCCATGGCGAGTAAGAATAGAGTTTCTAAGGTTCTTTCAACTTGGAGTCACTTAGATCTGAGGCTTGCAGGGGTTAATTAAAGCAACTGTACCCAAGAAACAGCTGATATCAAGAAAGAGATTTATATATACAATGTTGGGTTAGGAAAATTGCTTTGCCATAGAGTACCATGTTAATTTCGTACTCTCTTAAACTAGTTGGGTAGTTCCTGAGACTAGCTGAGTTGACAGAGTCGACAGACATAGATTCTTCATGACTACAGTTTTCTATTAAGACAGATGTCCCCAAAATAATAGCTTGCAGCAAAAATGTAGGTAGATCCTTGTGGCTAGGCTACTCTTTTGAGATCTTTGCTGCTTACCTGTGTGATAGGAATTGCAGTAATTACTCCAGAATAATATTAACAGGTTAGAGAAGTAAGTAAGATTTTGAAACTGCAATTCTAGCTTCCACAGTTTACTGGCTTTAGATATCTAGTGTGTATTTATTCCAACAGGGCTGCAGGATTTTCATGTGACACCCCAATATAGCCTTAAATGGCACCAAACATATTCTTGGGAAGAATTGAAGTTGGTTTTACATATGTTGTGTCACGTGCCCTCACAGACCTCTGATGACTAGCCTAGTGGTTTTTTCCAGCAGTCCAAGCTGTTACTAAGATACTAGCTACCATTTTTGAGCACTGATTTTTGCGCCACGTACTGTGCTCTCATGATCTCTTTTTTACTTCAGCACCATAAAACCGTCAATTTGGAAATGCATTATGAAACAAAGGAGCTGAGACTCATATTTCTAAGCAAACTCAGTGGACATCTGGGTACAGAGCAACTGACAGAGCCCATGTTGAAGTTTCCTTTCTTGCTGTGATGCATACACGTGCCTGGAGAGATTCCATTTAGAGTAATGGTTTTTCCTTTATTGTCTCGTAGTGGATTGATGAAATAATCTTCATACAATACCAGCATTTTAGATTGAGTTTGTAAGGAACATTTACATTCCTTAGCACAAAAGGTTTCATTATAAAAGATAAGATGTAGGGACTTCCCTGGTGGTACAGTGGTTAAGAATCTGCCTGCTAATGCAGGGAACACAGGTTCTAAGCCCTGGTCCAGGAAGATCCCACATGCTGCGGCCCGTGCGCCACAACTTCTGAGCCCGCATGCCACAACTACTGAAGCCTGTGTGCCCAGAACCCGAGCTCCACAACAAGAGAAGCCACTGCAGTGAGAAGCCCATGCACCGCAACGAAGAGTAGCCCCTGCTCACTGCAACTAGAGAAAGCCCACGCGCAGCAAGGAAGACCCAAAGCGGCCAAAAATAATAAATAAATAAAGTAAAAAAACAAAAACCCATCTGAGCTAGAATGAGTTCATCTTTAAAAAACAAAAAAAAAGATAAGATGTATAAGCTCTCAAAATTCACAATTCTTTGCCTAGCAGTTCCACGACTAGGAATTTATCCTAACCATATGCTTGTAGATATGTTATTCACTGCACATAGTTTGCAGTAGCTAAAGAATGGAAATAACCTACTGATCTATGTCCACCAATAGTTTACTAATAAATGAAATTAAGGAACATTCATAGAATAGTATGTAGCCATAGAAAGAAAACATTGAGGAAGCTCCAGTGCTAATAAAGACCAGTTGCTAAGGTATTAAGTGAAAAAAGCAAAGTTAAAGAAAACAAAACTGGAGGGAAAAAAGGAGTGTATGTGCATGTATATCCATTTACAAGCATGTGTACTATACCCACATGCATTTGCTTACGTATACACAGAATATCTCTTGGAGATACCCAAGAAATGAGTAACATTGGTTACCTCTGAGAGGGAAACTTGTGGACAGGTGAACAGAGGTGAGAGGTGAACTTCCCCCCCACCCCTTTTTAACCTCTTGACTTTTGAGACATTTATTTGTTCATCAAATAAATAAACATAATTAAAACCTTAAAGTAATGAAGGCAGGGAAAGAGAGGGAGAGTGAAAAAGAGACTAGAAATAGATCATATGATAATAATTGAGCTGATCTCTAAGGAAATAACCTGTACATTTTAATAGTACTTAATTCTACTTTTTAAAGTGTATTTCCATTTTATTTCACTAAAATTATCCTCTTGCAGAAATTATGCCCTTGGGCCAATGAAAGTGAATATTACAGGCAGCGTAAATAGGTATAAGCTATTTAAAGGGCAAGCACTCTGAGGTTTATCATTTGGGAAGAATATCAGTAGTCTCAGATTTAATATAGAAATATTAGGTTGTGCCACTACACTGCTTTATGGTATTCACAGAAATGGAAGTGGAGTGTTTATTTCTGACATCGTGAAAGGTGGAGCTGCAGACCTTGATGGGAGATTGATTCAGGGAGACCAGATCTTATCTGTGAATGGGGAGGACATGAGAAGTGCCTCCCAGGAAACAGTGGCCACTATCCTCAAGGTGAGTCCCTAGCTGCTTTCTGTGTGGCTGGTATAACTCAAGTCCACTGGGAACGGTTCTAATCTGGCTTGTTTATAAAATGTGTTGAATTTTATGCTGATTCTAATTTTTTACTAGAGACCTAATACTTGATTATTTTAACCAATCAGGAATAGCCCTAAAAGAAAACTATTATACTGACTAACAGGATTGAAGGGAACCCTATCTGGGAATTTAAGCTAGTTTTTCATACTTGTGAGAATTCCAAGTATCCTCAATTGTCCTCTAAATGCATTTGATGGGACAGATTCTCCTGAAGTCACAAAATGTATCCTCCTCCCTCTTGGGCTATATTAACATGAATTCATCAAATCCAGCATTTATTGCTTGAAGGAACATTAAAGATTGTTAAAGACCAAGTCCTTCATCTCACAGTGAACTCTGAGAAAGTAGAAGGGCGTGCCCAAGATCTCAGAGCTGCACTTGAGGGGTTTTCCTGCCACCCAAACCGTCTCTCACTGAAGTTGCCGGGAGGCTAAGGCTCAAGGTTCCCTTCCAAGTGTCTTTGCCACATGGACCCTACCTCCCTTGAAAGAAACTGGTTAATAAAAATCCTTGTAAATTGCCATTCAACTATGACCAGGTGTATCTTATTCTGTTTCACAAATACTATAGCTGTAGGAGCTTTTGCAAAGATAAATGAATTTTATTTTAAAATCCTGCTTTCCTAAAATAGTCAACTATCAGTTACTACTCAACAGAGGAATTGCATTAGATTACCTCTGTGTTTGATTTTTCTGTCCTCCTTTTCACCACTTTTTCTTAATCATTTCACTGCTCGCAAATACTTTCATCAGAAGGGAAAAGGAAGAGAAAGGAGGTGAATTGAAATGTAATCCTTTTAACGTGTTTAAAGAAGTCGCAAAATCATGAGATGAATAGCATTGAGCTGATAAATTTTTGTGACCTTGTGTGATTTTTTTGATAACTGAATTTCCTTTCTACCTGTAGCCTTCATCAGCCATTTACAGTTCTTGGCTGCAGAGAGATGAGTGGAGGCACTGCCATGAGAATTTAGAACACAAATCCTACTGTTTTTCACCTCTGTTCTTTTCTTGTCTTCCCAAGTGTGCACAGGGGCTTGTGCAGCTAGAGATTGGAAGACTCCGAGCTGGTTCCTGGACCTCCTCGAGGAAGACATCACAGAACAGTCAGGTTGTTGATGGCTTCCCGTTAGACTGGCTCACCTGTCCGAATTGGGAGAAAGTTCCCCATTTCATAAATGATTGTTTGGAAACAATGTGTAATATACAGCATATTCACAACACCAAGTTCGGTGTACTTTAATGTGTTTGAAACAAAAAGTGAAAGGTGGGGTGGGAATTCATTATTCCCTAGATTTTTCTCTCCTTTACTGCCTGCAAATGTTTTCTTAGAACCCCTTTTCTCTCCCACTATTAGTTCTATATTACCTAGGCAGTGCATGTACACAGCTGTGTTTATTTAAAAAAGAAAGACGTAACATCTGGTGGCAATTTGACCCTCATTAGCACAACATTGTTCTATTCATTCAATTAAATATTGCTATAAAGTTAACTTGTGAATAGCCACTCACACATGCTGAGAGCAAGTAATGGTATATTCCTGGGAGAGCAAAGTGGGGGTTGTTTCTCCTGTGGGAGGGAGGCCTTAGTGGATGATATTTTGTGGGTTAGCAAACATCTCATGTTTATTTGCAAGGCTGAGGTAAATGCCACTTTTTTTCGGTGAAGTATATTTCACTGTATTTTTTTTTTTCATTGTAGTGGCTGACAAAGTCAAGACAGTAGAGGATATGTTAAGTCCCATTTGGTACATAATGAAACTATAGAAACTTACATGTGACCCCCAATCCCTTTTGTGGGTTATTAGATGGGCCTTTGTCTGAGGTTAAAAGCATGACTTTTGGTCTCCTTCCTAATTTCCTTAAAGCCACTCCAAGGTCTTTGTTTAGATGATGTTCTGATTTTATGGTTAGCACACAGGTGCTTCTGGAATTAAGTTAGCTGCCCCTTTTGCCTCATTGGTGTTAGAAAATGAGTGAAGGAAAAACAACATTGTTCAGATAGGTTCACAGATTAGCTGGCTTCTTTTAGATAATCATCAGAACAATCAAACCCAATAAACATCATGTTAGGTTTGGAAATTTTTTTTTTGGCATTTCTGGTTTATGTAATGGGCAGCAAATATCATGTGTACTAAGAGACAGTGGTGCATTAGGATTCTAGAGGTCAATAGTTGGTGAGGACTCTGACCAGACTTGTATCAAAAGTGGGAACTTGAGATGCAAAATAGTTGTCTTGGCTTCTTCCTTAATGGACGATTCAACTTGAGTGATTTCATTGAAGCCCTATTGTACATAGGGTTTAGAATACAGAATGAACAATACTGAAGATGAAATTTTTCTTCCTGGAGAGTATGGGAGGGCAACACAGAAGGGGTTCAATTGGGTCTCACTCCAAAAGGAGTTTGATAGATTGAAAAGAGAGAAAAGGTATCCCAGGGCTTCCCTGGTGGCGCAGTGGTTGAGAGTCCGCCTGCCGATGCAGGGGACACAGGTTCGTGCCCCAGTCCGGGAAGATCCCACATGCCGCGGAGCGGCTGGGACCGTGAGCCATGGCCGCTGAGCCTGCGTGTCCGGAGCCTGTGCTCCGCAACGGGAGAGGCCACAACAGTGAGAGGCCTGCTTACCACAAAAAAAAAAAAAAAAAAAAACGGTATTCCAGACAGAGGGTGTAGCATAGGCAAAGGCACAAAGGGGTTATAAGGAATTCCAGTGTTTTAAGAAAATTTTGGACTGACAGGTGAGGTGGTAGGTAGAACTGGATTTCTGTCCTTGAGGAATGTATATGTGCATCTTAGTGATGAATAAAGTTTACACTCAGGTTAAATACAAAACTAACAAATTTAGAGGCTCTATTATTAAAGGTCAAAAACCCTCCATGACCATTTATCTGTTATGTAAATGTGAGCTGTCATATTTCAAAAACCTGGAACGAAGTATCAAATACTTTTCTTTAACCTCTTTGCACAGAATTTTTATTTCAGAGGGTAGAAGTTTAATTCAATTTTAAGCAAAGCAGAAAATATATTTTATCCTTACTTTGTCCTTAAAATTATGACCTAGATGATATGAAAGTCTGTACTGATATGTAGCTAATGGGAAGAAGGCTTGTAGCAGACTGTAAAAGAAGTGTCCTCCATCTTCAAGAATTGAATATCAGCCCATGACCCAGATGGAGAAAAAGAGGAACCCATTCCCAAACATTTCCCCTCCAAACCTTTTTAAAGCAGTCAGGACTCTCTAGGGGCACGGATTTCCTTCTGGGCAATTATAAGATAGGGAGACAGATGCCTCCTTTTGAGGGTCTAGGAGAATTTTAACTCGTTGACTTGGCCTAGAGAAAGTGGGTTCATTAAGAGAGATCTTCTAGCCATGGGGCTACCAAGCCTCTTTTTTAAAAAAGTGTTTTCCTACCAACCAGGAAAGAGTATCTTTACTCTGCAGAGGAAAATGTATAATGGTAAAAGCACTTGAGAAATCTTTTCCTCAGATAACTGAGGGAATACCTCCAGGCAAAGTTCATATTTCTAAAGGCCTTGACAAACACAGTGTTCTGAGATTTTTTTTAGGGAAAGGTTATAATATGCTATACTTCCTCATTTCTGAGTAGTTATCTATTATAGCACCATTGATTTAAATCATATCCTTTCAGGAAAAATATAAAAACACTCCTTTTTATATATATATATATATATTTATATATATTTATATATATATATAATATATATATTATATATATATATATATATCTCCACTGTGAAGTGCACTGATGTCTGTAACTTACTCTGAAATGAATTTTTTTTAAAGGCAAACTGAGTGATGAATAGATATGTAACAAAAAAATAGTAAAATATTAATTGTGGAATCTAGGTGGTGTGTCTACTGTATCATTCAACTTTTCTGTATATTTCACATTTTTCATATTTAAGGAATGTTAAAATATTAAACAACTTTCATCATACTAAGGAAATGGATCGAATTATAATTTTTCAGGTAATAATTATGGTCTTAGGTTTACCTCAAAATTTTGAGGCAGTTAAAGCGTAACCGTGAGAATTCGGTAGAAAAAATTCTTTATTCATTAGTGGTGTCATTGTTTTCTGCATTGGAAAGATCCTTCACTGTGCATATGATTTTCATTGCATATGATTTTTATTGAATAGCCACTAGCCAAACATGACTATACATTATCTAAATTTATTTAAATAAACGTTAGATTTATTTTAAAATGATAGTAATGGAGGTATAGCAGATTGAGCTGAATTATTACCAACTCTAGGAAAATCTTTGAGGAAAAAAAATTTTAATATTCCTAAACTAATATATTCCCCTGATATTTACTGCTTTTTCTTACAGTTCAGGGTTCTTTCTATTTGATGAAGTTCCTATAAATCTAGATTTTATTATATTTGTTTTAGCAAAATAGATCAGTAATTTAGATAAAAAGAAAATAAATTTTGCCTGTAGTCCCAAATGACACTTAGTGGCATTAACTGATCATATGTAAACACTGTAACAGGCTGGGAAAATGTTTCTGATTTCATGTGGAGCACAAAAAGCTTAAATTACTGCACGTTTTCTACCTTGATGATTGAAACCACATATAAAAGCACATACAACGGAGAAAGCAGTGGAGCAAATGTTAAATGGGATTGTTTAGGGTGATAGAGAGGGAGTGTGAGTAATTTTTGTTTTCTTTTCTGGCCTCCACAGAATTTTCTATTACATGGTTATGGTTACTTCAGTAAGTAAAACAGTAATAATAAATATGAATTTCTAAGACTGACCACTGAGTTTGCTTTTCAGCAGAGTCAGCACAGCAGCCTTCATCCTTCCCTTGCTCCTGTTATCACCAGCCTGCAAAACCTGGTCGGCGCAAAAAGAGCTTTGGATCCTTCCCCACAAAACTCAGGTATTACTTGAGACACACCCTCAGCAAAACGATCCTGTTACCCAATTTAAAAAAATTTTTTTTAAATTTTTATTGGAGTGTAGTTGATTTACAATGTTGTGTTAGTTTCAGGTGTACAGCAAAAATATTTTTAAATCTTTGAACGTGGCCACATAAGCCCCAAGCTTTCTGAAAGGCCTGTTCTAAAGGAAGGAAAGCCATAGAGATTCGTTTTTGGAATATGCCTTTAACTTTACACATGAAAAAGAGAAAAGCAGAAATCTAAAGTACTTCATAAAGTAAAACCATTTCCAGAGAGAAAATTTTAAAATGACAGGTCCCTCGAGGAAGGTCAGAAGTGCATACCCCATCATGGGTGGAGTGGGGAAGGCATCTTTTTAAGCCTTTCCTTGGGTAAGGTTATCATTGATTAAGGTGGAAAAATGTTCAGTGAAACAGAAATGGCTCACCCTCCAAGCCATTTAATCACCGTATTCCAGGCAGCGGCTGCTACGGGCCATCAGCTTTTGTCAGACCAAATGATTATGGCCACATCTATCTCAAACAGAGAGGACTTGTTTAAAATAGAGGACATAGCCCCTGATTGATGGTCACCAGTTTGAATTTTGAGAAAGGGTATAATGCCTGCTTGCCTCAGTATTCCCTCCTGAAAGACCTAGAAAATGATACCATTTTCATGGGACAATATTATATCCTAAATATATTGTCTCTTACTTTTAAAAAGTTAATTTGTTGTTTCTTCATAGGCACAGATGTGGGACTAAGGACCATTGAGATAATCAGGGTAAGTCAGTTATTTTGCTTTTTTTCTAATTTGTGTTGCATAATATGTACATCTTTCCCTCAATACAATATATTGGATTGTTAGTGTGTTCTTTTAAGTTACTGAAGGCAGTATATGGTCTATGTAACACAAGCAGTCTTAGGAAAATATAGTAAAGCACATACATGACCACTGTGAACTTTTTGGTGCACCACATTCACTTCATTTTGTGCACTGTGTTTACGTTTTAAAAAACAAAAAATGGTACATTAGACATACTCTTGTAGCTTGTCTTTTTTACTTTAAAGCATGGACTTTTAGCCGTGTGAATAACTATTTTTTGACAGCAGATGGTATGATTTTTGTCAGTTACATAGTATTCCATTGTATGAATGTGCTGTAATTTTTCTTAACCAATGTCCTCTTATTAAACAATTAGCATATTTCTCAACTTTCACCATCTTTTATAGCAAAATGTCTTTGTATTTTCTTTTTGGCTCATATCATGGGTGATTTCTTTAGGATTAATTCTTAGAAATGAATTGTTGACTCCAAATCCACACTTGTTTAAAGGCTTTTATATATAATGCCAAATTGCCCTCCTGAGAAGATTGTGTAAAATGCATTTCATTTCATAAAGTTGTCAAATCCTGATTTTCAGACTCCTGATAATCCTGTGCGATTTTTCAGACTCCTGTGTGATATCCAGAATATTGGCAAGCAGTTTTATTTTCCTTATTCTTACCATGAAATTTGGGATTCAAGCAATAGTGAAAAAAATTATGACCTTGTTGTAATCATGGATCAACTTCAGTAAAGTGATATCCAGCTTAACTTAGTTCCCTGGACTCAATTATAGCTGTGTTTAAAGACACTGTACCATTTATTAGCTCTATGACCTTTGTCAAGTTACCTAACCTCAGTTTGCTTATCTGTAGATTGGGGGTGATAACCCTTGCCTCACAAGGTAAATCTTGTTGTGTGGATTAAATGAGGTGTAATGCATACAGTATACTTAGCATAGTACCTAGTTCATCATGAATGTCCAGGAGTTCATTATTATTAACTACAGCTTTGACTAAATCTGCCTTATTTGTTCCCAGTATCTTTCCACCAGTGTGGCAACTCAAATGTTCCTCGTATGGGGAAGTTAAATGTACCAACATGTGCATAATTATGGATAAACTAAGGAAACATCACAATGGATTTGAACAAAGCCAAATTATTCCATAAATTTCTCCTCATTCCAAGATTTATAACATATCATTTTATGTTTCCTTAGTCATTTCAGCTGCTTGTTTTTACAGGCTTTTATAAAAAGGCCTGCTCCTACCCACCCTGTTCTCCCACATACGGTCCGAGCAGAAACTTCATAATGAAACGCATCTTACCATTTGCATGTAGGGTTTTACTATTGATGCATTCAGAAAATAGAAGCTAGACACAAACACTTTGGAAAACAGAATATTAAAGTTGCTGTCATTTTGTTCTTTTTCCTTTGTCCAACTTTATCGAGGTGAAATTGAAACACACTAACCTGTGTATATTTTTAAGTGATCGGGTAAAACTGCAGAAGCCTTGCAACCCTGTAGGTCCCTTTTCTGCAACCACTCCCCTAACATTTATGTCATTGTTGTCATATGTTTACATCTACATAAATTGAGAACCCCACCAGACAATGGTATCATCTTGGCTTTAAACTGTCCTGCATATTTGAAAAAACTTAACAAGAAATTGATCGCATTTTACTGGTTCTTTGCATGTTGAGTAACTTAGGGGTTTTTCCCAGCCCTGGTGAATGTTATTGCTGTGTAGACTCTGAAGAATGCTGGTGTTTATGTTTTAGCAGGCATCCACCCAGTTAGGCTCAGACTGAAAGTTATGTCACCTTTTGTAAGTGGTAGTTCAAAACTCAGTTCAGTTCCCGAGTGTGGGTCTGTCCCTCATATGCGTGGCTTAGACCGAACCTGAGAATTCTGTGGATGCACTCACAGAGGGACAGGATCCCCTCCTCTGACTCTCTACTCTAGTTTTCTTCCTTCATTCTCCAGCCATCAGGGCTCCTTTTCCTGGTTCCTCTGACCAGAAAGATGGGAGTTAACATCAAAGTTTTAGCAGTTTGCCCCACCTTTACAGCTCCTTGACTGGGTCTTGTCTTCAGGACAAAGCTGCCAGGAAAACAACGGGGAGATACACCCTCTGCTGTCGTCTCTCCAAGTTTTGGCTCTCCACCACAATTTCTTTGAGTTTCTTTACTTTTCAGAAGTCTTAGGTAGTTGTACTTTAAATTTTGACAAGAGGTCTTCATTTTCATCAGTAGGAGAAA
This sequence comes from Leucopleurus acutus, assembly GCF_964270905.1. NCBI lineage: Eukaryota > Metazoa > Chordata > Mammalia > Artiodactyla > Delphinidae > Leucopleurus > Leucopleurus acutus. Next base: position 140,536,655 of record NC_139143.1, on the reverse strand, counting down.
GATGCTATAGAGTGTGCATGCCACTGTGCTGAAACTGGAACTTGTCACTTATTCTTTTAGTGATTTTTAAAATGTTAACCCTGGGATATAAATGTGGGGGAAACCTGCACAAAGGCCAGAATCTCTTCACCAGGGTTGGAGTGAACAGACGGCCTCATCTCAATCTCAGAGAACATTTTCGGTCGCATGTTACTTCTCTCTCCAAACTCTGTACTCACTACAGTGGGTGTCTTCAAAGATCCTTTGTTCTAGCATAGTCCTGCAGCTCTTTCAGAGCCAAGTGTGTTTGTTCACACCCAGAAGAGCATGAGATGTGCAGTAATTTAATTGTAAACACCATATGAGGACATACTTGCCAAGTTCTGCATCAAAATTGGCCACTAAACTGAGCAGTAGCATAGGGTTGTTTTTCTTTGTTTTTTTTTGTTTTTACTCCTCCTGTTACCTTTTACTGAGCCCTTTCTGTGGGCCAGGACTGCACTATATCACCTCATTTAATCCTCAGATCAACACTGTGAGGTAGGTGGTTTTCTTCCCACTTTATGCGTAGGGATGGAAGCTCTAAGACGTTAAGGAACTTCTTTAGCACCCCCAGCTAATTAAGTACTCCAGCTAATTAAGAGCTGAAACACTGGTCTTTCTGACTTCAAAGGCGCTATGGTTAACTCCTGTGGTACCGTAGCCTCCTGCATCAGGAGGGATTTTATTCAACAGCTATCTGGGGACAGTCAGGTTGTGGCTCTTTGTTAAACATATAAGCCTTGTTTTCCTTTGTCTTTTAGGAGCTCAGCGATGCCCTTGGAATCAGTATTGCTGGAGGAAAAGGAAGTCCCTTAGGAGATATCCCAATATTTATTGCCATGATTCAGGCCAGCGGTGTGGCCGCACGTACACAGAAGCTTAAAGTAAACAAAGGGGATGGTGAAGTGCTCTCAGCATGTGATGCGGTGGGTGGGAGAGGATGAGGCAGCCAGGGGCGCTGTGTTTAAAACTGGAATTCCAGCAGCTATCAGAGACCCACACTGAGGGCAAAATGCATTGGAGAAAGTTTATACCTGAAATTCATTATGTCCCTGAACATATAAAAATAGTAACGTTTGTGTCAAAGCTTCTCAATGATAGAAGAAATTGCAGCTCATTTGCAAAGCCTCCCATATCATTTTTAGCACCTCATGCCACCCAAAATTGATTTTCACCTGAGAGATTTGACCTTAGACTCTTCCTTCCACCAAAAGAATCAACATCTATGGGCTTCCCTGGTGGTGCAATGGTTGAGAGTCCACCTGCCGATGCAGGGGACATGGGTTCGTGCCCCGGTCCGGGAAGATCCCACATGCCGCGGAGTGGCTGGGCCCGTGAGCCATGGCCGCTGAGCCTGCACATCCGGAGCCTGTGCTCCGCAACGGGAGAGGCCACAACAGTGAGAGACCCGCATACCGCAAAAAAAAAAAAAAAAAGAAGAATCAACATCCTTATGAATTTTTTTCCCCCATCGCTCCTTAATCTTAACTTAGGTAGAAAAAATAAAGCAGAAAACATTTGGCTTCCTCGGTAGAGCTTTATTGAACAGGTAATTTGTACACCCCCACTATTACTGGCAAATGGATGTATGCAACACTACCATTACCAAGGTACAAAAGGCCTTTTAATAATCAAATCTGACCCCTTTCTTGTTTCTCTGATTGGTCTGTATTTGGGGAAAGCCATAAAAATTCCTCATGCTTCTGGAACACACATACACAGTAGAGACACAGAATCTTCACAATAGCCACAAATGGGAAATATGACTTACAAAGAATTTTAAGCATTCTTCTCAAATTTAATTTTTCTTAATGATAGTGATTTTTCTCCCACTTTTGTACCTCCAGGTTGGAGATCGGATTGTCAGCATTAATGGGCAACCTTTGGATGGACTGTCTCACGCGGACGTGGTTAATCTGCTGAAGAACGCCTACGGGCGCATTATCCTGCAGGTATTGCGATCAATGGAACTCGCAGCTGGGAGAGGCAGATAAGTGGTGTGCAAAAAAGATTGAGCGTCACTGGCAGGAGGCATCACCGCCCAGCAGGGTGCCTGCCGATGTGAATTATGAAGGTTGAAAGCAAGAAATTATTATTTGTATTCAGAAATTCTTTAATGCCACCCATACAGGCAGTGAACATGATTATATGAAAGCATAACAAGGGGAGAAAAATTACCCTTTGCTTCACATGATAAATCAACAAGGCTTTTAGCTTCTGGTGTTCTTTTGTAAATCAAAGTTTGCAAGGAATAGAAAATGATTTCTTTTCTTATGCCCCAAAACTGTGTCTGAACTGCCCAAGTGCACTCCTTTTAAAGGAAGGGAAAAGTAACAATGCTCTTTCTCCTGTAGCATAAATGATTGCCAACACTGCTAAATGCTTACCACATAGTAGTCATCAACTAAGGCAGACAATCATGTTTCAGCTGTGGTCCCCAAGAGCATTGTCCAGAGGCACAGGGAAATATACCAGGAAGTAAAAACGAGGTGTGCTGTTAATCACCCCTCCTTCGATTTCAGCACTTTGAGTATCTCTGAGATTGATATCGTGTAGTGAGTGAGAGGCAGCGTACTGGCAGCAAGTTTTGTTAGTGAGTTCCCCCCAAAATGTATGTTTATAATCACCGTACTTCTGCAGGCGTAGTATTAAATGGTTTATAGGTAAAAAAAAAAACCCCACCATTTCGTATCTCAGAGAGAGGGCAAGCCAGCCCCTCCAATCATTCTAGCCTTTAAATAATCAGTTCGAATTGAAAAACCATAACTTTAGGGAGGACCAATTTGTGGTGCTTAACTCTCACATCTCAAATGTCTAAGTCCAAAGTGCCGAAACAGACATTTAAGAAAAAGTCAATGGCTTTCAGTACATAGGAAGGGAATCGTAAAGTACTGCCAGTGGTTTCAAGGGAGTTTATGTGGTAGGCAACATGTTATTCAGTGATCTGGGTCCCCAAGTTTCTGTTGAACACAAACAGGAACACTGTGTGGACTGGCTGTAGAGTCGACTTCCTTTGTCCTCATCCTCAGGGGTTACCTCTTGTTCCACCTTCCGCTGCTCCGTCATCCTCAGAACCTGCAAATCCTTGCTTTTTCTTGTTTGCAGCCCTTGCTCTTCCTTCGAATTATGCTGACCCCTAGAGGCCGCACAAGTGCAACTCTTCAATCGCAGAGCTGTGGCCCATTAGTTATACAGAATTTTACCAGGAAGTTATCAAATGATAACTATGTCAAGAAAAAAAAAGTGTTTCCCTTAGCAGAATCTAGTACTATTAACATTTTTATATACCAATATAATTTGTTCAGCTCCACCTTCTTCACAAAGAATTGAGAAGACACAGTGTAAAAGTGTAACATTACGTAAAGTACTTTAAGTGGAAATGAACTCATGCTCTCCCATGAAGACTTAACCCTTCATTGAGCCAAATTTGCCACTATTCACATACTTTTGAAGGGATTCCTTATTTTTCCTATTTCTGCATTTTAAGAAAATGACTTTTGGTTTCAAAATGTTCTCGTGTTAATCACATTAGTTGGTGGTGTTACTTTGTAACAGGTGATGTTAAAAATGGAATCCTTTGGGATTTTGACAGTTGTGATCTACACAACTCTGGGTATGGAGCACATGTGCTCTCAAAGGCTTTAAACACAGAACTCAGGAAATTTCTTACGCCCTGCAACAGACGCCTTTCAGTTGCATAGTCGTATTCACTTTAATTAAAACAATGTGCATGGAATGGTACCAGCAATACAATTATCACAGCTGAGTTGTCAGTAGGTAATCATTTTTATTATCAGGTGAGCCAGCCCATTGTCAGAGTAGTAGAGAAGGTCAGATAGTTGTGTCTGATGATGTGGAAAAGACTTATTGTCGGTGCACATGGGAAGCGGTCAGCAAGTGCTGATGGCACAGGGAAGATTAGGTCTGGGTCAGTGGACTGGAGGGTGCAGAAGGGGAAGAGAGTCGAGGAGACAACTTCTGGAAGCTTCTCCCCATAGTTTAACTTGCTATTGCTAGGTATAGTAAGGAAGTAGATATTTCTGCCCTTAAAGTCTGATGGTTTCTTACTGTCAATTATAGATCGGTCAGTGGGGATTGATTTGGGTATAGGGGTCATTTCAAATGTTCTCAACTATATTTGCTTCTGTAGTCTGATAGTTTGCCTGGTTTAGTGCTTTTGTCTATGAACTACCACAAAACCTTTTTTGGACAAAATAAGGTAACCCAGACTCTCTTCTAGAAAATTTCGTTTTTACCTCTTTCCTTGACAATATAGAAGATAAAAAGAGCAAATCAGGGATTTTTGTCACTAAATGAAATTGTGGGGCTTGTTCTGGATTCAAACATTTTAGAATGTAGAATGTGGATGGAGGCAGCACTAACTAAACCAGGGAATATAGGAAGGGCATGTTGGGAGAGAACATTGTATTTTGAGGCATCCAGGTGGAGATATCCAGCAGGCAGAGGAAATGGGCTGCCAATACTCGGGGAGACTTCAGTGCTGGAAACAGGATAAATAAAGCCATCTGAGGCTTCTTGGGGTCAACATCCCCACTGCCTGGCACATTATACTTCATAGATATTGGTTGAATAAGTGAATGTAAACAGTGGGGACAAAGACAGAGGATCAAGGCTTGGAGTCAGCAGCAACTAGGGAGAACAGGAGAAGAGAGTCTGAAGTCAGGGAGATTAACTAAGGGTCTGTCTACAAAGTAGTTTGGAGGTCCTTGGGGACACCCTCCAAAACACAAAAAACCTGATGTAAGAGGGCCCAACTGCTGGTTAGGAGAGAGAGATGTGTCATGTTCAGGATAATATAGAGAAAACAATGACTTCTCTTGTGCGCCCTCTTTAGAAAATGGAAGAGAAAAAATAAGACACAGGATTAATTCAGGAGGTCCAATATCCAACAACCAGGAGTTTAAAAAGGAAAAGCAGAAAAATAAAAAAGAAATGAAATGAATTTAACTTAAGGTCCATTAATCAGTGAGCAAAATAAATAAAAGAAGAATAATACCTGTATACTACATTCTAAAACTTTCAAAGAGAAAAGTATAAGCTACTTACAAAAGAACAAGAGATTCAAATGTCACCTGACTCTTTTTCAGCAATATATTTCTGAGAAAATTACTTTAGGATATACTCCAACAAAAGAGGAAAGTAAGAGAGAGGGAAGCAGGTGGTTCCAACGCTAAGGAACATGGAAGTCCCAGGACAGCTGTGCAGCAGGCAGAGAGAACAACTTGTCCAAATCGGAGCAGGAGAAGAGGGCTCTAAGGGAAACGCCTCTGAATTAGAGGGAAAAAAGAGGAACAGATAGATTACATTGTACGTTTAACTGAATTGGAGGTTTAAGATCCAATTAAATTGGAAAGTTTGGGGCTGAATTAGTGATAAGTATATACAAATCAAACAAAATAAGATCATTATTGACCTTGAGGACAATAAACTTATACCAAAAAAAGAGAGAGAGAGAAATGTAATCCTAGTATAGTAGTTGGCTCAGTATGAATAACATTTATATAAACATAAGTCATAATAAAACTGATAGAACGAATCATCGTAATGCATGAAATATTAGTAGCATGGGAGTTTGTGATGTGTTCGTGGAGAGGAAAATATAAGAGAGTTAAATCTTTAAAGTTGAAATAAGAGTTTCAGAAATCATTAAAACTACAAAGGTTTAAGTATATCTAAAGAAACATAAGAAAGAAGTAAACTTAAAAATATAAAAGTTAAGTGTAAGATTTTGGCAAGCTAAATTTTCATCTGTTGGAATAGGGAGTCTATTGATGTCATCAAGATGATAAATTTCAAAATAGTTTTATAAAGTGTATTATTTAGCTTACACCTCTAGAATTGAAAAGAGAAATGTTCAGTGTGTATCTAAGGAATGAGCGTGTCGAACTTTTTTTATCATGTACTGTAATACTTAATTTTTCATCATGTGAACACAAAAGGAAATATACTAGGAAAATCTAATAGAAAAGAACCAGGAGTTAAGAATACAGGTACTAGACCCTAAAGGAGAAAAGAATTTTAAGAATAGCACACTTGAGCAGAAGCAAGAAGAACTACAATCCTGCAGCCTGTGGAACAAAAACTACATTCACAGAAAGATGCACAAGATGAAAAGGCAGAGGGCTATGTACCAGGTGAAGGAACAGGATAAAACCCCAGAAAAACAACTAAATGAAGTGGAGATAGGCAACCTTCCAGAAAAAGAATTTAGAATAATGATAGTGAAGATGATCCAGCACCTCGGAAAAAAGAATGGAGACAAAGATTGAGAAGATGCAAGAAATGTTTAACAAACACCTAGAAGAATTAAAGAACAAACAAACAGAGATGAACAATACAATAACTGAAATGAAAACTACCCTAGAAGGAATCAATAGCAGAATAGCTGAGGTAGAACGGATAAATGACCTGGAAGACAGAATGGTGGAATTCACTGCTGTGGAACAGAATAAAGAAAAAAGAATGAAAAGAAATGAAGACAGCCTAAGAGACCTCTGGGACAACATTAAATGCAACAAATTCTCATTATAGGGGTCCCAGAAGGAGAAGAAAGAGAGAAAGGACCCGAGAAAATATTTGAAGAGATTATAGTCAAAAACTTCCCTAACATGGCAGACAAAATAGCCACCCAAGTCCAGGAAGTGCAGCGAGTCCCATGCAGGATAAACCCAAAGAGAAACACGCCGAGACACATAGTAATCAAATTGGCAAAAATTAAAGACAAAGAAAAAATATTGAAAGCAGCAAGGGAAAAACGACAAATAACGTACAAGGGAACTCCCATAAGGGTAACAGAAACTCTACAAGCCAGAAGGGAGTGGCATGATATACTTAAAGTGATGAAAGGGAAGAACCTACAACCAAGATTACTATACCCAGAACAGATCTTATTCAGATTCGATGGAGAAATCAAAAGCTGTACAGACAAACGAAAGCTAAGAGAATTCAGCACCACCAAACCAGCTTTACAACAAATGCTAAAGGAACTTCTCTAAATGGGAAACACAAGAGAAGAAAAGAAGAGAAGAAAATGGTCATAGGAACATACGTATCGAAAATTACCTTAAACATGAATGGATTAAATGCTCCAACCAAAAGACATAGACTGGCTGAATGGATACAAAAACAAGACCCATATATATGCTGTCTACAAGAGACCCACTTCAGACCTAGGGACACATACAGACTGAAAGTGAGGGGATGGAACAAGATATTCCATGCAAATGGAAATCAAAAGAAAGCTGGAGTAGCAATACTCATATTAGATAAAATAGACTTTAAAATAAAGAATGTTACAAGGGACAAGGAAGGACAGTACATAATGATCAAGGGATCAATCCAAGAAGAAGATGTAAGAATTATAAATATAAATGCACCCAACACAGGAGCACCTCAATATATAAGGCAACTGCTAACAGCTATAAAAAAAGAAATCGACAGTAACACAATAATAGTGGGGGACTTTAAATACCTCACTTCACCAATGGACAGATCATCCAAAATAAGAATAAATAAGGAAACAGAAACTTTAAATGACACAATAGACCAGATAGATTTAGTTAATATTTATAGGACATTCCATCCAAAAAGCAGATTACACTTTCTTCTCAAGTGCTCATGGAACATTCTCCAGGATAGATCACATCTTGGGTCACAAATCAAGCCTCAGTAAATTTAAGAAAATTGAAATCATATCAAACATCTTTTCTGACCACAATGCTATGAGATTAGAAATCAATTACAGGGAATAAATCATAAAAAACACAAACACATGGAGGCTAAACAATACTTTACTAAATAACCAAGAGATCACTGAAGAAATCAAAGAGAAAATCAAAAACTACCTAGAGACAAATGACAATGAAAACACGATGATCCAAAACCTATGGGATGCAGCAAAAGCAGTTCTAAGAGGGAAGTTTATAGCTATGCAAGCCTACCTCAGGAAACAAGAAAAATCTCAAATAAACAATGTAACCTTACACCTAAAGGAAATAGAGAAAGAAGAACAAACAAAACCCAAAGTTAGCAGAAGGAAAGAAATCATAAAGATCAGAGCAGAAATAAATAGAAACAAAGAAAACAATAGCAAAGATCAAGAAAACTAAAAGCTGGTTCTTTGAGAAGATAAAATTGATAAACCATTAGCCAGACTCATCAAGAAAAAGAGGGAGAAGATTTAAATCAATAAAATTAGAAATGAAAAAGGAGAAGTTACAACAGACACCACAGAAATACAAAGCATCCTAAGAGACTACTACAAGCAACTCTATGCCAATAAAATGGACAACCTGGAAGAAATGGACAAATTCTTAGAAAGGTATAACCTTCTAAGACTGAACCAGGAAAAAATAGAAACTATGAACAGACTGATCACAAGTAATGAAATTGAAACTGTGATTAAAAATCTTCCAACAAACAAAAGTCCAGGACCAGATGGGCTCACAGGTGAATTCTATCAAACATTTAGAGAAGAGCTAACACTCATCTTTCTCAAACTCTTCCAAAAAATTGCAGAGGAAGGAACACTCCCAAACTCATTCTATGAGGCCACCATCACCCTGCTAACAAAACCAGACAAAGATGCTACAAAAAAAAAAAAAAAAATTACAGACCAATATCACTGATGAATATAGATGCAAAAATCCTCAACAAAATACAAGCAAACAGAATCCAACAACACATTAAAAGGATCATACACCATGATCAAGTGGGATTTATTCCAGGGATGCAAGGATTCTTCAATATACACAAATCAATCAATGATACACCATATTAACAAATTGAAGAAGAAAAACCATATGATCATCTCGATAGATGCAGAAAAAGTTTTTGACAAAATTCAACACCCACTTATGGGTAAAAACTCTCCAGAAGGTGGGCATGGAGGGAACCTACCTCAACATCATAAAGGCCATATACAACAAACCCACAGCAAACATCATTCTCAATGGTGAAAAACTGAAACAATTTCCTCTAAGATCAGGAAGAAGACAAGGATGTCCACTCTCACCACTGTTACTCAACATAGTTTTGGAAGTCCTAGCCACAGCAATCAGAGAAGAAAAAGAAATAAAAGGAATACACATTGGAGAAAAAGAAGTAAAACTGTCACTGTTTGCAGATGACATACTATACATAGAGAATCCTAAAGATGCTACCAGAAAACTATTAGAGCTAATCAATGAATTTGGTAAAGTTGCAGGATACAAAATTAATGCACAGAAATCTCTGGCATTCCTATACACTAATAATGAAAAATCTGAAAGAGAAATTAAGGAAACACTCCCATTTACCATTGCAACAAAAACAATAAAATATCTGGGAATAAACCTACCTAGGGAGACAAAAGAGCTGTATGCAGAAAACTATAAGACACTAATGAAAGAAATTACAGATGATACAAATAGATGGAGAGATATACCATGTTCTTGGATTGGAAGAATCAATATTGTGAAAATGACTATACTACCCAAAGCAATTTACAGATTCAATGCAATCCCTGTGAAATTACCAATGGCATTTTTTACAGAACTAGAACAAAAAATCTTAAAATTTGTATGGAGCCACAACAGACCCTGAATAGCCAAAGCAGTCTTGAGGGAAAAAAACGGAGCTGGAGGAGCCAGACTCCCTGACTTCAGACTATACTACAAACCTACAGTAATCAAGACAATATGGTACTGGCACAAAAACAGAAACATAGATCAATGGAACAAGATAGAAAGCCCAGAGATAAACCCACGCACCTATGGTCAACTCATCTATGACAAAGGAGGCAAGGGTATACAGTGGAGAAAAGACAGTCTCTTCAATAAGTGGTGCTGGGAAAACTGGACAGCTACATGTAAAAGAATGAAATTAGAACACTCCCTAACACCATACACAAAAATAAACTCAAAATGGATTAAAAACCAAAATGTAAGGCCAGATGCTATTAAACTCTTAGAGGAAAACATAGGAAGAACACTCTTTGACATAAATCACAGCAAGATCTTTTTTGATCCACCTCCTAGAGTAATGGAAATAAAACCAAAAATAAACAAATGGGACCTAATGAAACTTCAAAGCTTTTGCACAGCAAAGGAAACCATAAACAAGACCAAAAGACAATCCTCAGAATGGGAGAAAATATTTGCAAATGAATCAATGCAGAAAGGATTAATCTCCCAAATATATAAACAGCTCATGCAGCTCAATGTTAAAAAAACAAACAACCCAGTCCAAAAATGGGCAGAAGACCTAAGTGAACATTTCTCCAAAGAAGACATACAGATGGCCAAGAGGCACATGAAAAGCTGCTCAACATCACTAATTATTAGAGAAATGCAGATCAAAGTTACAATGAGGTGTCACCTCACACCAGTTAGAATGGGCATCATCAGAAAATCTACAAACAACTAATGCTGGAGAGGGTGTGGAGAAAAGGGAACCCTCTTGCACTGTTGGTGGGAATGTAAATTGATACAGCCACTATGGAGAACAGTATGGAGGTTCCTTAAACAACTAAAAATAGAATTACCGTATGACCCAGCCATCCCACTACTGGGCATATACCCAGAGGAAACCATAATTCAAAAAGACACATGTGGGCTTCCCTGGTGGCACAGTGGTTGAGAGTCCGCCTGCCGACGCGGGGGACATGGGTTCGTTCCCCAGTCCGGGAAGATCCCACATGCCGTGGAGCGGCTAGGCCTGTGAGCCATGGCCGCTGAGCCTGCGCGCCATGGCCGCTGAGCCTGCGCATCCGGAGCCTGTGCTCTGCAATGGGAGAGGCCACAACAGTGAGAGGCCTGCGTAACCCCACCCCCCCAAATAAAATGACACATGCACCCCAATGTTCATTGCAGCACTATTTACAATAGCCAGGTCATAGAAGCAACCTAAATGCCCATTGACAGATGAATGGATAAAGAAGATGTGATACATATATACAATGGAATATTACTCAGCCATAAAAAGGAACGAAATTGGGTCATTTGTTGAGATGTGGATGGATGTAGCGACTGTCATACAGAGTGAAGTAAGTCAGAGAAAAACAAATATAGTATCTTAACACATATATGTGGAACCTAGAAAAATGGTACAGATGAACCAGTTTGCAGGGCAGAAATTGAGACTCAGATGTAGAGAACAAATGTATGGACACCAAGGGGGGAAAGCGGCAGGGGGGTGGGGACGGTGATGGGATGAATTGGGCGATTGGGATTGACATGTATATACTGATGTGTATAAAATGGATGATTAATAAGAACCTGCTGTATAAAATAAATAAAATTAAAAATTAAAAAAATAAAAAACAAATTTATAGAAATTTCTAAAATAACTACCTCAAACCAAACTATATCTCGAGATTAAACAATTGGGGATATTGAAATAATTTTTTAAAAAAATAGCACACTTACGAATGAGGCAGAAGAAAATAAAACCGTGGGAAAGTCATTACAGCTGGCAGATAAATCGCTGGCAATCTTTGTTTTAGCTTTTTTTTATGTTGACCCTTTTTAAAGTCTTTATTGAATTTTTTACGATATTGCTTCTGTTCTATGTTTTTTGGTTTTTTGGCCTGGGGCATGTGGGGTCTTAGCTCCCTGGCCAGGGATCAAACCCGCACCCCCTGCACTGCCAGGGAAGTCCCGCTAGCAATCTTTAAAAGAATTGATTTCTCTCTTTAAAGTTTGTGGCAAGTCAGTAGAGAGCAAGGGAGTAGTTGGGAGCAAAGGACATAGATAAAAAGATGGAGATGTTGTTACCTCTGAAAAAGAGGATAAGAAGGTTTTCAGGGGAGTTTGAGTCGGATGGCTTTCCTTCTAGGATGGTCATTTTCTAAGCATGAATAAAGAAAATATTTTGACATTTGAGAGAAATGCTTCTCAAACCTCAGCATGTTCCAGAACTATCTGGAGGGCTCGTTAAACAGACAAACTGCTGGGTCCCACCCCCAGAGCTTCTTATTGTGTAGGACTGGGGTGGATCCAGGAATTTCCATTTATAACAAGCTGCCAGGTGGTGCTGATGCTGCTAGTTAGAGAGCAACCTGAGACCCACTGGAGTAGTGCATTCTTTAGGGATGAACAAAGATTTGCACATGCTGTTCTCTATGCCTGGAATACCTGTCTCTCCCCACCTGTATCCCCTCTCTATAAAGGTACAACATGTGAGTAGTTCTTAACCTTGGTTGCCCAGTAAAATCACTGACTCTAGTATCAGTTCCTGGGTCTCACCCCATGGAATTAATTGGTCTGGGATGTGGCCTGAACACTGGGCTATTTTAAAGCTTTCTAGGTGATTTATTATGTAGCTAGGGATAAGACCAGATGATCTGTGAGGGTTCATGATGGGTAGAAAGCCAAGTGACGCCAGAAAAAGGGTGGTAAGCTTCGGGAAAAGGATCAAGAGCTAAAGGTTTGAAAGTTGAAGTGAAGACCTGGGGTAAGTTCTGAAGGACATGAAAGGTTTAGTGTCAGAAAGTTGTGCATCTTGAATCCTTTTAACTCTTAAGTTTCCTGTAGGAAACTGGATCACGGCTTCTTTCTTTCAAGGTTGCCGTGAGGGTTAAATGCGGTGTAACAATAAAAATACTGGATTGAAAATGTTAAGCATTAAATATGATACTTTATTACTCTCATTATAATAACATAGTCTTGAAGTCAGAGGATGCTAAAATTCCTTTTAAAATCCTAGTAGTGTGGTGGTTTTCCAGGTGGCATTTGAGGTGTGTGCCACTAGATGATGATGTGACTAGGTCACTTTGCTTCTTCTTACTTCACTCCAAACTTAAAACATTTGACACTTCAGACCATTATATTCTGAAAACAGATAATTAAAATCAAAATATTCTGATGTCACTAGAATCAGTGTCCCTAGATTCTAAATAAAAACTTTAATCAGATATGCTTTCTAGTTCATTAAGTTACACCAAATGCCAGGCATGGGGACAAAGCAAGGTTTTTTTGATCTGTAACGTGCTCTCATCTTAAGATGCCAGCTTTCTCAGGGGTCACCTTAACGTGACAGTTCTTCCTGTCTGTTTCCAGCGTATCTGCACTATGGATTTAGGATGCAGGCTGGGTGTGAGTGCTGAGTTTGTATTTTGTACTACAAGATTTGGGTCCTAACAAATCTAAGAGCTAATCTCATTCCTTTGCAAGACCAGCAAGTCAGGAAAGTTCTACGCAAGGAGCTCAAGCTTTTATGCACTGTAATGTCCTACTTACCTGGAAAATATTTTCACTTCTCAATTCTTCAAAACATCATTTCCCAAACCTATTTTTTTGTTTGTTTGTTTCCCCAAACCTATTTTTAAGGAAAGGTACTCTTCCTAGGGTCCATGCAATAAAGACCTGTGTTTTATTACTCAATTAGAAAATTTACCAAATATACATGGTTCTATTATAGAACATACACATCTGATTGAACTTAGTTTTGCTTTTAACGTAAATTATTAAATGCCACAAGGAGCCAAGGCATGAGAGAGCATATCAGAACAGATACCTTTCCAAGGAGAAGACAAAATTTAAGGAATTAAATATTGAAGGGGAAACACTCTGGGAGGGGGAAACAGAGTGAAGGGTAGGTGCAGTTGAAGGGGGAAGCACAGAGGGAGGGGGTAGGTGCAGTTGGAGGGGAAGCACAGAGGGAGGGGTAGGTGCAGTTGGAGGGGGAAACACAGAGGGAGGGGAAAATTCACTTGGAGGGGAAAACACGCTTATTGGTTTGTCTTCTTCCAGGGATTCAAAGGTCTCTTGTTCCTTAGGCGTAAAGGATAAGGCTTCTTTCCCATCCTTGTTTTCACAAGCCTCGCCCTGGTGTGGAGAACTTTACTCCTTCCCTTCTTTCATTTCACAAGTCTGCTCCTCAGGGGCAGAGGTCTCCTCCTCTCCCTTTGGGTCAGCAGCCTGCATCTGCTCAGGTAGGCACTTATTAAATGTTTGATCATAACAAGGTTGGGGAGATATGAGAAAACAAAGTTCTTTCAGTCAGCGTCTGGTGAGTCTAAACTGATGAATCACGTGGCAGCTCAAGAAGCTCTGTTAGTTTACTGCATGCGTCCCCATCACCCAGCAGTTCCATACCTAGGTCTCCACCTTAAAGAACCTCTCGGGATTTCTGTCGCAGGACTGTGTGCAACAATGAGGAGGAACATAGCCTTACACAGCTTTTGAACCAGGCTAGTGATTTTGAAGGGTGATTGGGAGGCAAGGTGCAACATCTGCTGCCTCCAGGGCCTGGGGATGAGGCATGAGAGGAAGGGCTGCTGATCTGAGTGATGTAATAAAGCCAGACCGTAGGCTGTGGATCTCATGAGATGGAGCTGGTCCTAGCCGGGTGGAAGGACTCCAGACACCATGGCTCTTTCAAGTTGCACAGACCTTAGTACCATCACCTCAGGACGTCGAAGGCTGTCTGCCTTCCCCAGGAATCCCTGTCCGTCCCCTCCCCTCTCCGTTTAGAATGGCGTCCGTATCTGCCTCCCCTGTTAGGTGACAGCAATGGCAAGCCTGCTTGTGGGAGAGTGGGGAACACATTTGCTTTCCCTGGGTTTCCTCTGCTCCCACCCATGTCCTCAGAACCTACCACAGAAGTTTGCACCCAGTAGTTCAAAATTTACTTTAAAAAAAAATGACCAAACTTCCCATTAGCCTTTTTGCCTTCCCCCTTCCTCAAACACAGAAATAGACCTCTCCCAGCCTCACCTCCAAGCCTAGTCCCCGGTATTGCTGGGCAAAGAGCAGGGCTGAGCCAAGACTCCTAGACCACAGCTCTGTCTCCTCAAACTTGTATCCAGCTGAACATGCCCTTCCAAGATCGGATTATCCCCTTTCACAAGTCATGCCTAGGAAGGCCAATCAACTCTGAGACCAAGAAGGTTGATGCAAATGCCTTGGGGCTGTAGAGTTATCCTGGGGGTGATGGGTTTGTGTCCTTGCTTCCCTGCAAAAGACCAAACTATCAGTGAAAATGCTTCACATTTCCCATCCAGCCCTTTGTATTCCACTCCTACAAAATACGCAGGAGCTCAGGGATCCTAGGTTTTAATATTGTCCGTTATTGTGAGGCCCATCTTATTTCAGGGTTGGGGGAGAGCAAGAGGCCTTCAGATTTTAGAAGGATCTGAGTTTTTCTGTAAGGTGGTGCTATATTAGTGTTTTTACATTTTCTAGCTAGATAAAGAAATTTAATTTTTACCCAAATAGAACTATGGCTTTGGTTTTACAGTTTATGTGGACTTCTGAAAGTTTATTAAAATTCAAAAGCTTTCTTCCTAGAACATCCATGGGGTGTATATCTCCTACCTCCCAACCCCTCTCCTTGTAGTACTGGGGGGAGGGATGCGTTTTTCCCGCCTGTTGCCAAGCACAGCCATGAAGATCACCTCTACTTGCAGCTGCTTGTTTGACTCTCTGCCCCTCTTTCTTCCCAGCTCCATGTCTAGACTGTACTTCATTATATGCAGGGTGAAGCAGATCTCTAGGTGTGAGGGTCCAAGACCAGATCTGTACCCTCTCACTAGGTGATTTGCCTCACACTGAATTCAAATAAGAGCACAGGGTTCCAAAAAAAGAAGAAAGAAAAAGAGCACAGGATTCTAGAGTAAAATGGCATGGGTTTGAATCCAGCCTTCACTCCTTCGCTGAACGTGAGAAAGTTACTTAACCTCTCTGCTCCAGGTTCCTCTGTCTGTAGTATGGGAATAATTATGGTACCTACGTCTGTAGGGACTCAGAAGAGTGCTTAGCGTAGAGGAAGTGCTCAGTTTATATTCAGTATCATGGTGCTGTTATATGTTGAATAAATGAGCCAGTAAAGAAAGGAGCAGGTTGCCATCAAGTCTTGGCTTTTGAAGGTATCTTAGAAAAAGTAATATTTTACTGACTTTCTTCTTCAGCCCCATAGCAGATGGTCTGGTTCATGGACAGCTGAGAGTACATGTCCAGATTCCCATCAAGTATAGGAATCCCCCTCACCATATCCCAAATCGGTAGAGTTTTGAGTCTCTGAGTCCTTGCTTTGTGGGGGGCTCATGTCCTAACAAGTTGAGCCATTCCATTCTGTAACTGCCTTAGTTATTAGATTTTTTTCTTCTTAAAAAGACCCAGAACCAATCTCCTTGTAACCTCTATCAATCTCACTCTGTTCCATGGAAATTCAGAATATTGAACTCTGTACGCCCTATTCCTTAGGAAGGTTTTAGGTTCATTCATTTATTCATTCCACAAAAGCTTATTAAGCAGTTGTGTGCCAGGCACCTTCACATTGAGAAGCTGTCCTTATCCTCATGAATCCTGTGATTGGGTGGGAAAGACAGCTAACAGTCACACAAATACATATCATGACGATTTGTAAGGAATACTTAGAGTGCTACAGAAAGGAAAACGGGAAATTAATTTGAACATGGGTAGTCAAAGAAGGCTTGTATAATGGAAGTGACCAACTGGTTTGGTGGAGGGGAGGGGGCGGGACTCCATGCAGAAAGAACTGGAATGTGGGGTGGAGTGGAAGACATAGATGGGATTAGAGGGGTAAGCTAGGAAGGACATTTGTGTGTATAGTTAGGGAGTCTTAATTTTATTCCAGGTACAAAGAAAGACCACTGAAAGGTTTTAAGCAGGGGAGGGCCATTATCCATTTTATATTTTAAAAGATAACTGGCTGTTGTGTGGAAGAGAGATTAGAAGAGGGTGAGTGGGGATTCCAGGTAAAAGACAGCTGATGATGATTGATTGAATTAGGATGGTCACCAGAGAGATGAAAAGGAAGCAAACTTGAGAAGTATATTGGAGGTAGAGTCCAGAGGATTTGGTGGTAGATTATTCAGAATAAGCGTCAGTTAGGTTAGCATTCTAGTACCTTTCCAGCTGGGCAGTCACCAGCCAACAATCGGGTATTTTCAATATAATACCTAGTGGGTTTCTAATTAGGCAGCTGGAGGTGCCATCTCTTAAGAAGAGGAAACCTAGAGGGAAAATGAATAGAAGGGATTTGGTTGTTGGATCAAGAATTTGGATTCGGTTGTGTTAATTAGGCTTTGAGATACTAAAATGCAGATGTTGAGTTGGCAATTGGATATAACAGACTAAGCTGGGAATTGTTAGCACGTTGTTGGAATTTAAAGCTGTGGGAATGTGTATGCTGTGACCTAGACCCTGAGTGTGCAAGTGGGAAGTGGGCCAGGACTGAGCCACGAGGGGTGAGTAGAATAGCAGAGATGGAAGCTGCAGGAGAAAAGCCGGAGAGTGGGTCATGGGAGTCTGGGTCTGGCAACAGGGATGGAAACTGGAATGGAGTGGGGTTTTGAAAATGATGTAGGCTGAGAGTAGGTAGGATTACATAGGTCACATGCAAAGACAACTCCTCCACTACATTTGCTGGAGAGGAGAGGGAAAAAAAAAACAGAAACTGGTGGTAAGTGCAGAGGAGAGTCTATCATTTTCTTTTTTGTTGTTTATCCTAAATATTCCCCCAATTTGTTCATTCTTTATATTATAGTATTTCCAGAAGATCCTAAAACTTATAGATAGAAATGTTTTCCCCCAGAATAGGATGCTTCACCCAAAATGTGTTCTGATCCAGCCAGGGCTGGGGCCAGGGCCCGCCTGTGGCTTTCCTTGTCTAAATACTCTATTAATAGACGCGACTAAGCTTAACTATTTAGGTAGTCATGCCCTCTGTCGGCTTATTCTGAAACTGCAATCAAATCAAGGTCTTGCATTGTTGTCAAGCTAAGTCCCTTCACTCTGTACTTGAGTGCTCCTATCTGGAAGAACTGTTCATCAGAAGCAGGGGAAGACCAGGAGTTCTTGAGAAAGAATCTCTGATAACTAGTTGAGGTGGAAGACAACTCCAGGATAAGCAGACAAGGCAGGCTATTCATGATTCCTCTTTAACAGATGAAGAAACTGAAACTCAAGCCACAGTATCATTTAAGTGGCAAAAACTGAACTTCAGATCTTCATTCTGTCAGAGCTATACCATATTTCTTCTTAATTCTTTGGAATGTTTTTGCAGGATAGAAATATAAGTGAATGTTTAAATGTTGGTGGTTCTATACTTTTGTTTGGGACCCTCTAAAAGGCAAATCATAGGAAGTAAGAGATATTCTTTCTTTCATTCACCAAATATTAATTGAACACCTACTATATGCTAGACATGTTCTACATAAGGGGCATACAGTAGTGAATAAAACAGACAAACTTCATGCCCTCACATTCTAATATGAAGTGGTAAGACAATAAATAAGGCAAGATATATAATTAATTAGATAGTAATGGTAGTAAGAAAGAAATATAAAGCGGGGAAGGAAGATGTTGTTAAACAAAATGCAACTGAGTGAGTTTGAAGATCTGTTTGGCTTTATCCAATGATTCATGAATTGGGCAGCATCCCATTTAACAAGTAGAATGGAACTCCAAGG
Organism: Leucopleurus acutus; assembly: GCF_964270905.1. NCBI lineage: Eukaryota > Metazoa > Chordata > Mammalia > Artiodactyla > Delphinidae > Leucopleurus > Leucopleurus acutus. The sequence continues at coordinate 140,518,198 of NC_139143.1, read as the reverse complement.
ATCTCTACAATATAGAAGGCTTTTATAGGGAGATGGAGGGTGGGACAAGGAAGTTAAAAAGTGGATTATTTCAGGCAAGGTCACCTTCCCTTCCTGGGAAGGCAGGGGGTCTTATCAAGCAGATCCCCTCACTGGTGTTGATGAGGAAATTCCAGACTGATTGTTTTAAAATTCCACTCCAAGGAGGGGCTGAAACTGCAGTTAGGTTAGGTGTTAATTCCTAGTAGGGCTTAGCATACATGACTATTTTGGGCCTGTTTCTTTTCTCTTTTTTCTTAATTAATCTTTTAATTAAAGTATAGTTGATTTACAATGTTATATTAGTTTCAGGTGTACAACATAGTACTTCAATATTTTATGGATTATACTCCATTTAAAGTTATTGTATAATATTAGCTGTATTCCCTGTGCTGTACATTACATCCTTGTATTTTATTTATTTTGTACCCAGTAGAGTATGCTTCTTAATCCCCTTCCCCTATCTTGCCCCTTCCTACTTCCCTCTCCCCACTGATAACCACTAGTTTGTTCTCTGTATCTATGAGTCTGTTTCTGTTTTGTTATATCCATTCATTTACTTTATTTTTTAGATTCCACATGTAAGTGAAAACATACAGTATTTGTTTTTTCTCTGTCTGCTTACTCCACTCAGCATAATTCCCTCCAGTTCCATCCATGTTGTTGCAAATGGCACATTTCTTTTTATGGCTGAGTAATATTCCACTGTATATAGCCACCACACCTTCTTTATCCATTCATCTGTTGATGGACACTTGTGTTGTTCTGTACTGTTTTCCATTACGGCTGCACCAATTTACATTCCAACCAGCAGTGTACTAGGGTTCCCTTTTCTCCACATCCTTACCAATTTATTATTTGTGGTTTTTTTTAACAATAGCCAGCCTGACAGGTGTGAGGTGATATCTCATTCAGTAGGTTGTTTTTTTTTATTTTGTTGATGGTTTCCTTCACTGTGCAAAAACTTTTTAATTACTTCCCATTTGTTTATTTTTGCTTTTTGTTTCCCTTGCCTGAGGAGACAGATTCAAAAAAATATTGCTAAGACTTATGTCAATGAGTTTACTGCTTATGTTTTCCTCTAGGAGTTTTATGGTTTCCAGTCTTGCATTTAGGTCTTTAATTCATTCTGAGTTTATTTTTGTATGTGGGGTGTGAAAAAAATGTTCTACTTTCATTCTTTTACATGTTCTTGTCCAGTTTTCACAGCATCACTTATTGAAGACACTGCCTCTTCCCCATTGCATATTTTTGCCTCCTTTGTCATAGATTAATTGACCATAAGTGTGTGGGTTTATTTCTGGTTTCTCTATTCTGTTCCATTGATCTATGCATCTGTTTTTGTGCTAGGGGCCTGTTGTTTCTTTGTAATCAATATAAAATGTTGGGCTGGGGTGTTGGTGTGGGACTTTTAGTTAGGGTGGCCAAGGAGGGTGACTTCAGAGTAAAGACCTGAGGGAAGTGAAGGAGCTGCGGGCAGAGAATTCCAGGCAGAATGCACAGCACTCACAAAGCGCCAAGGTGCAGATGTCTCTGGCATGTTAGAGGAACAGCCAGGGGCCAGTATGGCTGGAGCAGGGTGAACACAGGGGAGAATGTTTGGAGACGAAAGTGGAGACATAACTGGGCAGATCACCTACAGATGACCTTATAGACCATCTAAGAACTTCAGCATGTGATCCAGGGGGCTCCAGATTTCCCTTGGATGGTTTTAAGCAGAGGACTGAAATAATCTTCTGTATTTTAACAGGAACATTCTAGCTGCTATAGACTGAGTGGGGGAGAGGCTGAAGCAGGGAGATGAGTAAGGAGGCTTTTGTAAAACTCCAAGCAAGAGATGATTTTATAGAGACTTCCCTGGAGGTCCAGTGGTTAAGACACCTCGCTTCCACTGCAGGGGGCATGGTTTTGATCCCTGGTCAGGGAACTAAGATCCTACATGCCACGTGGCATGGCTAAAGAATAGAAAAAAAAAGAGAGAGAGAGAGAAAAAGAGATGATTTTATAGAAAGACCAGTTGAACTTTTTGAGGATTGAAAGTGGGTTGTGAAAGGAAGAGTCGTCAAGGATGACACCAAGGTGTTTGCTGAGACTGGAAGAATGAATTTGCATTACCTGAGATGAGGAAGGCCAGGGAGCAGAGGAGGGGTGGGGGAGTGGCTCAGTGCTGGACAGGTTAGATTTGAGATACCTGCTGAGCATCCCATTAGGGATGTCAAATTGGTGATTGGGTGTGTAGGTCTGGAGTTAAGTAAGAGGTGGTGCTGGAGAGACAGATTCAGGAATTATCATTACATAGATGATATTTAAATTCATAAAGAGGTATGAAGTGAGATAACTAAGAGGATGTTGAGATGGAAAGATAAGAAGCTCCAGGAGTGAGCCCTGTGGCACTCTGATAGAGTTTGGGGAGCTATGAAAAAAATGGCCAGAAGGTGGAAAGGAAACTAGTAAATAGTGTCATAGAAGCCAAATGAAGAAAATAGTTTAAGAAAGAATAATCCATTGTGTCAAATTCTGTAGATAGATTAAATAAGACTGAGAACTGACCATTGGATAGAGTATGGTTTCTCTAATTCTTCCCTGACTTATAATGGATTGCCTTGTTCTGACTCCCCCCGCTCCCCCGCCCAGGTTGTGGCAGATACCAATATAAGTGGCATAGCAACTCAGCTTGAGAACATGTCTACGGGCTACCCCCTTGGTTCACCTGCTGCCAAGCACCATCTGGAGGACACAGAGTGAGTATTCTAGATGCAGAGTGCCTCTTATGTGTGTGGGCAAAGCTCAGTGAGACCTTTTCCAGATTGTAGAGTGTGCTCCCTAAAGGACAGGAATGGGACAGTACACGTTACCCTTTCTGACTCCTAGGGAATCTCCAAGAAAGCAACAGGGTTGCCCTACTTCTCCCAAGGCTTTGCTCCACCACGTGAGTTCTTCACAGACTGTTACCACAGGGCCTGCACACACCGCACCTGGCCGCTGGAATGGGTGCCTGTGCCCTCTCCCCTCAGAATCCGCAGATTTATAGCCCAGATGCGCCCTTCTTCATTACGCAAGGAACCAGGTTTCCTCGGTTTTCTAAGCTAAGATCTTGTTCTGAGGTTAAATCTTCTTGTCATACTTGCTGGCATTTTTTACTAAAACCTGTCACTGCAGTTAAAGTTGCTCATTAAAGCAGTGTTTCTCAAACTAGGATGCCCATAAGAATAACCCAAACAGCATATTTAAATATGCTCATTCCTCTGGCCCATTCTCAGAGATTCTGAGTAGGTGGTCTAGGGTGGGTTCTCCAGGACAGTGTTGCTGCAGATAAGCCGAGGACCCACACTTTGAGAAATGCTGCCCAAAGCTATTCGTCTCAACTCTGCCAGTGCCTGGTCCCTAGCTGGTGCTCAATAAATGTTTGTTGGCTGATCCGAACCCTTTATTGGAAGGATCTGATGGTCACAGCCATTCCCAACTTTTTCCTGTTTGCTCGTTAACTTAAATGACAGCTTTGAGTTTGTCTTTCTTAAGGAAACAATATTAAACTAGGCTCATTTTACTTTTTTCTCATTAGGAAAGTAATGAACACTTGCCATTAAAATGTGACAAATACATGAAAGCATAACATTTTCAGGCTAGAATGGCCATATATTAAAAAAAAAAAAAGAAATCAGGACCCTTATATGAAGAATAGTATACACTTAGCATCCTTTAACATGTCCATGGAACTACCGAGATGCCCTGTGATCTTGGGTCCTTTGCTGTGATTCCACAGCTCCAGGCAGGTTGGGAACTACTAGGATAAAAGAATTTAAAAATGACTTATAATCTGACCACTGTTAACATTGGGAGTTTTTTTTTTTTTTTTTTTTTTTTTTAACTAGTCTTCTAAGCGAAAGTAAATTAAAACTAACTGGAAGTGTGAGATAAATGGAGGTGAACTCCATCTAATGCTGCCAGTGGAAGAGTGAAGCTGCATTCCTCCCTCTCCCGGAGAAAACAGACTCTAATTGTGATAGGTACAATTATGACGGTCTCTAATGATTTGGTGGCCCCCAGGGGCTAGCTCTAAAACAATGGCCTTGGACATCTAGGTTCCCATTTCAATATCCTTGGCAATAGGGCTGACTGTGTTTGAAAGAGGAGACATGAATCAAGTTCATGTCTAGCCGGTGGCCTATTACTGAGAGTGCTTATAAGGCCACAAAGTGTTGAAACGTAGAGCCTTATTCATGACGTCATTACCATTCAGCCACAGGGGATAATACTTCATTATTTCAGCAGATATTTATTGAGTGCCTTCCTAAGGCTAGACACTACAGGTGCTGGGTCCTGAGGACTCAAACTTAGAAACGTAGGTGAAGGCATTGCCCCAGTCCTCATAGAACTGCCAGAGGATTGGAAAAACAGACCCATAAATCCATGGTTATAAAAGAGTTAGTAAGTGTTGGAGAGCTTAGTTCAGTGAGAGAGAGAAGTAAGCACAGAGTCCTGTGAAGCCATGGAAGAGAGGCATAACTCAGCTAGGGCGGGTACTTGGAGGCACTAATGCTTAACCTGAGTTTTTAAATAATTGGAAAAACCAGGAGTGGCATTTAAAAGAGGTAATAATATATACGGTATAGACGTTCAGCAATTACTGTGGATGCCTGCTGTAAACCACCAGCAAGTGCCTAGCAAACAACTGGTATCAGTGGGAAGCAGCTGAAAATCAAGCTTAAAATAAGCCAGGCAAAATCGAGGAGGAGGAGAGGGAAGAATATTCTAGTCAGACAGAACAGCATATTCAAAGGTTGCTCATATCCCAGTTTTGCAAATTTCTCTGAGTACATGAATGGCTGCATTTATATCAGGCGGCTCTGCCTCTCGGACGTGCATGCTGCTGCAGAACAAGTGGCCCTGCCGGGATACTCATGTAAACCTCCTGCCGATGAGACGACAGGGCCCAGGTACCAGAGTTCCTTTAGGTCTTTACCCTTTGGACAACCACGTATGGGAAGAAGAAATCGGCGTTAGTTAAGCTTAGCTTTAACTCCTTGAGCCCACACGTGTAATTTAATTTTCACCCATGTTGTTTCTGAGAGAGATGACTTCCACACTGGACAAAGCTTTGAAAATCTAAATTATACATTTGAAACAAATTGTCTTTATCCATTTTGCTTCACCTTGGTTTCTCTCTTCTCTCCTGGATTTCAGTTCTCATTTACGTAGTCGTGATTCTGAGGGTGTGATAGGCACAGCGCTTGGTGCTGGGAATGCCCAGAGGGCGGAGGCTTAAGGAGTTGATAATCTGATAGAGGAAAATGATGGTTAAGAAATCATGATACAGTATGACAAGTGCTGTATGGAAATCTGGACCAAGAACAAAGGGAGCACAGAGAAGGTGGGGGTGAATGCTTCAAAGGGAGTCAGGAAAGCATCGCATTGGAGATTGGAGGTGGGTTTTGAAGAGTGAGTTCCCACACTCAGTGGAAGTGGGGATCAGGTGCAGCGAGGATATTCAGGCAGAATAACAGCAGCCGTTACTGAGCTCTAGGGCTGCCGTCACCTGTTCTGTTCAGAGGTCCACCTGTGGGCTGCGGTGGACACCAAGCTCAGGTGATACCCCGCCTCTCCATCTCCATGCATGTTCTTCAAAGATGTAAAGACAGTTCCGTTCAGCTTTAGACAGTAAGTTAAAAAGTTAAAAACTAAGCAAAAAAAAGAGTGCTTTGACAACTTCAGCATCATGACTTTATTTTCAGTTAAAAAACAGTGGGTTTTATGAAAGAGAAACCTCTAAAATATCAAAAATATTGGCATGATATAGGAAATTCAAAAATAAGTTTCTAGATTGCTTTCTGACAGTTTGATTTGATAAACTGACCATCATCATTTCGCAGTATGAAAGTCTCTCTCAAATCTGTGTTCTTCCATTAAAATGAAATTCCCTCTCAATATCTATTCTTGAATTAAACAGCGTGCATTGTGTTTTCAGAACACCTCCACCTAAGATTATTACTTTGGAGAAAGGCTCTGAAGGATTGGGGTTTAGTATTGTAGGGGGTTATGGAAGTCCCCATGGAGACCTGCCAATTTATGTCAAGACTATATTTGCAAAGGTATTTTTTTCCTTTTTACTGTACTTTTTTTTTTTTTAAATAAAACTTAGGTGAGATTTTTTTGTGTTTTGCTTTGCTTTACTTTGGGTGATACCTGAATGTGTGCATGTATGCTTGTTTCATTTTCATCTTACAGGAAATTCCCATACCACACTAGTGCAAGAAGTGTTCTTTTATAAAAGTGGAGTCACAGAAGTGTAATATACTTTAGACCCTTTTACAAAAGTAGATGCTAACAGATTTTAAAGAGTGTCTTCTTTCAACAACCAGTGTAAGGAATATGGCATGCTCTTTGCAAGAGCTCTTTGGCCTTGGAGGTATTGTTCTTGAGAGAACAAAGATTTAGCTTTCTATTTTAAGATATTGCAGAGGGCCATGGCATAAAGCTTTGTACAAGCCTGCGATCAGTGCAGCATTAATGGCTGCCCAACCTCAGGATGCTTTAGCTCAAGGTGGTTTCTCTCTTCCAATAGTCTGCCAAGTACTTGCAGGATTAACCCAGTGAGTTAGACTACGACTGGATAACAGGGGACTTCCCTGGCAGCGCAGTGGTTAAGAATCCGCCTGCCAATGCAGGGGACATGGGTTTGAGCCCTGGTATGGGAAGATCCCACATGCTGCAGAGCAACTAAGCCCGCCTGCCACAACCACTGAAGCCCGTGCGCCTAGAGCCTATGCTCCACAACAAGAGAAGCCACCGCAATGAGAAGCCTGTGCACCGCAACGAAGAGTAGCCCCTGCTTGCCGCAACTAGAGGAAAGCCCACGCACAGCAACGAAGACCCAATGCAGCCAAAAATTAAATAAATAAATTTATAAAAAGAAAAAAAAAGGGGTGGATAACGGTATCTTTCAAGAATTAAGTAGTCCAATTCATCCTACTTAATACACAGGTCATAGTGTAGGTTTCTACTGCTGCCACTAGATAGCTCTTAGATAAGTTTTTAATTTCATTATTAAAGTTGGAATTTAAATTTGTTATAAACTTTTAAGATCTCTGAAAGTATTTAGTTTTGATACTACAACTTCATTCTTCATTGCTTTTATCACAATCATTTGTTTATTAATTGATCCAATTGCCTCCTAGTGATTTATTTTCCTAAAGAAATAAAGGCCTTCCACAGAAGAAATAAGACAGATTCTTTCTCTTTTCCAGAAGGCTGTACTATACACTATATACAAGTTTGCTTTTACCTATGCAGAACTTATCACCTGTTAATTGGGTGTAACCGTGACCTGACATAAGCCTCAAGTCGTTTGGCGTTTGCTTTTGGAACACATTAGGCAGCTACGGATTTTTTTTTTTTTTTTTTGCGGTACGCGGGCTTCCCACTGTTGTGGCCTCTCCCGTTGCGGAGCACAGGCTCCAGACGCGCAGGCTCCGTGGCCACGGCATGTGGGATCTTCCCGGACCGGGGCACGAACCCGTGTCCCCTGCATCGGCAGGCGGACCCTCAACCACCGCGCCACCAGGGAAGCCCAAGCAGCTACAGATTTACACACCTGTTTCCATCTTGCTAGGATGCCTGTCAAGGGGGCATGTTATTCCCATACACACATCTGTTGACCTGATGATGGATGAACAGGGAAAGGAAAGGCAGATCAGAAACATTCTGGATGACAGTGCTGCCCCAGTCTGATAATTCCCAAGGTGGACAAACCGCCTACAGACCCTCCTTTTCCTAGGATAACACCATAAGTAGCTGTGATCATGATTCTTTGGGAGGATTCTTATACTTTGCATTTAAAAGAGCCAGCTATGGAGATAATGACAGTGGAATGGCCGCAAAGTGAGCCCCCACTAAGCTGAAGATTCCCCCCATAGGAGTTTTGATCTAGGAACTACAGCTATATGTTTTCTTTTTTTTTTTTAAACACTGAACATACATTCTTTAAAATGTTTATCTCTGATTCAGGTTTCTGGACCTCAGATGTCCACAGGCTGGACACAGGGTGTGGATTATTACGTGACCTTTTTGGTGTCCTAAGCATCTTTTAACAGTTCTCTTGCTCAACTAAGAAATGACTGTGGCCCATCCAGGTCTTTTCTTCCCCTCCAGAAGTAGGAAGCATCACAGACACTTAGGGTGTGCAGGATTTGCGAGGCTTAATCCGTCTGATTAACTGGCCGGCAGGGCCTTCCATTTTCTTTCAGGTGTTTGGTTGGAAGCTTCAGAATCAAAGCCAACTTTAGATCTTAGTCCCTTCCGCAGCCGAATTTTACCATAAGCCAACAAGAGATTGGCCTAAAGACTTCGACAGCCCTGAAAATTGAGGGAGCAGTTTTTTGGAGCCTGTGAAATCTGAAAACATGAGTTTGATCATCATTCGTTTCATCTTATTATACTACCGCCATGATTGAGTAAATACCATGTGCCGTACACTTAATCCTTGGAACAGGGTGAAAGATAGATAATAGAGCCTATATAACAGCATAGGGAAGGCGAAGTGACCAAACTAGGACACAGCAAGTGGGTAAAGCCACGTTTCCAAGCTAGATGGAGGTCTCTCTGTGAGCCATTTATTTCTTCCTTCCCTTGTTTAGTCTACAGATGCCACATTAATAACGTAGCAGAGGAGATTCAGGTCAGTGTAATTATCAGGCAAGCACGGCAATACCTGAAATAGTGTACACATCCTAGAAAGCCGAAAAATCGACCTTTTTTGCATTAGTGAAAATGAAAACTTGAAGAGCTTAATGTGCTCTTTAAAGAACTAATTACACAGGTATCTGAGGTTAACTGAAACACTTAAATCTCAGCATGTAAAATTTATTAAAATCAAGTTAGATTTATCCATTAGCACTACGTGTTTAATCCTGTCTTCGGTGCAGTTAACACACTTTCTTAAAAGAAAAAAAAATTTTTGAACAAAGCTGCAAATTCTTTAATCTTGGTATTTTCCCCCCAGTATAGTCCTGGTTTTGAATATTCTTTATTACATCTTTTTACAGGAATTCCATCCTTTTCACGGCTTTGAAATTCTAGATAATTCACCCACCACCTCAGGACCTCCATGCTGTAGGACACAGGTCTCTGGAGTGTTAGTGCCTCTTAGCTCGGCTTATGCAGGAGGCCATCAGCGACCAGGTGCCCACGGGCCTTGGTTAATTTCCCCAGTAGTTCCACATCATTTAGAGGACTCTTTTGGCACTAACTTTTCAAGGAGTTCTCACAATTACTCCAACAGATGGAGAAAGCTTCCTGTGAATCATTTTCTAGGTCTTTTATTTCCTTACTCGTCCAAAGTATTTCTAGTAATATCATGGCGTTTTTGATACTCAGCTTTAGAAGGAAGAAAAGCCCAAGTTTCACTTGCTTTGTGCCATTCTGAAGAGCCATGCATGAATGAATATGTAATGAAAGTAGTCATTTAGAAACCTATTTAGATGGATCAAAGGTAAAGTTGAAGCTATTGAATATATTACAAAATTTTAGAAATGCTCCACTTCTGTGTATTTTTATATTTATATATATATGTATATAGAACAGCTTTATTGAGCTATGTTCACATACCATAAAATTCACCCATTTAGAGGATAAAACTAATACCAGATTCAGTTCTGCCTTTGTATGCTACCTATTCATGAATGTGACATGATATGACATTCAAATTCCATTCAGTACTGAATATTGAAATAAGGTCCTACTGGTATTAAAAGAAATGTGAACGTCAGGACATTTCTACTAGTATGTTATGTAAACAATGCATAATTATGATTACTATTCAACCATTATTCAAATAACATATCCTACATTTTTCTTAGTTTTCTTAATTTAAAAATATTACCTAGAAATAACTTTAATTGGTAGTTTTAAAAGTTTTTCTTTTAATATGCACACCATGATGTTAATATTATTTGAATATTAATTGCATCATCCTAGATTAAACTGGAATGTTTCTTGTTTGCAGGGAGCAGCTGCAGATGACGGCCGATTGAAGCGAGGTGATCAGATTTTAGCTGTTAATGGTGAGACTCTGGAAGGTGTTACACATGAGGAAGCTGTGGCCATTCTAAAACACCAGAGAGGAACTGTAGTCTTAACTGTGCTGTCCTGAGCCTTGGGTCCTGATCACAAGATAGATGTGGTTGTAGAATATCCATAGGAAGACAAAGTTCTGGGGATGAAAAGCAGCCTCAACTAAAACCCACCTTCATTCTTACCATCTCAACCTCTCTGCTCGGGAGAGATGGCCTAGGTTTCACGTGAATTTCCCAAGTTGACAATCTAATGTTTCCCAGATTCTCTCACCTCTTGGTGAAGTTAATTTCTAACAGCTGAGTCTTATGCATTTTGCATTTAACATCAGTGTTTATCAACTAGTAGTAAGTGGTTCTGATTATATTTGCTGAAACGGAAGTTAACAACCTCTCATTCCTTATGTCCTTCTCTCCCCGTCCCGACTCATGGAGGCTAAGCAGCAACCAGATCACATCCAATGAACAGAAACAAATGTTAAGCAACTTGTCATCTCACTCATGATTTACGTATGCTAATTGTCTCTTCAGATACACCAGAAAACATTAGCAGTGTAATTAACTTAGCAGTGATGCCCATGATGAAATACCAGATTCTCCTGTGGGAAATTACTGTGCTCTTTTCTGTACAACTTATCATCAAATAAGCCTCAAATTCATTTCTCTGGGTAGATCTTTATAAGTTAGTCATTGGTGATTATGATGAGTCAATTTGCAGACTGTAATCTAAAAATTCTGAATGGCTTTCTAATTGTTTTCTTAGCTACATAAGTGCATACCACTGAGAAAATGCACCTTCTTCTCAGCAAGAACAATTAGCATCCATGTTCTGAATTCTAACAATGCTAAGTTATGCTCAAGTCTGGGAAGTTCATCTGGAGTTAACAGCATTTCAGTAGGCAGGCATCATTCCCACACCTCAGGCTTCAGACGAGGAGGTGGAAGCCCCAGAACCACATTGCAGAGGTCAGCAAGTTTTTACTAAAGACAGCCAAGGTCTGGATGGCCTTGGCATTGTGCAAAGTGGAGTGACAAATTTGAGTATCCCTCCGCTTGGCTCTGTGCCTGTCCGTCGAGCAGCACACAGTGTAGGAACGTAGATGGAGCAGCGCACTTAGCCACAGAGTGACTGAACAAGTGGACTGAGCCTAGGAATCAGTGATGGCTCCCTGGAGACTGTTTCCTGGTCTCCAGGCAGCCTCCCGTTCGCTGAAGCGTTCATGCTAAGAAAGCAACTACAGCAGAAAATAAAAGAATACCTTTAAAGTTGGTTAGGGGCCTTCTTATTCAGGTATTAGCAGGAAAAGGGTGGGGGGAGATGCTTATCAATGAATGTTATAGGTTCTTCTGTGAAAAAATGCACCACAAAAGATGAGTACCAGAATGGGTAATAGAAGTAGTGTGGCATTATTTAACTAAAACACAATGCTGCAAATGGTTCACAATAATTATCAAAATGTAATGGGCTCCAATTTAAAATGTTATTTAATAAGTATAGATTTTAATTGAGAACTATCTTTCAGTAGATGTAATCACAAAGTGCATTAACTCTTGTTGGAATATTTTATGGCTATTCCAAAGTGTAGAGTGCCTAAATTTCATGTTGAAAATGTCTTTCATTACTGGTATTAAGTTTTCTGAATTTACACATGGCTTTTGAAATGTCTGATGTATCCTGAGATACGCAGTGTTGTTAGAAATTATTTTTCAATGCATGAGAGCCTATCAGCCTCAGAACGTTCTCTGTTAATTGTATCTGCAAGAACACCTCAAGCAGCCAAGAAGAAATAAAGCCCAAATAAAACTTGAAAATGCACCTTAAAAAAACATACATACGTTATATATATATATACTTTTGAAATGTGATTCTGCTTGATTTTGATGGAATGGCCATTAAATACACATTTTGAAGTAACATATCATTGTTTTGTTTCTTTACACATTATCCTTTTAGGACATGCTACGACAAGTCTCTTGATAAAGGAATTGCAGTGCTTTATACTCCTTGCTGCAGTAAATTGATATAACTATTGCTTCTCATAACTGGTTCTGTCTCTGCTTGCATGACTAGTAAATAAGTGCCTTCCCTAAAACATTTTTTTTTTTTTTGCATCAGAACTTACCAAGCTAAGAGGATATGAAGATGGGAATTTGTGAAAGGAGTAGTTCTCTCGTAGCCACATATATTGTTTTAGCCTCATCATTTGGGCCATTTAAGTATAGTAATGATACCATTTATTAGAGTTAGCATGAGAGGGAAGTAAACCAGGAAAGATAAAACTGCTGAAAGTTTGTATGTATAAGATATTTCCAAAAATTCTAAATAAATGTAGTTACCAAGGAGCAAATGGAGTTTTATTATATATGAAAAAGTTTAATTTCTGCATCTTGTTTTGTGTTTTCATCAGCTATTTTGTTCCCTAATAGAAAAAGAATCAACTTTTCACAAAGTCTAGTATCCTATTAATATCTAGGATCCATTAATAGCTGTCTCGTATTAATTGCTGCTGTGTTGTCAGGCATTAGAAGAGATGCTTTTCAAAGGAGGCGGTATAGCAGTCCAGAAGGTGAGTCTTGGCATCACACTGCCTGAGTTTGAATCTTGATGTAGTAGCCATGTGACCTTGTCCAAGTTATTTAGTTTCTTCAATCAGAAAGGGGGGAGAGGAGAGTTCAAAGCACTATAATGAATAAAATCCAAGTAGAACTCTTAGTCTAGTGCCTGGATCATAGTAAGTACTACATAAATAAATATTAACAATAAACCTCTTATCCCATTTATGGAGATGGTCTGAAATTAGACACATGCTGGAGATTAGTGGTTTCAATCAGTAATGACCTTTAAAAAGAAAATATTTCCGAGAGTGGCTTAGCTCTGAATTGTTGCCCCAAGTCAGATAACAAAGTGTGTAACTGATTAAAATGCTGTGAGCTTGTGTAACTAGAGCTTGTGTTATCAAAAAGCTGAAACCAAGGCTTCCATTGTCAGCCATGCCACTGGGATATAGCTGGATGGGGAGTAATACCAACTCCATACGCCTGCTGCCCACCTCCAGAACCAGGCAAGGCACTTCAATTACCATCAACCCTCGGCAAGCAATTTTAACCTGGTACGTTCCAGGAATTTGGAATTGTAAACTGTTGTTTTATTCACCCAACCACACTCCCTTTCTTCCCTTCTTCACACCCATCCACTGTCAAAGAAGTCAGACCCCCCCCGCCACCACCAGATGAGACACTTCTTTGAAAACAGGGACTAGGTCACATTCACCTTCATGTTAATTTCATCCAGTGTACTTTTCAAATTCTGTATGTCCCATCTTTAGATGTTTTATTTGGGTCTTTTTAAAATATCTTCCATTTCCCTCCTCATGGCCATGTTTTCCTTTACATCAGAGGTTAACAAACTTTTGATGTGAAGAACCAGATAATACATATTTTAGGCTTTTCAGGCCTTTGTAATCTTCGTCATAAGTACTCAACTTTGCCATTGTAGCGTGCAAGCAGCGGTAGACAAAACATAAATGAACAAGCTGGCTGTGTTCTAATAAAGCTTTATTTACACACACAGGCAGTGAGCCAACTTTGGCCCACAGGCTATACTTTGCCCCTGCTTTATATACGTGAATATATTTTAAGACTATAGTAGTTAAGACCCTTTTCTACTATAGTATTCCATCTTTGCTATTCCTAGAGTGTTCTGTTGATTGAATTTTCTTTCCTGATTATGGATGGGTCTTATCTTTTGGCTTCGCATGTCTGATAATTTTTTATTGGATGCAAGCATTGTAAAATTTACGTTGTTGGGTGATGGATTCCATTGTATTCCTTTAAATGGTAGTGGACTGTTCTGGCATGCAGTTATGTTAACTCATAATCAGTTTGATCCTTTCAACTCTTGTTCTCAGGCTTTCCTAGGGCAGATCTAATGCAGCCTTTAGAGCTAATTTTGTCCCACTGTTAAGGCATTCTGAAATTTCTATCCAATGCCTGTATATCATGAGGTCTTTCCACTCTGACAGGTGGAAACCATCCACAGCCCTGTCTGAACTCCAGGTGATTCTTTCCTTGAAGAGTTCCCTGTCGTGCATGTGCAGATTCATATTCCAACCAAGACTTAAGGGCCTCTATAGCTGCAGGGCTCTAAGCTCTTACTCCATGCAGCTCCCTCTTGGCCAGCACTCTGCCTTACAGCTCACCCACCATGGCCTCCCTGAACTTTGATCTCTCTCTGCAACTCATGGAGTCTATTTGGTTCCCCTTCCCTGGGTTGTAGCCTGGGTACTGCCTCCAGGCAGTAAACCGGGGCACTTGTAGACCTTCCCTTGTTTCCCTTCTTTTGGGCTTTAAAATCCTGTGCTACCTGTTGTCCAATGTCTGAAAACTGTTCTTTCATATATTATATCCACTCTTCCATTGTTTACTACAGCAGGTGCTAAGGGCAATTCCCATAGCACTTAATTCATGGACAGAAGCAAAAGTCCTTTATTCTTGATCTAATCAAAAGGATTTGAGATGGTAATAAGATCAATTTCTCACAATATGATGATTCAATTTTCTGTAAGCATTTTGCACTTAAAGAAGCACCATCCCAGTAAGCCCCCTTGGTTTCTGCCAGTTTCTGGAATTGACAGCCCATTTGACTCAATCCTTGGGCTCCTTCTCCCACCCCTGCCCACAGCCACGCCTTCGCAGGTGACCTAGGGAGGATATCCCTCTTCAGGAACACACTTTTTCAGGATGAGGACTCCCACCATCTTATCTTGGGAGATGGAGCCACATTGCCTTTCCTTAGTGCTGGTTTTCAAACTTTATAAGAAACTGAAACTTTTTGTCCCCAATTCCTCTTCCCAATTTTATACTTTATTTATACTTCTGTTTTCCTATTAAAGTCAATCAGAATAGTGAGACTTTTTTGAACACACAATTTTAAATTTAGGTAATAGTTCCAGTTTTATGTCAGCCTCCTGCAAATGTAAAATTTTTGACAGCTTGACTCTCAAACTTCAAATTCTCTATATTTAAGTAAAGATGAAAAAAGAAACATTTCACTCTCTGCATAACACCAAGATAAACTGAAATTTGGAAGAGTTCTCTGTGTGTGTGTGTGTGTGTGTGTGTGTGTGTGTGTGTGTGTGTGTGTAAGAGTCTGTAACCTGCACCCATTCTGAGCAGTGCTTCTATTTCCAGTCACTTTAAGGAGGAAGAAGCTGCTTTGGTCTTGAGTCCCTGAGATGATGCTGTCAAGTATCAGGACCTGTGCTGGGCAAAGCTATATAGGAGCAAATATTTTTTCTGATCCTCCTTCTAGAATCAGATTTTAGAAACTGTGACAGCCTCGGAATTGGAGTCTGTCCTGCTTGCCACAATGCCACTCTCATTTCACAGGTGGGAAAAACATGGCAGAGGGAGTAAGTGGCTTGCCCAGTCCATTCAGCTAATTTGCAGGCAGAAGAGTCTTCAGTAAATCTCGGTGGAAATTCATCAATTTAGCAAACTGTCGTAGAGCGCCCACACATGGCTTCTAAATTAGCCCCAAATTTTTAAAGCTTATTTCAGTTCTCCCTAACTTAGCTCCACAACACAAGGCACTTGCAAGACAAAAATAAAGGCTAGGAGACCAAGAAAAATAGACGTATCTTTTGGATGTTGACAAAGAAGACCCAGTCTGTCAACTCCCTATACAGCTCTACATTCTGGGAGGAATTCCCATAGCAGTTTAGGCATTCTTCTCAAGGCAGCCATAGCTGATGACAGGTGCAGTGTCACCTGCCCCTCCTGCCTAATGTCTTGACTGGGCACGTGCCCTGCTTTCCTCTCCTGGGAGAGCAGAAGAAATGTGATGGAGTGAGGGGTACCAGCCACTCCAGAAACATTTTATTTCCTGGGAACTTCAGGATAGCTGTTTGAAAACAGATTCCAGGACCCCCACACCCTGAGGGATGGGATTCATCTGTTTGTAAAGGTTAGGAGCAGAAATTTCCTGTCTGACATTTTATTGGTCAGGGTTCTCCAGAGAAATAGAACCAATAGGATGTGTGTGGAAAGAGATTTATTGTAAGGAAATGGCTTATGCAATTATGGAAGCTGGCAAGTCCAAAATCTTCAGTGTGGGCTGGCAGGCTCACAACCCAGGAGAGCTGATGGTGCTGATGAGGTCTGAAGGCTGCAGGAGAATTTCCTCCTGCTCAGAGAGGCCAGTCTTTTTGTTCTATTCAGGCCTTCAACTGATTGGATGAGGCCCACCCACGTGACAGAAGACAATCTGCTGACTCAAAGTCTACTGATTTAAATGTTAGTCTCCACACTATGGCGCCTGCCAGCACCACCTTCCTCACGGTAGAATCAGCTCCTAGGAATGGACGCTGCCGGTGTCTATGCCCCCAGGGTGAGCTGCAGCAGCCGCCCCCCTTCCCTAAAAGACTCTCCAAGACCAGCAGCCGTGTGGCTGGCAGGGTCTTGGTGCTCTGGCCTGGTGTCAGGCCTTAGCCTCTGAGGTAGGAGAGCCAAGTTCATGACACTGGACCACAAGAGACCTCCCAGCCCCATGTAATATCAATTGGCAGGAGCTCTCCCAGAGATTTCCATCTCAACGCTAAGACCCGGCACAACCCAACGGCCAGCAAGCTCCAGTGCTGGACACCCCATGCCAAGCAAATAGCAAGACAGGAGCACAACCTCACCCATTAGTGGAGAGGCTGCCTAAAATCATACTAAGTTCACAGACACCCCAAAACATACCACCGGATGCAGCCCTGCCCACCAAAAATATAAGATCCAGCTCCACCCACCAGAACACAGGCACTAGCCCCCTCCACCAGAAAGCCAACACAAGCCACTGAACCATCCTACCCACTGGGGGCAGACCAAAGCCAACGGGAACTACAAACCTACAGTCTGCAAAAAGGAGACCCCAAACAGAGTGAGTTAAGCAAAATGAGAAGACAGAGAAATATGCAGCAGATGAAGGAGCAAGGTAAAAACCCACCAGACCAAACGATTGAGGAGGAAATAGGCAGTCTGCCTGAAAAAGAATTCAGAGTAATGATAGTAAAGATAATCCAAAACCTTGGAAATAGAATGGAGAAAATACAAGAAACGTTTAACAAGGACCTAGAAGAACTAAAGAGCAAGCAAACAATGAAAAACACAATAAATGAAATTAAAAATTCTCTAGAAGGAATCAGTAGCAGAATGGCTGAGGCAGAAGAACAGATAAGTGACCTGGAAGATAAAATAGTGGAAATAACTATCACAGAGCAGAATAAAGAAAAAAGAATTAAAAGAATTGAGGGCAGGCCCAGAGACCTCTGGGACAACATTAAACACACCAACATTCGAATTATAGGGGTGCCAGAAGAACAAGAGAAAAAGGGGTCTGAGAAAATATTTGAAGGGATTATAGTTGAAATTTCCCCTAACATGGGAAAGGAAATAGTCAATCAAGACCAGGAAGCACAGAGAGTCCCATACAGGGTAAATCAAAGGAGAAACACACCAAGACACATATTAATCAAACTATCAAAAATTAAATTCAAAGAAACAATATTAAAAGCAGCAAGGGAAAAGCAACAAATAACATACAAGGGAATCCCCATAAGGTTAACAGCTGATCTTTCAGCAAAAACTCTGCAAGCCAGAAGAGAGTGGCAGGACATATTTAAAGTGATGAAAGGGAACAACCTACAACCAAGATTACTCTACCCAGCAAGGATCTCATTCAGATTTGATGGAGAAATTAAAACCTTTACAGACAGGCAAAAATTAAGAGAATTCACCACCACCAAACCAGCTTTACAACAAAAGCTAAAGGAACTTCTCTAGGCAAGAAACACAAGAGAAGAAAAGACCTACAATAACAAACCCAAAGCAATTAAGAAAACGGTAACAGGAACATAAATGTCGATAACTGCCTTAGATGTAAATCGATGAAATGCTCCAACCAAAAGACATAGACTGGCTGAATGGATACAAAAACAAGACCCATATATATGCTGTCTACAAGAGACCCACTTCAGACCTAGGGACACATACAGACTGAAAGTGAGGGGATGGAAAAAGACATTACATGCAAATGGAAATCAAAAGAAAGCTGGAGTAGCAATTCTCATATCAGACAAAATAGACTTTAAAATAAAGACTATTACAAGAGATAAGAAAGACGCTACATAATGATCAAGGGATCAATCCAAGGAGAAGATATAACAATGGTAAATATTTATGTAACCACCATAGGAGCACCTCAATACATAAGGCAAATGCTAACAGCCATAAAAGGGGAAATTGACAGTAACACAATAATAGTAGGGAACTTTAACACCCCACTTTCACCAATGGACAGATCATCCAAAATGAAAATAAATAAGGCAGCACAAGCTTTAAATGACACGTTAGACAAGACGGACTTAATATTTATAGGACATTCCATCCAAAAACAACAGAATGCACTTTCTTCTCAAGTGCTCATGGAACATTCTCCAGGATAGATCATATCTTGGGTCACAAATCAAGCCTTGGTAACTTTAAGAAAATTGAAATCATATCAAGTATCTTTTCTGACCACAACACTATGAGACTAGATATCAATTACAGGAAAAAAACTGTAAAAAATACAAACACAAGGAGGCTAA
This sequence comes from Leucopleurus acutus, assembly GCF_964270905.1. Taxonomy (NCBI): domain Eukaryota; kingdom Metazoa; phylum Chordata; class Mammalia; order Artiodactyla; family Delphinidae; genus Leucopleurus; species Leucopleurus acutus. The sequence continues at coordinate 140,499,483 of NC_139143.1, read as the reverse complement.
ACAATACACTACTAAATAACCAAGAGATCACTGAAGAAATCAAAGAGGAAATCAAAAAATAGCTAGAACAAATGATAATGAAAACATGGTGACACAAAACCTATGGGATGCAGCAAAAGCAGTTTTAAAAGGGAAGTTCATAGCCATACAATCCTACCTCAAGAAACAAGAAATATCTCAAATTAACAACCTAAACCTACATCTAAAGCAATTAGAGAAAAAAGAACAACAACCACCAAAAAAACCCCAAAGTTAGCAGAAGGAAAGAAATCATAAATATCAGATCAGAAATAAATGAAAAAGAAATGAAGGAAGCAATAGCAAAGATCAATAAAACTAAAAGCTGGCTCTTTGAGAAGATAAACAAAATTGATAAACCACCTGCCAGAATCATCAAGCAAAAAAGGGAGAAGACTCAAATCAATAAAATTAGAAATGAAGAAGTAACAACTGGCACTGCAAAAATACAAAAAAATCATGAGAGATTACTACAAGCAACTCTATGCCAATAAAATGGACAACCTGGAAGAAATGGACAAATTCTTAGAAAAGCACAACCTTCCGAGACTGAACAAGAAGAAATAGAAAATATAAACAGACCAATCACAAGCACTGAAATTGAAACTATGATTAAAAATGTTCCAACAAACAAAAGCCCAGGACCAGATGGCTTCACAGGTGAATTCTATCAAACATTTAGAGAAAAGCTAACACCTATCCTTCTCAAACTCTTTCAAAATATAGCAGTGGGAGGAACACTCCCACACTCATTCAACGAGGCCACCATCACTCTGATACCAAAACCAGACAGAGATGTCACAAAGAAAGAAAACTACAGGCCAATATCACTAATGAACATAGATGCAAAAATCCTGAACAAAATACTAGCGAACAGAATCCAACAGCACATTAAAAGGATCATACGGCATGATCAAGTGGGGTTTATCCCAGGAATGCAAGGATTCTTCAATATATGCAAATCAATCAATGTGATACACCATATTAACAAACTGAAGGATAGAAACCATATAATAATCTCAATAGATGCAGAAAAAGCTTTTGACAAAATTTAACACCCATTTATGATAAAAACTCTTCAGAAAGTAGGCACACAGGGAATTTACATCAACATAATAAAGGCCATATGTGACAAACCCACAGCCAACATCATTCTCAATGGTGAAAAACTGAAACCATTTCCTCTAAGATCAGGAACAAGACAAAGATACCCACTCTCACCACTATTATTCAACATAGTTTCAGAAGTTTTAGCCATAGCATATCAGAGATGGAAAAGAAATAAAAGGAATCCAAATTGGAAAAGAAGTCAAACTGTCACTGTTTGCAGATGACATGATACTATACATAGAGAATCCTAAAGATGCTACCAGAAAACTACTAGAGCTAATCAATGAATTTGGTAGAGTAGCAGGATACAAAATTAATGCACAGAAATCTCTTGCATTCCTATACACTAATGATGAAAAATCTGAAATAGAAATTCAGGAAACACTCCTGTTTACCACTGCAACAAAAAGAATAAAATACCTAGGAATAAACCTACCTAAGGAGACAAAAGACCTGTATGCAGAAAACTGTAAGACACTGATGAAAGAAATCAACGATGATAGTAACAGATGGAGAGATATACCATGTTCTTGTATTGGAAGAATCAACATTGTGAAAATGACTCTACTACCCAAAGAAATCTACAGATTCAGTGCAATCCCTGGCAAACTACCAATGGCATTTTTCACAGAACTAGAACAAAAAATTTCACAATTTGTATGAAAACACAAAAGACCCCAAATAGCCAAAGCCATCTTGAGAAAGAAAAATGGAGCTGGAGGAATCAGGCTCCCTGACTTCAGACTATACTACAAAGCTACAGTAATCAAGACAGTATGGTACTGGAACAAAAACAGAAATATAGATCAATGGATCAGGATAGAAAGCCCAGAGATAAACCCATGCACATATAGTCACCTTATCTTTGATAAAGGAGGCAAGAATATACAATGGAGAAAAGACAGCCTCTTCAATAAGTGGTTCTGGGAAAACTGGACAGCTACATGTAAAAGAATGAAATTAGAACACTCCCTAACACCATACACAAAAATAAACTCAAAATGGATTAAAAACCAAAATGTAAGGTCAGACACTATTAAACTCTTAGAGGAAAACATAGGCAAAACACTATGACATAAACCACAGCAAGATCCTTTTTGACCCACCTCCTAGAGAAATGGAAATAAAAACAAAAATAAACAAATGGGACCTAATGAAACAAAAACTTTTGCACAGCAAAGGAAACCATAAGCAAGACAAAAAGACAACCCTCAGAACTGGAGAAAATATTTGCAAAGGAAGCAACTGACAAAGGATTAATCTCCAAAATATACAAGCAGCTCATGCAGCTCAATACCAAAGAAACAAACAACCCAATCCAAAAATGGGCAGAAGAACTAAATAGACATTTCTCCAAAGAAGATATACAGATTACCAATAAACACAGGAAAGGATGCTCAACATCACTAATCATTAGAGAAATGCAAATCAAAACTACAATGAGGTATCATCTTACACCAGTCAGAATGGCCATCGCCAAAAAATCTAGAAACAATAAATACTGGAGAGGGTTTGGAGAAAAGGGAACCCTCTTGCATTGTTTGTGGGCATGTAAATTGATACAGCCACTATGGAGAACAGTATGGAAATTCCTTAAAAAACTAAAAATAGAACCACCATATGACCCAGCAATCCCACTACTGGGCATATACCCTGAGTAAACCATAATTCAAAAAGAGTCATGTACCACAACGTTCACTGCAGCACTCTTTACAATAGCCAGGATATGGAAGCAACCTAAGTGTCCATCAACAGGTGAGTGGATAAAGATGTGGCACATATATACAATGGAATATTACTCAGCCATAAAAAGAAAAGAAATTGAGTTATTTGTAGTGAGGTGGATGGAGCTAGAGTCTGTCATACAGAGTGAAGTAAGTCAGAAAGAGAAAAACAAATACCATATGCTAACAGATATATATGGAATCTAAAAAAAACAAAAAAAGGTTCTGAAGAACCTAGGGGCAGGACAGGAATAAAGACGCAGATGTAGAGGATGGACTTGAGGACACGGGGAAGGGGAAGGGTAAGCTGGGACGAAGTGAGAGAGTAGCATTGATATATATACACTACCAAATGTAAAATAGATAGCTAGTGGGAAGCAGCTGCATCACACGGGGAGATCAGCTTCGTGCTTTGTGACCACCTAGAGGGGTGGGATGAGGAGGGTGGGAGGGAGACGCAAGAGGGAGGGGATATGGGGATATATGTATGTATAGCTGATTCACTTTGTTATACAGCAGAAGCTAACACACCATTGTAAAGCAATTATACTCCAATAAAGATGTGTTTTATATATATATATATATATATATATATATATATATATATATTTGTTGAACAACAACAACAAAAAATGTTAGTCATCCAAAAACACCCTCAAAGTTGGTACATAACAATAACTATCACAGACATTATGGGACACTGAACTGCAACTCCTCCAGGGACTGCTTTGCCTTACAGTAAGCACGGTAGTGTTCTCCGTCCTTGTTCTCAACCCTTTTCTGCCTCCTGCCTCTCTGGTGTCCACAGCTGTGGTGCCATTGCCATCACCACTATCACCTTCCCAGAAGCCCAGGAGCAGACAGCTGAGGCCTTGCCCCTGCCACCCTGCCACCAGGGACCCCCTAGGTATTCATACCTAATTAGGTAGCTTCTCATTGCAGTGAGGGTAAAGTCCAAACTCAGCATGTTTTTGAGGCACTTCATGATTTAGTTTCTATCTAAATGTCCAGCAATGGTATTAACACTAGTGACACCAAATACCTCCCAAGATAAGCCAAGCTCTCTCGCCCTTAGGCCTTTGCACACAGTGTTCATTAGCACAGCGAGCAATGCTGCTCAAGGTTTAACCACTGACAGGTGTCAATAGCATTGCCTGGGAGAGATGCAAATGTGTGCTCTGCCCTGGACCAACTGAAACAGGATCTCTGGGGTGAGGCCCAGCAACCTGTGTTTTAATGGACTCTCCATTTGACTCTGATACACACTAAAGTTAGAGAACCGGCTAGGCTGGAGCACTCACCTCCCTTTTCCTTCTGATCTGTGGTCAGTTACAATTGCCAAGTTCTTTTTGGTAATTATCAGCGGCCTCCAACTGTTACCAGCAGACAGGAAGACAGGCCTCCCTCACTGCCTTGCTATCTGAGGTATGTTACACTGAGACAAGTCTGTGAGCTGGCCACCTGTATAAACATTCATCGGGCGGGCAACACAACACCCAGCCCCACCTGTCCAGAAAGCTCGGTGAGCTGCCTTCTCTTTTTAAGCCAATGGTTCCAAACTTTGGCTGTACATTAAAATCACCTGGGGATATTTTAAGTGCCCAATGCCTGGGCTACACCCCAGACCAATTAAATGGGGACTGGGTGGAGAAAGGGTGAGATCCAAGACATTTTTTTTAAAGCTTCCCAGAGGATTCTAATGTGCAGACAGGGTTAAGAACAAATGTTTTAGGTCCTCCCACAAACACCTGGTTTGAAAAGTTTCAGTCCCAGGCAATTGCAACAACATTCAGACTTTCTGTCCCACCAGATAAACCCTTCCTGAGGAGGGGGTGGAGGTGGGAAGGGACATGCAGAACTGAGGGTTCCAGACCTAGAAGGCTTTCCTGAAGGTGTTGGGCTTTAGATCACTAGGTCCTGTTTAAGCAAGGGGAGAGGGGGTGCCTCTTCCATCCCCCTACCAACCACAGACTTGTACACATTCATTTCATTAACTTAAAAATTAACCCTAGGTAATGAATGCACTCTTTAGTGTAGTTTTTAGATGATGATATTTGAAGCCATTCTGGAAGTATATCATCTTTCCATTGCTGTTGAAGCCATTCCAGAAATATATGGTGTTTCAAATACTAATTCTCCATCTTTGGACATAAGATTTCCACTATGGGTACAACTTCAGTGTTAATTAACCACCCTGAGGTGTACAGTAAAGCTAGTTTATGTGTGCATTACACTGTATTACAGTAGTTGTAGAGGCTATCATAAAGTCTCCTTTGAAATGTCACTTCCTCCAGAAAGACTTCCCGGACCTCACAGACCAGGATAAGTCTCTCTCCTCTGCTTGGGGTTCACACTGAGCTTCCCCTGTCATGTCAACTATGGGAGAGTTGGTATCTGTTAACCCGTCTCTGTTCATGCCAAATTCTGAACACCTTGAGGACAGAAACAGTGTCTTTCAGACTTGTATCCCCAGCACCTAGCACAGTACTGGCACAACATAAGTGTTCAAATACTTGTTGAATGGAAATGTCCAGGCACTGTGCCAGATACAATTTTTTTTTAATCTCTCTGCAATTTACTTTGAAATGCATTTTTGAAAAGATGGATTCATGGGTGAATAGATGGACGGATACATGGACAGCTGTGTGATAAAACATTTTAGTAAAATGTTAACGACAATCTTGGTGGTGGATGTTCTCTCTGAAATTTTTCAACTCTACTGTATGTTTGAAGTTTTGCATAATGAAATATTCCGGGGGGGGGGGGAACCCAGTGAACCGTCATAGTCCTTCAGGATAGGTATTGTTGTCCCCACTGTTTACAGAAGGTGGAAACTAACCAAGTAAATTAGAAATCTGCTCAAGGTCACACAACGGGTGCGGGGATTGGGGGGGCACAAGCAAAAATCGCATTGTCTCTTCCAAGCCACCTTCCCATCTGCTCTGGGACAGACTCCCTTTCTGGCTGCCAAATAGAATGCAGATCCCAGGGCCAGGTAGACCAGTACCAACCCATGAATTAAACAGAAGTGTTTGGTTTCCAGGACTGGGAAAGCCACAACATGCTTGTTTCCGACCAAGGCAGAGAGAGGGGCTGGGGCTCCCTGTTTCCTTAGGGGCTAGAAGACTCCCTTCCCCGATCCCCTTCCCGGAAGTGTCCTGACTGCTCAGTGGACAATACCTTACCTGAAAGTTCTGCAGCCACAGCGCAGGCTTCACAAAGCCATTATGTGTGATCGCTTGACACGACAAAGATGAATTAATTAAATGTGGCTTAGAGAGCACAGCAGGGGATCAAGGGCTTGAAACACTACTGTGACTTCTCTCCCACAGCTTCGAAAATTTATGTCCATAGTTGAAATACCAGTATAATTATAATCCTTTCAAACCCTTCCTTGATCACTCGTTTTCTAGTGACATGTGAAGATTCTAACCAGGTAGCTTTGCCAGGCGTCTGGTTTGTCGCACGCTGGTGAGGAGAGGAGACTCGCTTCCCTGGCACATTGATTCTCTTTCACCTGCAGAGGCTGGAAATGAAATCCTGGCTCCGGGCCAAGTGCACCCAAACTTGCTCTTGTCCAACTCCGTGCACGCCTCAGCCGGCGGCAGCCTGCGAAAGCGCAGATGGGCACGCGGGGGCGCACAAGAGATACTGCGAATCCCAGGAGTCTATGCAATCCCAGGAGTCTATGCAATCCACTCATTTTCCAGTTTGGAAAAATGTACATGTAGGGCTTGGCTGAAAGATACTGGGGTTTGCTCAGTTGCAGGAGACTGAGTGGTCTGCGCTGACTGGTTAGGTAAGAGGCAGATCTGATGCTTTTCCTCATTTCAGCTGCCTTAATAGAATTTGTCGGGATAAAAGTGAAGATATTACATGAGAACTTTTGCTCCGAAGGACGGGGAAAAGACTCCTCCCGCAGCTTACGGCTTTCTCAGGCGACTGAGAAATATACGAGTGGTGAAGGCAGAGTCCTCATACCGTGCAGTGAGTGGTCCCATAGGGAAATCCACGCGTTAATTAAAACACTTGCTCGACTGGGGGTCGTGGGTAAGAATTGGCCATTCAGCAATCCGAGCACCCACGGTGGTCTTAGACCCCCCAAGGGAGAAACCGAGACACGTAAGAGGGCTGAAATGACCCCAGGGTGATGCCTAGAGGAGTTAAGCTCACTAGCAGCACACGGGCCCACCACACAGTTTCACTAGTAAATTTTATCCCTGAAAAATTCAACTTTAAAATGGGGAATAGAGCCTCTCAAACACAGAAACTAGGGACGTCAGAAAACCAGCCCCTGACCAACACCTCAGTCAGGTTTATACTTGCAAATACCTACTTAATTGGGGAAATTATACTAAAGGAGATCTCAACCTAAAATGGCCAAATTGGGGTCTTCTGATATTCCAAAATTGCTATTTTTGTGCACACAGTTAGAAAAAGCCGACTGGAATGCTTACTTTGATTGGTACTAGGAGCTTCTAAACGAAAAAAAGGCTGCTAGCGCTCTCTGACTCTGTCTTTCCCTTCTATCTGAACCGCCTGGCCCAGATGCTATCTCTTCTCTCCCAACTCTTCTACTTCCAGCTGCTCCCCTTTCCCCAGCAAAGGAGGATAAAAAATCAGAAGTGATTATAGTTCCCTTTAAGGAGAAACCTATTACAGGGAGAGATGAACCATCCTTGGTGTTTATGTACACACCTTGGACCCAAGCAGAACTTAGAGCTGTGGCTAAGGAATTTCCCAATCCAAGTCAGGATCCATTGGGATTTATATCTCTGATGGAGTTAACCATCGGAGATATAAGCTCAGTTTTCAGGTCTATGTCAATTAATACAGCTATTAGTTTCTGAAAGCAAAGCAAGGGAATGGATAAAGAAAGCAGAATAGAAACAAACACCCCTTAGTGGATTTTGAATCATAGGCTCACACTGAATGCAAGGAATTAGCTCAGAAATAACTCGAGGTTATCCCAGAGCTTTTCCCAAACAAACCGTACACTGGACAGAGATTCAACAGTGCAAGCAAAGATCGGATGAATAAATTCTGGACTGTTATGAAAGGTTAGAAAAAATCTTTCAAGCAATATTCTGGCTTGACACCTGAGTCATTCTCTAATGACCAAAATGATCCTTTGCTTAACTCTGCCTTTCTAGAAGGCTTAGATGAGGATTTAGCTACTCTAGTCAAAAGACACAATCTAGGTTGGTCCACATTACATACAAACACCCTTGTTACACTGGCTGATCAACTTTTCAAGACCATAAAAAAAATTTTAAAAAAAAGAAGAAGAAAGAAAAGGGGCTATCTACGAAAATTATGAACCTTCAATTGTGCCAATTAACTACCCAATGCCAGTTGAAGTTTAACCGACCCCTGTTTAATTCCCAACCAGTAGAGAAAGCTAGCTTGAAGGAGAAGATAAATAAATAAAATTAAATTTAAAAAAATTTCTTCAGAATTCTAACCCTGAGGGAATAAGTCCTACTAGGAGAACCTGATTTTCTTTCCCTGTGCCTTGAGACCAGAGCTCTAAGGATTACTTATCTTTTCTAGATCATCTCTAATTCCTGAGACTGGAGGGGAAAAAAAAAGGATAGACAAAATTCTTTAACTTATTCCAACTGTTATTTACAACTAGTGAGTTTTATATTGTGATATCTGATTCATGACAGTTTAGAAAATGAAGTTATGAGATCTTTCATTGTGCCTGTCTATATGTTTATGTGTGCATTATTTTTGTTTTTACCTTTGGATGGTATTATCAGAATTAAATTGTGAGTTCTACTTAATTGGACTAAAGGAAATTGTTTATATAAATTCTCAAAAAAAAAAAATGCAGGAGGTAAATGGCCAGAATTAGTTTCAGTTTCACGTGAACTGGGAAATATTCAGTATTAAATTAATACCTGGTATTAATGTTTAAGTTTGTTGATCTAATTAACATAGACATGTCTTTAGAGTCATCAACATTAAATGTAATACTTTTATTGCACTTAGATCTAATATAAGTTAAATAAAATCTTGTTATATCTGTAGCAAATTTGTCAGCAAGGAAAGTAACTTGATGTGAAGAAACTTTTAAGGAAAGAAAATGTAAATGAGATAAGAGATTTTTAGATAAACTCTGTTAAGAATAATTTTGTCTTAGGAATGTCTGTCTAAAATAGTCTCTCCAGATTTTGGTAACTTGAAATTCTAGAGTTGTGCTAAGTTAAGTGATGGAAGTTTGTTGAACAGTTAGGTCATTCCCAGATAAAATAAGATACTGAAACATTAATTACTGAACATTGGCTTCCTTTTACAGAGAAACAAAAGGTTTAGAACTATTAATAAATATGTTTGGAGCCACACTGAGGTATTTTCTATAAGAAAGCACATTTTTCAAGAAACTATTATTTGGATTTATGTTTACCAATCTACAGAGTGCTGATATAGAGGACAGTTCATGGTTGCTTAAGCAAAGTAGGATGTGTGTTTTCAGTAAAGAACACATGAGGAATGGAATTGCAGTTTATCAAGGGAAAAGGAAATAGGTCTGATTCACAGCTATCTGTTTCTGGATGGAAAAAAAAATAAAGTGATGGTACAGAACGTCATGAAAGGTTTATGGAAAGTGGACCCCAAGAAAAGAGTTTTGTGCATGGTCAGGATTGACTAAGTTTAAAATTGAGTAAATGAATTTTAAAAGTAAGCTGGTGCAAAACTTGAATTTGGCTTTTTCTCTCTAGAGGACAAGATTTCTTAAAATGCTGAAATGCCTTTGATAACAGATTTCAAGTTTCTTTACCTTTTAAGTGACCTGTTCTGTATTTGCCTTTGAAATCTTTTACTGTTACTTTAGCTAAGTGAAGAACTATTGTTTCACAGTGACCTGTGATCCTATCTGACTGAACGTTCTAAACCCTTTTGATATATTTTTTTTTGACAAAACTTCCTAAATCAAATTCTAATGAAGTCCTCTTGACCTCTAGCTAACTTTGGAATGCTTCAAGGGGCCCCTGAAACATCCCAAAGAGAGATATTAAACTAATTAGGTTCATTTGGTGTGTTAAATTACATGGGAACTATTGTCAAATGAGTCATAAATCTTCTTAGGTTATATTGTATGGTAAATGTTACTAATATAGATATCCTAGAAATTATATAGAGTTCCTAAAGTTCTGATATATCCTGGTAAAATGTTATCAGTCATAATTCTATTTATTATCTTAAAGGGTTGTATGTCATAACAGCAACCAAGTTTCTCAGTTAATTGCATTTAATCAGATTTTAAATGTGCCGTCTTAAGTCTTTTGTTATTATAGACAGTTGTGGTTTTATTCTGAGGCCTTTGCAAAAATGCTTCGTCTTCAAGAAGATTTATAGAAAGGACCTTTGGATAAATACAAATTTCTGACTTTCAGACCATAATGCTGAACTGGGTAAGAAATCAAAGAATTCTAATGGGAAACCTGATGGCTTCATAAAACTGTTAACAAAAAGGATTAGTTACATAGGACTGAATGAATTGCTGAATATGGTTATAATTCTTATGGTCTATCTGGAAAATTGCTGGTTTAAATCTGTGTTTTCCAGGTATAAGGAAATTTTCCCCTCAAACTAATTATGACTTACAGTAATTTGGTAAATTATACCTTTGTAAGCAGAATTGAAACATTTATCTTTTCTCTCTATCTGCTCCCTCCAGAGACTAGAAACTCTTTGGTTCCCAGCAGCTTTATCAGATAAATTAGGAAGGCTACCTCACTAACAGGTACAGAAATCTCAAGGTATTTCGGGAACCTTGAAAAGGGAAGAATTCATCTAAATATGGGAGGAATTCACCTAGATAAATCTGTGATAAGCCCTTGTCGTGACCTTCCAAGCCCTGAGAGGTCTTTCAAAAGTTCAGTCTGGGACTCCTTATAAAAATTTCAGCAAAGCAAAAAAGTCTATGTGATCAATTATAGTCACATAAATCATCAGGCCAAGTTTTTTTGTTTTGGTTTGGTTCTTTTACATCTTTATTGGAGTATAATTGCTTTACAATGGTGTGCCAAGGCCAAGTTTTTGAGACCAGATTTATTTTGCAAACAAATTAGTCTTAATTTGGTTATATTTGGTAGAAATGAGGATAATTTTAGAGAGAAAAAGATGTTTCAATGAATGTTAAATCCCAGTTTTGTTAATGGAGGTCTGTATTTACTAAGGCTCACTTCCTGGATCGTTCCTTACTGTTACATTATATTAATGTAAAGTTTAATTGAATTATTAAAAGGACACTGTAAGTTTGTTCCTGAAGCTTATCTCAGTAATCTGTCTTTGGATGAAGATCAGATGCTCCATGATCTGCAACCAGGGGATTATGCATACTGGAAAACACATAATTTAAAGGACTATCTCCAACCTAGATGGAAGGACCCTTATCAGGTACTTTTAACTTGCTCAGGCACAGTGAAACCAAAGGGAATTGACCCTTGGATTAATTTCCACTCACAAAGGGCCCCTGCACTGGATTGGCCTATAAAGAGGACGGCTGACCTCAAAATCACTTTAAAACAACACTCAAACAGAGGAAAAACTACACTCACACCAGGACGAGAAGAAGACGACATCAGAAGTAGACAGCTAGCCCAAGATCCTGGACCTGAGTCGTATGATCATTTATAATGTTTTCTGGACTTCCTGGACGTTTGCATATAAATCAAGTATTTTTCTATCATGGGCATAATCCTATGCTAGTTTTAAAAATCAATCCAATTCTTGGGTTTGTAGCCAAGTACCTGTGTCTAGTACTTCTGGGTTACCTTGGTGAATTTCTTCCCTCCAAGGTTCTGATTGGTTGGCCCTTGGGAAATTTATTTTAAAAGAAAAAGTTTATAGTCCTGTTCAGGCCACTACTGATGTTACTAGATGGGATAATTTCACCTGGCCAATTAATAATACCTGCTCTGACCCTGGCCATAAATATGAATTCTCCTTGAAAGTTACTCAAGCTCAGTCAGAGCAGCAAGCAAATTTCAGTCAAGGAATAAAACCTCCCACAGTTATGGGATGGATTTATGTGGTTAACACCAGGCTATGGTCATTTAAGTTTAAAAACTCCTCTATGTTGGGAACAAATGAATCATACTAAGGGTGATCAGCCTAGTAACATTAGGAAATTAGGCTGGGTGCCTTATGAACAAGGCCTACATATTCTTACCCTTAGAGACAGTGATTAGTATGGAACTGACTGGGTCAGAGGATCAGAGATTGACTGGGTTGCGCCTAATGGAACTCAGTGGTTTTGTGGTGCTAATTTATGGCCTTGGCTTACCCCAGGATGGATAGGAAAATGTACCCTGGGATTCCCTTGGAGTCAAGGTCATATACCTAACAATTTAGAGATGACCCCAGCCAATCTACCAGTGGTTCGAGCCCAATGGGTCAAGAGATCTGTATTATGATGGCATGACCATTTAACAACAATTTTTGTGCCTTCAAGAGGATTGGAGAATGTAATTGGCCATACTGAAGCCTTAACAAAATTCACTCAACAGCCTTTAAATGATAGTTACCAGGCTATTAACTTACTGAATTCTGAGGTCTCCATGATGAGAAGAGCGGTGCTACAAGACTGCATGGCCCTTGACATCCTTACAGCATCTCAGGGAGGCACCTGTGCCATAATTCAAACTGAATGCTGTGTTTTCATACCTGATGGATCCTCTAATGTAACACGTTTAATGAAGCATATGAAAAATCAGATTTCTGCCTTAAGGGACCCACTCCCTAGTCTTGACGAACTCTTCAAAAACTGGTTTGGCGTAGGAAGCTCTTGGCTTAAATATTTACTTATAACTCTATTAATGTTATTAGCTATGTTATTTGTATTTTGCCTGTTTTACAAGATTGTTGTTTCTTGCATTACCAAATGTGTGACTGAGCCACTGACAAAAATATATGGTTCTGTGTGAGATCAATGATTGCAGTAGTGTAGCTCTAGATATGGGAAGATGCAACAAGAGGGAATTGTTTCCTGGATCATAACAGACTAGTAAGTAAGAGAGGTGGTCCAGAGACCTTTGACTATTGTTTACAAGGTCTAGTCTAGTAATAGCACATTGAGTGGGCTATCAGAAAAATCTTCATTAGACCTAGGAATGAGCCTTCCTACCACCGAGGGATGAAATGGTCATGAAATGGCTCCCAAAGCATGGTCGAAATTATGCCCATGAGGGGGCCCTATCAACTACAAATTGACACTTGCCGTCTACCTCTACAACGATTAAATCATATGCTGCTGCTGAGCTGCTGATTTTCAACACCTCCCTGAAAGGAGTTCAAGGTGGAGAGCTAACATGAGGCACGCTGTGCTCTGAGAAAGAACTGGCAGAACAGGTCTTCAGATAGATATTTTCAGGAGCTGATTTTTTTTTTAATAAATTTATTTATTTATTTATTTTTGGCTGTGTTGGGTCCTTGTTGTTGTGTGGGCTTTCTCTAGTTGCGGTGAGCGGGGGCTACTCTTCGTTGCGGTGTGCGGGCTTCTCATTGCAGTGGCTTCTCTTGTTGCGGAGCACGGGCTCTAGGCGCGCGGGCTCAGTAGTTGTGGCTCCCGGGCTTAGTTGCTCCGTGGCATGTGGGATCTTCTCAGACCAGGGCTTGAACCCAAGTCCCCTGCATTGGCAGGTGGATTCTTAACAACTGTGCCACCAGGGAAGCCCTCAGGAGCTGATTTTATGAGCCCAATTCTTGCATCTCCTCATTTGGAAAAGAACTAAAATCCTTCATGGTGACATCTGCTCCTCATGACTAGCAGAAACCTTCTGCAAAAATATGTGCTTGATTGCATGATCTCCCCCTTCACCAAAATCACATATACTGACCTTCCTCGCTTCCTCTTTGAGCAATGTCTCAGAGCTATCTGAGATGCTGTCTCCTGGGCTGCAGCCCTCATTTTGCCCCAAATAAAACTTAACTCGCAGTTCTCACATTATGCATTTTTTTTAAGTTGACCACTTCTTCCATTTGGTGTGGGTTTTAGCATCTGTAAAGCAGTTCAGGAAATGTGCATCAAACACTGTTATCTAGGTACTTCAGAGAGGAACTAAAGCAGAGGGCAAGTTGGGAGGGTTCTGTTCTGGAAGGCCGCACAGAGTCCAGCATGGTTACAGAGCCACGGAGAGAGAAAGAAGTGGACACAAAATCCAAGGGTTTGGGAATGAGTAAATGTGGGGATGGAAGGAAGGAGAGAAATCAAGGTTGACACTTGGGGTTGTATCTGAATAACAGGGCAGTTAGTGGTGCCTTTATTGCCTCGAGAGCCTGGACTCGTGGCGGTGGGGTGAGCGTCAGACACGCTCAGCCGGAGGCGCCCGAGAATCGGAGCTGGAGGTGGAGCTCAGGAGGTTACTGGATCGGAAGTCAGCAGTGGCTTCAGGTCTGCATGAGATGTCCGGAGAGACAGCGAAGGGGTGCAGATTGAAAAGGGATTGGACCTAGGAATTTGCAAACTCTGCAAGGGGAGGGAGGAGCCAGCAAAAGATTGGGTCAGTCCTCCAGCCTCCTTCCTCACTTTGCTCAGGGCTGCATCTCAGGCTGGAGCCCCTCTCCAGGTAAGGCTGGCAGAAGTGTGGGGCACGGGGTGGGCGCTGTCCTGGGGCGCCCTAGCTTTACAACCTGCTCTGACCCTCACTGGCCCGTGAGAAAGGCACCTTCCTAGGCATCCCTTACCCTGAAACTGGGGACATTAAAATAGTAGTGCCATGAGAAGAAAATGAAGACCAGGAGGAAATGAGGAAGGACTTAGGTACTAACTTTCAAAACAGAGTCGGGAGGTGAAATTGACAGTGTCTTTTGGAAGCAATGGTATAAGTGAGAGCTTTAGGTCTTAGGGGACCTTCTCCTCCATTCCCTCGATGTGAGGTCTTGAACTTTATCTCCAAAGTATTTCTTAAGAGTATTTCTGACTGGGGATAGATTTGGAAGTAGTAACTTTTTCTGCATTTCCTTCGTTGTTAGAACAATTGATTGGACTTCTTTTTTCAACAACAAAAGGAATAACATGTTTACTGTTATAATCATATAAATTTAAGCAAACACATAGCTAGAGAAGTATCTTTGTGTGTGTGTGTGTGAGTGCAAAATGGGGTACTTTTCTACATACTAAACCTTAAATTTCGAATTCTGTATCATGGGCTTTGCTTGAATTCTAGACTCTGAACACAGCTGCACGGGAGACCAAGTCCTGCTCTGCAGAGAACTCATCCTCCTTCCAGGACAAGGACCCTCAGTGGGTGAGCAGTGGTAAAAAAGAAAATTCAACCAATATGAAGGTTGAATTGGACAGCATCCCATCTAGCAACTAGAAGGGTGCTCCCAGCGATTACACAAAATGGAAGGTTTTTAAATAAGAAGAAGGGTGGGACAAGGCAGCCATTAGGGAAAGAAAAGATTATTTTTAGGCCAGATCATCTTTTGAGGAGAAGGGAATGTCAGTTTTATCATGCAGACTGCCTCTTCCTCTGGGGGTCAGGCTATGGTGAGGACCCACATGACAGACGACCTCCTTGATGCCAGTCAGAAAATTCCAAACTGGTTGGCTAAGATTGCATTTCTGGGGAAGGTGGAAACTGCAAGTAAGTCAAGTACTGAGTCTAGGTTTTGTGTTCTGGGCTTTAGCATAAGTGATGCCATTTGGGGCCTGTGGGTTTTCTTTAGCAGCAGCTAAGACTTGGTAGTTGAGTGGCTTGGTAACTGGAGAAGTGGAGAGGGGTGTGGGAACACACATATTTTATAGTGAAATCAGGGGAATTGACCTTCTGAACACATGAGGAATGATTCTAGGGTGGGAACCCTTAAACTGGAACTTTGGTAGTCTGATATTATGAGCAGAATCCATGACTTTGTCACCACTAGAAATCACAGGTATTTTCATATTACAGTTTTGCAGGTATCATGAAACAAAGTTTTATACTCTAAGTCAAAATTCAAATATAGTTTAGATCTGCCACTCAATCTTGTTAAATAATAGATTAAGAAGCTCACATATTCTATATCTCAAATTATTGTTTTGATAACTGTGTCATGCTAAATTCCATTCAGATATGAATGAAAACAAATGTGGTCTCTTTCCTACCCAAGATCCTAGACACCCTGAAATTCTATCCACTCCGGGTTCAGAATCCCTAAATTAAGCTGGACCAAACTTGGCAAGTTTCAGGCCAGGCTTCAGGATCATCAAAAGGGGGTTCGCATTTAGGAAGACTCCAGAGTGTCGACCTAAAATAAAGGTACAACGTGAGAGTTGCGAGTTAAGTTTTATTTGTGACAACATGAGGACTGCAGCCCAGAAGACAGCATTTCAGAGAGCTCTGAGACACTGCTCCAAAGAGGTAGGGGGGAAGGGTCAGTATATATGTGATTTGGGCGAAGGGGGAGTACATGCAATCAAGCACATATTTTTTTGCAGAAAGTTTCTGCTAGTCATGAGGAGCAGACGTCACCATGAAGGATCTTTGTGCTTTTCTAGATATGAGGAGATGAAAGAATTAGGCTTATAAAATGAGCTCCTGAAAATACACAAGTGTCTGAAGATCTGTTCTGCCAGTTTTTCCCAGAGCACAGAGTGCCTCATGTTAGCTCTCCACCTTGAACTCCTTTCAGGGGGTGTTGAAAGTCAGCAGCTCCAGCAGCACATGATTTGATCCTTGTAGAGGTAGATGGCAAGTGCCAATTTGTACTTGACAAGAGACTTTTAATCAGTGCAGTGATGAGTGCGGCTTTATGCTCTAACAAAATACAGCAGGAGGGCGAAATTTGGAGGCAGGAATCAGGAAGGGTGAGAAGCGCTGAGCAATTCACGCACCCAACGCATTGCGGGTGGGGAGGGTTGGCGGGTGGTTAATGTTTTGATGTGCCTTTTAATCGTGTGATTCTTACTCATCTTGTACGACTTTAGGCTGTGTTAAGTAGTTCGAAATGGAGTCACAGTGGCCAATGGGCGCCTCCATGATGATTATTCTTAAACAGTCGATGTTAGACTGTGAGTGTTTAACTGTGGCATTTTAGGAGTGTTAATGTGGGTACGGAATTTGTTTGGTAAGGCCCAAGAAGAGACATCACTGGAACAGGAGCCACTGATGTAGTTAAGACCCCCTCAGCCCCACCCAGGGCTTAACTGGTACTCCCTATTGGCTGCTCCTTACAAATGAGACCACTGGGCTGAGCAGCTGGAAGGCTCCTGTCTGGGGACTGAGTCTGTGCGGCTGGAGGCTCTGTGACTTCCTGCTCACCCTAGTCTTAAGACCCGTTGTTTGGGGGCGCTACTCATGAGTGCTGCCTCCTTCCGGATCCCTCTTCTGTCTTACTTGCATGACTAACTTATGGTGCGTGTGTGATTGTGTGCAATAAATGTGATCGCGGGTGGCCTCAACCTGCAGCGGCTTGAAGCGGGGTTTCAGTCCCCCGCCAGAGATTGAGGTCAGGTCGCAGCGGTGACAGCACCGAACCCTAGCCACTAGACCAGTGGTCAGTGACAAGGCCCTGGCCCTTTTGGCTTTGCAGAAAAAGAATTTCCACAAAGACGGAAAGTAGTGAAACAAGTGAAGTATTTATTAGGAGGAATAAGAGTACAGTACCTGTGGATAGACACACGGGCGGACTCAGAGACAGAGAGAGAGAGAGTCGCCCCCTTGTGGCAGTTTAAATCACTTATATGGGAGATTTCTTCCGGGTTTCCTTTGGCTAATCATTTTGATTTGCCTTGTTCAAAGTCCCTATTTGGTATATCTCAGGATCCTCCCATGTATGTGTGCACATCTCTTAGCCAAGACAGATTTCACCAAAGAGGCCTATGGGGAGACTTGGCATCACTTACTATGGGGTGGAGCCCCCTCCTTTTTGACCTCCAGGGAGCCTTTCTGCACATGTGTAGCCAGGAAGGTCTCCTGACTTCAAGAATGAGAAATATGTGGTCTCTTATCTTCTCTCTGGGCAGGGCCCGCCCTCCTCTCTCAATTGTCCTGTTATTCTCCTCTTGGAGTATCGGTCCACAGGGAAAGAATCTCCAACCGTTTGCCCTGGGGGCCCATCTGTCTCCTGCCTCAAATGGAGCAAATCCTAAATTGAATTTGGCTGTGTTTGGTAGTCTCCAATTCCGGGACTCACCTGGCCTTCCTGCAAGGCCGGGCCACCATAAACCAATTTCCCCTTAATCAGGGGTGGAAAACAGCTTGCTCTGATTTTCTTGGCTTGTGACTGCCATCACTTCATATGTTTATTATCTACTTGCATTTCCTCTATGCTGAATTAACTTTTCAGAATAGGCAGCCTGTTCTTAGTGTGATGTGTTTTTTTGTTTGTTTTTTTTTTCTGAATTTGCTGGCGGTTTTGTGGACTCCCTTTTCTCGAGAGAAAGAACAGTTCATCTTCCCACCCCGCTCTCTGTGACCACCCAGTGTTTGACATTACTCTATACTTTTCACATTTTAATTACCCAAAAGGTCTAACAGTTCCTGCTGCCCCTCTCAAGGTGGACAGGGGGGATATTTGGCCCAGAACTGGCCATCATCAGCTTTCTCCAACACGAACCAGTTTTGTTAGCACTCCCTTGACTGCTAAAACTGAGCATGTTTTTATCTGTTTACTGCCCATTCTCATTTCTGTGGTTTTGTGTCTACTTACAAAAATGGGACTGTCCTATCTGCATTTTCTGCAGCTTGTTTTTCCTCTGATATATCCAGGACATCCCTAACCAGTGCATTGTGTCTCTGATATAGTCACTAATAGTCACCTACCTCTGACTCCTCAGTGGGCATAGGGCTTCTTTGGCTCAATCCTTCTCTTATTAAACGGCATTGATTTCTGAGTTTTTGTCACAAAAAGCTCAGTGCTAAACCTTTTTTTGTATACTGTTAAGTCTAGGTGGTTTTACTCCTGGTGTAGATTCTCAAGGGGAGAGTATATGTATTGTTTCTGATTTTAATAGGTGTTCCAAATTCCTGAAAAGTTATAACCATTCCCACTCCAGATGGGTAAAATGATCCTATTTATTTCAATTATAGCCACAGTTTCTGGGTTTGGGCAACTCTTCAGGTTTAGTATTCATTGCTTTCCAATTCCCTCTTTTTTAAATTTTAGTTTATCAATTTACATAAACTTTTACTATAAGAAACATTAATGATTTTTGTGGTGATTTAGAATTTGTTATTCTCTCTTCTGTGAAATACTTCCCTGTTTTAGCTTTTTTTGCAGTTCACAACTCTTTAATGAAAACTGTCTGTTCTATATGGTTAAATGGAAAGTTCTGGACATGGAAACTTTTATTAAATGTTGAGCATTTTATTGACTTTTCTTTATACTCATCTGACGAGGACTTTGTGTTTGTTTTTACTTTTTGGATCAATATTTGATTATTTTACAGTTTTGCTAGGATATTTATTTCATCTAGATTTTTTTCTATATTACTATACGTTTGCAAATTTATCTTTTAAAATCCTCCCACTGGGTCCTTTTTCATGCTTAACTTTGCACATTTTAATTTTCTTCTCTTTAAGGAAAACTCTTACTTGGTTTTTGATTTTATTCTTTACAGCTTTCTTTTAAATTTCTACTTTTATCGCAACCTTTTGTCTTTTCTTTGTCTTAGCCATGTTGTTTGGAACACAAAGATATTTATATTTGGAGATTACTGTAACTGAAAAATTTTTCTTTGCTTCATTTCATATGCTTGACCTGAATTATGCTTTATTGGTCAGTACTACCTTCTTTGTGCTTTATTTTTGTCAGCATTTATCTGTACAACTTTGCCCTTATTTTCAGTTTTCCTTGGTATTTTGCTTTAATAGTATTTGTAGGACATATAGAGCAGTCTTGTTACTGAACGGAACTTGGGTTCATTCACCTAACACACAGCAGTCAATCTACTGACACTGGGTTGTGGTGAAGGAAAGAACAGCATTTATTTGCAGGGCACCAAGCAAGGAGTATTCTAGGTAGCTAGTGCTCAAAGGACCTGAATTCCTTGCTTGGCACCCTGCAAATAAACCCTTTACTTTTCCTTCACCACAGCCTGGTGTCAATAGATTGACTTTGTTGCAAGCGAACCTGAGTTCAATTATGTAACAATTTTGGTGACCATGAAAGGACCACAATCCCAGCTGGGTGTCTTGACTGTGGCACATTGGTCCCTGACAGGAGGTGGCTCTAAGATTCTGTCCAACAGCTTTCTGAGCACCTTTGTCTCAGGGACAGCCCTTAGCATCTGCCACCACCTGGGTGTCGATGGTCCTCAGTGCTTTCATGGTGAAGGAAACAAGGCACTTGCTTGAGATGTCTCTGCTAAATAGCAGAGCTCATGTGTGATGGAACCAGGGTAATTTTTCTTTAGGCGCTTGGCTCTGTCTGTGGCAGGGCATTGATTTGGGGGATTTTCTGTATTGGACTAAGGAATCTGTAACCTTGAGAGCTGCGTTGTGTGTGTTTGCTTGCTGGCCTCCTTGATATCTGACAGCAAAAGCTGTGAACAACTAAAGATGGGTAATCACAGCTCTGTTCCATCTTGTAGCCTGTTAGGGTATATTCAGCAGAACTGGGAAATTTTTAGTTATGCACCTCTGAAAAGAAAAAAATAATGGTGTTCTATAGTAACATTCCTTGGCCTCAGTACTCTTTAGGATCTGCAGAACACTGGCCCCCAAAGTCTCTCTAAATTATGACACTACCTTTCAACTAGAACTATGCTGTGAAGGGGGAGTATAGTATATAATGTGAAAATGGGATGATGTTTCTTAGGAAGAGCCTTTTATACTATTGTATCAAAGTGAACCTATTCAGAGAAAAATGTATCATGCATAGAATTATGATACACAAAGGAATTTCTTCCAGTAAGGTGATATTAAAAGCTTTACCAGGTTCTCAGAAATCAAGAGACAAGGAATTAATTCAACAAATAAATGCTCCTAGAGTTCTGCCACCACTACCCCTGTATGGTAGGCAGAATGGGGAAGCAACCACCAGGCTCCTATATTCCACAGTAGCCAACTTACCCCCACCTGCTCTGGCAGGAGCCGAGGAAAAGAGACTGGTGTCCTTCTTGTACCTGACAAGGCACCAATTTTGGCCGGGGAACTACTATTGTTCAGGCAAAGCATTTCCCACTGAGGCAGAATCCTATTGGAGGAATAAATGCCCAAGATCAGCCAGCAGGATTCATGTGGATACACTCTCCCTTTTCAACCTCAGATTTGTTTAATTGGAAAAATAATATACCAACCTATTGGGAAGACACTACCAGGATGGAAAATCTATTCTCCATCTTGGTCACCCACAACCCAAATTGGGCTGACGTTCAGAGTTTGCTAGCTACCCTGTGGGCTGAGGAAGAGAGGAGGATGGTGATAGAAAAGGCTAGAGAAGAGGCAGATAGAAAGCATGCTTCTGCCCCTAACAAACCCATCCAAGCACCAACAGCAAATGCAATTCCCACCACAGGTCCAGGAAGGGATTGAGAATGACATAGATGAGATAAAGCTCAAAATGAGCATTACACGGAGTGCATCTTAGCAGGGCTCCGAAAGAGAGAGCCAACACAGGAGGTTTCATAAGGTGCAAGGAGTGTGCCAACTGCCACAGGAGAACCCCTGAGTCTTTGGAGAGAATGTATAGGGCGTATTGCCAAAATATAGATGTGGATGCCGATAATCCAGAGAATTTCACGTTGGTTAATCAGACCTTACGGCTCAGACTGCCCCAGCTGCAGAACGTAGAAGGGCTTTTTGGCCGGCCCATATCTCATTTGGTAGAAATTGCTTTCAGTTTTTCACAGTCGGGAGGAAATACAGACCAAAAAGAGACCCGTTAAATGAAGCAGCAGATGGCCCTTTTGGAGGTGACACTCATGGGAGAAAGGGAGAACAAGACATCTGAGCAGAGGGTAAGATCCCAGGAGAGTGAAGGGTGACCCCCAGAAAGGAGACCCCAAAAGGGGACATGTTCAAGTGGGTCCCCAGCCGTGCCTATTGTAAGCCAAGAAGGAAATTTGCCCCAGCTCAAAAAAGAAACTGGAGGAGGAAAAAGCATTGTTCATGCTGTGGATAAACGAAAGTGACAGAGTGAGGAAGGCCTGGCAGGAAGTCTGCTTGGGGAAACAGGCTCCATCTCACTTCCCAAGAGGAGCCTCCCTTAACCCATTCGTGGGAAACTAACAAATTGACTTTCTGATTGTTACTGGAGTCACTTGCTCTGCTTTGGACACTCGATTAACTAGTTAACCCAAAAGAGCGCAATGGCGAGAGGAGTGTCCAGGAAGCCTCTCCAAAAACTGCTTGTGCAACCTCTCGACTGTCAGATTGAGGTACTAACTTAAAACACAGCTTTTTGTACATGCCAGAGTGCCCAGTCCCATTGCTGGGGTGAGACTTATTAAGTAAATTCAATACTAAATTTACTTTCACACCTGGACAGCTGGATATAGAGGTACCACCGGAACAAGCCTGTGCCTTGCAGGCAGCGCTCTTCTGTCAAGGTATGGAGGAGTCACCACCAGCATTCATTCCTGAAGACACCTTGCAGCAGGGAAGCCTGGGACCATGGGCTACTGTAGGCCAGGGAGCGCCACTAGGGCTGTAGAGTAAAGGTGAAACTGAAGCCAGACACTCAGGCTCTGAGCTTAAGGCAATACCCCTTAAAGAAGCAAGCAAAAGAGTGATCCAGGCTTTTATAATTGCCTGTTTGAAATGCAAGCTTACTTGCCCCCTGTCACCATATAATGCTCCCATCCTGCCTTTAAGGACCTACAAGCCATAAATCAGATAGTGGAAGATATTCACCCTGTTGTCCCAAATCCCTATATTCTGCTCATTGTCTTACTCGGAGACATTTGTTGGTTCACTGTGCTAGGCTCAACAGAGTCTCTTTCTGTGTCCCTGGGAGTCCTAAATCCCAAGAGTCATTTGCACTTGAATGGGAAAATCTAGAAAACAAAAGCAAGCAACAATACTGCTGGACAATATTGCAAGGACTTTAAACCCCACCCCACCCCATGTTGTTCATGGAAGTGCTAGCTAAAAACGTAATGGAGCTCCAGCTACAGGAGGGAACTCAGCTCACATATGTGGATACCTTCACAACTAGCAAGGTGAAGAACTCTGGTAAAAACACTGGGACTACTTTAAACTCTCTGGCCAAATGACACTATAAAGTCTCAGGGAAACAAGCCCAAATCTCCCAACCATCTGTGAAATATCTAGGATTCAAACTGACAAAAGGCCAGAGGAGTTTGCTCCAGGACTGCCGGCAGACAGTAGCCTGGGTGACGGTGCCCACCACCCAAAGACAGTTGCGTGGGTTCCTGGAATGGCAGGATTCTGCTGCATTTGGATCCCCAACTTAAGTTAATAGGTAAAGCCACTGTATGAGGCCCTAAAAGGGGCTGACAATAAGCCCTTAGTGGGGACAGGAGAATGTCAAAGACCTTCCAAACAATGAAGAAAAAACTACTGACTGCCCCTGTTCTGGGTTTGCCAGATTTGAAAAAGCCATTTGATCTTTTTAAACATGAAAAACAAGTAGTGAGACTGGAGGCATTGACCCAGAATCTGAGAAGCACAAAATGCCCAGTATCCTATTTCTCAAAGACTTTGGACATTATAATCCAGAGATGGTCAACATATTTGAGTGTCATAGCTGCTACTTGAGATTTGTTGCAAGACGCAGAGGATTTCACTCTAGAACAGCCAAGCAGGGTGCCTATGTCCCACTATGTGCTGCCACCGTTGGAACAAAAGGATGGATATTGGCTCACATCAGGCCACCTGGGAGGATATCAGGCCATTTTACTTGATAATCCTAATGTGACTCAAAAGGCTGTGTCTTCCTTGAACCCAGCCACACTGCTCCCCACCCCTTTGGGTGGCCCATGCTTGCAGGCCCATGTACGATTTATGCAGGTCATTGAGCAGCTGCTCAGACTTGATTAATGTTGGCGAGATCCAGACTTGGAGGTGTTCACAGATGGAAGTAGCTTCATAGACCACCAACAATAAAAAACCAGATACTCATAGGTAACCCTACAGGAGATCCTAGCAGCAGAAGCTTTGTCATCAGGTACCTTGGCCCAATAGGCTAAAATTATTGCCCTTACTTGACCTTTACATCTCAGTGAAGATAAGAAAGTTAACATCTATACTGACTCACAATATGCCTTTTTAGTTGTGAATGAACATGGGGCAATTTGGAAAGAGAGATTGCTCACTTCTGAGGGAAAAGAAATCAAACATGCCCCCAAGAAGTTTTGAAACTGCTAGACACAGTGCTCAAGCCAAAGGAGGTGGCAGTGGTGCATTGCCCAGGACAGCCAGGACCAAAACACCTTTGGTTATAGTTCTGTTCCTAAGTATACACCTGACCCAATTTAGCCTGACATACTCACCTGAGAACTTCGAAAGTTCACAGAATTGGGATTTGATTTTACCCTTCTAGGATCAAATGGTAAATGATCAAAGAGTGTTTTCAATTCCTGAATATCTAATGGAGGAAATAATTGGATCAATATACCTGAGCACCGATTATGGGTATCCAGTGGATTCAGGACTACATTTAAAGACCAAATACGCAAAGGACAATTCAAAGAATATTACGAAAATGTAAGATTTGTGCTAAAAATAATTCCAGCACTGGCACTCCCCACCCTGCATGGAGTCCAAGTTAGAGGGGAGAGCCTGAGAGAAGTTTGGCAAGTAGACTTTACAGTCATGCCCAAAGTTAAAGGAAATTTTCACTATGTACTAGTGATGACGGACACCTTTATAGGCTGGCTAAAAGCATTCCTTTGCTAGAGTGAAAAAAATTCAGAGGTAGTAAAGGTCTTGCTCCAGGAGATAATTCCTAGATTTGGGCTACCCAGCTCAATTCAGAGTGAGAATGGAGGTGCCTTTGTTGATAATGTGATTCAGGAGGTATCTAAAATATGTGGAATATAATGGAATTTGCGTGCATCTTGGAGGCCTTGATCGACAAGAACCACACCTTAAAAATGATGATAGCTAAAATCTGCCAAGAAACGAATTTAACCTGGGATAGAGTGTTGCTGGTTGAACTGCTTAGAATTAGAATGGGTCCTAGAAGTAGACTCCAAGTGAGTCTTTATGAAATATTGTATGGGAGACCCGTCCTCTATTCTGAGCAGTTTGGTGGCCAGACATCTGACCAAAAGGTAAAAGAAGTAGACACTGTAAGATACGTGCAAACACTGGGGTTAGTTTTAAATGCTGTTCTTAAATTTGCTACTAAAAAAAATGATGATTCCCACAGATGTCCCCCTCCAGTGTTTTATTTATTTATTTTTATTAATTAATTAATTGATTTATTTATTTATTTTTCTGGCCAGGAATATCATCCATTTATTCATTCTACAAATGGGATATGTAAGCAAAACAAGTACATATAAATCCTTGCATTCTTGGAATTTGTACTGGTGGAATGGATGGAAGACAGGCAATAAATAATAAACAGAGCAAATAAGTAAAATATATGACATACTACATGGTGATAAGTGCTACAGAAAAAAAACAGCAGAGTCAGCAATATTGGGAAGCAGGAAGTGGTTTGTGGTTTTAAATAGGGTAGTTGGGTGAGCTTTATTCAGACAGCAATATTTAAGGAAACGTTTAAAGCAGGTGCACATACAACCAGGTGGGTGTCTGAAGGAAGAGCACAGATAATGGCATCTGCCTCTAGTGGATCAGGGGGCCAATGCCAAGGTCCTCAAGCAGGAGGTGCCTGTTAAACAGGAGAAAGATCAAGGAATCCAGAGTGAACAAGGGAAGACTAATAGGGAACAATGCCAGAAAGACAGAAGTGCCTCAAGTGTTTTAGACCTGGAGACTGGGTGCTCTTCATAATGTGGAAGGATGTATCCCCAAAGAACCAACTCCAGCCACGGTGGGTGGGGCCTTACCAGGTTCTGCTAGTAACTTGCTCATCTGTTAAATCAACAGGAGTCAAGCCGTGGATCTACTGCATACGGTTGAAGCTGGCTTCTGACCCAACTACAAGTCCACAGTCCTCGGCAGTTACAGAAAAGACAACCACAATGCTGACTGAAAGCCAGTGCTCCTTCCTACAAGTCTAGACTGGGGCTTCAGTTAAAATTAAAGAAAGTATCTTAGATAAGTAGTGAATGACTTGTGGCCATTCATAATAACATTTGTAATTGGCTGGAGCATTTTTCTGATTTATTATTTGCTTAGATCCCTTTGCTTGCTTCTTGATTCATGTAATCATTGTACCTGTGATTATATTGCAGTCAGTCAAACCTGTAATTTGTTGTGATATTACATAACGCTTGCTCTATTTTAATTTAACCCTTGTGATAATAGGGTTAATACCAAAGTTTAGGGTTACTGCTATTTTCCCAGACAAGCTGTTGGCCCGAACTCTAATGATGCCTCTTGCTTTTCTTTACTGTCTCATCCCACTGGTGTCTGCTGCTTCCTGGGAGGAAAATACTCTCATTAGGTTGTCTCAGAGTTTAGCCAGAAGTAGTAATTTAAGTAATTGTTGGATATGTCATTTGAAATCTGAAACCATCCAGGAAAACTATGTTCCATTTGTGATCCCTGTAACTGAGTTTTATACTGTGCCAGAACCCATAACCTACTATAATCTTCCTCCTTCAGGCCTCACATTCCAAGTTAATCTAATTCAGGCAATTCAGAATATGCCAACACCTTGCTTCAACCTGTCTGAAGTAATTTCCGTTGGAGGGCAAGTTACTACAGGTCCCCCGCGTTCCCTCGATTTTCTCCTGAAAAAATGTGATGACCAAAATCCCGTGAATTGTACACTTGACAAATGTGTAAGGGCTAAAAATGACACGAATTTATGCCAGAAAGCCAGAAAAGTTGGATATCATGTAAACGGACTATGGAAGGCTTGCAGTGGCACTGACCCCTGGCTTGATAACATAATCTCTGAACTCCCCAAAAATGAAAGAATTGATGACACTACCATGGGAGGTATAACTTGCTCCCCTCCAGGATATATCTTTGTCTGTGGCACAGGGAGTGACTCACCAACTCAAGGATGGGCATTTCGCTGCTTAGACAGCTGGGAAATTGAAGGGTCATGCCTACTGGGATATTTTAGGATCCCTTTCTCCTTGCACAGCGTGGAGAGCATCACTTCCCTCTCTAAATCAAACACACATCTTAAAAGAGAGATATTGGAAGGGTATGAGGACAATATAGGACAAAGTATTTTTGGCAGCTCCATACCATCTTCCAGACTTTATGTCAATAGAGATATGATTCATAACCTATCTGACACAATTGGGCAAATTGCTGAGGACATAGCTAAAAGTATTGCAGCCCAACAAACATCTTTGAACTCATTGGCTCGAGTGGTCCTGGATAATAGAATAGCCCTTGACTTCCTGTTGGCAAAACAAGGAGAAGTATGTGCAGTGGCTCATACCACATGCTGTACATATGTCAATACCTCTGGAGAAGTTGAAACCCGAGCCAACAGAATAATTCAAAAGGCTACCTGGTTACAGGATGTACGTAAAGAGGACATGCACCAGGACTTATTTTCCTGGGTACTATCTGGAATAGGGGGACTCTTTTGAGTACTGTTCCAAGGCTCCATTTGATCATCATCCTCTTTTCAATGTGTTTATTAATTTTCAAATGTTTGTCCAGATGCTATGGCAAAGTGGTCAAAGAGAGAGATAATGTGTTCATAATGCAAAATACTTATGCTAGGCCTGGGACTTGAGAATTCTTTGAAAACAAGGTCCAAGTCTTTCTCTCCTCTAATCCTGAAGAATTGACATCGCCCCTGTTCAGCAGGAAGTAGCCAGAGCGGTCGTCGCCCCATTCCCCTCAGGATTGAGGATTATCGAAGAGAAGAGGGAACTGAAACAGAGTAGGAACCTGCAGGGCCTTCCTGGGTATAATCCCCTCTTGTCCCCACTTCTTGTTTGTAGAAAAAGCTTGAGTTTTTGAGACCTTCCCAGAGTTCTAAAGAGCAGACTCAAGCAGTTAATGATTACAGAAGTGAGGAAATGCAGAAACAAAGGAAAAGCAATCAAGCAAGAAAAGCTCAGTCATAAAACAGAATCATGGGACTCCTAGTTCCTCCTCAAGGGATATAGATAACAATCTGATGCAACGTATCTCTGAGTTGTTTTACAGAAACCAAGACCCCATGATGAAACCTGATGACCACAGCTAAGGAGACCTAGACAAGTTGGAGCCAGAAGAGTGATGATCAAGATGCCAGATATCACTTTGTTGCTTAACACCCAACCAGTCAGAAGAATCCATGAGCTAATTACATGCTTAAGACCCTTATCCTTAATTTTAGTCTTTAAAAACACTTGCCTGAAAGCCATCAGGGAGTTCAGGTCCTTTAAGCATTAGCTGCCCATTCTTCTTGCTTGGCACCCTGCAAATAAATGCTGTACTTTCCTTCATCACAACCTGTGTCAGGAGATTGACTTTGCTGTGCCTCAGGTGAGCAAACCAAAGTTTGGTTCAGTAAAACCTGTGTTTCAATTGGGAGAGCTCAGTGGTTTTTCTTAATGATTTTTCAGTTTTTATGAATGTTAGGAGCACTTTCAAGCATACAAAAGAGTAAACTCTCATACCCATCACACAGATTCAAGAACAAGCATCTTCTTCATTTACCTCATGTATTTTTTTTTTTTTTTTTGCTGAATTTTTTTTTTTTTTTTTTTTTTTGCCATACATGGGACTCTCACTGTTGTGGCCTCTCCCGTTGCAGAGCACAGGCTCCAGACGCGCAGGCTCAGAGGCCATGGCTCACGGGCCCAGCCACTCCGCGGCATGTGGGATCCTTCCGGACCGGGGCACGAACCCGTGTCCCCTGCATCGGCAGGCGGACTCTCAACCACTGCGCCACCAGGGAAGCCCTTGCTGAAATATTTTAAAGTAAATCCCAGACATCATGCCATTTCACCCTTAAAAACTTCAGTACCTATCTCTTAAAACATAAGGATGTTTTCTCAAATAATCACAATATTATTATCCCAGTTAATAATATTAGGGAATATCATATTCCCTAATATTTAATACTCAGTCCATATTCAAAATTTCTTGCTCTTCAACAACTGATTTATTCAATCCAGGATCTAAATAAGGGGCACACGATTCTCTCCATCTGCTAAAGTAGAACAACACCTTATTCCCCAAGGCATTAAAGTATTGGAGCCCTGTTGAAAGTGCTATCCAGTGGACTTTTCCTGTCGCTTCCTCATAGTCACCTGGACAGCTTCAGGTACAACTCCTGTTTTTAAATAGTTTGTTCCATTTAGAGGGATAAAACTAATACTGATCACTTTTTTATTAGTAGTCATTTTT
Organism: Leucopleurus acutus; assembly: GCF_964270905.1. Taxonomy (NCBI): domain Eukaryota; kingdom Metazoa; phylum Chordata; class Mammalia; order Artiodactyla; family Delphinidae; genus Leucopleurus; species Leucopleurus acutus. Next base: position 140,470,283 of record NC_139143.1, on the reverse strand, counting down.
ATGCTTTCTCTTTTGACTTTTTCTCTGACTTAAGATCTTTAGTGTACATTTTTTCTTCACTTCCCGTCACTCATAAATTGAGTTATTTTATCATAAATGAATGCTAAATTTAAGGCTTTTTAATAACCACTATAGGTTTTTAATGTAGTTAATGTAGTGAATTATGTTTATAAATTATTTGCTTTTAAACTTCTTGCATTTTTTTAATGTGGTAAAGTATACATAACACAAAATTTACCACAACTATTTTTAAGTATACAGTTCAGTGGCAATAAATATATTCCCATTCGTGAAACCATCACCACCACCCATCTCACAAGTTTTCCATCTTTCCAAACTGAAACTCTACCCATTAAACACTATCTCCCTATTCCCCTCCTCCCCCCAGCCCCTGGTAATACCATTCTATTTTCTTTCTCTCTGAAGTTGACTATTTTAGGTACCTCATATAAGTGGACTCACACAATACTTGTCCTTTTGTGACTGACTTATTTCACTAGCATAATGTCTTCAAGGTTCATCAATGTGGCAGCATGTGTCATATTTTCCTTCCTTTTTAAGGCTGAATAATACATTGTACGTATATAACACATTTTGCTTATCCATTCATCCTGTGAAGGACACTTGGGTTGCTTCCACCTTTTGGCTAATGTGAATAATGCTGCTGTGAACATGGGTGTACAAATAAATAACTTAGTCCCTGTTTTAAATTCTTTGGAGTATACACCCAGAAGTGGAATTGCTGGAACATATGACAATTTTATAGTTAATTTTTTTAGGAACTCCCTTATTTTCCATAGTGACTCTCTTTGCACTCTTGAATAAACCAACTCAATCTTGGTGTATCTTTTTAAATAACTGTTGAGTTTGATTTGCTATTATTTTTTAAAGATTTTTGCATCTCTACATATTTCTGAGTTGTTTTCCATGGTCCTCTGGTTTGTTATTGAAGTTAGCTAGCCTTCTGGAGCATATTGAAATATTCCCTTTTTTGTTGTTCTCTAGAGGAGTCTGCGTACTACTAAGATAAAAGTTGTGTCTCAATTTTCAAGTTTAATTATGAAAGTTTGATAATATTCATGTTTTGTTTATCTGTGCCTCCCCTTTTTGTTCATAGTGTTATTTATTTGTACATTTTTATCTAGCTAGGTCAATGCCACCCAGAGGTTCAATGTTTTCAACTTTCTGGGTCCATTTTGTTTGTTTGTTTCTCTCGCTATTTAACTCAATTTTCACCTATTCTACTTTTCTAATATTTTAAGTCTATAAATTTCCCTTATTTTACCACTTTTACCACAAGTAATTATTATGATTGATATCCAGTATTTTCAAATTTCCCTTATTTTTGGCTGATGAGTTATTGTAGAATTTAAATAACTGTATCTTTTAATATTTAAATACCAAACATAGAAACCTTTATCTTTTAATTTTGTGCTCTCTTAATTTTTCCTGGTTCAGTTTTTATGCAATGAGAAATTTTGAACTTCTTGATTGTAAGTATACATCTTTCCTTTGCCCTCACATTAATGTTGTGTTAGCTGTTCCTATGAGTCTTACATCACAATCTTTTTTTTTTAACATCTTTATTGGGGTATAATTGCTTTAATCACAATCTTTTTGTAATAGAGTAAGTTCCCTACATACAAACGAATTCCATTCCGAGAGCACATTGTTAAGTCCAATTTGTTCATAAGTCCAACCAAGTTAGCCTAGGTACCCAACTAACACAATCAGCTATATAGTACTGTACTGTAATGGGTTTATAATACTTTTCACACAAATAATACATAAAAAACAAACACAAAAAATAAAGAAAACATTTTTAATCTTACAGTACAGTACCTGGAATTGTACAGTAGTACAGTACAACAGCTGGCATACAGGGACTGGCATCGAGTAAACAGGCAAGAAGAGTTACTGACTGGAGGAAGGAGAGGAGGTTGGAGATAGTAGAGCTGAAGGATCATCAGCAGTAAGTGGTGGAGGGCAAGCTGCAATTTCACTCATACCTGACATTGATGGCACAGGTTCTGTTTCCTTGCAGGATTTGATTCTATCTGCTTGCTTGAAAAAACAATCCCATGATGTCTGAGTAGTAGCTCTTTTTTTCTCTCGTCATGTATGACACAGTAGCACTGGATTGCATTCTGAATGGCTGCTTCAACCTTCATGTACCATTCTATGTTCGGGTCCTGTGCCTCCTCAAATAAAGAAAATCCCCTTGCCTTTTCTTGTGTCATGAATCTCTTTGGTTCTTCAGTTACTTCTTCTTCCTCTTGTCTCTCTCCGTCCTTTCTCTGGGCCTCCAGTTCCATCAGGTCTTCATTAGTAAGGTCCTTGTGTTGCATGGCAAGGAGTTCAATGAAGTCATCCTCTTGCAGATCTAGCTTGAAATAAAGATACTGTGCTACTGTACTCTATACAGTACTGTACAGTAAAGTACACAAAAGCACAACCACTTGTAGAGGGTGCATGCACGTGACAATGTACACAACACATGTGAACTAACTTACGTGATTGGACATGCGAATACACGTTCATATCTTTGAAAGTTAGCAACTTGAAGGTTCGTATGTAGGGGGCTCACTGTAGTCTCTAAAGTTCCATTTTCCAGGCTTCAGCATTGCAGGTAAGATATACTGATTCTTAAAAAATTAATAAAGTTAATTTTTTAGAGCAGCTTAGGTTTACAGCAAATTGAGTGAAAAGTATAGAGAATTCCCATATACTCCAAGCCCCTACACAAGCACAGCCCATCCTACACAAGAATCACGTTCGTTACAAGCAGTGAACTTACATGATACATCTTATCACCCAAAGTCTCTAGTTTACACTAGTGCTCACTCTTCATGTTATACATTCTGAGTTTTGGCAAATGTGTGACATGTATCCACCATTGTACCATACAGAATGGTTTCACTGTCCTAAAAATCTTCTGTGCTCTGCCTGTTCATTCCTCTCCCCACAGTCCCTGTGAAGGACTGATCTTTTTACTGTCTCCACAGATTTGTCTTTTCCAGAATATCATATAGTTGGAATCATACAGTATGTAGCCATTTCAGATTGGCTTCTTTCACTTACTAACGTGCATTTCACTTCCACGATGTAATGTAGTCTGTCTTTGATGAAATGGCCTCTAATGAATGACTGGTGTCTTTATAAGAAAACAGAGGACATAGGCACATACACAGTGGGAAGGCTATATGAAGACAAGGCAGAGGTTGGAGTGATGCATCCACATGCCAAGAAAGACCATGTATTTCTGGCAACCATCAGAAGCTAGAGGAGACAAGGAAAGATCCTTCCATAGATCCTTTGGAGGGAGCATGATCCTGCCTATACCTTGATGTCAGACTTCTACCCTGCAGAGTTGTGAGAGAATGTGTTTTTGTTTTAAGCCACCTAGTTTGTGGTACTTTGTTATGGCAGCTCTAGGAAACTTAATATAGTGGTCATGAACCCATGTCAGCTCCCAAGTTAGTGCTGTCCCCTAGACTAATAACCCATTCCTGTGTAGATATGAGAGGTGAAGGATTGGAGGAGGTCAAGCCACAGGAGTCTGCTGACACATTTATTTACAGTGACTAGATTGAGAGACAAGCCTGCACTTCTGCAGCGTCCTCCAACAGGGATGCTTACATTGATATAGCCACACAAACTCAAGCCTCCCTGTCCTGTGGGATTTACTTGGGGATAGTAATTAAGGTGGTTTTTTTCCAAGGCTGGGGGAGAGGTAAGAATCTCTACTGTAAAAAGTAAACAGTTGATAGTATCCTTTAGTCTCTGCTCCTCTATCATCAAGTCTACACAAGGTCCCTCTCCATTTCCACTTTTATCCACTGTCCTCACTTGTACTCCCCATCCTCAGAATTCACCCACTCTAATGTGTGTCACGTAAGTCCTTGGATATATGTTTTTCTTCTAAAATATATTATTTTGTGGATGATTATGTCCTTAGTTTATATAAATAGAATTATGCTTTAGACCTCATTTATTTTCTACAATTTATACTCGACATCCTTTATTAAAAGATCTGTGCAGGTTGTCATGCACGTAGAATTCATTGTTTCCAACGTGAATTTCACCGTATGCACCCACCATATTTTATTTATCAGTTTCTCTAATGATGAACACCAAGGTGCCTCCAACTTCCCACCACTACAAACAATGCTGCCGATGACCATTCTCACCCCTGTCCCTTTAGGGACCGGGGTGAGAGTCCCTCTGTTGGCTCCTAAAGTAAGCTTATGTTTAATTCTGCTGAGTATTGCCAGTTTGTTCAGAGTGGTTCTAGTATTGTGAAAATAAAGAACCACCCAAATAACTTCTAGCTGTGCCATCTTGGGGAGAGGTTTGCCTCTGCCAGGTCCAAATCACCCACTGCCCTGCTCCTCTCCATTTCCAAAGGCTTAAGCCATTCAGGAAAACTGCAGGTCCATCAATTTCTCTGTTTTTGTGTGCAGTGAAGTATGTGTAGACTCTTAGTAATGGTTACATTTATAACCTAGAAGGTTGTTAGCTTAAATACAACAATGTTATTCTTAAATATATATATATGTGTATCTATTGTACATATATATATACACACACACACTATATATATATATATATATATATATATATATATATACACACACACACACACACAAATGCCTCCATTGTTGTAGATTTGATAAAAGGAAAATATTCATTTCCCATCCATAAATTTTGTTTACTGTGCTTGTAAAATAAAAAACATGTCATATGAGTGACATCATCAGTATTTATCCTTTTGTAACTGGCTTAATTCACTTAGTAAAGTATCCTTGAAGTTCATCCATATTGTAGCATATGACAGGATCTCCCTTTTCAAGACTGCATGATATTCCACTGACTGAATAGGTAATATACCACATATTCTTTATCCATCTGTCAATGGACATTTGGGTTATTTATATCTCTTAGCTATGAATAATGTGCAATGAACATTACTGTGTAAATATCTCTTTGAGATACTGTTTTGAATTTTTTTTGGATATCTACCTAGAGGTGGGATTGCTGGTTAATATAGTAATTGTATTAAAAAATTTTTTCCGGAAGCTCGGTACTGTTTTATATAGCAGGTGTACCATTTTACATTCCCAACTACCTCCAGAGTTTTAAAGAAATATGAACACCTTAGGGGCTAAATCCCCCCACACAAGGTGTCCTTGTCTTTATAAGGACTTTACAAGCTTATGAAGAGAGTTAGAAGGTACCTGTGGGTCTGAGCATCATTGAATGGTTTGCATCCATTCTCAGAAATTCATTGTTCCCCGCAAATTTGCACAGTCTCGGGAGTCAAAGAAGACTTAAAGGACGTGATATCCACACTAAGCCGTGAAGGGTCCTAAGAGTTAGCTGGGGCAAGACAGGAAGGAGGGCTTTCAGGTAGATAGCGCAGCCTGGAAAAACCCAGGGAAGAGAGGAATGGACTCATGCAGAGAATTCCTGTCCCTTCGGTATAGCTGGGGCTTAGAGATCTTATAAAAATCTGCATTTTTGACTTTCTGTTTAATTGTTAGTTTTTCTTTGCGAGTGTGCAGACGTTTAAACTTTTTATGTGGTAATCGCCCCAGGCAGGCAGCAAAGGCCAGCTTGTTAGAGACCATCATGTCCATCTTTCTTTTCATTGCAACAACAGAAGATGCTAACTGAATACCAAGTGTCTGAACATCTTCTTTACTCTAAGAGGCACTCCTTGACCTCATAGAGTTTATGGTCGTAGTGGGAAAGCCAGGCATTAAAAAAGGAATTGCGAGTTATATAAAGGGAAATACTGTGTGCTCTGGGAACCTGTAGAAAGGGGATAGAGGAGGCTCAGAAGGTTTATCTGAAGAAATGGAGGCAGATAGGGTAGGGGGTCCTCAGAGGAAAAGAACCTGGTAAATCTTTCTGACATATGAGAAGCCATTTTAGGGCATAAGCCATTTTGTGATCGAAGGCTGACCACAGTGCTTGCCCTTAAACAGGTCTCAGTAACAATGATTTTAGAGGAACAAAACAAACTACTATTACCAGGCAAGAGAAGTAAAAATAGCAAAGACAACAGATTAGTTGTAAAGACTCCCAGTTGTGTTTCAATGGTAAAGATTAGCCTGAAGCACTTTCCTGAGCTTTGTTGTGGAATTTTAACCCCCCTCCAGAGGTCAACCACTAGATCCATAGGAACCTAAGAGATGGTGATGTTGACCTTTCCTGACCTTTGTGACTTCAATCAACTAAAGCCTGGGACTCTGTCAACCTTTGCCCCAATTCTATGCCGAATTCTCCTCTGTCCAATCCCCTTCATGAATATGCATGTACCCTTACTTAAACCTTCCCGAATTTTGCTTTTCCTGGAGACACTGCTTTGGGAAAGATCCATGGTGTTCTCCTTATTTGCTGGAAGTAACATATCCTTCCTTCTCCTGACCTCTGTTTCGTTGTGTCTTTTTGCTCGAAATCCACCAAGAGGCAAACCCAGTTTTGGAGGTAACAAAGGGAAGGGGGAACAACCCCTTATTTACCACCGAAACATCACAGCTGTTATTAGAACATTAAGTTTTTAAAAAATGATTTGCCTTATATACCTTGTATAATTTTAGAGCATAGTGAATTTTATTTTTTCATATGTCCCTTAATAAATGGTATCTTGGGACTTCCCTGGTGGTACAGTGGTTAAGAATCCGCCTGCCAATGCAGGGGACACAGGTTTGAGCCACAGAGCAATTAATCCCGTGCGCCACAACTACTGAGCCTGTGCTCTGGAGCCCACGAGCCACAACTACTGAGCCCATGTGCCACAACTACTGAAGGCTGTACGCCTAGAGCCCATGCTCCACAACAAGAGAAGCCACCGCAGTGAGAAGCCTGTGCACCACAACGAAGAGTAGGCCCTACTTGTTGCAACTGGAGAAAGCCTGCATGCAGCAGTGAAGACCCAACACAGCCAAAAACAAATAAATAAAAATAAATTAAATAAATAATAAATAAAATGGTATCTTTTCATTAAAAGACTTTATAACCATAATTTTAATTGCTGCATAATTCCTCAAATAAATGCACCATGATGTGTTAAATCTTTTTCCTACCTGTGGACATTTGATTGTTTTAAGTTTCTAACCAACATAAATACAAAGACAGAAAATTTTATGGATAGTGTAGGGGAGCAAATTGTGCCACCACAAAATGTCTCTTTGGGCATGAGGATTAATTTAAGCTGATTACTTTTAAGGCCCAAAAGACCAGGAAGAACCTTTTGTTACAGGAAAAAGTGGGGCAAGAGAGGATGGTCACATCCCAGATCTCTGGTGAGTCCCTGAACAGGCTGCCAAGGATGGGTCCTTGGCTTTGCTCAGGAAAGAATTTAAGAGCAAGACATAGTAAAGTGAAAGCAGGTTGTTTAGAGAGATACACTTTACATAGATAGAATGCGGTCAGTCTTAGAATGAGAGCAGCCTTGTGAGAAACCTGTTCCACAGGAAGAGTGTGGACCATCTCAGAAAGCGAGAGGCCCCGAAAGGTGGGGTGGTTAGTTTTTATGGGCTGGGTACCTTCGTAGGCTAATGAGTGGGACGATTATTCCAACTATTTTGGAGAAGGGCCGGAGATTTCCAGGAATTGGGTCACCACCCACTTTTTGACCTTTTTTGGTCAGCCTTGGAATTGTCATGGTGCCTGTGGGTGTGTCATTTAGCAGCTGATGTATTACAATGAGTGTATACTGAGGCTCAAGGTCTAGTGGAAGTTGACTTGTCCACCATCTTGGGCCTAGTTGGTTCTAACCAGTTTATGTTGTGTCTTCAAGGTCTATGTCGTTCTTTTCTTTTCTTTTTTTTTTTTTTTGCGGTACGCAGGCCTCTCACTGTTGTGGCCTCTCCCGTTGCAGAGCACAGACTCCGGACGCACAGGATCAGCGGCCATGGCTCACGGGCCCAGCCGCTCCGCGGCATGTGGGATCTTCCTGGACCAGGGCACGAACCCGTGTCCCCTGCATCGGCAGGCAGACTCTCAACCACTGCACCACCAGGGAAGCCCTCTATGTCATTCTTTTAAAGGTTTTGCCCTGCCCCCTTCCTGTCTCACTTTGACTTTTCCCCTGACTGCCTTAAAGAATGTAGATAGAGGGTAATTCCCTGGAGGTCCAGTGGTTTGGACTCTGCCCTTCCATTTCAGGGGGCACAGGTTCAATCTCTGGTCAGGGAACTAAGATCCCACAAGTTACGTGGATTAAAAAAAAAAAAAAAATTGTGGATAGGGGAACTATTCCAGGAAGGGAGCTGTCACCATACATAAAACTATAGTGTGAACTAAGTGTGTAGACAGGGAGGAACCTAGTAAATTCTGTTAAAATTTTGCTCTGTGTCCCACTGTCTCCAAAGGGCCCAGCAGACATTTGTTTACCAAATATTTGCTTTCCTTCTCCATGTAAATTGCCTTCCTCGCCTTTGAAATCCCAATCCAATACCCCTAACATCCTCTTTTGTCTTCAGCTGAAGATGATATTTAATGTGATGGTTTTGGCCATTTTGGTGAGTTACTCAGTTTTTCTGGGTTTCTCTCATGTATACATATCACTAAATTTTTTTTTAATTGGGGTATAGTTGCTTTACAATGTTGCTGTACAGTGTACAGCATTAGTTTCTGCTGTACAATGAAGCGAATCAGCTATATGTATTCATATATCCCCTCTCTTTTGGACCTCCCTCCCACCCCACCTCCATCCCACCCTTCTAGGTCACCATAGAGCACAGAGCTGAGCTCCCTGTGCTATACAGCAGGTTCCCACTAGCTATCTATTTTATACACGGTAGTGTATATATGCCAAACCTAATCTCCCAATTCATCCTACGCTCCCTTCCCCGCACTGTGTCCACATGTCCATTGTCTATGTCTGCGTCTCTATTCCTGCCCTGCTAATAGGTTTGTTAAACTTCTGTTTCATTTTCTCCTGTTAATCTGTCTCATGTCAATTTAATTCTTAGAAGAGCCAGAAGCACCTAGAAGGGTAGAGGAAATTTCTTCCTCCCCATCAATCAGCATGTGTCCTTTGTTCAACCCTACCCCCTTCACCACAGAACTCCTACCATAGGACAGTCTAGCGGGAATGGAATGAATAGATCAAAAATCATGGTCATGTTATGGCTTTTGCTAAATATTACCCACATGATCTTCAAAAACTGTTAATGATTTAGATTGCCTTGACTGAGAGGGCCAGTTTCTGGCCTCTGCCTGCCAACAAAAGTGTACAGTAGTCCCCCTCATCCATGTGCAATACGTTCCAAGACCCACAGTGGGTGCCTGAAACTGCAGATAGTGAAACTGTGCCCCGTAGAGTTAACAGAAGCTGATAACCAATAGGAATTCTTGAACTTGTCTTCCAGAACAATATATAAGGGAACAGCTTGTTAAAACTCCTTTGCTTGTAAATTGCCTTCCCAGATTCATGCAGCTCAGTTGTTTTACAGGAACCTGGAGTCAATTCCTGCCCAGTTTGAGCCAGCTGGGGCTTGTTCAGACCACCAAACCTAAAACTGGGCCTGCGCAGGTGTCCAAAGACTAGAAAACTCCACCCTCAGGTCAGCTGAGAGCCTCCATTTTGAATATTCAGAAGTTGTAACCCAGAGGCACCTGCACAGAACACTGATTCCCTCGCCTTTTTCCTGCCTCCAATCACCTTTCCTCTCACCTAACACCATCATGAGTATCCCATAAACACCCCAACTCCTTTGCCTTCAGGAGCGGTTTTGAGAATTACTTCTACCTTCTCCTTGCTTGGCTGCCTTGTGAATAACTCTCTGGGCTGTAAACCTCAGCATCTCAGCTTTTGGCTTGCTGCAAGGTGGGTAAATTGACCTGGTTTGGTAACAACAGTACTAAACCCTATATATACACTTAACCCTTAAACAACACAGGTTTGAGCTGCACGGATCCACCTATACACCTATACGTTTTTTTCAGTAATAAATACTGCAGTACTGCACAATTGTCGTTGGTTTGAATCTGTGGATGTGGAGCTGCGGATATGGAGGAACTGCAGATAGAGAGGGCTTGACTACAAGTTATACTTTGATTTTCGACTATGTGGAGGTGCCCCTAACCCCCACGTTATTCAAGGATCAACTGCATTGTTTTTTTTGATATGATAAAGTTTAATTTATAATTTAGGCACAGTAAATAATAATAAAAGAGAACAATAACAATATACTGTAATAAAAGTTATATGATCGTGGTTTTTTTCTCTCTCCAAATATTTTATTGTACAAATTTAATGCCTTTACCATCTTAACTATGCACTTACCATGCACTGTGGCTATAACTTTTGTAATTTGAGGTGCAAAAGCCAAACTAGCACAAATTTCTCTTTCCTTCTTTACCATTACATGGACAAAAGATTCGTTCTTACTGTAGATCTTAGGAACTTCAGCGTATGGATTTTTTTCCTTTCCTTATTAAGTCAAGAACTTTCACCTTTTCACTTAAAGGAAGCACTTTATGACTTCTCTTTGGCGTATCCAAATGGCCAGCAGCACCACTCTAATTTGGGGGACATTATTACATAAAATAGGGTCCTTTGAACACAAGCATTGCAATACTGCAGCCAGCTATCTGATAACCTAGACGGCTTCTAAGTGGCTAACAGACAGGATACACTGGACAAAGGGATGATTCATGTCCCGAGTATGACAGAGCAGGACGCACAAGATTTCATCACGTTACTCAGAACAGTGTGCGATTTAAAACTTATGAATTGTTTATTTCTGGAAACTTCCATTTAATCTTTTTGGATTGAGGTTGACCATGGGTAACTAAAACCGTGGAAAGAGAAACCATGGATTAAGGGGTTGGGGGGAGGACTATTGTAATTAAAAACACATTTTAATAAGAAAAAAGTTGTGCCTTGTAACATAACTTTCAATGTTGACATCTACTGAGATAACAGTTCTGTTGGCATTATTTCACTGGGTATTATGTTCAGGCACTGCACCCATTTATCTACTTGTAGACTGTGTTTTACTTTTATAAATTTAAGTGCTCTTTATCTCATTTCTCCTTGTAGGACTAAAGAGCTGGGGCAGTCGTCTTATCTTTCTATCCACTAAATCTTTTATCCCCTCTAGTTTTGTGTTTTTCACTTCTTGTATTGGTTTCAGCCTTTGAATCACTTATGTTAAATATCCTTTATCATATCTCCTTGGGGTTTCCAGTGCTCATTTTTGAATTTTGTTTCTTTTACCAATATTTACCTTTTTCTTATTCTTAATGTAGTTAGTTTTAAGTCACTTCTTTCCTTTTACCCTCATTGTCTACTTCACTTTAGAGTTGTATTTGATTGTGTTTTTTCCCTTGCTCTCCTGTGTTTCATTTTAGTTTGTGTTTAGAGCAAGGGCTAGGGAAACAGTTCCCCAAGGAAGAAGTATAGAGAGGACCCAGTGTGTTCACAAGCAAACTTGGAGGCCACCACTGTCCTAAAACTCCCTCTAATCTAAATCCTTGTCCCTCTGGATTATCCAAAGCCACGCACCCCTTGGACCCTCCTCCCACCCACAGGAGGAATCCAAGGAGCTGAGTGAGGGGCCCACATAGAGAGTCTGCTCCTCCCCCCACAGTCTAGCCAAGCTCCAAGAATTTCCAGGCCAAGCAGCATGGATCCCCCTGTTAGGGCTTTCCAGAATCACTCACCCACCTAACCTCCGGAGCATAGACAGCCGGTGTGAGTATCCCTGGGCCCTAAAGTTGGCTGAGGGCTGACTTTCTGAGTGGAGCTGCCTGGGGAGACGTGTGGATGAGTCTGGATGTCCGCCAGCGTATTCTGAGAATCCTCCAAATTGAAGAATGTGCAGGGGTAGGAAGAGAAAGAGGTGGGCTGCGGGCCAGAGGTGGCCCTCTCCCTGTCTCCAGATCCTAATATGGAACTGTGAGGCGTCTGAGAACTCTGAATTTGAACTCGGCATTCTATGTCCTCATGAAGGCACATTTGGAGTAGTTTGTTAGCTTTATAATTTTTAGGTGTTTAGGTAGGATAGTGGGCCTCCTTTTGTACGCTTGCTCCAGAGTTAGGGGTGAGCCGTTCTGATTTACTGGAACCTGGGAGCCTTTGAGGGCTTATTTCAGGGGAATGTCATGATGAAAGCTATGCTCAAAGATTTAGGTGGTAAATTTTTTAAAATAGGGGATCAAATGAGAATTTATCAGGCAGGATGAAGAAGGAGGTGGTTAAAACTTAGGGGAAGCAGACTCCATAAAAAAGATACAAAGTCCTTTTACTTTTAATTAAATTAAAATACAAACCAATTATTTTTACCTTTAGTCAGAGGTAAAAAGAGAGTAAGAAAACAAAGGTAGACGTTTAGAGATTAAGAGGACAAACAGATGTACACAAACTTATACACAATATATACATAGAATGACATTGTATATGTCATATATTGTATACACATTATACAAATATAATGACACATATGTCATTATATCACATTAAATTTTTTTGTCCTGAAAATGGTAAGAAAGAAAGAACTTTTTAAAAAGGACAAAGTACGACTGAAATAGAGTTAGAAATAGCGGAATGCATCAAGGTAATGCGCTGTGATGCACCGTCATTTCCTGGAGTTCAATCCACCAACTACCAAGCTTTTCCCTGAGCCACTGTATGACCTGACCTAACAGGGTTTAGGCTGCTGTAAAAATCGAGGTCTTAGTATGTAACACTGGGGAGGGTAGGTATTGCTAGTAAGTTTTATATGCTAGTGAGATTTTGAGTTCATCTTATCAATGATGCTGTCACCAACAAAGCCTATTAACAATTGCCGGGAAATAAAAATAGAATCTGGTAATAAAATAAGGTCTAAGCTTTTTCTCTATGCTTCATCTGGTGTCACTTGCTCATGGGGGGCTGCGTGCAGAGGCCTTGCACCCAGCACTTCAGACCAGAGTTCCTGGTGCAAAACACCTGCACAGAGACCTCAGCTCTGCAGGCCATGTGCGTGTGTGGAAGTGACGCCCATGACACCTCAGATCAAGATGGTGATGATGGGCAGTGTGCAGGGATGCCCCGCCCGCCCCTCGAGAGCTCTTCCCCCTGCCCCAACCAGATCTCTATAAAGCAGCCCCGCCCACAGCCTCAGGGAGAGGGTGTTCTCTAGAGCTTGAGCTCCCACCTCTCTGTTCTTTGATGGAAGATTAAAACTTTCCTTTGCTTCTGAACCGAACCATTCTATTGGCGGGAGGGACACCAGGCAGAAGGACCTTTATTGAGGGCCTACTCAGGAGGGTTGGTAACAATGTAAGTACGGATACTCTGCTTTTGAAAAGAGAAAGGCCTTGGATGTCACAGGAAAAACAAAAAAAGAACAAAACCGAGATTATTATTGGTGTATCCTTGTGGGGGGATAAAAAGCTAGCTTATTACTTGTAACAGTGCGTTGGGTGCGAGCTGCTCCTGGAAGACCCGGCATGCTTCCTTGCCAGCCGGCCCGGCCCCCCACGCCCCACCCCCAGCCCCATAACTGTGCCCGGAGGCCCGCATACGGAAGATTAAGTTGCCCAGGACTCTTTCTCACTCACCAGAGATCGACTGATGTTTGGATGGAGCTAAGTTTGAACCTATGGAGCTTTTATAGTAAAATATTGCTGAGGGGCAGATGGGGGATGAAGAAGAACACTTAAGACACCAGAAAAAATGTAGACAACTTTGGAGAGGCACTGGTCCATTTCTAAGTGGAAATGGCTTTCCGCAGAAAATGGCTTTTCTCTCACAGCCAGATCCTGGAAGATTGGGCCCAGCCTTTGTGATCCATCACTGCCCCAAATCAGGCTGCTTGTAACTAAGCCATTATCAGCTATTTCACCAAAAAAAACCACAATGGAATTTGAAAGGTGCAATGTGTGGGCAGCCCAGAGTTTGGGGCCAGATTCTGCTTCTCCAGGGTTCTGGCTACAAGGAGACCATGAGTCTCGGGCCATCCACCCCAGAATCCCCACCGAGGCCTCTCTTGGAGGGAACCTGCATGGGCACACACTTCCCTATCAGCCTCTACAGATGGTTGTCATATTTGGGCCTTGGAAAAGGTGAGGTTGAGGTAACGTGGGCATGCAAGGTAGGGCCAGGTGGCCACCTAGACTCAGGCCCCCAAACCAACAGCGTGTCATGAGGTCTGATCAGCAGCCCCCACCTCCTCAAAGCCAAAGGCCTCACACGCCTGACTTCTTTTCAAGAAAAAGATTTTTATAAAATTTCCTGTTATAAAGTTACCTATGCCGAGCTTTGTGCATATTTAAACTCCTTGGGCTTACAGCTCCTATACAAGTATAAAATGGAAACAGACTTACATCTGAATTACAAATAGAGCTGCAAAGCCAATGAAATTCAGAACATTAATATAACCCTATCCACGGTGCTGTTTTTCCGGAATAGAGTAATTGCTCACAGCACGATGATGGTCCCGCCCTCTGCAGAACAGGCTCTCTTGAATCTACCTGTTCTGTGGAGACAATCCTCACAGGACATTTCTCTCTTCAGACCAGCTGGAGTCCCTTCTTTCTCTCAGGTGCCAAGGCAGAAGCAGCTCTGACACTGTGAGGCAAAGACCCAGAAGATGCTTAGAGCAAGCTTTGTTCTTATCCTCTCCAAATTAAAACAGAGAATCAAATTGTTCCTGAGACCACATGGATTTCTCCAAACACATTGTTTGAAAAATTCTGAACTCTGCTGCCAAATTTTCAAAAAATTAACACAGCAACTTCTGACATAAGAAATGACCCTCTCAAAAGCAATATCCTTGCTGTGTCACCCAGAGTGAGGGGTTTGGGGCTCTCCCCCCTCTAGCCCCAGAGCCCCTCTCACCTCTACCAGAGGCTTAGAAGCAGAAGCCTCTGTGTTCCAAACCAAGCCCATGTACACCAGGGACAGAAAGCTTACAGGTCTTTAGGACTTTTATCATTATATGTTCATCCTTCTGATGATTCCAAATTTGGGCATGGCTGCCTGGCAATAGGTCTCTCCAGACTAGGATAGGGCTCTTCTGGGAAGAAAGGTATATGTCAAACTCTCTGCCATCCAAGAATTTATGTTCTGATTACGGAAATTTTAATTTAAAAAATTATATGTGCTCAAGAGACAGCCAAAGGAAGTTTAAAACTTAAGACAGCATAGATTGTAAAGAGATTACCCGGTCTCTCCCTTCTCTCCGTGCACTTCTCCATCCAACTGTTACAGGAACGAAAGTCGGGCGTGAGAGGATGGTCACATCCCAGGTCTCAGGCGAGTCCCTGGGATGCCCGCCAATTGCGGGTTCTTGGCTTCACGCAGGAAAGAATTCAAGAATGAGCCATAGTAAAGCGAAAGAAGTTTTATTCAGGGAGATCCACGCTCCATAGGCAGAGTGTGATCATCTCAGAAGGGAAGAGGTGCCAGGGTTCGGGGTTGTCAGTTTTTATAGGGGTGGGTAATTTCATAGGCTAATGAGTGGGAGGAGTATTCCAGTTATTTGGGGGAAAGGGCAGGGATTTCCAGGAATTGGGCCATCGCCCACTTTTTGACCTTTTATGGTGGGTCTTGGAACTGTCATGGTGCCTGTGGGTGTGTCACTTAGCATGCTGATGTGTTACAGTGAGCGTATGCTGAGGCTCAAGGTGTAGTGGAAGCTGACTTGTCTGCCATCTTGGACCTAGTTGGTTCTAACCAGTTTATGTTGTGTCTTCAACAGCTATGTCGTTCTTTTGAAGGTTGTGCCCTGCCCCCTTTCTGTCTCACAACCTCTCGGGACCAGCAGTTCTCTGTATGTGCTGTGTTCTCTTTTCCTCTGCCTATCCATCTGCTGTCCCCACTCCCGCAAAAGTATTCTCCTTGTTGTCATGTCCCACTTAGCAGTCAGCTTTGCCCTCTCCAGGAAGCTGTACCTGTAGCTAAGACCATTCGGCCCTTTCATTCTCTTTAAGCCCCAGGCTGGAGGCAAATACTCAGGCTTGGGGCTCGGCGTGGGCCACCCCAAAATCTGCCACAATGGCATATTGATTATTCTGATTTGGAGTTGCTTGAGAAGCAGCCGATGCAGGAAGGAATCTCTGACCCTTCTCTGTCTCCCTGAAAAGCAAGAGATAAACCTCCCATGGGAAAGGTGTACCCCCTGCATCTGGAGGTAAGAGGACACCCTTGTCATCAGAGATAGGGAATTCGTAGCTGAGAAGCTTGTATAAACACACCTTGTTACCTCTTTTAATTTACTATCCCAAGTCCAAACTGTTCAGATTCTTCACTAATTAAGCACCCAAAGCCTGTTTCTTTGTTCTGTCAATTCCTCACAAATTTATTGATTCTCTGTCTGAAAAGTCTGAAAGCTGCCTACTTTGGCCACTTCTTAGGTCCCTTTCCTGTGAGACTTCCATGTGCATAAAATAAAATTTGTTTCTTTTTCTCCTGTGAATCTGTCTTGTGTCAATTTTATTAATCGCCCAGCTGTAAGAACCCAGGAAGAGTGGAAGGGGAAATTTCCCCTTCCCTGGCATCAGTAATGGAAGGGCCACGTTGCCAAGCCATGAAAGATTGACGGTCCCTTTTAGACAGCAGGGTACTTGCCTGGAGCTTCTTAATGCTGCCTGAGGTCAGGATTGGTCTCAACCTGGCAAGTTGCTGAGATGGCAGGTGAGAGTCAGTTGGCCCAACCAAAAGCCCGCCAGCCAAGTGCGGTTTGGTAGTGACAAGCTATCAATTTCCTAGAGAAGCACTTAAAAATGTGGATTCTGAAAATGGAAAGTCCGTACTCTCACCCACACTTCCAACCTGATTTCTCCAAATTCCATAAGAAAAAAAAAATCAAAATTCTGAGGTGTTTTAGGAAGTGCTCAATTTAAAACAAAAATTTTTTTTGATGTGGACTATTTTTTTTTTTTTTTTTTTTTTCTGCGGTATGCAGGCCTCTCCCATTGTGGAGCACAGGCTCCGGACACACAGGCTCAGCGGCCATGGCTCACGGGCCCAGCTGCTCCGCGGCATGTGGGATCTTCCCGGACCGGGGCACGAACCCATGTCGCCTGCATCGGCAGGCGGACTCTCAACCACTGCGCCACCAGGGAAGCCCGATGTGGACTATTTTTAAAGGTTTTTTTTTGAATTTGTTACAATATTGCTTCTGTTTTATGTGTTTGGGGCTGTGAGGCATGTGGGATTTTAGCTCCCTGCCCAGGGATCGAACCCATGCCTCCTGCACTGGAATACAGAGTCTTAATTCCTGGACCACCTGGGAGGTCCAGGGAGTGCTCAGTTTTCTTGAGCAATGACTTTGTTCCTGACTCGTGAGACTGTGTAGTCCCCTCACAGCTTCTGTGTCTTTGCCCCTCTCCCCACCTCCCGGCTTAGCCTTAATTCCATCTCACGGAGCCAGAGCAAGAAACTAAAATCAGATTCGCTCAGAGTAAAGTGTCACAGCAGAATCTGTGTACTCTGTGTGCCCGATGAGGCAGTTGTAGGCGGAGACACTGGTGACCTTTTCCAAACCTGCTGCTTGTCAGGGAAACCAGCAGGCCTGGCTGGGGTGAACGCTAATGAATGCTGGAAAGGTCAAGCTGACCCAGCAGCACACACATGACATCGGGGGCGCTGGACATCCTGGGCTTGAATGAAAGCAACGAGACAATTTTCCAGCAGAGAGCCCCCAATTCAGTAAAGTTGGAGTGAGGCAGGCTTTGCCTGGCTGTGGGTTCCCAGGAGTTGGAAGGTGCTTGGGCACAGTGGGTCTGAGCCCAGCCTGCGTAGCTGGATCCTTGTGCCAGTGCTGGGAGCAGAACTGTGGCTCCCCCAGGTCAGTGGATAATCCCACGCCATTCTTGATTTTGCAAGGCAGACGCTTAGGTTTTAGGCACTAGGTTTACTATTGTATATTTTTCTAGAAAATTAAAATAAGTTTGTCTTCCCAGTTCCTGGTATGCCAAAAGGTGTGCCCAAATTAAATAAGCTCATATATGCAAATTATTCTGGATACTGAATTATGTTTGGATTTATAAACAAAATGTAAAAGACGGCAGTTGAGTTGGAATTTTAAAACAACAGACAAATCTGGGAGCAAGTCACTATGGAAAAGGCCCTGGGCAGCCTTGAGGGAAGGGCATAATAGAACTTTTTCTGTGCTTCCATGAGGGCCGCGACCCCTTCCAGCTATCCCTTCATCTGCTGAACTCTGGATGGAGGGACCAACATGGCCTAAGGAAACAACCGTCTTCTAGGTAGAAATGGATTGAGGTCCCTCCACAACCCCTTCTATTAGAAACTCATATTTAGGAAGTGCTGTTGGATGGCACCTTGACATCCAGGCATCCCAAGGGGGAAATCGCATCAAATGGGCAGGGGGAGGTGGGGCCGTGGAGGTGGGTCCACGGGGATCTCGTCTAAGAGATTGTCGGAGAGAACAGATTCTGGCAGAGCAAGTGACTAAGGCTGGAAGCCTTACTAGCTTGAGTCATGCTGGTAGAGCGTCACCTGCTATTTATGCTAAAAGGTGCTGTTCTTTCTTTATCCACACATCTCAAGTGTATTTTAATTTCTCTTTTAGATTGTTCTAGTAGCTTTACTTCTTCAGGAATGTGTAGATTGTCCTTAAATGGCATTGGGCTTCCTCCCATGTATAATTCTTGCCCAAGAGATTTCTACTCATGTGACTTGTCTTGTGGGGGTCTCCATTTGGGGCAACTCCATTTGGTTGCCTCTGCTTGGGTCCTATTCTGGGTTCCCTGACTCTAGATAATTTTTTATGTTAGTGGATTGGCTTGGATTTTGCTACTTTGAGGATGCAAGTCCCACATGTATGTGGTGCAGACCGACTATTCCAATTTCATGATTCCAGTCTGGTAGGACTAACTCTATCTTCTTGCTGAGAACTTGGGTGAGTGGAAGGACATTTAGATTCCTGTTTGTGGATAGGCAGCTTGGTCCTGGCTCCAGCTCCAGGTCCTTATTAAATGCCAGGCCTGTGGGCATTTTAACCCCAGCTCCTACAGCCTGTCTCTGTCCCTGGTCCTTTTGAGGGCTGTACACCCTCAGCTACTGCTCTATATATCCAGCACCTAGGAAATCCCCTTTTCTTGCCTTTGAGACATGTATTCTTAAACTATTTTAATATTCAAATATTTTAAATAATATTTTGTAAAGCATTTCTATGTTTTAGGCAAGGAAGTGAGTGTTTTAGAATGGGCCCAATCTACCATCTTGACCTAAAATTTTAATAGAAGTTATTTTTAGTAAAATATTTGTTTTTAATTTTAATTTTGTAAATAATCTCTTTACTCACCTCTTTTATTTTTGTAGCAGATTTAAGCTGTTTCTGGGGTTTGCTTTTTTTTTTTAGATGTACAGTCATATGATCTGTAAATAATGACAGTTTTTCAACCTCCTTTCTATTAATTACATACTTACCATCAGTCCTTTGCAATTACATTTTAATTCAGTCCAGTTGCATTAGCAGGAACTTCTAGAATAATATCCAATAATGGTGGTACTATCAGGTCCCCTCTTGTGTCTGACTTTATTAGAAATACTTATAGTGTTTTAGCATTAAACACATCCTGGGACTTCCCTGGTGGCGCAGTGGTTGATAGTCCGCCTGCCGATGCAGGGGACATGGGTTCGTGCCCCGGTTCGGGAAGATCCCACATGCCGCGGAACGGCTGGGCCTGTGAGCCATGGTTGCTGAGCCTGCGTGTCCGGAGCCTGTGCTCCGCAACGGGAGAGTCCACAGCAGTGAGAGGCCTGCGTACTGCAAAAAAAAAAAAAAACCACACATCCTGGCTTTGAGAAATGTTTTCCTTAAGATAAGGAAATACCTCTACATTTTCATTTTATTAAGAGGTTTATAAGAAATAGGTGTAGGAATTTTACTAAATGCATTTTCAATATTCATAAAGGTTCATTCATAATGGTTTTTGCTCTTTTTACTTATTTAAAATTAATTTGTATAATTAAATTTCCTAATATGTAACCATCGTTAATTTCTTGATTCCTGAAATGAACCTCACTTGGTCTTCGTGTGTTATTCTTTTAATGTATTTCAGGTTTGGTTTGATACATATAATTTATATGTGGAGATATATATTTTTTAACACTTTTTTAAAAAGTTTTAATTTCTAATCACAAGTAAAATTAGTTTGTAGCTTTGTCTTTATTAGGCTACTAGATTAATCCACTTTTCTACTATTAATCTACTTTTAAAAAATGAATTAAGATTGTTTCCTATGTGTCTCTGCTCTTGAATAGTTTAGACAGCAACAGAAATATCTGTTTGTTCAATATTTGAAAGAATCACATGTGAAATGATCTGGGACTAGAGTTTTTGAGAAGAATTTTCTTAATGTCTTCCATGTTATTAACTTCTTTAGGTTTTCCATCTCTTTCCAATCTGATTTTGGTAATATATATTTTTATAAAAGAGCATCAATTTTATTTGGGTTTTCAAATATATTAATTATAATAGTATACAATAGTCTCAAACCTATCTATATTTCCTCTGTATATAGGGCAAGTTTCCCTTTATCCTAATTTTGTGTTTTTGTGCTTTCTCCTCCTTCTGTTTCTTCTTTAAAGCTAGCTACGGACACCCTTATTGTTCAGTAATCCAGCTTTTAGACTTAGAAATCTGTTTCTTTGTTTTCTTAATCATTATTTTCTGATTTTAACTTTATTGCTTCCTTATTCTACTATCTTTGGGTTTATTTTACTGTTTTTCTAACTTCTTGAGATATTGAGGTGACTCCTCAGGTATTTTTTCTGTAATGGCGGTTAATGTACCTGGATTTTCCTCTGAGGTAGCTGACATGCGCCATCTATCGACCTTTCAGGATATTACACCCACTAGAGATGGCCTTTTGGGATGTATATACTTTCCAAGATATTTTGGAACCTTAAAGCCAAAGGACTAGA
Source organism: Leucopleurus acutus (assembly GCF_964270905.1). Lineage (NCBI taxonomy): Eukaryota > Metazoa > Chordata > Mammalia > Artiodactyla > Delphinidae > Leucopleurus > Leucopleurus acutus. The sequence continues at coordinate 140,449,381 of NC_139143.1, read as the reverse complement.
TAAGACCCCTAGGTGAGATCTGAATATGTAGAAATTGGGCATGAAAAGATTGTAATAGCTGAGGAAAAATTGTAAGTAGTTCTCAGATGTAGGGAAAGAATAGGGGTATTTTCTAGCTGGAGGGTATGAAAAATGGGGTGGTGGTAGACGTTTGGAAGCCAGAAAACACTGGTTCTTGAATCCAAGGCTAAAGTTTAGAGAACTTCTATAGGCTCTGGGGAGCCCTTGATGGGCTCTTTTAGGGTAGAATGCCATGAGCTCAGAAGGGGTTCTGGCAGATGCCAGGACCAGGGTGTCAGACACAGTGAACAGGGCAGGACACCGGACACACCTGCACGATCTGAACTCAAGTCAGGTGGGATGAATGAAGCTCGAGGGGGTCAGGGCAGACATGCTGGATGGAAGTGGTTTGCATGGAAGTAATCATAGAAGTCCTGAGTGTTCTAAGGAAGAGGGGGGAAAAGAGGAAGAGTCGCGGATGAATCTTTATATAAAGGGATTTAAAGAGCGGAGCCTGGCATAGGGATCTGGAGAGGAGAACCAAGGAGAGCAGTCATACGAGCCAAGGGGCAGAGCCACGCTGAGCTACAGGGAATCACGAGGGCGAAAAGCTGCCAGCAGGTGGAGGAGGGGCGAACCTCGGTGAAGACTCCTCGATCTAGAGGGCGCCCTCATTGCTAACACTAAACTAGTGAGTGTTACAGAGCAGAATGGAAGAGCTGATGGGACATAGGTTCTGGAGAGAATGGGCTCTTCACCCTTCAGATCTTTTCATGTTATTCACAATTAACAAACAAAATATTAGACAATTGTGGTTTCTGTTGTTGGGACCGGGAGGTCAAATTTAACCTTATCTATCTGGGTAGCATGTATTCAGCGGAAGATATTAACTGGTGCCTTTTTTCAGATAACAGCTTTTGTCAAAGAGAAGTCCACTAGAGGACAAAACAAAAACAGGGGATGTAGCCTTCATTTTAGAGAAGATTTGCTACAAATTTCTTTTAAAGAGAGGTCTGTCTTAGAGTACTGAAAATATTATTCAATTTGCTAAGATTGAGGATATGCTGACCTTTCCCATGAAATGATGTGTAAAAAATGCCTTGCAGGCCCTCAATAAATGTTAGTTATCATTCCCCACCTCCCACTCCCAATACATTTCTAGGCAAATCAGGCCTGGTGTTCCGTCACAGGGAGCTATGTTCTTCCTGCTTAGAAATTAGATCTTCTTGTCTGGGGCCAGCCGTGCCTCTCTTTCCCAGCCAGAGACTGTGTGCCCGCCAGCATTGCTTGACCTTTCCGACATGCATCAGCATTCACTCGCACTAGGCCTGCTCATTTTTCCGGGTGTCTGCAATAGGATAATCACTTTGGAAGCTGCTGGGCAGGTCTCCTGCTTCCAGAGGGGTGTGGAAAAGGTCACCCATGCAGTCATATGTGACTGGCCTACCAGCAAGTGCTCACACTGGCCATGGTGGGCTCTGGGAGAAAAGGGGAGCCTAACCAGATTTTCGGCACCTAGTCTAGCCCCATGATTGAGTCAAGGCTATGCCAGGGCCAGAAGGAGAGGGAAGGTGGAGGAGAAAGACCAAAGGGCTTCCCCTGGGGTCAATGACGAAAAGTCAATGCCAAGAGAACAGTAAGCGTGCATACAAATGATGTTTTTTTGCTATGTGGTTATGAGGGACAGGAGTTTCTCATTGCAAGATTATTTTTTAGCATCCTGATAAGCAATTGATATGTGTCTGTGCCCACCAGGTCTGAGCATCCCCTGAACTCTCGTCCATCAGTTGGGCCACCTGACTCAAGAGAAGTGAAACCATCTACACCCACAAAGTAACTATTTATATTAACCTGACTTTCCTATTCCACTCTCTGCTTCAACATAAGTTGACTATTTCAGGAAACTCTTGCCCAGAGGATGAAAGTTGAAGTAACTATTGTTTATTCCTGGAAGTTTCCAAGAAACTATTGAAATGATCATTCAGTTGTTTAACTCTTCAACAGAAAACATCAACTGACAATTTACTCCGCAAGATTCTTTGAACCCTTGCTGCTTCCCTTAGTGGCCATCAATCTCAAACTCTTATTTCATGATCCTTACCCAATCCTAATCAAGCCCCTCATGGAAAGAGCTTCTGAAAACGGACTCCAAAACCTTGTAGATCTCCCAACTTTGCCTTCCCCTCTCCAAGACACTACTAAGACTCCATCTTACTGAGAGAAGAATGAACACAGTCTTGTCTTAACAACAGGTTGTCCTGGTGCTATTTGGGGGGAAGGCAGCATTCAACGACAATTTCATCTGTCATCTCAGCCTTCCCCGAGTTCTGGAACCCATTCGGACTTCAGACAAAGAGGTTATGGGTTAGAGGGACTCTGGTCCAGTAGGACAAAGGCCCTAGTCTTATGTTCAACACACATGGCCCTAGGTGATCTGCCTGGGCCTACGTGTAAATTCAATGTATTATTGTCTACTATTTGTGAGTTCAGAAGCTAGGCGATGGGAATTAAAAGCTGAAGAAATATGGAGTCACCCTGTCTGCCTTCAGTCTACAGCTTAGTCGGGAGAGAGACATTTAAACAGATAAAGTACATTGTGTCGTGTGCAATGATATTATGCAGAATAGTGCTTCTTAAACAATATGTGGTTAAGAATTGATTTTTCCTACCAAATCTACTGTGGATCAATGCATTTGTAAAATGCCATTGTATTCAGGTTCTTTGGCTGCTGCAACAAATTAGCGCAAATTGAGTAGCTTAAATCAACAGAAATGTATTCTCTTGCAGTTCTGGAGACCAGAAGTCTGAAACCAAGATATTGGCAGGGATATACTCCTTTGGGAGCTTTAGGGGAGGATAGTTCTTGCTCCTTCCAGCTTCTTGTGGCTCCAGGTGCTCCTTGGCTTGTGGTTGCATCATTTTAACCTCTGCCTCCATCTCTGTGTGACTCTTTTAAGGATTCTCAACATTGGATTTAAGGTTCACCTGGATAATCCAGGATGGTCTCATCTTGCCATCCTAATTTAATTACATCTGCACAGACTCTTTTTCCAAATAAGGTCACATTCATAGGTTTCAAGGGAATAGGACAAGGACATCTCTTTGAGGACCACCATTCAACCCACAACATCCATAAAAATGAATAAGTAGGAAAATGAAATTAAACACAATAGAAGCCCACTGATTGCAAAATGTCAAACTACTGTAAAGTTCCTAGCCACACTTTGAGTGGCACTGACGTGGAGTGTACCAGGGCTGCACACCATCCCTCCAGCTGTGTGGGTATCTGTAGTGGTGCTGGGGGCAGAGGTCACAGAAGGCTTCCCAGAGAAGTTTACACTGGGTTGCAACTTTAAGAAAAGCTAGGCATTAGCTGTGAGGAAGGGTGAGAGCTAGAGGGAAGAGCATCTTAAGAAGAGAGGAACAAAAGCACGTGATATGTGTTGAATTGTGTCCCCCTTTCCCCCAGTAAAGATATATTGAAGTCCTAACCCCTAGTACTTCAGAATGTGACCTTATTTGGAAATAGTCTTTACAGAGGTAATCCAGTTAAAATAAGGTACTTAGGGGGGCCCCTAATCCAACATGACTGACATCCTTGTGAAAGAAAAAATGTGTTGTGTTTTGTTTATAAATTTATTTGTTTACTTTTGGCTGCATTGGGTCTTTGTTGCTGGTCTGGGCTTTCCCTAGTTGCAGCAAGCGGGGGCTACTCTTCATTGCTGTGCGCAGGCTTCTCATTGCGGTGGCTTCTCTTGTTCCATAGCATAGGCTCTAGGCACGTGAGCTTCAGTAGTTGTGGCACACGTGCTCAGTAGTTGTGGCTCATGGGCCCTAGAGCACAGGCTCAGTAGTTGTGGCGCATGGGCTTAGTAGCTCTGTGGCATGTTCCTGGACCAGGGCTTGAACCCGTGTCCCCTGCATTGGCAGGCGGATTATTAACCACTGTGCCACCAGGGAAGTCCTAAAAGAAGATATCTGGATGCAGAGATAGACATGCACAGAAGGAAGATGATGTGAAGACACACACAGGGAGAAGGCGGCCACGCGAAGGTGGAGGCAGCGACTGCAGTTATGCTGCCACAGGCCAAGAAGTGCCTGGGGCCACCAGGAGATGCAGAGAGGCCCCGGCTGAGCTGATCCCTCAGGCCCCATGTCTGCTCCCTGCTGGGCTGTGAGTGCTTTTAAGCCTAGATCGTGTCGATTGGGGGTGGCACTCGGGTGGCTTTATAATTGTGCCATCCTGAATTGTCACGCTCCATCCTCCCTGGCTGGGCCCCTCCTTGGACCACTGACTCCCTCCTCCTGATTCCTGGATGGGCTCCTGGTGTGCACACCTTGCCCCTTGGTACGGTCTTATTTACTTGCATGTCTGTCCACCTGCCTGCCTGACCAGACCTCTGAACCATGAGACCTGGATGCCCCAGATTTCCCCCCAGTGAGGTCCTGTCCTACCTCACCCTGACCCAGGGCACCCTGTTCCAGCCCTATCAGGGGCACCATTGTGCCATCTGTGAATGGAAGCTCCTGGACACAACAGCAGAAGGTGATATTCACGAGAATGCAGTGAGATGGCGCCCCCTGGAGTTGTACAAGTGAAGCGACTAGTATCACTGCAGGCTCAGACAGACTTTGGGTCTGGCAGTGCCCCCTTAAGGCAAGATCCCTTCGTCTGCCTGTGTCCGCCCCCCCCCCCTTTTCCACCCCACTTCACCAATAAGACCAGGCTGGGCCTCATCCACAGGATCAATGTGCTGACCAGGGAGTGTGGGGGACCTGGGCGAGGAGTTCGGGGACAATAAATGCCATTACTTTTCTCATTTCCAAAGCTGGGAAACCACTGCGAGATGAGACACCAGGGATGTCAACTTTATTACTGATCACAGCTGGAAAGAAGGACGTGGCTTAAATGTACACAGCGAGTATCTCACACCTGAGCCCAGAATCACAGGTTCACTCTGGTCACAGGCAGAGCCACAGTGCCCCCTGCAGTGTCCCTGTGATATTGTGATTAATAATAAGAAATATATATTTGAATTTTGTCCTGTTTCTGGCACAGAGCTCCTAAAACCCTTGGAATCTCCTAAGCGATGAGAACCATAAAGGTGTCTTTTGTTTTGTTGATGACTGACCTGGGACAGCACCTAAGTTTGGGGACAGATTGCCAGAAGAACCAACCATGGGATTAAAGGGTTGGAACTTTCAGTCTCACTCCTCTGACATCCAAGGAGGCGAGAGGGGCTGGAGATTGAGATCAATCACCAGTGGCCAGTGATTTAACCAGTCATGGCTGTGTAGTGAAGCCTCCATAAAAACCCAAGGACCAGGGCTCAGAGAGCTTTCCTGTTGGTGAACACGTGGAAATGCAGAGAGTTGCATGCTCTGGGAGGATGAGGAAGCTCTGCCCCCTTTTCCCACACCTTACCCTATGCATCTCTTCCATCTAGCTGTTCCTGAGTTATGTCCTTTGTTGATAAACTTGTGATCTAGTAAGTAAATATTTCTCTGAGTTCTGGAGCTGCTCTAGCAAATTAATCGAACCAAAGGAGGAGGTCATGGGAACTTCTAATCTATAGCCTGTCCATCAAAAACACAGGTGACAACCTGAGCTTGTGCTTGGCAACTGAAGTGCATGGAAGTCTTGTGGGACTGAGCCCTTAACTTGTGGAATCTGACGCTCTTTCCAGGTACATAATGTCAGAATTAAATTGAAAGGTAGGACGCCCAGCTGGTATCCAAGAATGGCTTGGATGTGGGGAAAACCCCACACACTGGACTTGGTGATCAGAATCTCAATCGCCTAATGAGGCATGGCCAGGCCAGTCCTGCTGAGCCAGCAGGGGAATGGAAAGCAGACCTGCGTGCATTCTCTCTGTGGGCAGGCAGAGCACAGACAGGGCCTGGGCTTTGCTCCCATCCTGCTCCGGATCTGACTGCAATGACACTGGAGGAGGGTATCTAGTTTCTTCTCGTAGCTTTCCCTTCTGGGGAGAAGAGTGGAAATTTCCTCACTTCTAAGGCAAATGAGGATTGAAGAATATTTCCCCGCTCCCTACTCAGCAGTAGGGTGGCTCTGTTTGCTTCACTGCGTCTGGATGTGGAGTTGAGGTGGAGAGGAAGGCAGGTGGGACCCCCTCCATCACCGGCTGGTCTCCTCTGTTCCAGGACCATCCATCTCTGGGATGGGACAGGGGGTGAAGGAACTGATTTGGAATCATAGGGAGTTCCCTACTGAGGGGGCAATTGAGGCAACGTGAGTTCAGACTATCTGTACCCTGCACAGAAGGCTGCTTTCTTCCCCAGGAATGCTGAGTGCCTGGGGGTCCTGACCCCTCAGCTCTTCCAGTCCCAAACACTCTGCCTGTTTGTCTCCTCTGTCTTGGGACCACCCAGCAGGACCTGCAGGTCAGCCACTGACTGCTGCTGGGCACTCGTCCCCAGTCTGGGTCACTGGTAAGGGAGCAAGGAGAGCTCCAGATATATGGCAGGTGGTGGAGTGGAGTCACAGAGCCAAGTCCACTGCTTGAAATCCCAGATCTGCCATTTAGTAGCTGTGTGGCCTTGGATGAGTTACTTAACCTCTCTGTCCTTCAGTTTCTTCATATATTCAGCAAGGATAATATTAATGACAACCTCAAAGGGTTATTGTGAGAGTAAATGATTTCATACAACATCCTTAAGACTGATGCCTGGGTATTTCTAAGTAGTCAGTGAAGGCAAGCTTCTATGTTTTTGGGGCCAGGTCTAGAGGAAAAGATCAAATGGCCAGTGGAAAGAGGAAGTACTCTTCTGTATATTGAGTTCTGTCACTGGGGCCAAGCGTCAAGAGGATGCCTAATCTAATTAACCTCTTACGAGAACAGAGGGGGAACTATCATCCCCCAGTTCACAGATCAGGAGCCTGAGTGGCCAAGTGGTCTAGCTGGGCTTCAGCACCAGAGACAGCCAATTCCAGACACCATGGTCTGGCTAGCCTCCCACCATGCTCCACAGCCCCGAGGGGAGACTGGGAAAGAAAGCAAGTAGGGTAGTTATCTACTGGGGTCTTCGGAAGGAACAAGCGCTGCTCTGGTGAAGCCAGGAAGTCTGTTTCAGTCTTTCTGGCTGAAGAGTCACTTTTTCTCCTCAGTGCACAAGGCTGACCCTGGCCACCAGCAGCTTCTGAGATCAACATGTTATAACCCAGACACCCAGAAGGAGACTGAATCTCTCTCCTAAATCCCAGCTCCAAAATTCCTTGGAGAAGGCCTGATTGGCCCAGTCAGTTCCACTGTCCATCCTTCAGTGGCCAGGGGCCAAGATTTCATGTAGGAACATGGCTGCTCCTGCTACAGTCATGTGGATGCTGGATGGGGCTGGGAAGGGGAGGTTCCTAGGACAGGAGGACCTGGCAGACAATGCATAGGTGTCTACTTGATAGACTTTGCTCTCCAACTCTTCTCTACGCGTAGCTCCCTGTTGCTCATACTTGTTGCCTGGCTTGACCTCTGTGCGTGCAAATTCTGCCTGTCCTCACACCTCACTCCACTTCATAGCTTCTCTCTCTTTTCACTCCCCAACATGACCTTCTACTCGTAGATAAAACT